>NC_063283.1:10135154-10774334 GCF_910591885.1 Bombus terrestris | reverse complement strand
GTATGTTTAGTTATCGGTTATTTTCTATTCAACGATTTATCTTTTTTTAATAGATGTACCTACACAATTCTTTTGAATACTATCATAAGTAATTTTCTACGAATATTTTACCGAATTGGTTGGAGATTTTCTTTTATCAATCACTTTTCAATTTCGTTTTCTAAATGATTTCTTAGTAACGTAAAATATGATGCTGCGGTAGATAAAATCTGCAAAATGTTAAGAAACAAATTATTTCACGATATCGAAAATTGTAATTTTCTATTGTTTAAAAAGTTTTCCTATACATTAAATTTCATAGATCGTAACGCGTATTTGTTGTAGATTTAATACTATATTTACCTTGTTATAAGTTTCTAACGATACAGGGAAGAATCTGTTCGCGGTGAGACAACAAACTCGTCTTGATCGCTCAATCACCATTATTAGATCGTTTCGAAGCATTTTGCCAGATTTGTTCATTGGCATGATCGTCCACAGCGCTGAATATGCTCCTATAGCAACTTTTTCACTGTGTTCTATCACACCGTCACAGCTATAGGTGAACATAAACAATAGCGCCATTGATCCGATTAAATGAAAGATAAAAATCGAGCGTCTCGCAAGAGGAGCAGCAGCCTAAGAGCAAACTGAACATTTAGAAAGTCCCAAATAATTAATAAATACTGATGACGGGAATGTTTATAGCATGTAAATACTAACCAATAATCCTTGATAAGCAAAGAGGCAAATTAACACACTAAATACCAACACTTGTCCAAGTATCAACATCGTATATACATTTTCAAGCCTGTCGCAAAAGTTGATCAGTGTCTGGTGATGTCGAACGTACATCTTCAATTTTTCATAAAACGTATGCGCATAGTTTGTTATCATCGATTCCATATCCTTCTCGTTTATCTGATGTTCTATATCGCACAGTTTTGAAAACCTGTATCGAAGTATGCGAAATTGACCAGCCAAATGTATGGCCAGAATGCAGAAAATATTATCGAAGCAAAAGTAGGTGACAGCTATTTGATACATATTTATCATCTGCAAAAAGTACAAAAATTACTTCTCCTGCTACAGCCCACGGAAGAAATCTATTGGTTTTTGCAAAATCGTGTTAGAGATATCGCATCATTTCTATAGTAATCATTACTATATATATTAGCGTCGTACTTCAACTAATTGTCGCACGTTGCAGTTCCACAGATGCGGATATCCCAGTTTATGTCATTGTGTTGTAAGTTTAATATAGTAAATATAAGCATATAATGCAACCAGCTACAATAACAATCGTTCGAAAAATTGCAAGAATCTAAAATACCTGTAGAGTAAATATCATTTCGTAGTAAGGCGACATAGATACTGGCAAATTTAGCCATATGTTGAATGGCAATACTCTTTCGGAATTATTTTTTCCGGCATTTGCTGCAACAAAAGCTTACATGATATGCTTTTCTCTATATCAAATGTTTCGCTTATTTATCGTCAGGTACATTTTTGTATTTACCAAATTTTTAGTTTTTTACAGTAGAGAAATATTTGACAGTATACACAATCATAGAACATTTTAATGTAACAATACCAAAGTTGTTTAAAAAAAAAATTGCTTAAGTTATGTGATAAAATAGTATGAAAATTTCTAGGGGAAGTATCCTATTGTCTATATACAGAGCGTCTCCAAAATCTTGGTATAAGCGATCTGGTAGTAATTCTACAGGTAAAAATTAACCGAAAACAAGGAATAATATTTTTTCGTTTAAGGCTTCATTTTCGAGAGAAATGTGTTTGAAGATCCGTCAGATGCCCGTGTACTAATTGCAAGTTTCGAGGTATCCGACTTGTCTTTCTGCTCATGTTGACGAAAAAATGTTACTCCTCTTTTGCGACCTATTTCTGCATAACGAATCCCGATAGCTTGTACTATGATTACGGAGACATCCTGTATATATATATATATAGCACGTCGATATTACGTACATCCACGTAAAGCATTCCCGACTTGAATTAAAGATCTACAGCACACTATTAGCGAATAGGATAACAGAATAATAGAACAATAGAACCTACCAATAACCGGTGTTGTTAGATAAGCTACTATAGCACATGCACCCATGATGGTGACAGAACAGACGAAGAATGTGCAAGTTTTTTTGCAATTATCCAAAATTTCTTTCTCGCGAAAATCGTACTTAACATTCCAAAAATGTTGTTGCACGTATACGATCAGATTTATAAATTCCTCTTTATGCGTCATTATGATACATATCTTGATTAAACCCATTGTCACGGTTAATATGTTGGTAGTAACGTAAAGAATATCCTGAAATGAGTTATTACGAATTCTTTTATAACTGTAGCTGTTTGTATGTTTCATAGAGTTTTAACTGAATTACTCGTGTCATAAACTATTATCCAATGGTATATGTCGCGAATGATTTTAAGTATTAGATTATATTAGCAAATATTGTGTATATCGTTACTTTCACACTTCTTATTTATTAAATATAAACAAACGATGAGGATACGTGACAATTAGAAACAATCCCGATAAATGGCGTCGAGAGATCAATTGTATTTTTTGTTCATATGATTTAATAATAAATAGAAAGATGGTCGTAACAATTGCTTAATATTTTCCAGAACCTAACGTTACCACTCATTTCGTTTCTATATACATAATGAATTATTATTATTGCATATTTGGAATGCTAGAATATTCTATTTCATAATATAGCACATACACAATTTTATTTAACACAACTAAACCAGTTAAATATACTCACCCCTTTGTATAATATAGTGAAGTAGAAATCTCTGGTAATTTCGACAGTAGCAAATATCGAATGCCATACTGTATAGATAATCATTATTTTCATCCGACGTTCTTCTGCGGAATTTTCAGATATCCACAAGCCGATGCTCCTCAAGAAAAACTTCGACAAGACCATCGATATGTCCAAGTCTAATTCCGTTTGCATGGTGTCGGCTGGACAGTGTCTAAAGCTGTCGCTCGCGCGTGCTCTAGTACATATGAATCATCGTAATAACAGGTGTCGCGTTGATTTTAAATCATTCTTTCCTCTTGTCATCCTTACACCATTCTGACACGAAGGGTGTAAAAAGGAAAGAGTTGATTGCTATCCTTCGGTATAGACGGAAACATACATAAAAGATGCATTTGTCAATTACGCATTTGTTCGTTGATCAATTTTCCTTTTATTATTTACTGTTTTTGCGTATTAGTCTGTCATTATGTTCTACTATACCGATGTGATGCTTTTAAACACTTTTAACTCTCGAAAAAATATACTATAGTTGAATTATTTGATAAGACGGTTGGTAGAAGGATACGAAGGCAAATAGTGGATATGAAAGTTCCAATCGAAATTACCGAATAGTGATTGTTATAAAAATAATAAGAAATTTATACACACTTGTTCGCGTGTTCGTGTTGTAGAAGAATACCGAGCGGCAATATGCACCCGAATGGATTTATGAATATGGATTATTTTGATGATTGAATATGAGTGTAACTCGACTTTTAAGCGTCAACATATAACGAATCAAACTTCAAATGTAATTCTTTTTATTTTTCATTGTAGTTTTATTTCGCTTTGCAGCACCACCCCTTAGATATTTCATCACCTGTTACTATTTTACATTCTATATACATTCTGTATACTTGCAAGTGAAATATGTATATTACGAATAGAGGGTCTCCTGTGTAGTTTGTCTTAACAGTGTGAAATATGATACCGCAGTACTTAAAACCTGTAACAATAATATGTATAAGCAACAGATATCCGGCGTGTATTTTTTGTACTTTTTACATTTTCGTACACTGTACAGTTTTACGCAGTCAAACTTATCATTCGCTGCAATTCTGACAAATGCCACAACATTTCAATTACCCGAGTGTATGTTTCTAGAGACACGACGAAGAATCCATAGGCTGTTATGCAACAAGGTACGCCAGATCTTATAGTAACGAGTATCAAGTCCTTTCGCATCATCATACCGCTTTTGGTTGGAGGCAAAAATGACCAAGGTCCTTTATACACTGCCAAAGCTATGCTCGCGCTTTCTTGCATGATGCAGTCACAACTGTAGGTGAACATCAGTAATTGGCATAGACAGGCTATTAATTGGAAGCTGAAGATGAAACGTGTTCTGGTAGGTGCCCCTGGCTGGACAAAGATGCGTTATTAGTACGTAAAAACTTGTCTGAAGTATGAATAGTGCTCATAATTTTTAAAATGTTCGATATAGACACTTTCTACAGACGACGTGTGATTTGCCATGATCGTTATAGTAAGTAGAATATATGGTCTATTCTAGACCGCAGATATTTTTGTAAATTCGATATTTGCACGAATAAAATTAAAACTAGGGTACATTAGATAAAAAGTCATTCCATCGACTAAATGTTATAGAGCATGCTTATAGAGAGTAGTTTGATTATTTTGTATATTCTTGTATATATAGTATGTATTCTGTACATCTTTGTACTTTGCGCATACACGGTTCATGACACTCTTTAAGATGTAGGAATCTAAAAATGTATAATTGATATGAATGCGTTACACTCACCATAAGTATCTGGTACCCATCGAGACACATTACCAAGCTGAACGCCAGCACTTGCGCCAAAACAGGCAAATTGAATACCGATTCCAGTTTTCCACAATAAGCTATGAGAGCTTGATGTTGTTGAACATACATCTTAAAGACAGTGTAACATTTATTTGCCGATGATGCTGAGAAAAATTGTAGATTTGTTTCTCCCTTCCCTTTATTCGTTAAATCGGTCATGCGGGACATTTTATATTGCAGTATTTGAAATTGAGTAGCCAAGTGTAGATTCATGACGCATAATAAATTGTCGAAACAGAAGTAGCCGACTCCAATATGGTACAATGTCATGAGCTGTGAATGTATAAAGATTTCCGTAATTTTGTTACTGGTATTAAATTTAACGGTACTATATACGTTGAGCATTAAGAAAAAGAAGCTAACCGGTACCTGTAACATGAATGTTATTTCATAGTACGGGGACATTGTCAGTGGTAGATCAATCCACATATTAAATAGAAATTCTCTGGCTGACTCGTTCCTTCCAATATTTTCTGGAATAGATACAGAATGGCATAATTCTTTGTAAATATTAAGTAGAAAATATATAGTATTAAAGAAAGTTCAACAACAATTCAATTAACCTCCTAAATCTGCCATAGATTACACTTAGATATTTTTGTGCTCGTTTGGAAAAGAAATAAAAAAATAGAAAGTCCAATGTAAGATTAAGTGACTTACCAAGAATTGGACTAAGGGCGTAACAAATAAGGGTCGCTTTGGTGGTGAATATTACGAAACAAACAAAGACGGTACATTTACGTTTGCAGTTCATATAAATCCTTTTCTCGTACTCATCGTAATTCTCGTGCCAAAATCTTCGTTGCGTATATGCGATTAAATGAAAAAGTTCTTGTTTATGTGCAAGCAATACGGTCATCTTCAGAAGAGGCATTAAAACCGCCAAAATGTTGCACACGTTGTAAAGGCAGGTCTGTAAGCAGAGAGAATGTATTGAAAATATAGAACTACGGATGGACCCTATTTCATTTATGCGTTATATAAATCTTTTGTTAATCCAAATTACTACGACAAACGAAAAACAGGGCACAAGCCACGATATTACAAATTTATGAGAAAACAACTGTTTTATGGAAAAGATATGTTTTTTTCAGGAACTCTAGTACATCGTAATTGTCTTGAATGATAATCAAATTATGCTACAAATTTCATAACTGTGTTATCAAATTTTAAATTGCATAGTACCTTTTATCACAATGCCTTGCGTTTTATTCCACAAATAACCAATGAATTTTGTTCTGCATATCGATTTATTAACTTCTGTAACTTTAATACTTGAAGTGAAACTAGACTATTACAGATATTTAGTCCGCAACTGTATCGTTTATCGCGATTTATCTCTCTTCAAATATTTTGGTAAAAATAATTGTTCGAATACTTACACTCAGATCACCGAAAGAATAATAAATATCCGTAAGCTCTAACCATAGAGCAAAGAGAATAATGGCGAACGTGTAAATCTGCGTAATAAGTCTGACGCGTCGTTCCAATTGGTTTTTCGACGTCCATAATCCAACGAGTTTCATAAAAATCGACGTCAAGCTGATAGATATGTCGTGGCTCTTCAGAAATCTCATATCGTACTGCTAATATTCTGGTATGTTAGGACATTGAACTGGTACACTTGTACACGGTCTACATCGATTATTGCAACGTATTAGAGACGATCAGTCGCTTTGATGTATTGGCATCCTTTCATTCACCGATAGCGTACTTTGTATCTATTTTATTATTATCATTGATGCACTGTTATTTGATGTTCCGGAAAAGAAATGACGAGAAAGAACGAAAGAAAAGAAAAGAGCGAACGTTCGATCACGATAGCCCAGGATTACTATTCTTTGTGCCGAATGAACAACGAGTGGGTGGGATCGATCGAGTTATATATTATTCTGGGGTTACGAGACTCTCTGTGAAATCGAAGTGCTGTTCGACAGCTGTTTCGTTTCGTCAAAGGAAAATTTATCTTGTTAAATGAGGCATGCAACTTAAGAAAGTTGTCTATAATTTTCTTTGATAGAATCTACGAGGAAAGAATGTAGATCGCTTGGTTTAGCGGCGGCGCGTTAAAGTAACGAAGATGATAAATGTCCTTTTTTATTTTGTTTCTATGATTTGTGAAAGGTGCTGTGCAGATTCAGGGATATTTTAGTTATAAAACGAATGAAGAAATTTCGGCAACATTTGTTCTCTTATGTCCGTGTCTTATGTCAGGTGCTTGTAGTACGCAATAGAATGTTATTGTCTACCTACTTGGGTTTTTTCCCCAATATATTTCATTGGGATAAAGGAGTCTTTTTTATTTTGTCTTTCTATAATATACAAATATATCACTTTGGTGCGAAACTATGTATTTGAAATTCCTTACTTTATGCGAAATTTCACTTGTATTTTAATTATCGTTTGACTGATTTCTTAACAATGTAAAGTACGACACTGCGGAGCTCAAAATCTGTGAAAGGCGAAGAAACAGTTTAGGCGTGTGATGATTTTAAACGTTCCTAATAAAATCTGATATAACAATGACGTTACTTACTAATTCACCTTTACATAATTCATATACTTATTAGGAGTACTTCATTAAACAAGCTTTTCAGTATAAGAGAAAAAATTATCTTAGCGAAATTACCATAGTATCTCTGATTAATCGTGGTTTAAATATTCATTTGCTTCGGTGATTATCAAATGGAGCTTACATTCAGGAGCTTGCAAAAAATTTTTGAAACATTACAGCGTTTAACCAACTAGGAAGCTACATATTATTACGATTCTTACTTTGGCGACAGAAGATCCATTTCATCGTTTTCGAAAGTTTGATTTGCAACATGCATAAACTGCCAAACTTTTTGTAGATAATGTTTTAGAATGGAGAAAAATGCCACTGTAGTGTTCAAAACCCATAATGGAATAGATAAAAATGATTATGTTAAAGGTAAAATTAGTTATTTAGAATTGAATCCTAAGTATTTTAAAGCGTCAGAGTGAGCGAGACGACGAGAGAGAGAGAGAGAGAGGGAGTGAGTGCAATTAATATTATTATATCAGATTTGAAAAGTTATGTACGAGCATTTGTTTTGATTGTAGGAATTAATTAATTTTTACTAAGAAAGGTACATATTTACGGGATTTCCAACTATACGTGTTACATCTGCGCTTACCCCGGTGTAAGTTTCCAATGACACAGTGAAGAATCCACAAGCAGTCAAACAAGAGGGTGTCGCGGACCTCATGATAACCAGTATTAAGTCCTTGCGTAATATTTTTCCAAATTGGTCCATCGGTAAGTGCGACCATAAGCTTTTATACGCGGCATTAGCTACGTTCGCACTATCTCGTATCAGACAATCGCAACTATAGGTGAACATCAGCAGTTGACACATGCAGCCCGTTATATGAAAAGCGAAAGTAAAGCGTCTTGTAGCGGGAGCATCATCCTATAGATAGAGAACTAGTGAAATCATCTTTTTATAAAAATGAAAAATGGAATAGCTTAGAATTACTCTACCTGAAGTAGGAAAACGAAATACAGATACTATACTAACCATAAGTATCAAATACCCATCGAGGCAGATTAATAAGCTGAATAGCGACACCTGTCCGAGTACAATTAAGTTGAATACATCTTCGAGTTTTTTACAAAAATCAGTGAGTGCTTGGTGTTGTTGAATATAAGTCCTAAGCTTTGCATATCGATGTATACTGTACGATGACTTTTTCGAAACTTCATAGAATTCTGCACAGTCGTTCATGTTGCACATATTTGTAAGTCTATATTGCAAGATACGAAACTGTGCAGCAGTGTGTAGATTTAAAATGCATAAAACATTGTCGAAGCAATGGTAGCACACACCGACATGATACGAACATACAACCTGTAAAAATATCGATCGATTAAACACTAATTTCAAAGGGTCTATTAATGTCGTTTTATAAATAAAGTAATTGTTCATGAGGTATTTGTATCTTTACATTTACAAATAATTGTAATGTAAAATAATGTAAAACCTGTAGCATGAACATTAGTTCAAAATACGGTGTCATGGATAGATGACATTCGGGGAGCCACATGTTAAACGGAAGTATTCGCTCGGACTCATTTTTTCCATAGTTTACTGAAAAGTATGTCAAACAGATCTTCTATTTAATCATTGGAGTTTAGCCCTTCTTACAAGCTATGAGCGATTACGATGCTAATAAAGTAATTCCAACAATTAAATGCCTAATTGATCTTGGTGTGTAGTGTTATAAACGTTTATTTGAATCTGTATCGATCGGCCATAGAGCCTGCTGGGCCATCGTTTGGCACTGCGGCGATGTGGTGAGATTTATGACACGGTATTTACTATTAAGGCAAGGGAGACGGAAATAAAGAAGTTAAAAATACATACTATGCGTCGAAGTCATTTTAACGTCGTTAATGTTTGGTTTGAATCACGTACCATTTGAATATTGGTAGAAAAAATCTGCCTCTCAAAAATAGCAATCGTTTCTGACCGTGTCGTAAACCTCGCGTCACGTTGAATTTTTGCAGAGGTACTTTGCCGAGATTTGTTCGGGAACCGAACTTATTTTACGTGCTTTGCCGTTAAAGCGTAAAGCTGGAAACGTACCTAGCAAAATTTATTATTTAAATTAATAACGAATGATCGTAACAAGTCAACATTTCTATTTATAAAGTGATATTTATAGAAAGATAATATTCTATGTTAGTAATTATTTTATTCTTAAATATCTCACTTAGAATTGGCCTCGCTATGAAACCGATAACCGTTCCCTGAGCGAAGAAAGTGAAGACGCAAACGAAAATGGTACACGTACGTCTGCAGTTATCCACGATCATTTGCTCGTGTGAATCGTAATTCAAGTGCCAAAAATTTATTTTCGCATAATCGATTATATCAAGCAGCTCTTCGTTATATATTAACAAAATGAAGATTTTGACCACAACTAGAACGATAGTTATAACGTTGCATATGACGTAAATAGAGTCCTGTAACCGATATTTTATCGAATTGGTTTCTGCATGAAAATTGTTTAAAGTCGCTATAAAGAAAATTGCCCATTGCTCGATTTAATTCGTCTAATTAAAAACTTAGATCTTCCACTTACACCAAGATCTCCCCAACTGAAGTACAAATCCCTCGCTTCGGTCGATAGGGAGAGGAGGACGGCGAATAACGTATAACTCAACGCAACGTTCCTGCGACGTTTTTCGACGTAATTATTCGTCAGCCAAAAACCAACGAATTTCATGTAGAAACTCGTGATGATGATAGATAGATCTTTGACTTGCCTAGAGCTCATACCGAGTGTTCTATGGTAGAATGCTTTGATCTTCGATTCTATCGAATGTTTCCAGCTTGTCTATTAGCCATCTCGAAGGACACTGACGCGATATTCCCGATTCCTTGATCCCTTTTCGCTTTGTTGTCTGGCTCGTTTCTCCTTTTCTACTTCGTGGACAACTGGTTATTCTGAACGTCATTGTAATTGCGCGCGAAGAGTAAAAGCGGTGCCGGATCGATAAATTATGTATTATTCCAGGTAAACGGTGAACGTTCGGACGTGACGACAATGTATTATATATGCGACAGTTCAGGAGATTTGTTTGTGGAAGTCTCTGAAGAGCGCTGTGCGCTCGAATTCGATCATGGTTGCTGCTCTCGAGCATAACAGTGGAATTTGCGAGGATTGTTTGTAAATTGTTTCGTAAGTATCTACTTTTTTCTTTTTTTCGTGTTTTAGCGGTGCATGTCAGGTGTAAATGATATGTGGCTATATTTTGCGGATACAAATTATGCTGAATGTATCAATAAGGTACAAGTCAATGGAAGGTGTACATCAAACTTGTCACCGACTTAAGATACGATCGTTACAATTACCAATGTTGCGCGGTTAGAAATGGAAATAGACTATACTTGTATTAATAGTATTTTTAATTTTGCGTTGCCTTAGAAAAGTTCGTAATATATACAATACACTGTGTGTAGAATGGAGGGAAAGAGTGGACGATCGGTGAAGGAGTGTATCCAATCGTATTCGCCCTCGTGACGTACGATCGGGGGTGATAGATCGATGAACGGTCGATCGAGTATTAAAATTTGTTCGATTGAGTATTAAAATGACCATTAAAATATTTTTATTAACTAAATCCATGTTTATACTATGAATTATTAATTCTTCATTTTTAAAGACGATTCCCTTATGAGCGTAAAGTATGACATTGTAGTACTCATAAGCTGTAACATAAAATTTTAGTGTCGTCATAGGATTCATCCAAAAATTTATATGTTTTTGGTAATAAAAAGCGATATTTGTAGAATGAGCGGGATTAAGTAAGAAACGGATTACATACCGCGGTAGATGTTTCCAAAGATACAGGAAAGAATCCACCAGCAGTCAGATAGCATGGTCGCATTGTTTTCATTATCATCATCTTCACGTCTTCTTGTAACATTCTGCCAGTTTCGGTTATTGGCAGAATCGTCCACCAGCCTGAGTATGTTGCCAAGCTAATATCTGAACTTTCCTCTATTAAACCATGGCAAGTGTACGTGAAGAAAATTATATGGATAAAGCTACCGAACATGTAGAACACGAAAATCAGTCATGTACCAGGGGATACATCTGTCAGTGTACATAGTATAATATATTCGTATTTAAATCAAATGATATTCCGATACAGCTATTAAATATATTTAAAACGAACGAATATTTGTTTTTTCGATAAACGAATGAATCTGTGCAAGTTTGAGGAGGTTTAACGCGAGAAATATGTGTATCTCAAAAGTTGGACAAACATAAAACGAGACGAACTTACACATGTGATTTAACGATTTTTACATAAGAGTTCTACGTATTTAAAAAAAAAATAGAAAAACAAATTCGATGTTCGCACGTACCAGAAGTATCTCGTACGTGTCGAAACACATCAGCAAGCTAAAGATGACTATATGGCCGAAGATCGGAAACCTATAAACATATTCGAGCCTTTCGTAGAATTTGATCAACGACTGATGCTGCCGAATGCATTTTTTCAACGCTGCGTAGCACTTGTCGGTGTAATCGATCTTATCTATTTGTTGGTCGATGATCTTCCATAGATTCAAAAGCTTGTTATGGAGTATGCGGACTTGGCAGATCACGTGCATATTCAGTATGCATAAGAAGTTGTCGCAGGACATATAGGCTACACAGATTTGTTGCACAGACGCTAACTGTGTAAATAGTGATTTTCCATAGTGAAATCATAATTGCGTTCGCTAGGTTTTCACCTTCTTCAGTGAATATTAAAGCACTATTTACTTAATTCATAATTACTATCGAATATGCTCGCTAATTAAACACTGTCGTGTTTCACGGACTTAAGTGGAGATACCTGAATGACGAACATTATTTCGTAATACGGTGTCACGTATATCGGCAGATCGACCCACATTGCGACTGGAAGTGTCCTCTCTGAGCTATTGCTTCTAATGTTCGCTGAAATATAGCGAAACACGAGTTTCTGTTTTATAGTATCTTTCTGGTTGTTACAAATGTTTGTTTTAAAATCAGCTTTCGCTGAAACGAGTTTAGATTTTTATCCAAACGAGACGGTTATTTCTTACTTAGATCGTTAATTTATCTCTTCAATTTCCATAACTTAGGAACAAACAACAACTTATCGCAATTTTGGAAATTTCTTTTCTTATTGTTTTATAACTTATAGCTTGTTTTACTATATTTTGATGAAAAGTAAATGTGAAAAATGGAGTATTATTCTTCTAGTGCAAAATATTGATGTTTATTCCATTATTTCGAAAATTATTACTTTCTTTCTGTAGAAAAGAAGCTTTATTTAATCTTTTGATCGATGAATTAACTTACCACAGATTGATGCGACTGCATAGAAGGAGACAATAATTTGTATAACAAGGATTGCAAATAACGACTACAGTTTGCAAACTTTCTTGCATTCCGCGAAAAGTATCTTCTCGTCGAGATCATAATTCAAGTACCAAAAATGTTTTTGGGCGTATACAATTATTATATATAAGAGAATTCCGTTTTATAAAGGTTTATTATCGAAATTTTAAACACTGCCAATATTGTGTTCAAGACGTTGGCTGCCAAAAAGATACAACGCTGAAAAAATGATTCTAATAAATTGCAATAAATGATCGATGGAAAATAATGTTTAACATTTCATTGTTACGACTTGCTATGTGAAGAGCAATATTACGATTTAGTAATACTCTTGCAGTTAGTAAATTTAAGTTAAATTTAAGTTAAATTTAAATGTCTTCAAAGTTTTGCAACGATATTTAATTCCGTATAATATATTTCATCTAAATAACTGTACTATTGATTTACCAACACGCAGTACAAGTAACTACCTATACGTAGTTTAATGGTAACGTTAAAACTTATACAAAAACGGAGAAAATTTTTCACGGGGGTTACTTATTTTCTTACTCAGGTCCAAATCGTTCAAATTGCGACAAATATCTGCGACGTTCACGTACATGCTATAAGCGCTTGTAATCATAGTATAGAATACCGCGAATTTTCTTTGCCTATCTTCAGTTTTGTTCGCCGATTTCCAAATACCCGCGATTTTCAGCAGCAACCGTGATATTTTAATGGATATATCTGTGTATTGTTCGGTATGCATGACAATCCTTTTCTCAATCCTGATTCTAAAATCACGCAATAGATAGTAAACTTAGCGATACCAAGTGGCATTTTAATCTGTCTAGACACTCTATATTACGTGATAGATACGTGTCTTACCTAAGCAAACTTTTGACGATCAGGAAACGAATATGAATATTTTATTCCGGACGTAATAAGAGCATAAAAGGGTAAAGAATAATAGAGTTGTCGATCAAAGCGAAACCGTTGCGCATCTACCAGGTATGTAAATATGAAACCGGAATTTTTGTATAGAAAATACACGTTTATTGTATGAAAATGATTAAAAATATTTTATTCGAAGTATTGCCCATCGCTAGCTATACATTTTTCCTACCTGTGGTGGATGCCACGCCAAAAAAACTGTCGCTCTTTTGAGGCAAACCAGACATCGAGCCATTTTCGTACATTTTCGTAAGAAGTGAAGTGCTGGTTAGAAAGTGAGTGTCCCATTGATGCAAATAAATAGTAATCGGACGGAGCCAAGTCTGATGAGTAAGCCGCGTGCGAAAGTATTTCCCAACTGAACGCTTCAATCGTTTCCTTAACTGGTTTTGCTGTATGTGATGGTGCATTATCATGAAGCAAAATTACTTTGTGTTGCCTTTTTTGATATTCTGGTCGTTTTTCACACAAAGCTTGATTCAAATCGATCATTTGTTGTCGGTAGCGCTCAGTATTAACGGTTTCGCCAGGTTTTAACAGCTCATAATAGATCACACCCTTCTGATCCACGTTCTTCGATCCTTACGACAAAATTGCCACTTCTGAATTTTTTAAACCACTCAAAGCACTGTGATTTACCAAGAGCATGCTCGCCGTAAGCTTCGACAAGCATTCGATGCGATTCTGCAGCAGTTTTCTTCAAATGGTAACAGAAAATCAATGCTGTCCGCAAATTGTAGTTTCCAGGCACAAAATTCGACATGTTCAATGCTATTACAAACTATGCTGTTGTATGAAACTTGTATTGTTCTGAGTCGAAAATGTTTGTGAGATGTCAGCAAAGACTTTTGGCATCAATGACGCAGTTTAGTGATAACTATATTATCAGCTAGGGCCATCTATAGGCAAATTCCGGTTTCATATTTACAGACCTGATACACTAAAATTTCCCCAATGAAAAGCGCGTAGATCAGCATGAAATCTCTGCGACCTTGTTTATTTCGAGTCGTCGTTAGCCACAGGTCTACGATTTATATGAGAAAACTTGCCCAAATTATCGAAATGTCGTTATTCTGCATCATTCGCACGATGAACGTCGAATAATCGAGGCAAGGGCGATGTAGTATCGCGTGAACTATTAGATGAAGGGTCTTCAATCACAACGACACTCTGACGATTTGCGTGTATGCCGATTTGCCTGTAACGTGTCCTGTTCTCGTGTGAAGTGTAGGCGTTGCAACGTAATCGAAGATGCATTATTCACGATTCGAGGGAGTTTGAATGGAACAAGTAACGATAAAAAGAACGAGAAACGATCGTGATCGTGCATAAGATGGCCTGCCACTGATTTCACTTGATTTTAAACGATGGAAGTGTGCTTTGTCTTCTGGCTCGATGAAACTCTTACGATTGTTCAACGTAATATCGTAAATCAAATAACTGCAGAAGGTTTCGAGGGGATAAAGTTTGTGAGTGAGTTTATTCTGAAAATCTTTCGTTAATTTTTCGAATGCAAGAAAATTACGTCGCATGAAAGGATCCCATTTTTTTTAACACGAAGACATGGAAATTGTTCATTCGGTGATATCATTCGATAATTCAATTTTAATTCAATTTTATTCTTGTATTTAGGTAGATATAAATACTGAAATTTATTTGCATTGTATATTTTCATTGTGTATTTTTATTGTGCAAGTCCGTGCATTTATGATTAATCATTCTGCTGCTGCTGTTATAGACGATTCTATATATATATTTATTCTATATATATTTATAGACGAAGTATTATATCGTCGAGCTTATAAGCTGTAACAACAATTTTATCAAGATGTTTCACAATTGTCCATGTACATACGTATTCTATTATAATTACAGATATGTAAAAACGTGTACGTAATAAGCAGAAATGTAAAAATATGACGGTACAATATCGTAAGTAAAATTTACGTTATGTAATTTGCAAGATATCACATACGTGATTTATATTGAAATTTTGCTTATTTAAGGATAAAAATAGTTACATATCTTACCGGATTGCAAAATGTCATTTTTAGAGTAAATGGGATTAAAAGAAAGAAATTGCTGCATTCCGCGGTAGATGTTTCCAAAGTGGCAGGAAAAAATCCTCCTGCGGACAGATAACACGGTCGCATCGATTTCATAATCATTATCCTCGTATCCTTCCCTATCTTCCTGCCTGTTTCAGTCATTGGTAGAATCATCCACCATCCTGAATACGATGCCGTGCTAATATTCGTGCTTTGCTTTTCTAATTTTTTAAGTGAACACCGTAAGCAATATAGCTTTTATTTTTCATCTGGTGGATACCGAATAATGGTAAAACGTTTGATCGCTTTTGTCTAATTTTATTAAATTGTTAATTTGAGAAATATGACGTATCCACGATAGCTTTTTAGTTAATTCGTTTTAAATCGCTCACACGTACCAGAATGACTTCGTACGTGTCGAAATACATCAGCACGCTAATGATAACCATGTGGCTGAGGATCGGCAGTGTGTAAATGTCGTCCAGTTTAGCGCTGAATTCGATCAACTATTGATATTTTCGGATGCATTTTTTCAACATTACGTAGCATTCGTTCGAGTACTTGACGATATCTGTCCGTTCGTCGATGTTCGACCATAGATTCACTAACGTGTTCTGCAGCATACGAAATTGGTAGACCACGTGTAGATTTAGCATAAGAAGTTGTCGAGGCATGTATAGCTCGTGCCAGTTTGTTGTATGGCCAGTGACTGTGTATGTAAATAGCAACTTATCATGGTGTTATCGATGACAAGTTATTACGATTGCTCGCAGAAGAAGCGGATTCCTGCGACCCGCTTAACATCGCCTCCACAATCTCCGAGGGGCCCAATCTCTCGCCTATGACGTGACAGTGGTCACAGATGTTCGTTGCCTCGCTTCCGATCTTCATCAGGTACTCGCCGAACACGCCGTGTCCCGTGAACACCTGGGTTATCCTGTGGGTATGATATTACCTGGGCAGCGTCTACGGCTGTCTCGCTCGCATATGCTCCAGTACGTATGAATCATCGTAATAATAGGTGTAGCGTTGATTAATTCATTCTTTCCTATTGTTATTCGTAACACCGTTCTGGTACGAAGGGCGCAAAAAGGAAAAAGTTTGATTGCTACCCTTTGGTATAGACGGAAAGGCACATAAAAGATGTATTCGTCAATTACGCATTTGTTCGCTGATAAATTTCTCTTAGATTATTGACAGAAATTTATGTGTATTAAACTGTCATTATTTTCTATTGTACCGATGCGATGCTTTTGACCACATTTAACTCTCGAGAAAATATACTATAGCTGAATTATTTGATAAGACGGTTGGTAAAAGAATACGAAGGCATGCAGTGGATGTGGAAGTTCCAATCGAAATTACCGAATAATGGTTGTTATAAAAATAATAAGAAATTTACACACGCTTGTTCGCGTGTTCGTGTTGTAGAAGAACACCGAGTGGGAAAATGCGACCTAATGGATTTATGAATATGGATTATTTTGACGATTGAATATAAGTGTAACTCGACTTTTAAGCTACAACGTATAACCAATCAAACTTCAAATGTAATTCTTTTTATTTTTCATTGTAGTTTTATTTCGCTTTGTAGCAGCACCCCTTACATAATTTATCATCTGTTACTAGCCATTCTGTATATTTGCAACTGAAATATGTATATTACGAATAGAGAGTCTCCTGTGTAGTTTGTCTTAACAGTGTGAAATATGATACCGCGGTACTTAAAACCTGTAACAATAATAGGTATAAGCAACAAATATCCGGCGTGTATTTTTTGTACTTTATACATTTTCGTACACTGTACAGTTTTACACAGTCAAACTTATCATTCACTGCAATTCTGACAAATGCCACAACATTTCAATTACCCGAGTGTATGTTTCTAGAGACACGACGAAGAATCCATAGGCTGTTATGCAACAAGGTACGCCAGATCTTATAGTAACGAGTATCAAGTCCTTTCGCATCATCATACCGCTTTTAGTTGGAGGCAAAAATGACCAAGGTCCTTTATACACTGCCAAAGCTATGCTCGCGCTTTCTTGCATGATGCAGTCACAACTGTAGGTGAACATTAGTAATTGGCATAGACAAGCTATTAATTGGAAGCTGAAGATGAAACGTGTTCTGGTAGGTGCCCCTGGCTGGACAAAGATGCGTTATTAGTACGTAAAAACTTGTCTGAAGTATGAATAGTGCTCATAATTTTTAAAATGTTCGATATAGACACTTTCTACAGACGACGTGTGATTTGCCATGATCGTTATAATAAGTAGAATATATGGTCTATTCTAGACCGCAGATATTTTTGTAAATTCGATATTTGCACGAATAAAATTAAAACTAGGGTACATTAGATAAAAAATCATTCCATCGACTAAATGTTATAGAGCGTGCTTATAGAGAGTAGTCTGATTATTTTGTATATTCTTGTATACATAGTATGTATTCTGTACATTTTTGTACTTTGCGCATACACGGTTCATGACACTTTTTGAGATGTAGGAATCTAAAAATGTATAATTGATATGAATGCGTTACACTCACCATAAGTATTTGGTACCCATCGAGACACATTACCAAGCTGAACGCCAGCACTTGCGCCAAAACAGGCAAATTGAATACCGATTCCAGTTTTCCACAATAAGCTATGAGAGCTTGATGTTGTTGAACATACATCTTAAAGACGGTGTAACATTTATTTGCCGATGATGCTGAAAACAATTGTAAATTTGTTTCTCCCTTCCCTTTATTCGTTAAATCGGTCATGCGGGACATTTTATATTGCAGTATTTGAAATTGAGTAGCCAAGTGTAGATTCATGACGCATAATAGATTGTCGAAACAGAAGTAGCCGACTCCAATATGGTACAATGTCATGAGCTGTGAATGTATAAAGATTTCCGTAATTTTCTTAGTGGTATTAAATTTAATGGTACTATATACGTTGAGCATTAGGGAAATAATTCAGTACCTGTATCAAAAGTGTTATTTCATAGTATGGTGTCGCTGTCAGTGGCAAATCAATCCACATATTAAATGGAAGCTCCCTATCCGATTCGTTCCTTCCAATATTTTCTGGAATAGATACAGAATGGCATAATTCTTTGTAAATATTAAGTAAAAAATATATAGTATTGAAGAAAGTTCAACAACAATTCAGTTAACCTTCTAAATCTGCCATAGATTACACTTAGATATTTTTGTGCTCTTTTGGAAAAGAAATAAAATAATAGAAATTCCAATTTAAGATTAAGTGACTTACCAAGAATTGGACTAAGGGCGTAACAAATAAGGGTCGCTTTAGTGGTAAATATAACGAAACAAACAAAGATGGTACATTTACGTTTGCAGTCCATATAAATCTTTTTCTCGTACTCATCGTAATTCTCGTGCCAAAATCTTCTTTGCGTATATGCGATTAAACGAAAAAATTCGTGTTTATGCGCAAGCAATACGGTCATCTTCAGAAGAGGCATTAGGATCGCCAAAATGTTGCACACGTTGTAAATGCAGGTCTGTAAGTAGAGAAAATGTAACGAAAATGTAGAACTGCGGATGGATCCTATTTCACTTGTGTGTTATATAAATCTTTTATTAATCTAAATTAGATACGACAAACGAGAAAATAGGGTACAAGCCACGACATTACAAATTTATGGGAAAACAACCGTTTTGTGGGGAAAATAAGATTTTCCCGGAAATCTAGTATATTGTAATTGTCTTAAATGTTAGTCAAATTATGCTACAAATTTTATAACTGTGTTACCAAATTTTAAATTGCATAGTTCTTTTTATCACAATGTCTTGCGTTTTATGCCAGAAATAATCAATGAATTTTGTTTTGCATATTGATTTATTAACTTCTGTAACTTTAATACTTGAAATGAAACTGGATTATTACGGAAATTTAGTTCGTAACTGTATTTTTCGCCGCGGTTTATTTTTCTTCAAATATCTCAGTAAAGATAATTGTTCGAATACTTACACTGAGATCACCGAACGAATAGTAAGTATCCGTAATCTCTACCCATAGAGCAAAGAGAATAATGGCGAACGCGTAAATCTGCGTTATAAGTCTGACGCGTCGTTCCAATTGGTTTTTCGACGTCCATAATCCAACGAGTTTCATAAATGTCGACGTCAAGCTGATAGATATGTCGTGGCTCTTCAGAAAACTCATATCGTACTGCTAATATTCTAGTATGTTAGGACATTGAACTGGTACACTTGTACACGATCTACATCGATTATTGTAACGTATTAAAGACGATCAGTCGCTTTGATATATTGGTATCCTTTCATTCACCGATAACGTACTTTGTGTTTACTTTATTATTATCATTGATGCACCGTTATTTGATGTTTCGGAAAAGAAATGACGAGAAAGAACGGAAGAAAAGAAAAGAGCGAACGTTTGATCACGATAGCCCAGGATTACTATTCTTTGTGCCGAATGAACAACGAATGGATGGGATCGATCGAGTTATACATTATTCCGGAATTACGAGACCCTCTGTGAAATCGAAGTGCTGTTCGACAGCTGTTTCGTTTCGTCAAAGGAAAATTTATTTTGTTAAATGAGGCATGCAACTTACGAAAATTGTCTATAATTTCCTTTGATAGAATGTACGAGGAAAGAACGTAGATCGCTTGGTTTAGCGGCGGCGCGTTAAAGTTACGAAGATGATAAATGTCTTTCTTTATTTTGTTTCTATGATTTGTGAAAGGTGCTGTGCAGATTCGGTGATATTGTGCTATGAAAAGAATAAAGAAGTTTTGGCAACATTTGTTCTCTTCTGTCTATGTGTGATATTAGGTGCTTGTAGTACGCAATAGAATATTATTGTTTACGTACTTGGGTTTCTTGTGGATAAAGGAGTCTTTTTTATACTGTCAATAACATTCAAATGTATGACTTTGTATGAAGCCAATGTATTTGAAATTCTTTACTTTATTCGAAATTTCAGTTATATTTAAATTATCGTTCGACAGATATCTCAACAATGTTAAGTACTACGACACCACGGAGCTGAAAACTGTGAAAAGCGAATAAACAATTTAGGCGTGTGATGATTTTAAACGTTCCTAATAAAATCTGATATAGCGATGGTAATTATAGATAGGGGTTAAACTGGGAAATGAAACTTTCATTGCTAGGATTGGAATCGGATATTCTCTTCGTATAAAGTCAAGCAAATAATTTAACACTAGCAATTCGATGTCGCCTTCCTTACAAGAGGGGCATCTTTATTCTTGTACAAATTTAGTATTTGTTCAACAAATACTATTATTATGCTATCTTTGATTTGTCATCTATAACTTTAGTTAGTGAAAGATTGTCTCATTAAAGTGAAGTATGACATCGCGGTACTCAACACCTGTAAGAGGAATATTTATTTATTATATTTTCATATTTCATAAAGAAATTGCGACTTTTTGTAAGAGTATGTTTGGATGTTTCATAAAATAACGTATCGCTTTTTTATATATTCTTTACCTTTTGGTAATTTTAAGAAAAAAACTCGATGAAACGGAACGAAATGAATAAACGAATAAATTATGTCTGAATGCATTGTAAGAATAATAATAATAAGAACCTTGGTACAAGTTTCCAGAGAGACAGGAAAGAACCCGCTAGCAGTTAAGCAGCAAGGCTTACTCGATCTCAGGATGATCATTGTCAGATCCTTTCGTAGTAATTTGCCAATTTTGTTCATCGTTAGATGGGTCCAGGGGCCAGAATAGACAGCAGTCCCAATATTCGTGCTTTCTCGTATCAGAGTATCGCAACTGTACGTGAACAACAATAACTGGCTAGAACTGCCCACTATGTGGAATACGAAAATCAGTCGCCGTGTAGGAGGTGAATTTGCCTGCATATACATTAACGAATTTAACCGAATGATTTAATGTTTTAACTATAATGTTTCGTACACGACGCGAAGAAGGAAGCATAACTTACTGCTTTAAAAAGCTAGGAATGGGTGATTATTTATATCTTTTATCATAACGGAAAGTACTTACCATAAGCACCTGGAAACCAACCAGACATAGTAAAAGGCTAAAAACAACTATGTGTCCAAGAACGATGTACGTAAATATATTGTTTAGTCTCTGACAATAATTAATTCGATCTTGATGTTCTCTAACGCAACATTTAAATAGCGTGTGATAATTTTTCAAGTAATCTGATGGCAAGATCTCTTTGATAGCGTACTCGTACGGTTGCTTTTCAATCGTTTCACCCAAGTACAATAACCTGTATTGTAATATACGAAATTGAGTGGCCGCGTGCAGATTTATCAGACATAAAAGATTGTCGAAACAAATGTAACATATACCAACGTGGCACAAAGAGAGAACCTATATAAACATAAGAGTTACGTTGTGTCGTACAGTGTTTTGCTTCATGAAAAGCGATATTTTTCACGAGCCGAGCAAATAGACGCAAGAAAAACGCGTGTTTATGTATGTACCTGAAGCACGAATAGTATTTCATAGTATGGAGTCACACTCAATGGTAGATCGAGCCACATTCTAAATGGCAGAACTCTATCTGAATGGTTTCTTCCAATGTTTTCTAAAATATAAACGTATAATTCTTTAAAGGGTGCTTTATCGTTTATATACCTTTAATATTTATGAAACAAAGAGATTTTAGCGTAGAGTTTGGCACTTTTCATAAACAGGAAATACATCGATACTGCCATTTGAATCGATACACGTACCTACGATAGGCGTTAGCACGTAGCCGAAGACCGTGCCTTGAGCACAAATATTGATCAAAGAGATACACACGATGGAAATCTTTCTACAGTTTTGCAACAACAATAGCTCGTTGTAACTGTAATTCGTGTGCCAAAAATTCTCGTGCGTGTATACAAGCAGCTCGATGAATTCTTTCTTGTGTATAAATACGACGGACAATTTTAGTAATACCATAATGAGGCATAAAATATTGCAAGCCGTGTAAGCACAATCCTGCGATTAAAAAGTCGTAGAAACGGAAGCGTTTGAAGAATTTAAGAAGCGTATGAAGGATCGTTACTGGTAAAAAGAATATTTATATACTCACGCCAAAGTTCGGCCACGAGTAGTAAAAGTCCCTGAACTGCACCCACACACCGAACAGGATGGCGACTACGGTATACATCAAAGTTAACTGACGTATACGTTCTTCTTTCTTGTTGTTTGTTAGCCAGAGACCGACGATTTTCATTAAAAAACTCGTCATCAGCAAGGCAAAATCTTTGGTGTACGACGCTTCGTTCTCTAGCTTCAAACGAGCCGACGTAGGACTAACTTTTGTCCTTTTTGAATCTTTATCCATCTTGTCTCTTATTCTTCTTCTTGACACTGACGGACAAGTACTTATTCTTTCCTTCTTATTTTCATTTCGTGGCGTGGAAAGACATCGTGATTATTCAAGAGGTACGGAATAGGTCGACACATGCAACGTGTATGTATAATTAAAGAGAAACAGACGTGTGATTGGCTGTTGGGTAAAAAGGGAGTAGATGCTGCTATATTGTGCATCGAGCGTTGGCGTCTTGCACGTCACGTGACGATGGAGTCTAGGGCTGCTGCAATCGACGGTAAACTTACCAATTTTTTTATAACAAAGAGTCACAATCAACGATACCACACAGCTGATGTTTATGTAAGCTATTATACGTTTTTATATTAATATATAAGTCCTCCTAGTAAAAGAAACTCTTTTCGCTTTTTGATAGCCATCGTGCACTCGATAGGAAAATTACAGCTGTTCATTTAGCTATTTCTTACATGTAGACAATGCCTTTGATCATTTTAGATATAGATGAAAGGATACTTAAAAATATTCAAGCCATTTCCACGTTTCACTTATAAAATTCGTAATACATATAAGGAAGAAAGAGACAGTGCGCTTTGATTTAAAGTCAAAATAACGTGTTTAAAGAATAATCATAAAATGGATGACATGGTATTCGAGAAACATTTATTGCAATGTTATAGTAATATTAAAAGTATCAAACTTACTCGTAGTAAAGATACGTTTAGAAAATAACAAACCCGATACAATATATAGCACTACGTGTAAATCAGTCTTGCCATCTCACGATTAGTTACATGTGCAAAGACTCGTGGAGAAATAGAATCTTGGGAGCAGTGTATTATCCCTTTTTATTTAAACACCAAGCAAAAGTGCCGTTTGGTACCTTCGAATCGAACGAGCCCTGTAATTTATATTTTTGCTACTAACAACAAATTATGTAATACAAGTTATGAATTTGTTGCATCCAGAGATGTATTCCTTAGCAAAGTGAAATATGACATTGCCGTACTGAGAACCTGTAACGAGTGAATAATTACAATTCAACGATTATATAGAAAAATCGTAACGGAGATATAACGAGTTCGATTACCCCGGTAAACGTCTGCAGAGAAACAGGAAAAAATTTTCCTGCTGTTATACAGCAAATCTTGTGCGATCGCATGATGATAATTAGCAAATTTTTTCGCACAGTGGCACCAGCTTCGTTCATTGGAAGGATTGGCCATGGTCCTGAGAATGAAGCGTTGCCGACATTGACACTTTGTCGCATCAAATCATCGCAACTATACGTGAACATTAATAGTTGACACAGAACGCCACACAAATTCAATACTAAACTGGCCTTTTTTGAGGTAGGTGTGTCCACCTATGGGAACACGATATAATCGATATAAAACTAATAAAATGGTTTTGGAAAACATTTTGTTTCGCAAATTTAAAATGCAGGTGTATTGAAAATTCCAATACTACAGATGGAGTTCTATATAGACATCGATTAAGTAATTCTGATTGATCGAAATAAATTAAAAAGAAGAAAAAACTTTCTCCATTTTTTCCACAATATACATTTGACTCGACTGATTTTCTATACACCGGGATCGGAATCTTCGAATTCAAATGAGAGGATCGTGGATGTTAGCGGACAACGGTGGAGTGGTAAATGTATAGTTAACGTATCCGGCTACAAAGTCCGAAGGATCTCGTAAAACTTACAGATAGGAACTACGTACGCAAGACTGCAACACGTACACATACCAAATAATATAAGACAATCATTGTTACAGTTATATTATAGTTATAGTTATATTTTGCATTCGCTGCAAACATTCGGCCCAAAGAGTCGCGGCTTCGGTCTCTCGCTATGGAAGCTCGGCCGAGATGGAAGGGCGAGCGATCGAAAATCACGTGTTTGTGTTGAGCGAAGAAACGGGGAGATGCGATTCGGGGCAATATATACATACGAGATTGCAAAAAGGAAAGGAAAGTAAAAAAAGACGTTAGGAAGAAAACGAAAATTCAAAAGCGAATGTCAAAGCATGATAAAGGTAAATCAGGGTTAGCTGATAATGAGTGTGAAGCAGCCTCTCCAGAACAGAAAGGAGAGAGGATCGATCGTAAAATAGGGATATTAGCGAACGGTAATAGCACAATGATCGACAAAAATCGACTGATTTGAGTTTCGGCACGTCGTTGCTCTCTCGTGTTCACGGTTACTACGTATATTTTTTAAAACAAAACGTTTCCTAATAATGACGTAGAAAGATAACTTTGAACGTAAGTAACTGGAATAACTTGTAACGAGGCGACTTCTATCTCGCTCGATAAAATATCTCAAAAAAATAACTCACCAGGAGTAGTTGAAATCCCACGAGGCATATTACCATGGCAAGAAACATTACCTGGGCAAGCACGATCAACGTAAATATATTTTCCAATTTTTTGCAATATTCAATAAGCATTTGATGCTGTTGTACGCAATTTTTTAATTTTGTGTAACACATATTTGAATAATACGATAATTTTGCATCCGATTCGTATTCTTCTATCTGATCCTTCGTCGCGTTATCTATACTTCTCAGCCTATGTTGTAATATGCGAAATTGGCATGCCACATGAAGATTAACGATGCATAATAAATTGTCGAAACAAATGTAACACACACCGACATGGTACACACAGAGTATCTGTATAAATAAAAATCGATTTCATCGAATTATATTTTAAACAGGATTTATTTTTGTTATTGTCGAGTGGGTAAGCGATCGATTAGAAATACGATTATGAAATCGTTATTAGAATGAAATACGATCTTTAAAAAAATTGGGAGAAGATACGAATTAGCGGAGATAGCTATACCTGTATAGTAAATAGTATTTCAAAGTAAGGGGACATTCCTACAGGAAAGTCGACCCACAAGTTGAACGGTAGTATTCTGTCAGATTCGTTTCTTCCTATATTTGCTGAACAAGTAAAAAAATATTTACGTAATAATATATGTGATGTAATTGTCTATACAAATAAGCAGTAAATGCAAAGATATGCCCTTTTACGTACCTATAAGTGGTGTCACCATGTATCCGGCACAAGTGCCTTGAGTACAAAAGATCATAAGAATAATGAAAATGTTGCATATTCGTTTGCAATCAGCTACAACTAGTATTTCTTGCGGATCGTGATACGGACGCCAGAAATTTTTCTGTGTGAACGTAATTAAATTAAAGAACTCTATTTTGTGCTTGTATATTACGCCGATCTTTAGGAAAACGATCGTCACGTATAAAATATTGCAACAGATAAAAACGCTATCCTGAAATTATAGATATGTACATGTGACAATGGTACGAAACAAGTTTGTAGATTGTTCGTTTCTTCGAAAGGATTTTCAAGTACTCTTTCGATTTGAATTAGCATTATCAGCTAAACGAGACTATGTTTAAAAGTCCCTTTTATTACTTTCGAACTAACTTAGAATTAGAAAACTTATAAATTTAAATTTAGAAAAATTATAAATTAGTTCAATACGATATTTCCTTCTTAACGTAATAAGAGCACAGAAGGATAAAGAATAATAGAGGAATCGATCAAAGCGAAACCGTTGCGCACTTACGCTGAAATTTCCCCAAGTATGATAGATATCTCTGATCGCGATGCATATACTGATGAAAAGTGCTCCGACCGTGTAGATAAGCGCGAAATCCCTGCGACGTTGTTCATTTCGATTTGTCGCTAGCCACAGGCCTACGATTTTCATTAGAAAACTTGCCCAAATTATCGAAATGTCGTTATTCCGCATCATTCGCACGGTGAACGTCGAATAATCGAAGCAAGGGCGATGTAGTATCGCGTGAACTATAGCCAATCGATCTTTAACGAGATGTTAGACGCAGGGTCTTTAATCGCGACGACACTCTGACGATTTGCGTGCATGCCAATCAACAATTCGTGTAGCTGCCTGTAACGTGTCCTGTTCTCATGTGAAGTGTAGGCGTTGCAACGTAATCGAAGATGCATTATTCACGATTCGAGGGAGTTTGAATGGAACAAGTAACGATAGAAAGAACGAGGAACGATCGTGATCGTGCATAAGATAACCTGCCACTGATTTCACTTGATTTTAAGCGATGGAAGTGTGCTTTGTCTTCTGGCTCGATGAAACTCTTACGATTGTTCAACGTAATATCGTAAATTAAATAACTGCAGAGGGTTTCGAGGTGATAAGGTTTGTGAGTGAGTTTATTCTGAAAATCTTTCGTTAATTTTTCGAATGCAAGAAAATTACGTCGCATGAAAGGATCCCATTTTTTTTAACGCGAAGACAAGGAAATTGTTCGTTCGGTGATATCATTCGATAATTCAATTTTAATTTAATTTTATTCTTGTATTTAGGTAGATATAAATACTGAAATTTATTTGCATTGTATATTTGCATTGTGTATTTCTATTGTGCAAGTCCGTACATTTATGATTAATTATTCTGCTGCTGCTTTTATAGACGATTCTCTCATGAGAGTGAAGTATGACATTGTCGAGCTTATAAGCTGTAACAAGAAATTTTGTCAAGATGTTTTATAATTTTCCATGTACATACGTATTCTATTATAATTACAGATATGTAAAAACGTGTACGTAATAAGCAGAAATGTAAAAATATGACGCGTACAATATCGTAAGTAAAATTTACGTTGCAAGATACCACATACATGATTTATATTGAAATTTTGCTTATTTAAGGACAAAAAACAGTTACATATCTTACCGGATTCCAAAATGTCATTTTTAGAGTAAATGGGATTAAAAGAAAGAAATTGCTGCATACCGCGGTAGATGTTTCCAAAGTGACAGGAAAGAATCCTCCTGCGGACAGATAACACGGTCGCATCGATTTCATAATCATTATCCTCGTATCCTTTCGTATCTTCCTGCCTGTTTCGGTCATTGGCAGAATCGTCCACCATCCCGAGTACGATGCCGTGCTAATATTCGTGCTTTCCTCTACTAAACCATTGCAGATATACGTGAAAAAAATGATGTGGGTAAAACTACCAATCATGTGGAAGAAGAAAATAAGTCGTGTCCCGGGAGATACGTCCGCCTACGTACAAATTTTTTAAGTGATCACCGTAAGCAATATAGCTTTTATTTTTCATCTGGTAGGTACCGAATAATGGTAAAACGTTCGATTGCTTTTGTCTAATTTTATTAAATTGTTAATTTGAGAAATATGACGTATCCGCGATAGCTTTTCAGTTAATTCGTTTTAAATCGCTCAAACGTACCAGAATGACCTCGTACGTGTCGAAACACATCAGCACGCTAAAGATAACCATGTGGCTGAGGATCGGCAGTGTGTAAATGTCGTCGAGTTTAGCGCTGAATTCGATCAACGATTGATGTTTTCGGATGCATTTTTTCAACATTACGTAGCATTTGTTCGAGTACTCGACGATATCTGTTCGTTCGTCGATGTTCGACCATAGATTCACTAACGTGTTCTGCAGCATACGAAATTGGTAGACCACGTGTAGATTTAGCACGCATAAGAAGTTGTCGGGGCATATATAGCTCGCGCCAATTTGTTGTACGGCCAGTAACTGTGTATGTAAATAGCAATTAATCGTGGAGTCATCGATGACAAGTTATTATGATATATGCTACCTCATCCTGTTTTCAAGAGTTGTTTAACCGGCGACCGTGTAGCAAGCAAATGTTACGCGAGTCATCTCTTTTTTTGCATAAAATGAAAAGTTATTCTGACAATAAAAGGCATAGTTATTGAAAGCTTAAACGTCTCGAAGTTTAGAAAGTCAGGAAATGATCGACATCTTGAAATATACATATTGAATATTTCGTATACCTCGATAGCAAACATTATTTCGTAATAAGGTGTCACAGTTAGCGGTAGATTGACCCACATTTTGAATGGAAGCAACCTCTCTGAATTATTGTTTCCAATATTCGCTAAAATACAGTGAAACATGAATTTTAAAGGATTATCCTGATTTTTACAAATGTTTATTTCGAAGTCAGACTCGAGTAGAATGAATTTAGATTTTTATCCAATTGCAAGGATTATTTCTCAGGCCGATTTTTAAATTGGGCCCCTCAATTTCCATAATTTGGATCACTTTCTTACTACGTATTTTAAAATTTAGGTGCCTCATTCCATTATTTGAAAAATTATGTTTTTTGTGTAAAAAAAGAAGATTTCTTTAATCTTTTCATTACTGGATCAACTTACCGGAGATTGGCACTACTGCATAGAAAGACAAGGCGGTTTGTGTAACAAAGAATAGAAATACTGTCCACAGTTTGCAAAATCTTCCGCACTCCGCGAAAAGTATCTTGTCATTGTCGTCATAATTGAAATGCCAGAAATGCTTTTGCGCATATACGATCATATCCGAAAATTCTGTTTTATAAAAGTTTATTACCGAAAGTTTGAACATTGCCAATACTATGTTCAATGTGTTGGAAGCCAAAAAGATACAGTGCTGAAAAAATTATTTGTAACATTTCCAAAAGAACAGTTTCACAATATAATAATATTTTTACAGGTAGTAAGTTTAAGTGGCAGGAATATTTGATATAACTGGACAAGCGATTGGGCAAACGCTTCTCAAACCCTTCAAAATACAAGGAAAGAATGTTCCAAAGACTGCCTAACTATTGTACATACGTACATCGAATTCCGCAAATGTATTGTATTGTTTATGAACACACTGTACAGTTAACTACACATGTGCAATTTAATAATTATAAAATTCCTATAGAAAGGGCAGAATGTTTTTTAGACTCACGTCTAAATTATCCATATTGTGGTAAATATCCACTACGTTCACGTACACTCCATAAACGAGTGCAACGATGGTATAGACTATCGTCAATTTCCTCCTGATCTCCTCGGCGCTGTTCGTCGTTCTCGAGAGACCTGTGATTTTTAGCAGAAATTCTGACATTTTGATGGATACGTCTGTGTATCGTTCAGCTGGCATAGCAATATTTCCTTGTCAATTTCTATTTTCTCGATTCTTTGTCACGCGGTAACTAGTACTTGAAGACAATCACTTTGATCTATCTAGATATGCGATATTTTGTGATGGATACGTGTCTTACCTTCGCGCGTAAAAGAGAAAAGGGAACAAATATGCAATTGACGAATATGAAACAAATATGAATCGATATATTATGCATGTATGCTACAAGGTGAGTGCGTGTGATTGTTACACCATGGAACGAATGTACACCTAGTAGTTTGTCACGTATCGATTACCTTATCGCCAGAAGCAAAAATTACAATATAACGTATAGTCGTTTAGAGGAACAGCGCAGTTGTATGTGTGTATGTAGCTGTCTTCGAATGCAGAGTCGTGACATGATGTAGAAGGATGTGTATTTGCACCGATATTGATATTGCGTTAACACGATTAAAGCGTCTTCTTGATTGCAAAATGAATATCAATTCTACAGCGATATACTTTAACAGGTATACTATTATTTATTTTATATATCGGTACGTGCATTTTGTAATATGCAAATGCGCTTGAATATGCGCTTTGTTCCGTCCAAACGAACTGTTACGCCGCACAACACATCTGCATTCCATCCCGCGCGGCGTGACAGCCAACGGTCTACGTGCCGTCCTTCGAACCCTCCACAGGCCTAAGGACCCACCATAAAGTCGAAATTCTAACTGTATTGTTCGCACACATGGTTTAAGTCAATCTGTTTGCCAGAAAGGACTTTCTAATTCCAGAAGTGTTTTCAGCTGGTTTTTTAGAAGGGTCCTTGGGTTTATTATGTGCTCTTAAGAATTACGAAGAAAGCGGAGATATACCTTTTTTTTTTTTTTTTTTTTTTTATTTATTAGAATATTTACAATCAATTCTCGTTGAGAATTTTCAGTAACTTAATTTGGCGTGATACAATGACATGGATTATAATAGCTTTATATTGTTGATTCTAGTAGGACTAAGGATTTAATCTAGTGGGTATTTTCTTTTTAGTCTGCGGATCTGGTCCGTCGTGTCCAGTAGTTGGGTGACTAGTGGGTTGTGGTGGTTGTTGACTCTTGTGTTATATCTGCTTCTGGACTTGTGTATTTCGTCTTTGACTGTAGGTATCTTGAGGTCTCGGTGTATTGTTTCGTTGGTAACATACCAGGGTGCATTTAATAGGGATCTTAGCGTTTTCGATTGGAAGCGTTGGAGTATTTCAATGTTGGAGTTACTTGCTGTTCCCCATAGTTGGATTCCGTAGGTCCAGACAGGTTTTATTACGGCCTTGTAGAGGGTTATTTTGTTCTGTATGTTTAGTTTGGAGCGTCGGCCCGTGAGCCAATAGAATTTTCTTAGTTTTTCCTTTAGTTGCTTTATTTTTTCCGAGATATGTTTTTTCCAGGTTAGCCTCCTGTCCAGGGTCATGCCCAGGTATCTTACGGAGTCCTTGCTTGGGATTATTGTGTTGTTAATGGTGACCTGGGGGCAGGTTTGTTTTCGGAGCGTGAAGGTTACATGGGAGGATTTTTTTTCGTTTATTTTAAAGCCCCATTTTTGGAACCACTTTTCCATGGAGTCGAGACTTCGCTGGAGAGTGGATGAGGCAATTGCCGGGTCTGCGTGGGTAGCTAATAGTGCTGTGTCGTCGGCAAATGTTGCTATTGTTACCTCATTTGATATGGGTAAGTCGGCAGTGTAGATGGAGAATAGTAGGGGTCCGAGGACACTACCTTGCGGTATGCCGGATTCTATTGGGAATGTTGCGGAAGTGGCGCCTAGACATTTGACTATGAATTGTCTGTTGGTTAGGTAGGATTTTAAGATGGAGTAGTATGAGTGGGGTAGGATTTTTTTAAGCTTGTAGAGTAGCCCTTCATGCCATACTTTATCGAATGCCTGTTGGATGTCTAGGAATACGGCTGAGCAGTATTTTTCCTTTTCAAGGGTTTGGCTGATCATGTGGGTTATGCGGTGGATTTGCTCTACTGTTGAGTGTTGTTTTCGGAAGCCGAATTGGTGATCTGGGAGAGTTTTCAATTCTTCTAGGAGTGGAAGGAGACGGTTCGTGAGCATCCTCTCGAATAGTTTAGATAGGGTAGGTAAAAGACTGATTGGGCGATAGGAGCTGGCTTCATATATTAGTTTACCGGGTTTGGGGATGAGGGTGATTAGTGAGATTTTCCACGCCTTAGGAAAGTGTTCAAGGCGGAGGATGGCGTTAAAGATTGATGCGATGAGTGCAATCCCTTTTATGGGGAGTTCCTTGATTGCTTTATTTCCTATTAGGTCGTGACCTGCTGCTTTCTTGGGGTTTAGGCGACTGATTGCTTCTATGATCTCTGCAGAAGTGAAGGGTTGGATAGGAGGGGACATTTGGAAGAGAGTGTGCAGGTATTCGGTGACGTCCGCTGCGGCTATGGAGGAATGGGGTTGGAATACTTCAGTCAAGTGTTTGGCAAATAGGTTGGCTTTTTCTATAGGGCTACGCGCCCATCCACCCTGCGGGCGGCGGATTGGAGGTATTATTTGTGGGGGGCGCGTGAGTTTCCTGGAGGCTTTCCATAGTGAGTAGTTTGAGTCGGCTGTGGGGGACAGGCTGGCGAGATATTTGTGAAAACGGTCATTATTGTAGTTCTTTATGGTTTTGGATAGTTTTCTAGTTGCGTTGTTTAGTTTGCGTTTGTCCTCCGGTGTTCTATGGGTCTGCCATATCCTTCTTAGTCTACGTTTTTCTGCTATTTTTTTTAGTATGTACTGGGGGTATTCGTGATTGCTGATGGACGTTTTTGCCGGTGTGGAGACGCGGATAGCGTTTATTATGCTCTCATTTAGGTATTCCGTGGCTGCTTCGATTTCGTCATTGGTTTTTAGTGAGGTTGAGGCTGAAGTTGTGTGGGTAAAGACTTCTCTAAAGAGCTGCCAGTTGGTGTGTTGGTTATGAATGGAGCCATTAGGTGTGTTCTCGATGATAGTTGAACTGACTGTTACTATCACGGGGGAATGATCAGAGGAGAGATCAGCCGAGGAATTGATTTGGACGTGTCTTGGCGAGATATTTTTAGTTATGAAGAAATCAAGGAGATCGGGTATTTTGTTTGTGTCGGTGGGCCAGTATGTGGGTTCGTATGTGGTAAGGTAGTTGAGGTTGTTGGATATTATGCTGTTGAGGAGGTTTTTGCCTCTTACTGTAACCAGTCTGCTACCCCATTGGGTGTGTTTAGCGTTGTAGTCTCCTCCGGCTATGCATCTGTTGCCCAGGGTGTCCAGGAAGTGGTCGAAGTCTTCTTTGGCGATGGAATGTCTGGGAGGGCAGTATACAGCTGAGGTGGTGATTGTACCATGATAGTCTTCTATTGCTACGTTTGTTGCTTGGAGGTAGTCTTTCTGGAATGGTGGAAGTTCGTAGTGTTTGATATTTGCTTTGATTATGATTCCGGTGCCGCCGTGGGCCTTTCCGCTGGGGTGTTGGGTATGGTAGAACTTGTATCCGTTTATGTTCAGGTAGTTTTTGTCGGTGAAGTGGGTTTCAGATATGAGCATTATGTCGATTAGCTGGTGTTTTAGGAAGAGTTCTAGCTCAAGTTTGCGTTGCGCTAGACCATTGGCATTCCAGAGAGCTATGCGTCTTGGTTTTATTTTGTGTCTGGGCGTATTAATTTGTCCATGATGAATGTTAATAGCGATAGCAAATTGTTTATTTGCTCTGATTGTTTCTCTATTAGCTTTTCTAGTCTAGAGACGTTGTCTGTGTTAGGTGAGGTGGGGGCACTATTTTGGGGAGGATCCCTGTGGCTATTTGGTGTATTTTGAGTGCCTTGTACCGCTTGGGCATAGGAGTTTGAGGGAGTGGTGAGTTTGATAGGGCTGGGTGTTTGATTGGTTGGGGGGATTGGGATAACTGTGGATTTCGGCGAGCTGGGTGTTTGGTGATTTTCCTCTTTTGTTCTAAGTTTGGGGTATTTGCTTGAGTACAGACTTTTGTAGGCTGAGCAGCCTTTGTAGTTGGCAGGATGGTCACCTTGACAGTGGATGCACTTCGCTGGGGTTTCTGGTGATTTCCTGCACTGGTCGGTGGGGTGTGTACCTGCACATTTGACGCAGCGGAAGGTGTGGTTGCAGTATTTCTGCGTGTGCCCATATCTTTGGCACCTTTTGCATTGGACTATCTCCTTTTTGGTTTGCGGTGGTTCGAATTTAACGATGGCGTTCATTAGACGACTGATATTGTAGATTTCCTTGTTGTTTGGTTTCTGTTTTAAGTCGATGAAAAATAGGGATAGCGGGTCTTTTGTGACTCTATGCCTTATGTTGCTGACATTTGTGACTTCGTGGCCGAGTTTCGATAGTTCTATTTTTAGTTCGTCGATGTCTGCGGAGTGGTGGATGTTTCGTAGCACCACCCGAAAAGGTCTTTCTTCCTTGAGTTGGTAGGTGTGGAAGTTGGCATTCAGGGCCCTGAGTGTCTTGGTGAGCTTCCTGTAAGCTTCTGGGTTCGTCGGCAGGATTTTTACTTGATTGTTGGTTATTTTCAGGTTATAGTCCTCCTTGGAGATATCTCTCTCTAAGGACTTGGTCATTGTCTGGATGTCTATGACATCATTAACAAATATTGGTGGTGGAGGGGGGCTTCTCTGTGCGTGATGGTTTGACGGCGGGTCTGCGATTTCCATGGCGTCGTTTGAGGATTCCAATACTGCAAACCTGTTGTGAGTGTTAATTTGTGTTGATGGCTGTTCGTTCGAGTTAGTGTTTGATGGTTCAGTTTTGCGTTTTTTCGCCTTATTGGCGTCGTTGGCACGGGGGGATCTGCTGAGCTTCTGCCACGGGGGAGTAGCGCGGGGTAGTGGTGGGTTTGCACAGGCGAGCCTGGTCGTGATTGTTGGGCCATCATCGAGCTAGCTATTTCAATATGAATAACTAGTCGTTCGGCACTCGACAGCGAACTGATGCGGAGATATACCTAACGAAAAATCTGAGTTTCCCTGTAAACAATATCGCCTAGGACCCAAGTTGGTAGGAGGTTTCTTCCTCCTCTCTTCCTTCCTAACATTGGTCCCAACCAATCGACATCGCGGATTATTTCCCTCACTTTACTAACTAAAAATGTAAGCAACGAATCCGCGTTCTTCGTTCAAAGGGCACACCCATACCTAGCTTTCCTCCGTATTCACATTAGAATAAGCTTCAGAGTTTCATCGTCTCTCACGGTGCCTACAGTTCATGCATTTCCTACAACTCTCACCGTTCCTGTATCTTTCTGAGTTCCTTCATCATTCATCAAGGTGCCTACACGGCCTAGAGTCTTCTAAGGCTCTCACTTATCCAGAACTCCGACAGTTCCTATAACTCTCAAGGGCCTAAAGCGCCTAAAGCTCTCCTTCTCTCATCCAAGACTAACCCTTCTCTCGTTATCTGTATCTTAATCAACGGCGTTAACTACTTTGTGTGATTGTATAAAGTGTTGGAAATATACATTATTATAACTCTGACTCCCAGTGTTATACCGCATTAACCACCCCGATTATCCTAACCGAAATACGGGGATCGAACTATTCGTGGTGTCGATTATTCTAATCGTAACGGGAATTTACGACTCCCGTTGACGCGTATTCTAACGACCGCGTCTTCCCCCGCGATAGCTCGAAAAAACACGAACGAAAAACGCGACGATTTTCGTGGGTATTATTGCGATGTGTTGGTAAACGCTTGGTCCAGTATTAAAAATGCAACATAATGGAAAGTGCATGGCGGAAACTTTTATCGAATGAAATTGAACAAACACACGGACAAGAAAGGAAAATGGATGAGAAAGACGAAGAGGTTGTCGCTACAGTGCGTAGAATACCAGTATGCGATGCTTGTACAATAATAATACCGATGTAATGGAATAGCTTCGTTGCTACAACGATGATAATAATGACGATTTTATACGAATGGAAACAGCGAATGAAGGTCAACACGAAGATGTACCTTCTCAAGCCGAGGTGCTCTGCCATACGAGAAAGTGATTCGATGGTTCCAAGTACAAAAAGAGTACAACTCTATAGAGTTACTCGGGTTGAAAAATTATATGGTCCAACAACGAATATGATAAAGATGATAGATATGATCAGCATGGTCATAAACGTTTATGGAAATTAATCTGAATCTTCGTTCGAACAATCGCAATTTTATAGCAGTTTCACAATGTACGTGTATTTTCGCGTTTCAAATTAATCGAATTAATTAAATTATCATAGGTATCGTGACACAAAGAACAAGACAAGTTTACAGTGGAATTTTATTTTATTATATATCCTTTTATCATTTTCATTGAGAAAATACGTATACTTATTCGCAACTCGTTATATTTAATCTTTATGGGGGGCGGGGGGAGGGGGGTGACTCACTGTCGCGATCGCCTCTATTTCCAATTGTCCAATTCTACAACCAGAGATCGAGAGATAGTTAGAAATAGGGGAAGCAAACGAAAGTTTTATTGCTACTTCCACCGTTGAAAACGTTATTTAGAGGGTGGATGAAACGTTCTAGAGGCTGATCGACACTGAATCGTTGTCCCGCGGCAATGTCCGGACGCTATACCGAAATGTACAACAAACGAAGACTCAGCCCGCGCAAAATCTTTACGTATCGAGGGCTTTGAATCGTACAGTGTTTTAAATATCGTAATACGATTACAGCGAATAAAACGGGGACAGAGGGGAAGGAGGGCAGTTAGGAGAAGGGCCAGGGCAACAGGCATCGACATTGGTAATGTTTCTCTGTGTTTCTCTTTTTCTCGTTTCTTTTTTTTTCTGTTTTTTATCTTCTTTTTTTCTGTTTTTGTCTTCTTTTTTTACTTGGTACATACACACACATTTCGATACAATATTAAAACACTTATCAATTTCATTTGCAAACATTTCCTTACCTAGTATGTTTCTATTATTTCATCGTTATTCGGATAATGCCGCTTATCCATATAACACGCGTACCCATCAAAGCAACGATAAAACGAAACTGAAAGATTGTTCTTTCGCCTACGTTAGTGGCTTCCTTTATTTTATTTATTTATGTTTTTCTTCTTTCTTCGTGGTGAAGTTTGCGCTCTTAAACCGAGGGATCTACGTTTATCATGGTGCACAGATAAATCGTTCTATCCAACAAGTAAATTCCAGAATCGCCTATCAAAATCGAAAAGCTGCTCGTCCTTCGACAGACTCGATCCACGTTTCCTCTAAATCATCGTGTCGCTACGCGCGAAAATTATCGAAGGGCAATTACAGCGATGATAATCTTCTCTTTTTACGGTAACGATAACGATAGCGACAATGATGGTAATAATCATAATAACGATAATGGTGAAGATTTCGAAGGAGGTGACGCGAGCTTGTAACTGCCATGTGCAGATTCCATCATTCTTCGTCTTTTAAGAACCGTTCGAGAGAAGCTGTCCGAAATCAGCTCTTAAACTTAACATATTAACGATCATTAAAGATTTCTATCATCTTTTTCGCTCCTTTTTTATCTCTTTTTTTTTGTCATTATCGACGATGTGGCGTAAATCGATCGCTATTTTGCAACAAGTTATCGATTATTTCATCTAAACGTCGTATCTTTTGAGGAAACTTTCTCGCAAGTGATTCTTCGTCTACATTCGCTAGGTGTATTATGCTTCTATTAAATATACACATGTTAAATATACACGAGAGAAGGAAACGATAGAAAAACATGAGGTTCTATTATTCGACTTTGTTAATGAAATTCGGGTGTAACATGGCAGCGCATAACCTACGCAGTGAAAGCTCGATTTTCATCTCCTCTACGTTAACGAGAGGCTGTTTTAAAAAAATAATCGCGCAATTATTAATCATGGATTAAGTGGAATTTCGTTTGATCGTTTCTCGCTAGGATGTTGGCGAGAAAACTATCGGGAGAAGACGTTTTGAATCCGATTCTCGAATTCCGAATATTCGTTCTCGAAACGATCGTTCGCAATTCCAATCTTTTCTTACTACGTCTATCACGATTCGATAAGTTGTGGTTTTATATTCTACAACTCTTAACGATGCGAACGGAAGGAAAATCGAAAGTATTTTCAGACAAAGGAATACATTGATAAAGTATGTCGTTATTTTTTGTTCTTGCTTGCTTTCTTTCCATAGAGAAATGTTGGAATTATCGGAATTACTTTACAAGTTGAAGGATTAGAAATATTTCATATCGAGGTGATTGTACAAACAATCGAAAGCTTAGCTTACGCCGGAGCTCGCTGTCCTGTATGTATTCATTGTCGTTCCAAAACTCTTTACAGCTTTGACATTTTTTCTTTTTTTGTCTTTTCTTCGATGTAAATTTATAGATAAATATCTTGTTACCTTAGTCTGTGTAAACGTTTCATGTAAATTGATAGTAAATAATGTAATAATAATATCGTAATAATAATATAATACAATACTCCTCTAAAATTCCCGTTTATTTACACACACGCCACGCACTTTTTTTTTTTTGAAAAATCTAATCAAACCCGTGTAGAAAAATATCCGATGAATCGATAGAGACTCGAGATATCTGCGGCCATCGTTCACGTTTGAAAGTTTTCGACATTTCGCGGAAAAGCTCTTACACTTTGCGTCGATACATCCTTTGTAAATCTGATTTTGTTACTTTTATATATGTCGTAACTCGATTCTATCAAACTGTTGGAATTTTTCCGCAAAGTGCGTACATTTGCACGCATTCGAAAATCTAGAAACCTTTCAAAAACCATATGTTTTTGGCCCCATCGCGTTGAAATTCTAAAAGAAAGGCGAAGAAAAGGAAATGTAGGAAAAGAAAAGTTTCTCTAATCATTTTACGCGACCCATAGTCTCGGCGATTATTATTATTATTAGAGTCAAAATCAAATCCATCGATATGCAAGTATATTTCCGATTATCGGTTAAACGTGAAAGGCTATGCAGACTTGGAAAACAATATGATCGATAAATCACCCTTCGATCACGATCGCTTTATATCATTACATTTCGTTATCGTTTCTAGTTTCTAGTTACTCGCCTAATTTACTCGCCAAGAACAGCATCGCGTAGTCATGGTAAATGAAAGTTTCACCCGGGCTCTCTCGCACGGTAATTCATCGTTAATATTGGTGAATCGATAGTGATTAAAATGTTATTTATTTTATCGCCAGTTATCCATCTATCCGCGGTTTCTCGATCACCGTCGATCCGCCATGCAAACCAAGCAACTAATCGTAAGACACGAAATGTACAGTCAGCCCTGGGATCAAGCGATTCGTCGAACGTTATGGCGCAACAGAAAAACTTTTATTCGGTAATTCTATCCGTTTTACGCGTGTATTCGCCCACCGTGAACGATAGCATAGGAACGGATCTGGAGGTTACTTTTGAGAGTCGATTCAGCCTCGTTTGCAAACGAAATCGTCGGGTACGTTGTCGTACCAGCGAGATACGGGCCTGACGATCAAACTGGCTAGGCAACATCTCCAACAGTCCAAGTACAACGACTAAGTCGTTACGAATGCTATGGCCTTTTTCTCGTGGTGCTACGAGTTTCGTGGTTCCATGCAGTTCTTACTTCGTAAGTAGTAGACAAGAAGAATTCTAAAATAGGCGGTCGAGCTTTGAGATCATAGGTTGCGTTTACGACAGCAATTACGAAAATGATTCTCTTTCGTTCTCTTGCTTCTTCGAGGCGTCGTATCGATCGCGGCAGATTTTTTCCTCGAGACGAGGTCTTTGTGGAAAATCAAAGTCTGAATTTACATGTAGTCGAAGAGTTCCATCTTTTATAGTGATTTCATTGACACCACTTTACAAACGAACGAACGTTTCTATCTTGCTATTAGCACGCGTGCATCATCGACCAAATATTTTCCACATCACGTTCGTTTTTCCGCGCGTTCTTTCAGTTATAATGTCTGCGAACCATATAGCGTTAATTAGACGGGAAGAGCCTATCGTAGAATATATGCGTAAATGTACCAACTAAGGTAGCGTAGAAAATTTGAAAACAGCATGATTCTTAAAGTATGTCCAGGTATAAGATGTTAAAACAATTTTGATCGTTTCATCCATAGATAAATTAATTTCTAATTAATTTTAATTTCTAATATACGGATACAGATGTGATATGATATAAAAGAGATACATACGATTTCAAAAAATTGATCGCGATATATGAAAACTTATTACACAGATCAGGTTACGTTCTTTTCCAACAAAATCATAGGATTATTATACTTTTATCTTAACATGCGTCTACATCGTGTTACGTATCAATCATTTTCAACTATATCGATTAATTTAATTATGTCGGTTACTAATTATTTTATACGATATTGTAAAATTAATCTTCAATTTCTTTTGCAGGAATATTCGTGCTATAGGCGCTACAGTCGTGTCACTTAACATTTTCATGGTATATCGCCACAGATGAGGAGCAATCACGGTTTACGAAAGAATTCCTTTCTCCTTGTAATTACAAACATGGAACGCATTTCTGATCCAGAGGATCGTCGTATGTTCTCAAAGTTCATCGCCTAATTTTGGAAGTACACTGTATATCTGTACGAAAATAAATATTGTGCAATTTCTGGAATAGCACACGTTCCGTATAGAAGATAGGACCCGTTTTAGAAACCGCGATGCGCTAATTATTTTCGAGGGATTGCCCAACCAGTCGAGCGTTATGCAGATTTCTCGATACGTACAGTCAATTGATTGCATTCTCCTCTGTTTTCGCTCCTCCGCGTTTTAAGGACGTAGCCGTTTATGATCGTCGTTATTATAAAAAATAGTATCAATAGTTGTGTACGTAAAATACGAAAACACTTGGAAATACCAACAACAATGTACAGCGTACTATCCGAGACGAACCCGAACACGTTCGAATATAGTATTTCTAAGTACTAATAGTGTCATTTACGTGTGACGTTCCAAATATATCAAAATAGTTGGAATAACATTTATTAATAAAATCTGAATCTTTCGAGTAAGTTCGAAACACCGTGAACGCATGGGCGGTGCTCGAAATACAGCGATTAATATATATGTACAATCGAAACGAACATATACGATCGAGAGCGTTTATCGACAATTAATCGAATAATAATGGATCCAACGATAGAGATACAGAGAGAGAAAGAGATAGAGAGATAGATAGAAAGAGGGGGAGAGAGAGAGAGAGAGAGAGAGAGATTCCTTTCCTAGAATAACAAGAAGTCTTTCTTTGACTGTGCGTACACGAAACGTATCTCACGAGACGGTAAAACGGTGAACAAGTTCGTTCGCTCTCCGATGAGGATATTTCTCGATGAGACGAGTAAGAATTTTCCCTCTCCGATTAGAGAGCAACGAATAAGAACGAAGGTAACGGCGGTGTATATAGTAACAATATAGCAATGATATACGTTACTTATGTATGTACAATAATATTACACGATAAGTTACATTATGTACATAAAGACAGCAGCAGATAGACGTTTAGTTTTCACGTGTACGGTAAATGTATACATGTGTATGTATATATACACATATGCGTACATCGTATACATAAATGCTATTTATATAAATATCATGTTCTTACGATATACGTAGATTGTTAACTTACAAGAAGCTTAGAACCGCGCTTACGTAAGTATACAGTCGCTTCTCAATTATTTATAGTTACTTCTTCGACTCGTATGTCCTTTTGTTATTTCTATATTTCTTCCTCGTTCATTTTTACAATTACTTTTTTCTTAGCTTTTGTCACTTATCCTTCGCGCGTTTATCTCTAACAGTTTCTCTGTTGTATATTTGTTACTTTTTAAGAAACGTCACGCAAGACTCGGTCGGCGTCGCATCGGTTACGAGCCTACGATAGATATGAATAAAGTATTCCTCGTTTACATCCGTCTGTACAATTATATTTCGCATACGTTTTCGTTACATCTAGATCCTGTCATCGCCACGTATAAAAACCTTACGAAAATAGTTGCTCTATCATAAAACCCCACAGTTCTTCGTTTTAACACGTTACCATCTTACATCGGTATTACAAAGGATCGAGGTATAATGCTCGTCGGTAGCGTTAAAGCGCGCGTGAAATCCCATGCTGCCTTTTTTCCATTTCCTTTGTCTTTTCCTTTCGTCGATCGTCGCGATTTGCATCTTGCTATTATCGCGCGTATTGGATTCTCCGCTGGAGGAAAACGATCCACAGCTGATCGACGAAGATATCCTTTGACATGGAGGAAAGGGTGTACGCTACGTGAATGCCCGATAAGAGTCTCGTAGAAGAACAACGAATCACTGCTACTCGTTAAAGGGGAACAAATGTTTGTGGAACATGGATATTAATGGTCTCAATTTTTTATCGATGGAATATACACGAAATAATCAAATTACGAACTTCGTGTTTAAACATCGAAAATGAATAATTTCGTATTTGGTGGAAATTGAGACGATCGCAAGTTCAGTTTATCGTAGACTGTCGCGCGAATTTCGATGAAGTGCGCGACTTTTTTCAATAATAAATTTAACAAAAATAATGTATGGAAAATAGTCGAAATAACGTGGAATTTGAATAGATAACGGGAAAATTACAATTCTATAACGATTCTTTAAACTAAGCAACTATGAGACGAATTATACGTGTTTCAACAAGTTGTTCCTCGCTGACGAGTTAGAGCGACACGTGGCTAGAAAACAAACAAGCGAAAACCACGAAACGTTGCTGTTTTATCCAGGCTAAACTTTGTCAGTATGTTCTATGAGCACAAAGAAGAAAATGAATGTTGTACGAATGTAGGATTGTTCGAAGCTTCGTATAGCATAATGTTATAACAAAACTACAGAAAGGAAAGGGAACGATACTTTGCTTTTTTTTTAGGAAAGATATATCGAAGTGGTATTAATTGCAAGAATTAACGATTGATTTACCGAGTTGCAACAAAATCGAAATGTATTCCATCATCAAACACAGTATCGAAATAAATCCAACTTTTTTACAGCTTGTATCAGTCAGTCGTGTATCGACAGGAACGATGAACATTTTCAAACGAAGTATTAAAATCTAGTGATACTTTTGTTACCCTTTCCTTTATATTCTATATTTTCATTACAACTTTTTAACAAAGCTTCGAACGTAGATACGTATACACGTACATACGTGTTACATACTTTCTTCTTCTCCTACTTATACGATATAGCGACAAAGTTTGATAGGAAACTACAACGCCCTATATAATATCTCGACGTTACGGTTGAAGAGATCGAGCTCTAGACTAATACGAACACGTACTCATGGAAAATCATCCAAATCGATCAATCCTCTTTTCACCAATTTTAGTCGCGATATATCGTGATAAAATCAATCGTCGTGATTGAAGTTTAACAAAAAATGTCACTATGATGTTGAACTATTTGCCACGAGTACTTACGTAGTTTGATCTCTGAACTAACTCGCGGCAGGAGCTGCTCTCCTGGGGCGTAAAAGGTCGTTATTGTCGCCAGTGATCGCGTTAATCCGTCGCACGCGTAATCGGTCGATATTAATTCGAGACAAAACTGTAAAGTCGGGCGCTTCCGCCTTTCTCTAGGTCGGTGTAAACACACAGAGGAACGAGTAGGTGAGACTGGGTTTGGGAGTGGAATAAGCGACGAGTTGAATTGGATCACAGGAGACGGAAGGAGGCAAGCAACTTGACAACGTGGCAAAAACGAAAGCGTTGTTAATCGTTTGATCGTTCCATCGTTTCGATCGATGTAACGTTAAAATCATCGTGCGCACTCTCTTCGCTGTTTGGTCGGTGTCGATACGCGTTAACCGGTTCTTTTAAATATTTTTCACTTTCTGCACGATGATACGCGCGGCACGTGTATTTATCGGTATACGTATGGCACCGTAAGAAGTCCCCAAAAAATAAAAAGAAAAAAAAAGTATCAACTAGATCGTCTAACGTTCCGATAAGAAAATATATATATATGTATATATATATTTATATATATATATGTATATACGTGTATATGCATTATATTTGTGGAGTCGACTGTGCTATGAATAATAAGTACAAGTAGTGTATATACGTTGTAATCTGCTGTTCTCGCATGCGGAGGTAGTGTTTAATAAAAATCTTCGAATACTCTCTCCCTCTCTCTCTCTCTCTCTCTCTCTCTCTCTCTTTCACTTTTACATTCTGTTCCTGCCTTTGTTCTAGCTTACTTTCTCTTTCGTTTTCCCTTCTTATCTCTATCTCGATAACTCACGTATATGCTATACCAATAATGTGTAAGGTAACGTTAGGTGTTATGCAATTAGTGTCACTTAAATCGCAGCATGCAATGCACGGATAAATTTCTGTATTACGTTATCCTAAGGATCTATGAGTAAATCGTCCAGACGAGTCAACGGTGCCCGCAGTTTCTTAGTTTGCTAGCGACCTTCCTCGTTCAGACGATAAGTACAATTACGAATGGACCACCAGTTCCAGAAGCATCGTTATAGCAAACGGTCTGTGTCGCGCTGCCAGCCGTTCTCTCGGAATTATCAATTGTATTCGCACGCTAATTACGCTGGCGAGTATCGCGAGCAACTTACATCGTGTCTTGTGGCGGTGTACAATGACGTATTGAACTCACGTACTTTTTACGGTAGAACCGCGTTTATTGGAACGAAATTTTAATTAGCGACTAGTTGACTCAACTAAACTCTTATTGCCCGAGCTTTTACTATTTGAACCAGAAACCGTACATAGCGAGGCGAATCGACGTACAGTTTCCATCGTGTTAAACCGTTTGTCTCTCTTGTCTCTCGAAAGGTTCAGACAAATGGAGTTGCTAATTCTGTTTTGCCCTCTACTCGTTGCCGTCACATTTTTCGCTTGTTTCGCTCGAAGCAGACAACTCGGTCCCTTTGTTCGTGAATACCTTAAAAATCTAGAAAGGTGCTCGTAAAAAAGAAGAAAGCCTCCGAAGTATGCGAGCACCTCAACGCGATCTACGTCCTCGTTCGTCGAATCTTTTTACTCAGTTTCTTCGTCGCAAGGTAAGTCCGAAAGAATGTCTCGCATCCAGTCCGGATACTTCGAGGCAAAGAAGGGATCCATAACAACGACGCGTGGAGATCTATTTGTAAAACCAGCGTGGTTACACGATCACGCTCGTTTTCAATGAAATTACGATGCACGTTGCGCGAGACGATAGAAAACGACAGATTCGAGAAACCGTCGTTTCCGCGTCAACAATAGGGAACTGGAACGCGTTGCGTTACATACGATCGCGATCAAAATCAAAAGATGTGTACAAAAACGAAAGAGCAGAAGAAATGAGCGGACGATCGGTTTCGCGGGTTAGCAACGTGCTTCCATGGTTGGGACTCCGTAATCGGCGACTTCCGATCCGAGTGACAATCGTGACGATCACGCGTGACCCAGAATCTCGGATCGGCTCACTGTTAAGCCCGTTCCGGGCAGCCAGCCTCGGAATACATCGAATCCCTACGAAGTGTTTACCAATTTAGACGCCGGTGTGGTTGAATATGTACGAAACGTTGCTCTCCTGGTGCACCGGCGGTCCATGGAAGGTTCGCCTGGTCGATGAGTTGTTATTGTTGTTGTTCACGTAGTACGAAGATTTCCTCATGCTCGTCGACGAAGACATCATGGCCACCGTTTCGTAATACCTGATTTTGCCACAGCAGCGTCCGCTCTTGAGAATCGCGATGAAACCACGACGGTATTTCTTATTGAAGAAAGCGTACAGGATGGGATTGATGCAGGAGTTACTGGCGCCAAGCCATTGAGCGATCGGCGTGGCGATAGGCAGGATCTCGTCCTCTCTTTCGGCAACGTCTCCGCCAAGCTTGATCACCGTGAAGATCACGTAGAGCGGCAGCCACGACAGCACGAACAGAATCACTACGACGACCAGCATCTTCACCACCTTTACTTTCGATTTCTGCTGTATCCTCTCCATCTGAGCGTCCTTCGTGTCAGAGGGGATATGCCTTCGCCATACTTTTATCCAGATCAGGATATAGCAAAGAGAGATCAAAATCGTGGGAAGAACATAGCATAATGTTAGATTGCCGATGAGGAAGAAGAGGGTGCCGTCTTCAGGGTGCGGCCACACTTCCAGGCAGAGCCTCAGGTCTGGATCGTCGTCGTAAATCGACACCAGATCGAAGAAGAGTAACCATGGAGATGTGGTGGTGAGGGCGATGAACCAGATCACGACTATCATCATGCGAGCTCGCCTCTTTGTTATTTGGCATTTCAGGGGCCACCAGATCGCCAGGAACCTGCGGGCAGACGGATCGATGTTAGTAATTGTCCGAAATTTTTTCTGTACTCGTGTATATTTTAGGATATCGAGAACTTATGGTTGACGATAACTTGGTTTCTGTAAATTTTCGTTAAAAATTTTGTTAATTCGGAACGTGAAACGATAATCGATACGTTTCGAGTTGTACGAGAGGACGTGCTTCGAGTTAATTTGACAATTACGTATTTTATAAATTGTAGGAACCAACATATTTTTTACGTTTCAATCTATGGAGTTGACATGATATATCACAAGCGACTTTCAAATTTGATCGATTAAAACTTTAGACATTTTACAATGCGCTAGATCGGAGAAACGGTCATCTCTTCTAACATCGAATCGAGCATATTTTGTAAATCCCTGGAACAAGTTCGATAAACGAGTTTTTCAACTAAGGAGACCCATCACACTCACAAAGAAAGTGCCAAAACAAGCTGCTAGCGACCGAGGCCAACCTATGACGGTCGCGAGATCGCGTAACGACGTTCTAGCACAAGCGAACGTTGTCATTGTTTATCGATCACGAAGGAATCGAGATTTTACAACGTTGGGATACGAGGCTACACCTACGCAGACACAGAGTCGTGCTGCGGAAAACGTAACCATTCATTTTTTATGCCTTCGTTATGGAAATCTCGATATATTCTATCGGCGATTTCGAAAGACAGTCGGTTCCGTTACGCTTGGACGGGCGCACGGCTGCTGCGTAAGAATGGATATGTATAGCAATGCGCCTTTTATGCGACCCAATGGCAATTCAACATTCCTGTATCGCGGTCTATGAAACGAGTCTTGCCTAGATAAGGTGTCGTTTCTTAAGAATTTGTTAAGTAATCACGTTCGAAGTCTTTGGATCCGATAGAGAATATCATCCTAGAAATTTCATTGTTGTAGCAAGCAACTTCTTTCTCGAGATGTTTCGTACACAGTAGCTCGTTACGACCTTTCGATTATTTTTCTTTTTGTATCGCTCAAAGTCGGCAACCTTCAGTCCAGTTTCCCTCGAATATACGGTAAACGGTGTCTTATCATAGCAAAGGAAACAGTTGAACGATCAAAGAGGGTCGAAAAGATGTCTCTTCCTCGCCTCCGTTAATTGACCGGTACGTGCTCATCCTTACACGCTCTTGTCCAACTCGAATCCGTTCCAACAAGGACCTAGACACGCCCATTAGCGAATATGGCCTGTTGTCGCTTCGCGACAGACTCCGACACGAACGATTTCGATTTTCTCGGTATCGGATTTTAATGGGAGAGCTTCGCTCGGCGAATAGTCGCGTCCTTCGATTAAACGAACACAACCGTTCGTCGTTGTCCACGTCGAAGAGTCCTTCTATAAATCAACGTCCAGCTGATACCGATCTACCTGTCCGCGTTCTCATCTGCATTGTTTCTTCCGAGTGGCGCGCGTCTCTCCCGTTGCATATTTATAACGCAAAAGTGCTAACCTTCGTGCCTCTGAAGCCAGCCTCCATGTATTCCGCGGAGGGGAAGACGAACGGGGATTAGGAAGGACGAAAAAATTGCTCGATTCGCGGATACGGATTATCGGGAATGACGAAGGCTGCTGAGGCCATTGGGAGCGCACGAGTGGGAGTGAACAACGAAGACGACACAGCTTTCGGCGCGTGTATATAAAGAGTTCGATTTCCGTAGAGCTAACAGCAGTATCGATCCGTGTCCTTTTCGTGTTTGCCTACGGAAAAGCCGATAAAACGTTTAACATGTTCAAGCTGGCAAGTATATCCATTATACGTATACCCTATATGCGCTTACTTACTACATGTACGGGGTAGGTGAGTATCTGTTACGACAAACGATACCGATTTTAAACGGTTCGTGTTAAATAATATACGAAATCGATAAATTTGATAGAATATGTCGTAAATTCTTACAACGTTCGTTTTTTATTTCGGTCAGATCATTACGTTGAAAGTGGGTAAATCAGTTATTTTACAGAATAATACCCGTACTCGTTATTATTTTTGCATAACGACATTTGTTTCATTTTGTAGTAGTTTGAGCGAGATACTTTACCTTTTATTTTTCATAAAAAATTTTTAATTGCATCTAGCGTCGATTTGGACGACTGCACCGGATCCCTGGTACTTTTATAAAAATACCAATTAATTTCGTTCGTTACAACACGAGTACATCAGCACGAATAGCATTTTTACACTAACTTTCGATACACGTTACATAATCAAGCGTAACAATAATAAATTGTTAAACTTTTGTAGATAGACGATTTGAAATCGTTTCTAATACGATAAACAGTAAAATAGGCCAATCCCGATTAATATTGCAAATAAATTTATATGTTTCCAAATTTATCGTTAATTTGAATAACTTTGATTCGATGTGGTATAAAAGATTTTGTATTAAAACTATTTATTATTCAAAAGATCGAGTAAAGTATCGAGATAAGAGATGACGAAGAAGATATTAGGAAGCAAGTGAAAGTAGATCGTTTACGGTCAGACGCTGTCTCAACCGATGTATATTATTACCAGCGACAAATATTTATATCTATCACTTGTAATCTCATTTCTCTACAATTATGATAATAAATTTAATCTCAACATCGATGTTAATAATATTATCTGTTTTTGGTTTAAATACTTGAGTTATATTTAAAATCATATTTCGTTGCGGTATACTTGACAAACTAATCAAATATCACTGTCCTACCTAGCTTTTGTTAACGAAATCGATAATTCTATGTCTTTCTCGATATGGACAGTTTTATTTACTTACTCGATTGTGCTTCACTTTAGACGCATGGTAAACATTAAGGATGCAAATACAGTCGGTTTAACGAGACTACTCCTACAAATCTTCTACTAATTTGACAGTTATTAATGGAATAATCGATACATACGTATCAGCGATGAAAACGGTAAGCTTTAAACGAGCTACGAACCATGCGAAAGAAATACTGTGTTGTCTGTATAAACTATCGATTACTATGTGTTTACAAAGCTATAAAGTGGCGCATATATACGAACATCGATTTATACATACAATAATGGATGTTTTTATAAAGCCTCTGTGATACTTTTGTCAAATAAATTGCCTACTAAACGAAAACACATAATTTATCGTTATTTAATTTCGTAACATGCATTGTTCCGTTTAAATTTATGGGGTATAAATAAATACTTTTGCCGCTTTCTGAATTTAGCTGTATCTGTTTCGGTCCAATGTTCGGTCCAACGAAGAGAAGCAAATACTTTAAAAATAATAATTTACTAATAATATATTGGAAATGTAAATATTCATATGTTGCTAATAATAACTCCGAAAGGATATAAAATAACATGTTTCTCTTATCGACAGATTCTTTTGCTGGCCATGACTATCTTGGCGGTATTCGCTGCACCAGCTCCAGTGCCACCAGTAATAGCACCCCCACTGGTCTACTGGCATCCTTACGCGAAGGTGTTACCTCTCCACACCGCGACTCTGCCTCTATCCTACGCTCATGGCTACAAATGGTACCACCCAGGATCCGTGTATCTCTACCGATGACGAAGCCAAGCCAATTTCTTCACCTGTGCGATAATCTTTACGACTAAGGATTATACACCACAAAGGCAACAATTGCGTGACGAATAACTTCTTACCGATTTGAGATGTTTAAAGTAAAAGTTTAAAGTAAAACACGCGGTAGCCGCAGCAACTGCAGTAGAATCCAAAGCCATTTCCCTTTTCCGGCTAATTTCACCGCCACACTCGTTCGTCGTCTTTTATATCGACTGTAAAATCTGCGGGATGGTTGGCAAACGCTGCTCCACTCGAGTTCCAGCGTATTGCGAACGATGGAAACGAGAAGAGGCCGCCGATACGAGATTCGACAGCGTTGTTCGCAAGGAGAAGCATGGAAAATCTAAAGGGATTAAAGGGGAGAGATTGTTTGGGACAGTCGTAAAACGGAGGAAGAATCGTCGAAGGCCAGATTCATGCGAAAGCAGGGTGGAGACACGTACGTCGTTTACGGGGATGCATCGTTTATATGACCATCTGCGTGTAACGGCGCGACGGTGCGGCGTCCGTTTTCCCGCGTCTGCGATTGCAACGCGAACGCAAAGTATCTTTGCGTGTGTTTTGTTTTATCGTCGGATAAGATATATATTCTGGAAGCAGGGTGAACGCTCGATACTTGCTCGAACGCTCGAACGCTGGGTACTTTGTTCGAAACTTTACCCCGATGGAGTTGCTTCGTTCCGACAAGCTTCTTTTGGCGCGTGAAATCAGAGAAGGAACATGTTGGAACGATTGAGGAACGAGACGAAACACGGTAGAAACTAGAACGAAATACATGAATCCCATTGTTTGTTTTTTTAAATAAAATTTTATTAAAATTCCATATGACCAAAGGGAAAGGGTCCTGGATGATGGTGCAATGATAGAGATGCGAATGTCCGAATTGCGTTGATGATCTCAGGGCGGCAAATGGTCGCCGAAAGGAAAGAGACCAGCCGATTCTGACGCGATTCTTGATCTTTGGATCGCGTCGCGGATCGTGTTACCGAGCGTGTCCAGAAAAAAGCTGGACGTCGTCTCTATGATCAGGAGATGACCAGGAATGAAACAATTGATTTACTAGTTTTCTCGATTGTGGCTGTTCTTCTCGCTCCATCCTCGAGCTATGATCTATCTTTCCCTTCGTGCTTTTTTTCTTCAATTTCGCTGCTTCGTTTTTTTGCCTGGTTTGGAGGTGGGGACGATTTACGAGGGATTAGAAAGGTGTGTGTATGTGTGTGTATGTGTTTTCTAGGGGGGCTGTCTCGTCGTGACTTGGTGGTTGTAAGATAGAATCAGTTGTCATCTAATGCAAGCCGTGCGCAGAAAGGAGGGGCAGGGGTGCGGCGGTCAGCACGGACTTGGTGACGATGGGAGCGGTGCGGACGATGGGGGCAACGGGCTGGGCGATCACGTGGGCAGCTGGTGCCAGAGCAGCCGCGTGCGAGACGACCAAGGGAGCCGTAATTGGGCCGGTTGCGTGGTCAGCGATGATGCCAGTGAGACCACCAGGGGCGGCGGTAGCGACAGCCAGGACGGCGGCGAGAACAGCCTGTGGGAAAACAGCACGTGCGATTCTTAGTTTACCTCTGGCTCTTCTCTTACCAACCCAACCCCTTAGATCCTCGATCTACGTTCTTCTACCGGCTTCTTACCTTCTACATAGTTAATAATCGTAGCACAGTGCGGTCGTGTATCTAATTCGAGCATTAATCTTCCAGCGATTATGTTCTTACATGGAAACAAAGAGAACGCTTTAATCGCGTTAAGCCGTGTTCGAGACCCGTATTTGTTTATTGGTGTCCTTGGAATCGCCGGCGTGAAAGATACAAGGAAAAGTAAGAATGAAAAAGTAAATTGTTTCGAATTGGTGGTTCTTCCGACGGTGATAATCATGACCCAGAGGAAAAGATTCTTGGACAATCGGAGACTCCCAGAATGAATTGACCGATATAGATTTTGTTTAGTAGTTTGATACTCCGTAGTAGTTCGATATGCTAGTGTGAAAGTGGTATGATTAAAAAAAGAATAAGCGAAATATCCAACGGCGATTAACGCTATTTCGGAGATGATAAAATTAGTACGCGTCTGTTGATCGTAGAATTTCACGAAAGACCGACTGCTTGATTAAATCCATACGGCTGGTCCGCGACTACCATATTCTACTTCTTCTCAAGCATGTTAAGCTTTTATGCAAAATACGCACGATGTCCGTAATAACGTCGACACTATCGCGTTAAAATTATATCAACCAACGATTATAGAAAAATTTCACAAATCGATTTGATCGAAATGTACAAAAACTTACTGAAAATTTACGTTACGTACGAATCAATATCAGCCTTCAAACTTATATTTCTATAGTACCGTCTATAACACCGCCTTGCCCGAAAAAATGGCATGGAAACGTGCAGATCGGAATAAAACGACGTAAAGCAAGTGTCGTGGACGAGCGGCACGCGAGCAGGCGAGTGCGCGAGATCGGTTTCGAACCGGGGAAAAAGCGAGAGCGCGGTGTCCGTGGTGCGGGTCGCATTCCATTTTGTCCGACTGCGTTCGCGAGTAGAGTTGGCCAACAATGTGCATGCTTCAGTGGTTTCGCTCGTTCTCGTAGATTTTTGTGACCGGACGGAAACGCTGGTGTCCGTCCGAGTGAACGTACAACCGCACCGATGTATGTGCTCGGAAAGGTCACGGCGCGATACTTGACGCGTTTGCCGCGGGAATCAAATGCTTTATCGATCAAAGAAGATCAGAGTGAACGGAGGAATTTTCCTCGCCGCGACGTTCCACGGTGATTCGATCGGACGATTAGCCAGTCCTTCGTATGAATGTGCTCGCGAATGCGGTTAATATGCAAATTAGCCGAGAAGGGCAGCCTCACCGACGAGAAATTCCGTTTTGTGTTTAGAAAAATAGGGAGAAGCTGTAGAGGTATTTCGTGAATCTAAAAATTTTCCAAAAAGAATTTCGAATAGAACGATTTTGCTGGATGTTGAACGAGAAATGTAAAGGACGTTTGAAAGTTGTCTTACGAATTCTGCATAATTATGCTATACTATAGGTAGGATTATGTATTATACGCATTTGAGAGAATATTAGTGTTTAGTCCACCAGTTACTAGGCAAGGTATCAAAACGGGCGAAACTGGTATAATTTAATTCCCCTTGTAATACTTTTAGTAAAGAAGCTAGAAAATTTATACAATTTTTTAATCGGTATCCCTGTCTCGAATACGTCAAAAATTCCAAGATCGAAGAAATAACCAAAGGGTGAACGAAAACCGTAGTTTATTCGTACATGGTCTATTAAAACCAACTTGAAACCAAATGAAACTTAATATCTATCGCTGCTAAATTATATATAGCCGTTTTGTCTTGAATGGCTCACGTATGCGGTATATCTGTCTGTTCCAAGTGAAATCGTGCTGGTTAGAACCGTTTCGTTGCTCGATTTCGCCCACCCACGTAACATCGACAAAGTAAAACTCTATTTATCTAATCTAATATAGCGATGGAAATAAGTAATATAAAATATGATATTCTTCTTACCAACTTGAACATGTTGATTGGGTTGTGGGTTGCTTGTTTACTTCTCGAAAGTAGGTAAGCTTATGCTGGATGTACCGGGCGGCGGTCCTTTTATACAAAAGTCGGTTTTAAAAAATCGCTATAAATTTGATCACGTGGCCCTCCATTACTGTCTGACGTTATGCATCGGCGTGTTGAGTCAGCCGATCTAAGAACGGAGGTGGGGTGCCGTTTAGCCAATCCACGTTCGGTATCGGCTCTAAACAACGCGAATGTGGCCAATCACGTGCTTTCAACCCCTCGCGATCGGTTCTCGGGAATTGGGTTAAGACACTTCGCGTGGAAACAGTTTCGTTGTCTGTGTAAACGATACGAAAGTGTGGGTCACCCGCACAGACCCTGGTTAGGTCGGGGTAAGTGCAACAACGCCAGCTGAAAAAGTAAAACCGCACGCTCTAAACGCGGACTGATTTCGTGAAAAAAATTCAGTCAAAGTCTTCTTCGGCCACTTTACGCCGCTCTATGGGCGCCAAACACATCCTTGGAGAGGAATCCTTCGAGCTTCTTCGGGATCGAGAATGGTTACGAAGCGTAGGGTACCGATCGGATGTTACACATATGCATAAATTAACACCTTTTCACCTTTCGATCAATAAACGGTTGACTCTAAATAATTTTTGCTAATGTTTATGTGGAGCTCGGTATATGTTTCCTATAGGGTGTCTTAAAATTAGTGATCAGCCGTGTCGTGAAAGGATTAGCATTAGTGTCTATACTTTTAAAAAGTAATTTAGTGACACGAGTTCTATGTGTAAAAAGAAAGGAATAGAATTCCCGAAGATGGATGTCGCTAATCTTTTTTCGAAAGATGCCTATTATTATAGATTATCGATCTCCTTCAAAAACCAATAGCAAACCAAATATCCAAGGAAGTGGATAATGCAAAAATTAGCTGAAAGCACTGGGTGTAATACAGGAAACGATACTACAGCGACAGCTTCCACTAATCCACTTTCGTTTTATTTTATCATTATTGACATTATCAATCACACGAAAGAATAAATTTGTTATGAATTAAGGAGAGATTCACGCGGAAAATATCAAATCTATGTTATCGATTGTCATGCATGATCGCGATACTCATGGAACTTTCTTATGTCGATTTAAATTCGGTAAATGTAATATAAAAATTGTCCGAATCGTGAATTCCATATTTAAGGAAAATTCGAAGCAGCTTCTGCTCTCCATCTCGCTTTATCATAATATTAAATAAAGTTACAAATACGCAAGGAAAATCTGTCTATACGATTAGCCTTTTCCAATTATGAAATGTAGAGATATAAGCTTTCGATATTAGTACGTGGTTTGAAAATTAGATACATTACACTTTAAATTTGCCGAAGGTAAGTGGAGAAAAACTGAAGTTTCAATTTTCTTGTGCCTGAGATTCGGGATACAAGTTGCTTAATTATCAGACCGTCATTGAAAAAACCGATCTTTCACGGTCATTTATTACCGTGAAGTCATTTAATTCGTAATATGACGTAAATTCTACTTCACACCTATTACTTCATACAAGGTCTAATGTCGACTAAAGGAAAGTATTTCCGATCGAAACGTGTCGTACCTAAGAGTACGTTTCAATTTCCAGCTTATTTTTGTTTGATTTAATAGGAGTAGAGCCTTGCTTCGTTATACTAGAAAAGTGTTTCAAATTGGTGGACCATCGGCGGAATCGCGCCAACTGGCATTGTCTTTTGTTACGCGACGAATCACTGCCAATTATCGATCTTCGATCGCTTGGTGATGTAATTGCGTGTAATCAAGAGCGGATTATTCGTTCTCTTTATTGTGCGTGAAAGATCAGAGTCTTTGGACGTGTAACAAGTGTGGCGGGTGTCATGTGTCAACCACGCGGAAGTCTGCGTTCGATGGATACGAAATATGATTGACTTACGGTGAAATGGCCGGTTTACTAATAAAATGGAACAAGAGCTGGGTTGCTTATCGATATCAAATGTGAAATGCGATACCGCTTAAAGGCATCCCGACGTCTATCCTATCTTCCAGACTATGTAGATTATAATGTCATTAAATTCTATCAAACACCACAACGAGTATTAAGTAATACATTTTTTTAACTTAAGCGCGTTCGATTCATTTTTTCACGTTTAAATTTTTCCTGAATGCATAAACAATAAAACATCTGTTAATCCGACACTACAATTCGACGAAACAGCCAGTAATAAGGTAGCAATAAGACAACCGCGTTACTCGCGAATAAATTTTCGATTACTTGTCTGTTCAAACAGCGCAGTACTTGTATATACGTAGATAATTTCTATTTCTAGTATTTTTGTTCAGCGTTCGGTGTATTTTATATTTTAAATTCTCAAATATTAAACCGATTGAAGAGATTTTTATAGATCTTCATGATATTGAAAGCAGAAAGAATAGGAAGCGGTAACAGTTGTTGACGCTTCGACGTATGCGATGCTTATAGAAATTTGTATAAGTTACAGATACTTTACAGGTTACTGTAGAATAAATTGAAAATAAAACATGCTATACAGTTTGACGTAGTATATTTTTAGATGCAACAAGGTGACAAAACTTTCATAAATCTTCGATTCTTTCCTTTCTTTCCCGAGTAAATAACGTACCTCTTTGGTACGAGCAACGATTACATTATAGCGTAGCAACGTGTCTTACGTAACTTAGTCGCAGCATTGAAAAGACAAAGGGAGTGTTCCAAATCTATCTTAACCCCGCCGAGTGTGTCAAGCTTCAATAATATCGTTTGAAATTGCACGAGACGTGAATTTGTGGGCATAGAAGGAGGAAGTCCACGATGGATTCGTGTTAGTGGATTTACGCAGGTCGATAGGTCAGCTGCAGCTTCTGTCGAAGATGTTCGCGCGGATATGAGAACAAGACTGGAAGATGTATGTATTTTCGTAGTTGGCAGTTCGTTCTATAGACAGAACAGCAGTAAGAAGCAAGAGAAAGAGGGCGAACGAAGGTAGGGAGAGTAATGCGTCGCTGCCCCAGGGTTGATCGAAGGCTAAGACAATTCCGAGTCACCGATGCTCCCTTTTGCCAGGCAATTTCAGTAAGATCGATCGCTTCCGAGGATCGTGTAAAACTATTTCGTGATACTAGTCAGTTCGTCTGACGTGAAATTGATAGAAAATCATTTATCGGGAATTTTGCTGGATCTCCAGTCATTTCTTTCCTTGGTATTCGACGTATTCTTAATCGAATTTAAATTTCTTCTTTTTTTTTGTGTCTCGTTTATCGCAATTCTTCTTTTCCTTTAATTGGGCATTCGTTGTCGTAATAATCATAATGGGTTATTAGCGATTCGTGTGAGGTCGTCGGTCGAGTTTCGTAATGTTTAGAGTGGTTAATTTTAAAAATTCGAGTAACTGTAATGCCTGATTTGAATTTTTTAAACTATCCCTTATAGACAAAGAACTATAATATATGTACATATTATATATAATATCAAAATACGATCTACCAGCTGGAAATTTTGGTAGTTAGCCCGCCTGAACTATTCGATTCAAAAAGAACAAAGTCGATATCTCTAAGGGAGCAGTTCGTGGCGCTTTAAGCCGGCTTAGAACGAGCGACGTTGCAAGAGCAGAGATACGAAGTTCTTTCGTCTTACAAAGGAAGAATACATTCTACATACGTATTTTCTTGTTCTTCTAATTCGCCGCCATTGCAGCGTTTCTCGTTCGCGTCGCGCCTTGTTTGGATCACTTTGTATACCAAAGCTTTCCCAAACATTTTCCGATAATCGTGACAAACAAACAAGCTCAACCAGACAACGATTTCCTTCATCAATTGCGTGCATGAGTTAAGCAATTGGATCGCAAAGTGCGTTCACCAAACGACGCCATCCGCATTGCCCTCTTCACCGTATCTAACATCTTGCGAAAAAAAGTGAAACTCGTCCAGGTTATTAGCTTCGGTTAAACGTATATTATCTTTATTGCAACACTACGAGACTTATATCGGTTTGTATATCGTTAATACAAAATGGCTGCTTCGAAATACGGCTCACACTTTCTTCCTTCGCTTTGATTCGAGAAATTTCGCTCTGCGTGCTTCGCGTTTTCAAAGGAAGGAAAATTTAAACCTCGCCGAAAGACGACACGAAACCGTTGGCAAGGTTCGCGAACGACACCAGAATTCGCAAACGATGCCAAACGTTTCGTTTTAGATGTAAAGAAGAGGCCTCGAGCGTCTAAAAAAAAAATTCTATTCGCGAGACGCCAGGCGTTCCTTTTGTCCATTTCCTTGCTGCTGGCAACAGGCCATTCGGATGGTGGAGGACGATAAAGGCACCGAGGTAAGAGCCGTCAATCGATTTTATTCAATTATGTATGAAATTTACAGGATTGTAGAAAATATTTATAATAAATAATGAATTGATCGAAAATTCTTTACTTCGCTTTACCTCTATAATATCCCAGATGTAGATATTGACGAAAGAATAAAATTGGGTATTATATTATTTAGTCTTTTTCGTTATTAATATTATCAATACTATTTGCTATTAACTATACTGATTAATTATAACCGATTGAAGATTTTTCATATGATAAACGTCATGCCTAGGTAACTTATCGGATGATCAAGTAATTGAGGATAGCAGTTAGTGAGATTATGTAAAGATCAAGTAAAAGAGGCTCGCTTTATTCTTCTTATCGATATGTGCATGGGAATAATTTTGTAATATACGTATCATGGAAATCTTTCTCTCCCTAGAGCTAGATCCTGTTCGTCGTTCAATTAATATTCTATCGTATGTTTCGTATATTTCCGATCCTTTTTTTTCTTCTTTTACATTTGCTATTATTTCGTTACTTGGACAACCTATTTTTTTATCACTTTTTTCATATCTGCATTTCGGTAATCGTTTTTTCCTGGTAAAAGTACTAGCTGTGCCGTAAAGTTCCATCGTTTCTTCGAATCATGTTTACGAGACACGGCTCTCGACTTTATCTGAAAGCTTTGGTTTGAATTCTCATTCGACCTGATTTTTCTGATTCCATGTACAAGCGGAATGTAAAAGAATCTGTGTCATTACTCTATTCCTAAAAGTTTGATACGACAGTAAACATATGAGTGGATAAGACACATTTACGACACGTTGGATTCTTTACAAAGGCTAAAAGGAAATAACGTTACCGTCACAGCAGAAAACTTTTTCCTACTCTTCTGATTATCTTCTAGTGTCAAAACGTAAAATTATTAAACCACCGAATGAAAGTATCTTGATTTTCTGATTGAAATGCCGCTTTTCGAGAATTTCTGAACTGTATCATCGATTATTTTTACGACGGTGTTAAATAAAATTTGTTCGGTGGATTAAAAAGCTTATGAAATGGTAGAATAGGATTATAAAAAGCAATGGATTCGTATAAGAAATGAAACAAAAGAAATTTATGTTCTCATTCTGGAAACAAACGTTACATTTTCACCAATTCGATAATATCTTAATGTCTATAAATTGTTGGTCCGAATTTTTCGTTTTTATAGACTCAAGGTTTCGCTTTCTTAAGAAATAACTAGTGGCCATTCAATGCTATATTTCTCATCATACATTCTTATTACGATGTTAATGGAAACACCGATTACGAGCAGCTAGAATGTCATAATAACTAGGAGGTACGCGACCGAACATATGCGTAACCTCCCGTAATCCAACCTATAATTGTTACACATGGCTACGTAAATGAGAAATAAATATGTCAGGAAAGAATATGCGTTAATGGCGTCTGCGATTTCTCAACATACGTGCGACAATGCCATATATTCGTTCTCTATCTTGTTTTCTTTTCTAGCTGCAAGGTGTCTCGATAACAAGGTGTTTCGAACGATCGAAACCGATGATTATTTAGTTTTTCTTCTCGCGAAGAAAGAAGACATAATCAGATGTTAGAAACGAAGAACTGGAATGAGAAATCGTTCGTTGAAACTAGTTGTTTGCCATTAAACGTATAGATCATATTTTATATTCATACGAATTAATATTTTGTAGATAAGTTACATAGATTTCAGAACTTCCAACGGTGTTCAAACGAGTTGTCATTAAAACGACATTATTATATTAAAATCACGTTATTAAGACACGCGAATACTATTTCTAGGAAATTTCGAGAAGCACTTTGTTCTTTATTTCGGATAAAAACATCCTCCTTTTTTTTATCCCATCTTTTAGCGGTTCGAGTAGCTAACAATAAGGGTTGGTCAGTAGTTGTTTCTGATTTATTACGATAGAAAGAGGGGCAGAAAAACGAATGGGAGCTATTCTATTAATTTATCGCAGTTTGTTGTGCCGGCAAGGGACCAAAAGACTTTGGATACTTCCATTTCGAAGATGAAATATAGATGAGAAATTTTATCGCTCTGACCGTCGCTGAACACACTTCCGTACTTCCTAAAAGTGTTTTCAGTCAAAAGGTTTTGAGAAAAGCACCATCAACGAAACAGTATTCTATATCTTTCGATCTGCTTACTTTTTGAAGAGAGAGAGAAGAAAAAAAGAAAAAAGAAAATGTATAAATTTCAAAAGAAACTATTTTTTACGCGAAAGAGAATTTAAGAATGTTCGAGGATAAAATGGGAAGATTAAAACGACTTTTACAGTAACCATGCGTTGTATATCGAATGTCAGGAGAGCGTCGGCGAACATGGGTGAAATCATTCTTTGAAAAGTTCAATGTACATGTAGTACATACCTGTCCAAGGAAACCGCAACAAGGCTGTAGACAGAGGCCGCCACGGAAACGCCTTGTATATAAGCGACGGCTTTACACATGAACCATCCCAGGAACCATGCTGAAACACAAGTTTACCGTTTATCGTTCGAAGTCAGACGATCGAGTAAAGGTGCACTTTTCGCCGAAAATGACTTCCGTTCTTTTTGGAGAGAAAAGGAAAGAAAGCAAAGAAAAGTGTATGTCGCAAAGTTGTTCTTTCTGATAAAAATGTAAATGGACATTGTAAAACTTTAAAATAATCATAATTTGTCGTTTGGAAGTTTTCAGATACAGGAAATAATTCCTCGATTTTCAGTAACAATTTCGCTGTATATTAACTCTAGTTGAAATTATTCTAACTTTTCGAAAACGGATGATATATTTCGCTTTCAAAAGCGTAGGATTCCTTCCTAACAGTCTTACTCCTGAAACAAAGAGCTGTTTCGCAGGAATGAGAATAATTTTAAGTGTAAATATACCTCGTCTTATTCTTTCGTAAAGTAATTTTGCATCTTCGCGTGGTTTTGCGAAATATCGTTCGCAAAGTGGAAACACGTTTCAAAGTCTGCAGTGATTTACATGGATGTGCCGTTTGATGTTAATTGTCCGGGAAAACTGGTTTCAAAAACGTAAATGCAGAGCGGTTAAAACACTTGCATAATAACGAATAGTAGATATGCACTTACGTATGTATCCGCGTGTTGGATACAGCGCAATGTCGTATAGTAATTGCATGTCGTTTTAAAGCTTCTCGCAATTCCTTCTTATTTCGTTATCATGACAGCAAAAACAGATTACTTTCGTTCTTGTAACTTTCTTATGAAATTTTTTTTTCGTCACGCAAACTCTGTTCGTTTGCGAAGGAATTTAATTAGGAATTCTGCTATCGGACGCCGCGTCGTTCTGATGGGCTTTAATTAACAGTTGTTTCCATAATTTCATCCTTTACAATAATTATCGCAATAAATTGTATAAAAGGTTTTCTTCTGGAAGCTGTTTTCTTTGCGCGTGTTCTGCGTAATTAACTAATTAATAGAAAATTCATATTAAAATTAAAAGATGGTGTAGCGGATTCATTAAAAAGTTTATGCGTATATTATACAGAGAGTTTAACGCGGATCAAGCCAAAGCTTTAAAAGGATAGAAGATAGAACAATTTCGTTAAACAAAATGAAATGGTTTCTTGGAAAGTGGAGATATTTTTAAGATTTAAAAACGATCTTTTACGATATTAGGAAAAGGAAGATGACAAGAGAAATTGCGCGTCTTTGACGACGACGAAAAATACGGACGTCTGCTACTAATCGTAAGTTACGCGTATTCAGAATTCTATTTAAACGAACAACGTATCCATTGTACCAACCTGGTACATTCGTGCAACGATGCCTCGTATCGAATAACATTTACCCTCTAAAACTCAGTGTACCATATCGCAAACTCCAATCGGAGCTATTGCATCAAGATGAATTCGAGTCACGGCGTATCGAACACGTGCCCCTTTGATCGGATATTAATTGCAGGATGCGACAGTGTTTCTCGTACGCCTTTGGGTTTGATGTCTGGATCCCTGATGGGTGATATTCGTGAGGCGTCCCATTCTTTCCTCAGCGGATGTCTGGTCGAGAAGCATGAAATAAGCGAGAGATATACGAGTAACGTTCGAATGGGAGGACGTGAAACGTAGGAATAGGTGTCGTTATTCCGCAGACCTGGATTTTTGACGCAGGCGGCGTGCACGATTATCAGCTGGTTACGTGTTCGATGGAATAAATAATTATCTCGCGCAACGGTTGATCTACGGCCTACGGGAAGTTCCTTTCTCATGTATAAGGCCTCGCGCTTACCCTTCACTTCGCAACACAATACTTTCGGTGCTGGACTGCCGCTAAAAGGCCACACAATCGGCATCGACGTAGCTTGAAAGGACTTGCTATTCGAACCGTTTCGACGGGAAAAAGGAACTAGCTCTTTGCACGCCGATTTCCTCGCCGTGCGAATGACGTGCTGCTTCTCAGGGGAATTTCGTGCTGTCCGATGGAAGTTACGTTGACGCGTGAAAATATACGAGGAACACGAGAGAAATATCGTAGCGACGGTTTTCTGGAAATTGATTACGGTGAAGATGAGGAGCCTTAAGTGGCGTATAATAAATGTACGATAATGATTATACGTAGGTATATAAGAAATATTTGTAGCTTTAGATACACCTGCACGTTGATTAAATGCATAAATTGGAAAATAAAGAATAGAAAATATTGTCGTTTCTTTTTTCTATGTCACCTTCTTGCGATAAACTAATAGAAGCGAGTCGTTCGTTTGTTGAGAATCAAAGATCGATGAAATTGACAAAAGCGAAGTTGATCAGCGTGGCTTCCCAAGTCTCAAATATTGGAAAGAATATAAATTACGTTCCCCGTTTTTTATTTTTCCGGGAGCCGCGGGTGGACTCGTATGGAAGAGAGAAGAAAGAAAAAAAGGAAGGAAAGGAAAGGAAAGAAAGGAGGAAAGAAAAAAAAAAGAAAGGAAAATGCAGAAGTATCAGGAAAGACGCCATGTTTTACCACTGTATGAAGGCCCATTATCGGCGCAGGCTTGCGTACATATCGAAGATGTGGCAGTTCCGTGGAATGAATCTGCAATGTCACGTGTATCCGTCGCAGAATCGAGAACGAATCTGGTCTGAGAGTTTCGCGAAATCCATCGAAATTCGGGGCTTACTCGCAATCAATCGCATCCTGACAATCTGACGTGTTCCAACTTTTCCATTGAATAAATTTACCTCTTGTATGTAAGCGCATGAAACCTAGGGCCGAATCGTATCAAACTCGAAGAACTCCGACGTATTGTTTTCGTCTCGTTCGTGAATTTCAAACGGATGCTGCCTGTTTCACGGGAGTAGAAATCAACGGAACGCAATCACCGCTTTATCGTAATTAGACAGCGGATATTTGTGCAAGTATCTCATATTTTTATAGATACAAAATATTGAGAAACAGCAATAAAGCAATATGATATCGAAGAGCTTATGTAATAAATAAATGAAGATGGATCAATTTATTCGAGCAGATACATATTTATAAATTTTACCAATTATTGTTTTAATTATCTGTTAAAAGATTGGAATGATATATTAATCGCTTCGACGTAACTCTATGACACTAAAAAGAAATTAAAGCGCACATAAATAGAAACGTGAGAACAAAGTGGAGGATAAGAGGAAAGAAATTCCTAAATTATAAGATCGATTCAGAAGCAAGTATAATTTGCAACATGAATAATTTTGTGAACATGTTCATGCACGACGAAAAACGGGACAACTTTTTACGCATTCCTCGTGCGATTAACACGAGATATTATCGGCTATTAACGATAAATGCTGGCTGGAGTAACGGGGCTAACTCCACAGCCACGGTCAATTTACAAGATACAATCGGAGAGAAGGTTATTACAACACGCGTCTTAATTGCCACGCTGTTCGTTTCATATTATTATATAATAGTATCTTTTTGTTTCTACGTACACATATGCGCATATATACCGTGATTTGGCGAATTAAAACGACCAAATGTAATATTTGAACAAGACGCTATAAGTAAAAATCGAGAGAAAACTGGTTACAAGGAATCGATTGGTCTGAAAAAAGATTAGAATTATGTATACGTGTAATTATACGACACGTACCTACTTATATGCAAATTATATGTAAATGTTTCGTTAGACGTTTTGTTAGACGTGTATCTAGGTAGGATAATTGAAGTGGGAGGACAAACTTCTAATTCTTGTTTTAAGAATAAATTAACTACTATTTAGGATACGATAATTAAAATATTCTCGAGTAATGTTTTATGTAAAAAATTCTTTAAACCAGTCGCGGTCGCTTTCACTCCACGATCCGTTAGTTTCTATAAAGACTCTATATAAAAATTTCGACATGCAACAAACGGGGTAAGAAATAGAAAGAAAGCGATTCTGGAAGAATTATGAAAGAATCGATAAATAGAGAAATCATGCATGATACGCGAAGCGTTATGACAGCGAATATCTAAGAATCTCTTCTTCTTGAAATTGGAATTTGTGAAATCATAAAAAGCAATTACAACTTTGAAAACAGGGTCAAATCGGACGGAATTTGTTTCGTTATTTTTCTTCATCGTATTCATCACCGAGTTACGTGTTCGTTTTTTATAAAGCATTTTGTTCGTACGTTAAGATACACGGCGCGTATTGTAGCTTATATCATAGCTCGTTTCCATTGCGACTAATTTACGATTGTAAGATTCTGTTTCCGTTTCACTTGTGTTTGCTCTATTAATTGGTATTACGATCGTTGTTTAATAGAAACGTGTTGTCATAATGATATTTCGCAAAGTATCGCTTTACCGAGTGATTTATGAAACGTTTTGCGTGGTATTAACGATCTTCCGATTCGTTCTGATAGTTTCAAATAATAAAATTATTACTATAGAATATTTCACTTTGTTTCACGCGATATTTATTACGCTCTGAGATATCAAAGCGTTTAATTAACTCACTATACGAGATACTACATTAGAATATTGAAATAACCACTACATACTTTGGAATATCAAAATCAAACGGTATAAAACATTTGCTGCGTTTTTGAATATTCAGATATTGGTTATGACTTAATTAGTATGTAAAATTTTGTAGTATAGCGTGTAACGCGTTCAACTTTATGTTAACGTTTCATGAAACTGTCGATACCTTTAACAATACTATTTTATTTTAACTATTAAAACATTTTTAAATCGTCAAATCCTTCGTTTTTGTGCGAATTAATATTTCTTTATATATTTTCGCTATGGTTATTCGAATAGTTTCTATTCTATCCATTCGTAAGAATCACGCAAGATCGATACGACGATCTATCGCGAGAAAGATTGCCAATTGCAAGAAATCAAATTATTGGTCATGAATTATTGGCCAATGAAAGTACTCGTTCAAGCATTCGATTTCACTCGTTTAAGCAGCCATCTGATTGATCAATTTTGCTGCCATGTTACCTGCTCCAAGAGTGGATAGATAAACGAATTAGCATTCGAACGAGCGTGACAGTAGCAGCTTTGTTTCGCACATTAAAAATCGATCGAATAAGGAAGGAAAGGGAAAGAAATTTTGAGAGCAACTATTTTTCCAACAAGCATTTCCATCGGCTAAATAAGAAACTGATTGACGCTCGAAATATATATCTCTTTATATCGTTGTTTTGCTCCATTTAATTTGCAATTTTATATGATACTACGTAATCGATGATCGGTCTATTCAAATCAATCAGCGATTAACCGTTGTTATCGTAAAATGTTTAAAGGGTAATAAGTTTGATCGGATTTGATATCCGTTTTCAATTTGTAACAGTAATTAAGACCAAACGAATGCGTGAATATAAATGTATGTGAATATAAAATGAAAATGAATGTAAATATAACAATCTATTAGTGTATATACTTTGATAAGTATTCAAACATATCGCGTCACGTGATCAATGGACAACACGATATTAAATATTTGATTTCTCTCTGAAAGTGAATCAATGTTTTAAATTGCGTCTCAACTAAGATAATACTTGGTCGAATCTCGATTAAAATTAAATATCACGAAAGAGAAACCGAACAATTCCCAAAGCTCGATATATTTTACTTTAATTCAAAATTCGTTCGAGTCTCGAGTAGAACGTATTTCTACGGACACTCGTAATTTTTAATCAGTGGAACATTCGTTTCACGTTTACCGGATGTACGCGGAATTCCGATTGTTCTGGCCCGGTGCTGAACGGATGATGCTGCTGTCTGTACATTATCGTGCTGTATCCATACTTTGTACTTCTTCACGCCGTCCAAAATCTCTCCGCCCAATTACGCGAGCCACCGATCAAATGGAAAATTAAAACGATTAGAGTGTTAACCTCCGTCAGAAACAACGGAACCGGCGATTTGTAATTTGGCGAACGATCTCCGGCCTAGAAAAATGATTAATGCGAGACCGCATACTTCCACTAGTTGATGATTTTAACGACTAATTGCCATGCCTCGTTTCGTAGAATCGAGAAATAAAGCGCTAAAAATATAAAAGATAATTTCATGCGCAATACGGCGAAAAAGGACATAGGATGACTTAGTCTGGCAAATTAATTGAAGCCGAATGACTCGATTAGTGTACCGAACTGAATTGCAGGGATATTTCGAGTAAATAACACTAGAGTAAATTCACTCTGGCAAAGGTTTCCAGTTACCTACTCGAATTCCAGTGGCTTGGGTTAGCTTGTCATTCTACTTACGTGTATCATATCATTCTACCTACCTTAGCCTTAGCCTGGTTATTTCTTACCGCTATCTTTTTATTACTTCCTTATTTCTTACCTCGCTAGCAAAGCTTGTTCTTTTCATAAATTTTGGCAAGCCGATGGAAAATTGAAAAATGCGCGTTTAACATTATCCGTCCCGTTTCGTGTGACTTCAGCGTAAGTACGTTATGGTAGATGGGAGACGAAAGAAGAAGGCTACGAAACAGCATAGATTCCGAGGCAAGAGGTGGAACAGATTCGATCGAAAGGGCAAAGTCATGTACGCCTGTAAATTATGTAGGTAAATGTGAAAATTTCCCGATTGCTTGGAACCTTAGTTTCCTATGCGCGTGCGTTTCTACGTTTCGCGTATTTTACTTTCACCGTCTACGCTCTGGTGGACACCTCTACCGAACCTGTATGCACCGTTCCACGGAGATAAAAGGGACCAGCTCGGTCAAATAAACGGGCAAACGCCGGAGAACGAACGCGTAGGCAAAATGGACCTTTCCCCTCGTAACTTTAATTACGAACCTGTTGCCTGGTAATTCGGACAAATGTTTTATCGATACCTTATATTGAAACTTTATATTATATCGAAACTTGTTGCATAACAATAACTTTCGGAATTCTATCGCCAAGTATTTGGATGATAAATTCGATACTTGCATATTTTTACTTTAAGACATCTGGTTGCATTGCCCCCTTTTCTTTTTTATAACTTTTCTTTTTTATAAACTCGCAAAGACTAGCTCGAAAATGAACATTTCCTCGAAGCATTCGTGACTTTCTTCCATCTCAGTCTTTAAAAGTTGGTTTAAAACAACTTTTACTCTCCTTATCGGTTTGTCAATCTTTTATAAGATATTATGCAATATGTATAGGAAATATAAAAAGGAAATATAAAAAGAATGAAGAGGACCAGACAAAATCTATGCAAAACCGCAAGTAGATTATGGATACGTGAAGCGAATACGCATGCTCGTAATTTATTCACACTGATCTGATCTAATGCTTATTATTATAAACGTCCGCCTAAAATATATTTATAGTAGATCTAATGCATTTTTTAGGTCGACTAGTTTTACTTTTTCTTTTGTTACGGGATAGCAAGGAAAGGATAAATTATTCTCTATCGTTTTTGCGCGTAATTTCTTCGGAGCAAAATATTTGACTAAAAAAAAATATTTATCACGTATTACATGTATGTATATGATCGACGGAGAAAAGATTGGAAGAATCCAGCTCGTTTAAAATACAAATACGGTATTAAGTTCAAGGAAACACTTACGAAAAACTCAGTCGTTCGTATTTATATTCACTTCGTTCGCACATATATCTGTTCTGACAAACAAAATGTGTTTTCGAAACAATGCATGTAATTTATGTTCTGAAACAGTTGTAATAAACGTACTTCCATTGCGCAAATGTTCCTGTTTAATATTCCATTGGATCGGAAAGACAAATACAGCTGTTGAATATGTGCAAACATTTATATCCTGCGACAGTGATCTTCTAATCTAAAATACGCTCGTATAGTTTCAGATACGTAAATTTATATAATCGTAGAAATCAAATTTCTTGAGAATATGGAAAAAGAAAAAGAAAGATAATCGGATTGATATATTAGAATATTAAAAAAAATTCCAAAGAGCTCGCTTAAATTTACCGAACCGAGTTGAATGTATAGAATGCCAATTTTTACAACTTTTGTCTCTCACTCACACTGATCGATCAATTATCGAATCTGATAAAAGTATATCATCAAGCACTTGCGATCGATCAATGTCTCAATATTTTCCTTATTTATTTTGCGTTATGCCAGCGACGTTATATTCTTTCCATCGATCTTCTTTCCTTCGTTTCAGATCTGTTTCCATTTTCAATCATCGTCGGTTATCACGTCAAACTTTTTTACATGTAATTCAACGTTGCACGGTACTTTGTTTTTAATTCCACCATACGTTTCTTTAATTCCAGCGACAGGTGTTATTATTACGCGGTTAGCTAGTCCAAAGGAGGAAGTTGAAAAGGAAGAGAGCAACTTGATAAAGGAACGAACGTAACGTGTAGAAAGTGATCGTTCGACCGGTATGTCAGTTTAGAGATCTGAAACAGACACGCTACATCCTACGCAAAAATGGAAGAACGAGACAGGAACAATTGCTCGTACAAACTCTTGTACGCAATTACGGTAATGAGAATGTGCGGTACAATTAAAAACACGCCTAACGTAATTACGAGAACGCTTTCGAAAAGATTTCCTGTTAAATGACCAGTCCTTTGAACAGCACGTAGAGTCCGCAAGATAATGTCCTGTCGTTATTTTGTAATCACTCGTTCTATTTTCGCACGTGAATGTTACATTTTCCCATTAATTTATACCGACTCTATTCTATTTAGAATATTTTTATCGAATAAATAATAATCGTTCAACGTTCACGCTCTTATTATTTTGCATTTTGAATTTTGCCACAGACTACTTTAACTATTCTTCGCAGATTCATTGTTCAAGTACATCGTGGAACCATTATGAAAACTCGGAGTTGTTCTACCGCTAAAACACAATCGGTATTCAAGTTTCTTGGCCAAACTCCACAGTTTCCTCACAGCCGTTCTCCTATCCACCGGAAAGTTTGCCGAAAACGACGATCATGGGGATCAAGGAAGTTCGGAAGGAGATTGTATCTACGTACCGTTTATGTCCTAGTACGCAGCTTCGATTCAGTTATCCCGGCGATATAATCTTAACAAAAGCGTTCTAGAACGCGCGTTATGTGTCTCTGATTGTTCGATTTCACCTCAGTCCATTTCTATCGATCAGGACACTAACGCCTCGCTATTTTTCCTTAAACGCTTCGATGTGTACGCGAGTTGTATTTTACGGACAAACATCCTGCGGACATACGCGAGATTCCCCTCGTAAACAGAGATATTGCCAAAAATATAAAACGGACGAGTGTCTGTCCAGTTTGCCTACGTAGAGCGGCTTTTGTCCTAAGATCTTGATTAAAATCGATGCCTTCTCGAGGAAATGATTTTAACGAAATGGAAGAAATATCGGATAGGGAATGGAATATTACGCGAAGGTGTGAATGGGGATTGTTGGCTCATTTTCGTGTAGTTTTTTCTTTACTACAAACGTTCAACCTTTCACTCGTTCGTTGTTAAATAATTATAACAATGTACTATATTTGATGCGCACGGAACAAAGTTTATTAAAAAACTACGGATATATCGAATTACATGTCGTATGTCATAATTTGTTCCAAAATCTAAGATTCATTAACGGATTCAATCCTCTCCATTGATTCCTAAACTTCAGATCTAAGTTTCATTTACGTCTCATACTATAGAATAATCATTACTGGCGGAAATAATACCCTTTCTCGAAGAAACGTGACAAATTTCGAAACTGGGCCGAATACAAGCAAAAGAAAGAACGAGGTTCTTCAGTATGAGCGGGTGGCGGAACGGGATGAAAACGTGGAAACGGACGGAAAAGCTTCGACGAAGTCCTTTTACCTCCCTTGGCGAGAGAGATCGAAGACCACTCAACCGGGCCTCCTTAAGGGTTCAAGCTGGCGACTAGTTTGAATTTCAATTTAACAACGAGGGAACGACGACAGTGCGCGTTCCTTTTTCTGTCTTCTCGAGGGACATTTCAATCGCCAGAGAGATCCGAGTTAATTCGACTCGTCCAATCGAACGACTTCGGTATTCGGTAAATATTTCATTTGAGTAAAATACATATTTGGAAAATGATTATTTAAACGATACTTGAATAGATGTTATTTTGGAGGAATTATACGTTATTTTACTTTGATAAGCCATTGATTTCTCTTTGAATCACTATTCATATAGTTATCAAGTGAATTATTTGTTTATTTTATTTGGTATTTTATATTTGGATGAATGAAATAGGTCAAATCGACTATTACACAAATATATGTATATATATATATTAATTATGATTCATCTAACCCATTCACCTAACCCTTCTTTTCCTTCGTTTATCAGGTTTTGCAACCTGTCCAATCTAAAAAGCAACGTTTTCTTTCGTTTGAGCTACAGATTTAACTCGGAACGGAACAAAACTCTGAGCGGTAACGTGACTCAATTAACTGGAGTCAGTCGGTACACGCGGTCTAATTCTATTCGGAGCGAGCCGACTTATCAATTCGTGAACGTTTCTGCGCGGCTGAACACCGAACATGCGGCCTCGATCTACCGAGCAACGGTTGAAACGAAATCTCCGCGAACCGTGGGGCAACCGTGAAAGGCAGCCGAAAAAATCTACAAAATGAGACAGGATTTACCTACTCGCGAGTCTATTCTCTCGTTAAGGCGCGAGGGTGCTTGCACGATTTCACTTTAGCTCACGCGCGATTTCATTCAGATACTAACAATCTTTATTGCCATTTCATCAAGACACTTCCGAGTGGTTTTATAAACCTAAGTAAATCTCCGATATAAAGTGTTTCAAAGCGAAACTTATAGAATAAGATATATTTTATAGCTAAACCGCGAGCTACGATGAAGAATCTAAGAGTCTGAGGTACCTGTCCTATAATTCTCTGAGAAATCTGTGCTCCATAATCGAACTGTATTCGATAGACGACGCGAACGTTGGTGCCACACGAAAGTCGTAAATTCGGTCCTCCCAAATCCTATAACCGGTTTCGTTTCATCGGTCGGGGGGTTGAGAAAGGAACGGGGAAGAGAAGGAAAAATAGAGTGAAATCGGTGTGCAACATCGCGTGACACCAAAGAGTTTTCACGTCGACTGTGGAACAGTGGAACCCGTATGCAACGCTGTTTCCATCCACGTACGATATTATCGGTCTGGTCGAAAGTGCCGCTTATTCGAGCCATTCGTTTCGTGCGAAGCTCGCTCGCGTGGCCATTTCAGATCTCGCCTATTGGGCGACAGACTTACGAGATAATCGACGAACTCCTGTTTTGTCCCTTCGTGAAAATGGGCAATATGTCGGACCGCAATTTACTGTCGGAGCGAGAATGCAATTTGCAGCCGCGCCTGAATTAATATCGGCGATAAACCTAAGCTTGGTAAGCTTTCGTGTTTGTTTTGAAAGTACACTGTCAGCCAAAAGTTATGAATTTTCTATTTTAGTTCTGCGAATTTCATAGCTCTGATGATGTGTATTTTCATTACAATGTATGTCTATATTTGTGCCCATATAAAACGATAGGTTTGAATTTGTTCTTTGATATTCTTACTAGAAATTAGACATTTTTTGGAAAGTTTGGCTCGACGATAAAATGAACGAGCAAGGTAATAGAAGTAGCAAAATACCGTTATAGCAAAACTTGATATCGGTATGAAACGTGTTCATGTAATATCCATAGATACCTATCAGTACCACTAAATTTTAAATGCCTATAGAAACTTAAATATCATAATTTCTATCCACAAAATCAACGTTACTTCATCATACTTTACCATCGACCTAGTGCGAACGACCAGCAATACCAGCACACTGTCAAACTTCTTATGTCTGGAAACGAAGAGTGCGCAATACTCTGCTCGTACATATATTATCATGATCCTTCTACTAAATAGCGCGCTAACAGATCGATATTTTTCCCCAAAATCAATATCCCACGAATGAAGATTCTATCGACATATTCTACTTGCACCATGCACGGAAATTATTTACGTACTTCTTTGGCTCGATCTTCTGGAACATTCGCGATAGTGGAAGAAATAAGCCTCTCGACATTGAAAATCTCAGTTAAGGGCAGTGTAAATAGCGGTCCACGTAATCAGAAGAGTGGCTGCAAATAGAGATACATCGCAGACCGCTTCCAATGTATCTGCATACCACTAACCTGTAGTCCAGACGAAAATTCTACGAAGCATCGTGATCTGGGAAATTTACAGGGTATTGGTGTTTTACATATTCGGTAGTAATAAATTAATAGGACGTTCGGATGTTTGTTAAATATAAATTAAGATTTTTTCGGAACTATCTAAGAAAATGGAATTATTGTAAAGATATCCTTGCTCTTTGATTTATTTTTATTTTGTTTGGTTTAAATCGTAGATGTATGCGTCCGTCAAATAACCGTTGATTTTAATTGCAATGTTTTACGTTCCTCTGCTTATATCTTACACCTGAAAGAATGATTCCGCTCTGTAAATTATAAAACATTTCATGCGACTTCTTGAACGTACTAACGAAACGAATCAAACGAAGAGGTCGTAGGAACGAAGACAAGAGTCTTAAATATTTCATCGATAAAATATCCGTTTGCACGTTTTAATTTCGCGACAACCCAAAAACTTATTAATCCAGTTTGAAACTCGTTATCTAAAAATCTTCGAACATTTCGCCAATTCATCGCATTCAGAGCAAAAGACGAATCTGGTACGGTTCTAAACATATCATCGTAATCAATCCGTAATTGAGATCGATTTCTTGGTACACGTTTCTTCTTTCGAACAAATGTCGTAGCCGGAGATAAGTACATAGATACATATATTCTTTTCATTACATGCAGAGGTTTCGGATAAAAACGATTCCGTCGCAGTGTTCTACTTTCGACTCGTTACCGCTCGAATGAAAGCGACGAACGAAGAGGCAAATGGAAGAAAGGAGAAGACAAGTGGAGGAAACAGGCTTCAGAATCGTCCGATCTAGACACTATCACCATTATATGCACCCGGTGAATTCCATTATGACAGTCTGGAAGAATCTTTGTCAACGCTTTCGACACTCCGAACTCAAATGACATTTATATCTCGCTACTAGAATGCCATCCTGTCGGACACATGTGCATCTAACGTGTTGACAGGATTGATTTGTTAACCATTTCGATGATCAGATAGCATTCACCACGTTACGGGCATGACATGTCGCAGAAATAAGTTTTTTGCAAAGCGAGTGGATGGATATCTCTGATTGGCCGATTCGATCAGTGCGAATTGTACGTAGATATTCGTAAGGACGATTTATCGTACGTTAATACAAAATTTTGTTACGCTGTTAGTTTATAAACATTTTTGAAGATTGAATAAAGTATCTTAACTCGTTAAAGAAATCGTCAAAGATGAGTTTCTTTTTAGCCAGTAGCAATTATATTTTACATTTGTCAGTTATCGATTATCGATTATTATATCGTATCGAGGCCCAAATAGGCATACAGAATTTTTCTCGAAATATAGTTTCAGCAAAGTCGAGGGTCCATTAAAACTCCTACACAGAATCTCTCTGTTTAAACGACTAAGTTAATTCGTCCACGATGGGTACTAGTTCGAGTAGAAGCTGGAAATGAACAGGGCACAGCCGTCGGCTATATGATTCGCGCTCAGCGAGAAAAGAGAAAGTCGTGTCATAAAAAAAAAGAGCAGGATATTCTCTGCAAGTCCGACAAGCAGATGCTTGTCGAGGGAGAGGGAGATCCCTCGAGTATTTAGCTTAACCGGAATATCTGGCGTGCCTCGTACAAGAACTGTACAGCCATTTTCCGCGAGCTGAGGAGAACGTGCTGTGGTTGAAATCGCGACCGCTTCATTAAGCCAAGGTTCACGGAAGATTGCGATCCTCCCCCGCAGCCAGGTAAATTTATTGCCATCTCCCGCACTCTATAGGGGCTCGTTTCGATGAATTACGACCCGCTGAATCTGTTCTCCGATTACGATTGCTTCCTCCATCCTGGTCCAAGCTTTTACTATTCGTAAAATTCTAACATGAGCCTCGCGTGTATCAACGATCAACAGCTTAATTTCATAGGCCATGTACGAAACCTTAATCCCTTCGCTTCTCAAGGAAATTGGGGATATGATATATTTGTATACAGCGGGCTTCGTGTCACATAATTCGCACGATCGCACTCTCGTTTCTTGTCACAAATAATAAAAAATTCTAGCACAATGTATCGTGCACAATGTTTCGTAACAAAAATTACAATTGCTAGTAAAATCGAATTTTTATCATGAATTCTACTAAAACACCCTACATAGTTTACTACGATGTCATTGAAAAATTCGAAAGTAAGATATTCCTTCGAGTATCGGAAACTTCTACGCTTGTTTTATTCCCCCGTGATAGAACTGAAAGTTTCAAAGACAAAATACTTTCTTATACGGTTGAGAAGCCTTCGTGTTGAAACATCAAGAATATTTCAATAGCTTAAAACAGTCTGCATATACAACGTATACTACTTAAATCTGAACGTCATTCGCCACTTTCTTATAGGATTTTTATGAAATCATTAATCAGTCGAAGGAAGGGAGGAAATATTACCGAAGTACGTTCCACTTAAAAGTCCTGGCTTAGCTCGAAAGCGGATTATTGTCTTGAAAATTTCTTTCGCAGCTCGGCCAACGTTATTAGACTCTACGAGTCTCATTTAGCCCGTGTTCCTTACCCTTGATGAACCTCCGTCCCTTTAACGAACCAAGAATTACTATTACTCACCCTAGTTCTCGATTCTTTTTCCCACCGTGCAACCTTTCTAAATTTTAGTCTAAAACATTATCCTAAGAAAGTATACTTTATAGTGAAAAATACTTCTGACGAAGATCAAAGTACCTCTCGTACTACTTTTAATTAAAGTTTCAATTTATAGTAATTTTCCTTAATACCAATTCCTCGTTCATTATCATTTGATATTTGTTGCTTCTTAATCCATGAAAAGTTTATCATTACGTTTCCATTTCGTGTAATACGCCGTATATGCCGCGTTCTTCGAGATTTTCAGATCAGGAAAAATTAAGTCTCTTTTTTGCCCGATATGCTGTAGGCGGTTTATATCTGTATAGTAAATGCACAAAAGGTATTGTTCTTCCTAACTAATCCATCAAGTGCTGTCAAAGATGCATTCTATTACAAATGTTCGAGCACATATACGTATCAAGTATATCAAGCGTAAGAGACGACTGTGGTGTAGCGAAGTAAAATCTCGTAGACAGATTTTATCTTCGACTGGAATCTACTATGTTTATAAATATCAATGACCTATAGTTGCGATTGTCTTAAGGACAAAATAATTTTTTTGTGGGACAAACATAATTTCATATAAGGCAACTATTATACTCCGTTGAAAAATATTTTGAAATCAGAAAATCACAATTTTTCAACTACTCGCACATCCTAATAAAAACGAGAAGCTAATCTGCTAAAAAATATACGGTATATTTTTCATCGATAAGAACACGTGTCCTTTTCACTGTTCGTAAATTATACGAAGCGTTCCTTCGAGTATTGCTAGCCTGGTTTACTGCCTTTCGTTTCAGCTCAATGAAAGACCTGTTCGAAAGAGGAAGGAAAGGCAGAAAATATTAAAGCTCGAGGACGAAAAGGAAGTGTAGTGTTATCGAAATTCCAAAGCTCGTAAAAATCGTGCAGATGGCGCGCGTTCGATGAAAATCCGGTGATAATATTTATCGACCTGACACAGACAATTCCCTGGCAATACCGGAAGAAGACGTATCAACCAGCTATGCGCGCAAACTCACACAGAAGTTCCTTACGGTCGTTTATCGTTACGCGACCGTTTACTGTCCGCAGCTGTAGATTTACCACGGTGTGCTTTAAGGTCGGTGCATCGATATAAACAGCTCAGACTTTCGATTGTCATCTTGCGGTGAACGATCATCGGATCTTCGAATAGGTGGCAGAGGTAATATTTTTACCTTTCAGTTTCAAGTAAATGATCGATCACGGTCAATCCTAGCGTGTGAAACTTTCCACTCTTTAGAAACCGATAGAGAAGCATCTCTCGAAACATTCTGTGAAATTGGATCACGCATCATCGTCCGAAGGACGGTTGAAATTAAATCTTAATCAAGCATCGCGTCCTTTCTCCGATTCTTTAAAATCAATTTCCCTTATTCTCTTTGAAAGAGAACTTTTTTCTATATTTCCCATTAAAACTCTTTCAATGAAAATCACAGCTATTCAAGTATGATTTCATATTCTCCGAACATGGACTCCGAATATGGACTCCGAATATGGAATACTCTCCGTAAACACGTCCTTGGTTTCTTCCATAGAAACCTTCGGTTTGTTCCGATAAAAATCGCCCAATGCGCGAAACCTTGCAAATAAAATATCGATCTCCGACGTTCTCCACATTGAAACTGATCGTCCGGCTAAAATTCTCGTGGTACGAGATTCGAAACGTTAATGACAAAAGGTGAGAAATGCCTCGGAGATGAATATTTGCTTCCTAGTGTTGATAGAGATTCGTAGAAAATGTGGCGGGCGTAACGAACAAGCTTACTCGAGGGAATCGAAGCAGTCGGCTTGTTCTAGATTCGCCCGGTGTGAACGCCGAGTTTAAAGGCGCACCAGCCCCGATCTAGGGCAACCTGGCTTTGCCTCTCGGTATACACGGTCGACGGTCCGCGACAGGGACACTGCCCCGGTTTCGAGTACCTTCAAGGTCTCGCGCCGCCACCGTGCACCCTTTTCCAGGTGCGTTGTTGCACCGGAAGCGACATCGCTCCTGCGAGACTTCCTTCTCCGCCTTCTTCCTTATATCGCTTTGCATTCCTCGCATCGTTTAGAGTTTACGTTATATATTAGAGAACGTTTCCATCGTTTTGTCTTTGTCACTAGAGTTTTAGAAATATTACTTAGTGACGTGTCATCATATTAATTTTATAAAGAAAAGAAGACAAGATATTTGAATTAGAAAATGTATCGGATATGTTGAATTTTACCTGCCAGATGGTGGATTTTGGAAAGATTCTTTCTGATAATCGATAAGTCTGTTAGAAGTCGTCGCTTTCTTAATCTATATCTGAGTCATCTATCTTGCTTCTTTTTTTAAACATACTTCTGTATCTTCTAGGATAATATTTTACAAACACAAAATCGTTATGAAGAAAATCGATACATTTACTAGGTTATTAAAGTTATATTTAAAATCTGGTCACTTTCTAATTTCTAGTTCTAATCCTCAATTATATTACTCGATATTATTTTAAAATATAAGTCCTATTTATTTTGTTATTTTTATTCGTCATATTTAAATACAGTTACTTGATTGAATATTATTGCGTCATCCTTTTTAAATTCGAATCTCATATATTTAACCAAATTAATGTGCACGCTATCACCCGACTGATATCTGCCACTAATTACAGCTCGCTTATTCTATGTTATACGTTTTAATCGATGCATCAAACATCTTACGCAATTGATTGCAGCGTACCGCCGCAAATTGACGGGAAATTTATTAATTAGGTCATACTATCTTGAAAATTCTAATTTACGCGATGTCCAGTTATCGCTACAATTGTAAGCCGATTACCACGGATAAAGCTCGTTTTGTCCGGTTATAAATAATACCGCGACATTTACTCGTGCAGATCGCGATAACAGGTTCCTCCATGACATCGGAGACGTCTTCCCTTTGTTTCGGTACAACAAAATAGCATAAAGAATTCTTCCAAGAAATTTTATTCAAAGTTTATCGTTGGTTCGAAAATCTGGATGTCTTTTTCGCTGGTGCTAGTCAACACGTTCGAAAGAACATGCACACATGCATCGTTCATCGTTAGAGAGTTTAACCGCGACCCAGAATCGATGGCAATCGTTGCTCTCGACGAGCAAGCTTTCCTTTGTTTGCCGGTTATGGAATAAGGAGGAAAACGAAGAAACGAAGTAAAAAACGACGATATTTTCAAGGGAAAAAGAAAAAAGTAGAGGAGAATAACAGAGACGTTGAGGATGTAGAGAGGGGTAGAGGGAGAAGCGTAGGGGGATGAGTCGGGACGAACGAGGGAGGTAGTGACCTACTCTAAGTGGCCGAGATGCATGACCTGAATACCGGTGCTGTACAGGTGTGGTGTGTGTCCCACTGGCCTCTACCCTCTTCGAAGCACGAACTACCTTCACAGATACGATGGTAACCGTCGATGGTGGTGGCGGTGGTGGTGCTGATAGCGGTAGAGAAAGAGCTATATAGTCTCGAGGGATGCACAAAACGGAAATGCCATCGATCTTTCGGTATCGTTATATATCGAGGTCTCTCTCTCTCTTTCTCTCTTTTCTCTCTCTTGTAGGCCGTTCGATACACGAAGCACAAACACCAGCGTTAATAACAGGGCTATGTTTCAAAGGAGATTCAACGAAAGGGGTAGTTCGGTTCGTTGTCCGGCTATAAGCTAATCGGTCTGTTACGTAACCACGGCTTCACGTAACAGCCAACTAGCTGGAAGTAGACCGATCGAAGGTGTGCTCTTTGCCTTTAGCAAATTACTTGGAAGCGACAGTACGACGGACCACTGTGTTTGAATCGAGGTAAATGTCCCGGGCCGGGTTCTTTTAATAATACTCCCATCCATCGTCTTTCTGAGCTCGTGGCTGCCAGTTTCTAAACTGCGACGTTGTTAATGTTGAAACGGGGACCATCGACTTTTCCTGGTCGCTCCGTCGTACACCGTCGCCTGATAATAACTCATCCGCTCACATTCTTAATAGACGGAACGAAACTTGGTCACGACTCGTCCCGTTGATGGGTAAGCGGATCAGGTGGCCCGGTCGAGAGCAATCGTCGACGCGTTATGTAACGTTTCTCAGCTAAACGAAGAGAGATTGAAGTGGAACGTTCAGGGGATCGATTATCGGCCGTGTTGTGCTTCGCTGTTCGCGTAAAAGGGTAAAGACCTAGCTACAGCTCGAGAGCAAGTTTACTTTGGACGATAACGTATGGATTTCTTTCTTTGTATATCGTAAACGCGTTCACTGTCCTCTGAAACTGTGGCATTACGAGTTTGCGTACAGTCTGATAGAAGAAATAATATTTTTAGGGATTTTTACATTGCAAATTTTCAGTCATTCCTTTCGAAAACACAGATCCATTTACAAAAATTATATATCAAGGTTCCAACATATTTTCTTATAAATTGCATTTACGTACTTGAAACAATTTCAAGCGATACGACCGCAACTACCTGTTACCTACGCAAAGCGCTGGAAAAGAACCAAAGAACTTGTCGTAACGTTCAAATAGCCTGAGAGAAGCACGCGATATAGACAGACCTGTTGTCAGCAAATCTGAAAATTTAGTTTATCAGCGACGTTCTCTGTGGAGATTCGTTCGGATTTATACGCGTCCTTGACCAAATGCTCCGGCGCTTCCCGCGCTTTCCGAACAATGGCGGCTGGAACGGTGCAATCGAGACACGAGCTCAGGGTAACTGCTCGCGTTTCTGTGAAAGCCTTCAAATTGTCCAACCGAACGTCGGAACATCGAAAATTCGTTTCCGAGTTTCCTAGATTTCCTTTGCCATCTTCAAAGGAACGACCTTGAATGCTACCACGACGAACGACAGGGGCAGGTTTGACGGGAGGAAATTACATTGTGATTCGAAATAAGAGTCGAGTCTGCGAAACGGCCGCAATTACCGCCTCTATAACGCGTTTTCGTCTGGCGGAAATGAAGATTCCTGTTACGACTTAATCCGAAAAAATTTCGATGGAATTGTTCTTTTACCAGCGGGCGAGACGAAGTTTGAACTTTAATAGAGGACCTGTTAAAACGAAGCAAAAGGAGGAACGAATGCCTTGGAAAAAAGATCGAGTGGCATCTTAGACGGTGTTTTAGAATATCCTAAGAATTACTTAATAATATATATTTGCAAATATTGTAATATGAATTTGCATTTTCTTATTTTAAGGAAGAATCCGTTACCAACTATAATTTTTCTACCTTTGTTAATATAACTACTTGGCAAGCTTGCGTGTAGCATGGAACGCGTCGAACAGTTCTAACATCACTACTGTTGCTACCTTATTTATTATTTTACGACGATATTTTTTATTATTTATTTTCGTACGACTCATTTGTACAATCTTTGAACGACGCTTTTACGATTTTCCATTGCGTTTCGGTTCTGCCGACCGGAATAAGCGATATACGTACGCACGGACACTCGACTAAGGGTAGAATGATTCCGCGTGTAAAAATGGTTCGAAAGCGTTGAATAAAATTTTTTAATACGCGCCTTTGTTTTCGATAAAAATTGAACTTGAAAATACCGTGGATACGCACAAAGTTACGTGGCTTGCCGTTACCTATTTTGGATTTTGTAATATTAAAATTTTTTATTCTTCATCTCTTTGACTTCATTTTTTACCGATTTATTATCATTTTCATTTTCTTTAGTATTAATCCGTTGTAGAAATTTGTCCTGAGGTGCGTATGAAGTTAATTTTCAAGTTCAATTTCCACAGAAAGGGAGATTCGTATCAAAGAAATCTTGTTCCGTATCTTCGATTCACTTTTTTTCGTACTTGGAATCACCCCATTCCGATTTGCATCTCTAATTCCAGCACGTTCCGTATAAATCTCAATTTTAATTACGAATCTAGGCTTGTGCAGACGGTGTGCGCTCCAAGATTATGGCAAAATATTCACAGTATCAGGATTAATAGGTGAATGATACATGCGGAGTGCATACGCCGGCTTCTGCCTACTATCTGTATCACGGCCGAACCGTGCAGATATCCGCCTGTCTGACCCAAATACGTAATTATCTTTTCGCGAGGCACAACCTTGAACGGGCCAAGTCCGAACTGGGCCATGTCTCTGTCTACCAGTTTTACTTCGTTCGTCCCAGGTTACCTGCCAGGATTCAAGAACCTCTCCTTCCCTCTTTCTCTTTATTCCGCTGCTCCGCTTGAAAGGATCTCTTAAAACAGCTATGCGACCAATCGGCTACACTGGCAAAGCGTCATCTAGATGGGGAATAATACGTCGTAATTTCACCGTCGGATAATTCTATTAATCCGCTTTAACGGAGATTCGAGATACCTGCCGGCTAGTCGCTTTCTTTAATTACACGCGAACACCAACGAGAGTCCGCTTCACCGGGATTCGATGCTGCAGCCTCGCAAAACACCGTTCCCCGGTGACGTAACATCGCTAAAGAGCGGCTGTCTGTTTCAAGATATTTGCATGGTGCACAATATGGTTGAGTTTCCTGGCGGCTGGAGAATTTTTCTCATACTATGGGGATATATATTTCGTTATTTAACGCTAAGACTACTAAATCCGTGAAAACGAACTTTGGCGTTCTCTTCACTGCGCAATTATTAAAAGTGTTCGATAAAATTATTCATTATCGAAAGTACCGTAAAATTTTCTAAGAATTTCACGTTTCGGTTTAACGTTGCAAAAAACTCGAAATCAAACAAAAATGCTTCCTATAATTCGCGAGTTACAAACGCCACAGAGAGGGAAGAAGCGATGTTTCTAATCGAACGAATTTGGTTGAATCAAGAACAGAGGTTATCTTGAAAATTTCTACGTTTACGAAGGACCTTTATGTAGGTACGTTGGAAATCGATTGCTGATATAACGGCGGATGCCTTTTAAGATGATCGTTCGATCGAAAAGCGTTATATACGTCGGCCATCGGAACGACATAGCCCTTAGGTGAACTCGTCCCGGTGACCACTCCACCCCTGCCACGATCCACGACCACCCCCAACAACTGGAACACTGACCCAGTTAATACACCTGTAGAAACGGTGCCAACACTCCCGTGTTCACGAATGTCGGTCTGTCGAACGCACGACTCTGTACATTGTGCATATCCCACGGAATGGCTACAATTTCGTTTTGCACGCAACACGCGAATCCCTTTTGTTAAACGACCACTTTCCAATCGATTCTTATTGTTCTCTCTTCGAGCAAGGTGACAGCTCGATTGCTCCTCGCCGAATTTCAATCGGTTAATTATTTCAAAGCTTTCGTTCGCTTATGTGCTTCTTTACGAATTTATATATTTCGTCGTAATTTATTCGGTCATCTTATCAATAATACGATTCTTTCTCAATATATTGCGTTAAAACAGAACTCTCTTATTTCCCTTCTATCAGACCCACTACCACGCTAACTTCCATTCTTGTAACCTGAACATTCTCAGAAAAATCGTGATATTCTTGCAAAATTCGTGCGAAATTCTTAGGATCAATCGTACTTTTCCTTAAGTTTTGAATTCTAATTATTCTTTCAATGTCCGTCGCATGTTTGTTGATAGATAGGAACGAAGGTAACGTAGCTTCCGCTGTTAGGAACAAAGGTAATGTTTGCAGAACGTGATGGTTGGGAAGGTTGCCGTGTGTCTATATAATGCTCTGTCTAACAAATTAATGTCCAGGTAGATTATTTGCACGGAGAATATGTATTTTAGTTCCTCCTACGAATCTTTTATAAAGAGTCAACGGTACCGTACTAACTTAATCGTGTTCCGATAAAAATGTGTTCCACACCGTTGACGGAGGTATTTCGAAGGAAAATTATAATTCTTTACAAACAAATATCTCTATAATGTGCAATTGTTCTACTTTGTTACCAGTTTATCACAAAATATTGATTTTGACCGAAGATTGTTGTAATAAATTAAATTTATATTTTAATATTACCATTTATCTCATAAACTGGGTATCACCAACAAAACAACGTTTACTGCAAGCAACCAAAAATCTGTCAAATTTACCTTAGATACGAAAACCCTAGAAATGGCAAGACAGGTGTATCAAGCGAACGTTAATCGTCCTTGACTCGTCGCTACCATCTCAGGATGTCGAGCGACCCCAAAGAACTTTGTATTCTCCTCATTCCACGTTTCCAAGAACATCCACCACCTCTCTGATCCTAACACTCTCTGCAAATTACACTTCGGTCAGAATCATCCCTCTTTCGCCTTATACGTCCCTTTGTTCTTCTCGATTATCTGTTCCGAGCCGAGCATCTCGATCTTTTCAAAGAACTTGCCCGTCTTATCAATTAATCGAACCTGACATCCTAATGACATCCAGAAAGATACACCCAGACAGCAAAGGAAGCGTTTTGAAGCTAATATCAGACAATGAAGGGGAAAAACTAGAATCTGGAATGATCGTTGAAGGGTGCAGGTGGATAGCAGCCCACGGAGTGGAAGGCGTGGGGTAGGAGTGTGATCGGCCGATGTAGGTCAGCCGAGAGTGTTGGCCCCTTTCGCCTTGACACAAACACAGGTTATATGGATCTCGGTACGGGTCAGGTTACCGATGCGCGGAACTCTTGAAATTCTACGAGGCGAGGGCGCACGCACGCACTCGACGCTCACTCGTCTGTTCTTTCTCTATTTCCACCGATGTACGTATAACGCCGCATATTATCCCGCTCGAATTATTAATCTCATCGTTCACCGTGAAACGAGCACAAAGAACGCTGCTACGGGACGAAGCATCATCGAGAGCCGACCGACCTTCATGGTTGTTCCAGACGACACGGTCACCACCACTACGCTCCAAACAAACGGGGACAATTAATTTAATCGATCGATCCGTTGCGCAGCGCGGCGCGCACTTGCCGCGAACAAATTTTTGTTCCATCGCTGAATTTCATTTCGAATCCCTCTCCCTCATCGGCTACCACATCTACCGCCTGTCTTTTAACGATTCACTCGATGCGCTTGATTTTTGCCGCGACTCGTGTCAAGGTTAAATCAACACGAGCTCATCCCGCTTCGGTCGTCCGGGTTTTTGCGGCCGGCAACCGGCCAAGATATTACACCGCGCCTCACCGGTGCGTCGAATAATGTATGAATAATCGAGCGCCTCGACTTTTCATTTCGAACCCGAATGAATCTGTTTCGGATGAAACGGAGCGAAGGCAGAGCGAAGGATGCCGATTAATTAATTCATTCGCAGAGGCAGCCATCGTGTATACCTATAATTTAAGTTTAACTTTCCAATTCTTCTAGCCATTTACAGACATGTCACATTGGCGAATTAGTGATTTAGACGAACGAATCAACGATACGCCGATTTAATTGTTCCAATAAATTTTGTCAAACCAGTTAAGCCCTCGTCATGCAAATTCTCTATTATCTAGATGTTTCGTTATTTCGATGCGTTTCGCATATAAATAGTACAATTATCCACAAAAAGATTTTTGCGATAAACGATACTACTGGTGAAAAGCTGATGCATCTTCGTGAGCTGTTACATGGTGACACATGCTTGGATGGACGTTGAGCAAAGATACTATGCAGGAAGAAGTCGAAGCTAATATTAGGACAGATGTAAGATAAATATACCAGGATGCGGTAATTGCGAGTACATAACAGGATGCGATGATTGTGCTAACGCCGATATGATAGGACAGTTTCAATGTGACTTCTTTGATTGATTACAATACTGGTGTTATCTGTGTTTTCAATAACGAGTTAGAACATGAATGTAACGATGAGATTGTTCACATTTAGAAGCATTTGAGGCTACAAAAATAAGGCTGTGATGGTACGAGGCACGAAACTTCAGCTGCTAAAAAGATTTGGAACACATAAATCCTTAACTGAATCATATCGAATTTCATTATTCGTGGCTGCTACTATTAATGTTTATGTTCTTGTATAGATATACGAAGACGAACATAAAGTTCTATAATTCGAGAATTCCTTTATTCGAATCCTAATGTCGCTCGATTAGCTGAGATAACCCAAGTTTTATCGTACTTTGTAACTTTTTTCGTTAAATAAACGTTCTTTGATTCTAAAAAATTTCAGATTAAATATATGGATATACCGTTATAGATCTCTTGAACGTGCAACTGAATTATACCGTGTAGAAAGAATTTTAAAATCTTCGGAAAAAATCATGTATACACAAGTGTGTAGTCAGATAAGATCCGTACGCGTAATAGTAAATCTACGTAAAAGTAATCAGTATGCGACGAGGAAAACTTTGGAGCCACATTATAAATTTCGATCTCTAGAGGCAGAGCCGAGAGAAAAGAGTTTAAAAACTTGCAGTGCGTTCAAGAACGCGTGCTGTGTCAAGTTCGAAGAAAATTACTCGATTTATTAGTAATAGATACAATTCCTCAAATAGGCTTTCCAAATTTTGTAATAGCAAAATTTTGTCACAAATCGTTGAAGTCCATATATATTATAATTTCCTATAGAATTTACCTTCCGTTATAAAGAAAAATAATTCTGTCTAAGACAAGAGCCGGCGTCGATGGGGTCTACCTTTCTTGAGTAGCAAAGCCTATTGTGGCCGTAACGATATTTCAATTATTCGGCCGTGTACTCGAGAACACACGCGCGTTTATTGACGCAATACGATGCCAATTGTGTATACGATTCTGGCGTTTCAGCTGAAGAAACATTTCAGCGCCATTTCGTCGTCTCGAGACCCTCGTGCGTTGATTCCTTTTTAGTCGACGATCGAATCGAACGTTAGAATTACGGATGGCCGAATTTTACACTAGAACTATCGACGAATAACGTTTCTATCAAAGCATTCACAATGGACGGAATACGAAAAGTTATATAATTCAAGGAGAGAAGTAGGCTTTTGTTCGTATATTTCTTGAAAAGTCATTCTCAAAACTGAACTTTACAAAATTTCAACGAAGATTTACAAATTGATGATTTTGGCCATTCTGGCAGTTCTACCGTTAAAGCAACTATTTGAGACAACGAAAGGAAAGAATGCTCGTTTTTATATTTTTCTAGTAAAAATATAAATAAAGAAACTCGTGGTTTGATTAATCTGCCATCGATCAAATTTTACAATATTTTACTTCGTCTTATTTCAAAATAGTTGAAATATTCGCGAAGTTAAAACATCTCTTTTCACGTAGCAATGGAAAGATGATTTTATTTGATTACTTTAAAGTTGTAATCCCTGAGCTTCCAAGATCTTGAGCTCCTTTTTAACGAAGTTACTGGTTTCTTAAAAATTCAGGTTAAAAGGATGTAGAGACAAATTCAACGATGTTACGTATAACGAGTTGTTCATTGTGAAATATGTATTCAGAAGTAGTTATGTTGGACCCTATATAGAGAGAAATATATGCATATTCGTTTTTATTTAATTTTTCCAACGTATGTTGGTAATATCTATATGCAAAGAATAAGTGTATGAAGAGAAATGGTCTTTAGACGAATCTTTAGGTTTATTTTATTGCATTTTTTATTCTTTTGTTTATTTTATTTTCGATTTTGCATATTTACAGATTAATTTTACCTAGTACACGATCGATACGTCTAATAATCACGTTTATACCGTCTGAAAATTTTCCAAAAATTAAACTCGATTACTTCCTCGTAAAAAGCACATTTATTTTTACTCAAACCAAAAATCTAAATTCGCTAACTAAGATTCCTCGTCCGGATCAAAGACAATCAGTTGCTTGTTTTCAATTGAATTGGCGAATTAGCGAACGCTAAGCGACGAGTAGCAGAGGTCAAAGATATATCGGGCAACGAGCAGTAGAACCAGCGTACTTGAACTGCCAGGAACAGCAATGTGCTTCCTGTTCTCGACGCATTACCGCCAGTTTCATCGGTGGAATCGGGATTATTGCGAGTGTTGCTGCACGCAGAGCGCTCGTTCGAACGGTGATATAGCTCTCTGCTGGATCCAGCCAAGGGAAAACTGAACGATACGTTCCGTGAAGCGTAATAACGTGTAATTAAGCGTACACGGAGCATGTGACGGTTAGCAACGCCATGACAAAGGCAGACTGAATAGACACGTTCGAGCGGCACACGCGAGCTCTCGGCTTGTTCGTATTTCATGCGTACGTATATACATACATACATAGGTACGTACGTACGTGTGATAGATATGTACACGGAGCATGTGCGTCGCGAACCTGTTCCAATGCACCCATGACCGTGTCCGTTCGTGTGAGCTGCCATGTATTTCCCTGCGCGGACCGCGATAATATGTGTCAGGGTCGATGATTTATCACGGAATTTTGACTGGGCGGAATATGGTCCAGTGAAAAGCCTTTTTTTTCAATTTGCGAATACTCACGACCGTGGATGTATTTGATAATTACTCGAAATACTTTTTCTTCGAAAGATGTATCAGGCTCAGTATCGCGCTATTTAACGTCGAAACAAAACCAATTAATTACTCGAGTAAGAAAAGGGATGAAAATAAGAAGCTTGGGAACACAAAAACCGTACAAAACCTTCCTGTGTCTTTAGTATCGTGGATTCAGCGACTTCCAATAAACACAGAAACTGTTGTGTAAGATAGTAACGTCCAGCGAACGGTGATTAAAGTCCCCGAAATGAAATTGGTTAATCTTTTTCCCCTTTTATTCTTGTTCATCGTTGAGATACAGGCGATGTACCGGAATTATCAGCTTTCAATCAGTTTTTTAAGGGTTATCGATACGAACGATGTTCATCAGAGCCGAAAGGGGCAAAGTACGGATCTAGTTAATTGGAAATTGCTCGGTTCGTTTGCGAACAACGCGAATGATGCGAACAATGGTCTGGTAATTCGTGTGACGGCTCTTTAAGGCAGCTTTTGTTAAAGAAACGCTGTCACAGACAACGGAGGCCACCCTTTCTAACGAGTCTCTCTGTTCGTTTGGAATATCACGCGAGAAATGTGAAATCAACGAGCGTTTGTTTCGATTTATTTCCATGTAGAAACTTTTGACACAAGGAGCCAGATATCCTTCGCGTCATAAGTCTCTACTAAACTTCCTGTTTTAACAGCCCAACTTTTAAAAACGTACAACAAATTTGGCAAAGATTCGTATCAACTTCGCGTCGTCGCTTTTTGTATATTTTACCGTAAATCGGATTATGGAGGTTTAAAGAGTTCTTACAAAAAAGTTTTGAAGTGAAGTGAGAATTGCGATATACAGAAAATAAATGAGAGAAATGCGTAATACGAAAAGAAATACAGCTAGCCCAGAAAAGATACTAATACTATTTGTTCAGACTGATCGATTCTTTCAATTCCTTTTGTTCTTAAAAATGGTATCTTGCTAAAGAAATGCCTAAGAGGGTGCTATTATCATAAATCTTCTCACAAAAGAATCAATTACGCGGATAGAAAGATTTGTTCGTTAATTCAAGGCGAACTCCTTGAATTTTCATGAAAGCGTGATAAGATCGTAACACAAGTACTTGACATTCAGATGGTATTTAGTTGTTCCATGAGCGATATTTTAATATATTGATCTATTTCTGCAAATTTTGCGAAACGACGCTACGTAGATAAACTCTACCTTTCGAATAACTTATGATATTACTTTTCGAAATATCTGTATCCAATTAACCTTTGCTTCGTTGTAGTAATGAGAGCAGTTACAACTTTGAACGAAGTTTCGCCAAATATCGCATCGTAAAATGTCAAAAGATTGCTAAAATCAATTGCCCTCTGCGATCTCGTGTTTGAATAAAAAATCGCACAGACGCGTCAACTATTAAAAATCTTAAATATCAATTTCAACTCCTTGGAAGCAATACACATAAGTGCAATTAAATGTACGATACAGCGCCGACGATAAACCGTGAATAAGTCAGTTATCCATCGTTTTGAAAAACAAGAAACTATGTAAATTAAGTAATAGAGAAATATAAGTAGTTATCGATAACAATTTTCCGTCCCATCGGATAATTCCAAACAAATTCCGAATGATGTAAAGTGCAGTAAAATTGTGACAATCGACGTTCTATCATATTGTAAGTAACTGGTGAGTAACTAGTGCGAAGGAAGCACGGGAGAGTGGCATAGTGGAACCGAGCCCCAATTTCCGAAGGAGACTCTGAGAAGTAGCGCAGGTTGGCGGGTGCAGGGACGCGGTCACCTCGGGACGTTCACCCCGTGCAGCCAGCGCATTCGATACACCTACCCCTGTCTGCGTGTGCGGGGGCGTATGTATACACGTTGAACTCGGGTGGCGTCCCGCTATCTACGACCTACGGCTTGCAGTCTGCCGTGCACGACCGCGGCTGTACGAGCTCTCCACCCCACGCTCTGTTCTTTTCACCCTTCCTCATTTAGTTATTTTACGCGTCATGTAATATTAAGATATACACGTGTATGCATATACAGGCTCGTTTTTTGAAACATCGTCCTTTTCAAATAAAACATTCATCGTATTTAGTACGTGTCACTAGTTGTAGTTGGAAATAAATAAGAAGCACGATATATTATTTGTTGAAGTTATACACCCGTGTAATAAATCACTCTGAACTATTATCTCGGATGGCACGCACGAAAATTTCACATGCATCTTACAAATGGTTCCATGGGCCATAAATTCATAAAGCACTTTCGTAGAATGTGCAAAGTAGAGTTAGAAAGTCGCAGTCTAACAAACTGGTTCCGTGGCACGGAACCATCAATGAAAATTCTAATTTCTTAAATATAAATAGCTAAATACATGCCTTTGTTTCTTACGACGCAGCAAGAGAGTAGAAATATTATTTCTTTAATTATTTTCACAATAACTAGATAAATTTATTTCCTTTACGGTCGATGCATTTTACTGCTAATCTCAATCTACGTGATTAAAATTTATTCGTATTGCTCATGCTTTCCCTCTTCTATGTTGCGATTAGATATTTTCAAAATTAAAATATCGTGATTTTATACATCTATCGCTCGAGAAACGATCAAAGGCATGTCAATTAATTTTAATTAATCGGTTAAAACTTGAACACCTTATACATATATCCCTATGCAATCCTGTTGCCAGAGCACCCATCGCATAATCATTCGCAGCTCCATTTCTTTCGATTTGTCCGCGTTTAGCCAAATGCACGACCTAATTATCGGTGCATCGATCGTAACGATTAATCTGACTCGTTCTTTTGCTTCTTTTCCTTTCCCTCTTCCCTCCTTCTCTTCGTTTTTGTTCCCCTTTAGCTTCGGAAACGAACGGAGTTGGGCTCGAAAGAATATTTCTCGAAATGGGAAACATCGTTTGACAGACGAAACAAGGAAGTTCCTCTACTTGTAACAGTTGCTCGGAACAGCCGGTGAATCCTCTATAGTCGAGCAAGATTAATGAAAAATCACAGACAGAAGAAAGACGGGATGATCAAAGACCAAAACCTCTTTTTCTTTCTAATCGTAAATAATCGGAGACTGGATTATCGCAGAATATCTTTATATGCTTTGATTGAAAAATTATATTAGCGACGTGTAAATTCGAAAACTATGAAAAAATAATAGCCAACCAAAATGTATTTAAATACGAATAGGCAAGATGCCTATGCATTCGAGCGTTCGTGACAGAATTTTACACCGGGAAAATTACACCGGACGTGATTTACACGGTGGTCAGATAAGGCAAAGTTTAAGAATATCCACAGAAGCACGCGTGGTTGCCTAAGGGAGGACCGTCCTCCTCTATAGAGCTACAAAAACGGCCTTGATTAACGATCAAATCGATTTCCAGGGAGATTTTATGCATTTTATCAAAATAATTTGTAACTCCGAAAGAGTCGTTACGATAGAGGAACGTTTCCGAAGAACATTTGCAGCTAGCCCTAATGCTTCGATTTCGGCGGATTTTTATTAAAACACTACTCACTGTTGGAACTTCGTTATTCGTTATTGTTAAATTGACAAGTTACGGAGAGAAAAATTTATTACCTTCTTTTGTCTTTTCTTTTTCCTTCGTAGGGTGCAAGGTATTATAAGGCGTTAGAAGAACGTCCTACTGCAATTCTCTACTATCGACGTTCTAATTCTTTACCTCCTACTACAGCTCCTTTTTTCTGCCTAAATCGAAAAAGTTCATCGTTACTCATTATCAGCGCCACTAGATCAATTATAGATAGAAATCTCACAGTGGAATGATTAGATTCTCGATTAGGAAGACGATATTTAAATATAATCCAGGGTTTACGGATAATCTCGTAGATATCCGATATTTCTATTTGAACTTTCTACCGGTAAGACCGGAAGATCAGCGATAATGGTCCATAAAAGTGGCTTTAATTAATAAACAACAGTTTTGCTTTCAATTAGTTTTGCCGTTTCTCGCAAATTCCTTCCCGACCAAACTAAATCAAGATTTAGTTTACAAATACGCGTCAGTAAATGAAAATATCTGTAAAATTTTCTTTACGCGAATTTGATAAATATAAATAGAACATCTTTTTTGATAGAAAATTAATTAATAGGAAAAGTAAGATATCTATAAATAATTAGTAGTATTTGGCAATGATGTGTAAATGAAACGTAGATCGTAAGATGCTAGTACGGAGCCTAAACAAAACATAATTATAAATAAACTACGAATAAAAACTAAAACTAGGAAAAATTGATCAAACATACCTAACCTAATTCATCTTTTTTGAATTCTCCACTTCCTTGGCATTTGACACGAATCTTACATCGTACGACGTGGTTTAACCGATCATAATTGATTTTAACGAAGATAAATCGTACGTAGGTGATCGCGATAGTCTCACGTTCGTGCAGCTACTTAATTGGGTTGACTCTTTGATTTTTTGAGGCGTGGACGATTAAGCTATCGAAATAGGGTAATACTTGTACTCGAGCATTGCCCTGAATTGAACAAAAGAGAAGGTCATGATCTGGACAAGTGCTACTTCGATAAAACTGGGCCTGAAGCACCAGGTATCGATAAGTATACACAAATTTGAAGAGATTCGACGCTCTTCAATTTTTATCTATCTATCGATTAATTTTTAACACGAGCGAATTTTCATACAGTCTCTGTTTCCACAGAAATATGTATTGTACAAATCTACGTATTTTTTTTGCGGAATTGCGTGTTAAATCACGTAACATTCGGCGAAAGGAAGTCGTTGAAATTCCCGATAAAATCCTCTTAACGAATTTACGAAGATAAACGAGATCGTCTATTAAAATATTATATACCTAGTTGTTTAAACCGAATATTACTAAAACATCCAAAGACAAATACCATGTAACGAGTTTAAAATAAAGATATAAAATTGATATGAGTAAAATAACAGAATTACCGATTATTTTATCATTTGTAGAAGCAGAACGTGCGAAGACCAAAGAAAAGGATAGCGTGAGAAACGATTTTACGAGTTATCCGTCTCGATGGACGGCGTGATCGTTCAGCCTCGAAAACGGCGCGTCCGCATTTTCCACGGCTCCGGCTGAATATACGTATGTAGGTATACAGGTACACGGGCACACTAGCGTTCACTTTGAAATGGAAATTGGCAGCGGTCTCGGGATTCTAGACTAACGACACGGCAAATCGAATTACCTGCGCACAGAATCGATCATCGGAACACGGCGCGGCTGATTTCGCCGTTCGGGACCGCTTAGCCGTGCATTGGCATTCTCGATGCGTCAATGTATGTGTGTTCAGAGTTCAGAGGATCTTTTGAAGCGAACAGTCACATTAATTGCCAAAGTTCTTTTTTCCAAAAATGTTCCAATATGTTGCTTTAATTTGCTATTTCTGAGTTGATCGAAAATACATCTTAAATTTCATGTAAATCCGAAAGAATCTTCGTGTCTGTTCTATTTATCGTTCGGCTCTATCGATTCGTGTTTACAGATTTCTCGAAATATCGTTCGAACATCCCCAATATTTCAATTTCTTGCTTCCATCGGCATTTTGGTTCTATGAAACGAAATTTCTGGACCACAATGAGTGTCCTTGGATTGGGATCTTTAGAGATATCCGCGATGAGAGTTCGTCTCCGGTTATGTGTTTGGCAAATACTGTAATATTGAAGGACGGAAGATATTGAAATACTTTTGAGCCGCATATTCCAAGCAAGATAGCTTCGCACTATGTTAATAAAATGATGCAAGTGAATGATGTTAATCTGTTATAGCATATCGATTTTATTAGGCAGATGCTAAAATTATGGCTGTTTCTGCGTGGAAAATCTTTATCAATATTTAGGAATTGACATAATATTGACGAATCAATAGTTTTAATATTAAACAGCAAGATACACGTATCATCTGCGTATTTAATGATTTTTTACTTAAAGTAACCATAAATACTCGACAATTGTATCTTATTTTCCGTACCTTACAGTATTTTTCTTGCCAATAATCGTTCCGACCAACCGCGGAAATTCGTCACTCAACGAGAACTTTCTCGTTTCACAGAAGAGATTCATCGAGTTATTATGCGCCGATTACCAGCCAAAGGCAACAGTTGACCGATATCGCTATTAACGTAATCGTACGCGATTACATCCACCCGTCTCGTTTCCCATTTAACCTCTAATGTTAGGAGACGCTTTCGAATCACGGTTACAACGTAATTATAACGAGCTTCCGCGGATTTGCATAGTTTTCTAAACCGCCGATCACGAGCTCGACCTTTGAAATTGCGTTTCGCGCACCCTTTCGGCAATGCGAGCTTTTCAGACCAGTTACTAGAAGTTCTAGCTACCTTCTTTCGGGTGTTTGAAGAACGTTTCGAAAAACGACTGTTTGCCGACGATCGTGCTGAAATAAACGAGCTCACTTTTATTGCCACTCTTGACTTGAATGATGAAAACTTTGTACGTCTGTTTTTTTATGAGTAGACTGCGGATTTTTATGCAGCTAAAACTCGTAAAAATATTCAAATATTCAAGTACACAGGAAATATGTCATATCGTGTAAGATATATGGCAAATTACGTAAAATACATACACACGATACATACATGTAAATTACAGAATATAAATCATATTATTATCTACATTTAATTATTATAATTAGCGTTACAGTAAGTAACAGTAGTTTTTTCAAGGTTAGTAAATCGATATCGTTTTTCTAATTTAGAAGCAAAAATAGATTGTTCAACGTCGCAAGATGTAATTGGGATTTCTTCTAGTCCTCGTATGGTTCTAACATACGGAATTTCTGAAATTTTCGATATCATATTGCAATCGAGAGCTTTCTTCAGAATACGATTAAATTTCTCTTTTATCCGTTTGCTAAAAGAATCGAATATATGCTTCATGGTTTCGGCGAATTCAATTTCTTACAGCAATCATCTTCGACATTTAGTAATGATATTCGAACAGCTGAATCGATGTCGTTTATGTAAGATATAGAAAACATATGTAATGTGAAAAATATGTATTTGCATAAAAATCCGCAAATTTATAGGATGTTTATGAAGCCTACTTGACAAGTCTAGTTGAGTGGCTCGGAAGAATTATAAGTAATACATATTTGTTTTCGTAAGTCGAACTTACTAACTCTTACCCTAATCTCTTATGTCACGCACACTGAAATCGACAAACATTTTTACTAAATAAACACCATTCGGACTACAGTCCCCGACAATAAATTACAGAGCAAAGATGCAGGAGAAACAGCGCGGACAATTTCCAGCACGAAAATCATCCCGCGGGGACGAAACTTCTTCCTGCCATGGACCAATCATTTCACAAGGGAGAAAGAGAAAGCTCTTTACCACCACCCACGGCAAAAGCACCACCTCGAACACGAGTTCAATTTCGTTATAGTCTCTAAGTTTCTTTTAGGAGAGTAAACAAAGGGATCTAGAAGAATTCACTCATTTCGTGTAGACGATATTCTCGGAAGGAAATGGTATCCTCTGATCAAACGGTGCAGCTTGGTCTCCTGGTATTTAATCGATACTTGTCGATCTCGCAATGTCATACAAGTTTTGAAACAATTATTTAACGATTAATTGCTCTGTTTTACTTTTTAATCGAACGTTAAATTTCTATGTAAAATGAGAAAAATTCTACATGAACAAGACTGGCAACAACGATGTTCTACTTTAAATCGTATAAATAAAATCGAGCAAACGGTGTATAAAGTAATCGATGGCTAATCAAGTTTGCGTCTACGATATATTTTCTCGAACGTTTTATCGAATTTAAAAAAAATATTTGTTTCCTAATATCCACATAGTAGATCAGTTTTCACTGGATTTTCAAAGTTTAACGTTGCAAATGTCGCGTTCGATCCAAGAAGGGGATAAGGGAAAAATTGAATAAAGTTTAAAAGTACTTTCCTCTGATAAAAGCTGGAATGAAAATTCTTGGATTAAATCTATATTCGAGAAGTTAGAAGCGATGTATTGCCTTGAACTCGAACGTCAAGTAAAATCGATGACTTAACTCATTTTGCATTTTACAGCTCGAAGAAAGAACCATATTATTCTATATTGCCCAAGTAAATAACTATGTTTAAAGTTGCATGTTAAATGTTGCACCAAAGCTGTTGGTGTGTACTTGTATAATGGATAAGGAAATCTGTCATAGATTTGTCCGACTAAACATTTAAATTATTAAATAAACGCTTAGAAGGATGGTTATCTAGAAAATTGGGTTCAGCAAATTCAATCGATAATATATATCTCAATGGATTTCCATTTTTGAATCTTATTTAGTGGATGATGAATTTATAATTAGATTATAATTATTTGTAGTATAAGGAATGATCGAAAATTGTGAATAATTGCGACATCACAAAACGACGACAAAAGATGTTTACTAGATAAAATCCAGGAATTGTAGTGCAAATAGTTTACACAGTGAACAAGTCGGGTACTCGGTAGGAAACACTTGAATTCCTCGGAAAAAACAAACTGGCGAGGTATGTTGGCCGCGCGAGTGCGTGCTAATGACGTCGTTAGTCGTGCGACAATGCGACACGCTGACAATTGGCTGCTCTGGAGGCTCACGGCCGAATACCGTCTCTATCGCAATTATCGCGACCTTTGCGATTCGAGACCAGATGAACCGATCGTTGTCCCTAGAACGGAACTCTTTTCTGCCAATTTACTCGCTGAAAAGCTACTAAACGAAAAACGAATTATTTGATTCGGAAGGAACTAGAACCGTTAAGGAATATAGAAATTTCTTGCTCATACGCAAATAAAAAAACTATTAATTCCACCTGACGATGGAAAAATACGATCGATCAAACGATGCAAAAGCACGACCAATTCTCTGTCACGTTTTAATCGTTACGATCGAAAAAGCATGGATATCTTCTGCATAATATTTGTTGCAGGATATTTTCTATTGATAAAAGGTATAATACTCAAACACGAGGAAGCGGGGGTAAAGATGACGATAAAACAAACATCTGATGAGGAAGGAATTATCGGTAGCAAATACTTCGATTCGGAATAAGATATAGTCCGCTAAAACGGGAAATGACGATGATCTTATTAGGTTTCAATAACCTTTAACGCCGCTAGCGACAGCATATCCCTAACGTGGATAATAAAGTGGACACAAGGCAGTAACGGTCCCCGCTCGGTGAAAACAAACGATCGATGTGTAGTATTCCTCAGTGGATCTTGGTAAATCTCGCTGGAACATTTTATCCGCGCGCGTTCCTACTTCGCATTCGCGACATATACCTTCGAAGACACGCAGAATCGTAGAGACGACCCCCTTACATCTATGCTCGCCCTTCGATCCGGTTTAAACAACCGTAATTAGATGGACGTTACATAGGATACACGCACGTAACAATCTCTAATTAATTGGACGATCTACCCTCGACGAAATTATATTTACTGCTCATTATCCCTTCCTTCGAATCGGCATTAATTGACCCGTTTAATTAATCGTCGTTAAATCGATGGAGCGCGCGAGCACAAGTCTACAGAGGAATTAAGCCTTCCTTGGACATAAATTTGGCAATGATCGTGATCCAGCGAACAAGAAATTGAAAAGATTTGGTTTCCTGCCGCGTTCATACACAAACAGCTCGACAGAGTCCCTATGTTATATTTCCTCTATAACGATTTGAATGTAAAATGGTTGAAACATTTTGAACGCAAATCGAACAAGACGTTGCATTAAATTATTGAATCGTTAAAAGTATATTTCACGCAAAAGTGCGATAAATAGATCGCTGAATCCATCGTCTCCGCGAGCGCAAGTCCGCGAGAGATTAAACTTTCTTTCGAAAATTAACCCGGTGGGGATTAGGATGAAGCGCACGGGAAATTGAAAAAAATTCACGAGCTATTCTTCGAGCTATGGAAGGGGTAAGTTTCGCGCGATTCCATTATAGAATAATTTATTCGCAGTTACTCGAGATGAAGCTGTCGGCCCTTGTGTGAAATCAGAATCGCGATACGCTCGGTGCATCGAGCGTGAACATGGCCCGCTCGAGAGGATCACGGAGGGATCGATTCCGTACTGGCAAGGGAACCCCGCCGAGCACGCTTCCATCCCCGTGACCTCCACGAGCTCGATCCAGAGAGTGGAGACCCCTGTAACGACAAATCGACGCCGAACGAATCGCACCTTGCCTCCCCTTTAATCGCCTTCGATCCAATTTTTACGTTTTCTCTCCCACCGCTCGATCACGCATGATCAATACTCGAGATCGGTAGCAGAGTTTCTCCGTTCGTTATACGATATCGTTGCCCGTATTAGTTTCGTGTGTACGCAATCGTACAAAGAATCGTAAATGTAAGATTTACGATTTACCGTTTATCGTTTAAGTGAGTCGTGGATGGTGATTTGTAAGTACCGAATAATGTTTATGGAGAAAATTTTGTGCTATAATAGATAAGAAGTTGCGATTGGTCGATTTTTCGAAATTCGAGTGGTGGCGTCAAGCGGATTAGGAAGAATATTGGTACAGAATCTTTTGCTATCGGAGATCTTAATGGATTAGACGAATAATTTCGAGCTTATATATTAACGCGGAACCTTAATTATTCGAACCAGTCGTGATATACGCTATTCGGATAATCGAATAAATTTACATGTATTATGAATATTAACAGATTTCGGGTAGGTATGTAAGAACTTTTCTCAGTTTCCATTCTTCTATATTTATGTTTCTCGCGCGTGACCATCGAATTCTCTATTAATCGATGTTTCGATAATCAATCGCTTCCCTGATCGGTGTTCTAATAACTGAGATTCTTCTGTATATTTCGGATTTCTCAATATTAATAATCCTATGTATAGAATAGATTTTAAACGCCCTTGGAAAGCCAGCGATTTCATTAGTCCAATGTAATTAAGCTCTCACAATTCGAGATCTATACCAAACAGCCCTTCCCATAAAATATTTCTTTGCACTCGTGAATTATACTACGTAAACTTTAAATTCTCGATCTAATAATTTTAAAATCTTCTTAAGTATAAAGCAACAGAACGACATTGCAATGTAAATGAATACTGTAACATTCTGGTACTCACGGACAAAGATGTTGCTCATCAGGGTAGCAGGCAGGCAGAAGACTATGACGAGGACATCAGCGACCGCGAGATTAACGATGAAGAAATTCGTTACAGTCCGCATCCGCGGTGACCGATACACCACGGCTATGACGAAACTGTTCCCGATCAAACCAACGACAAAGACCAGAACGTAAGCGACACAGTAAACCGCTGACATGGCCATGCTGTGCCTGTACAGCCGATCGGGAATTTGTTCAGCGGTCGAGAGGTTCGCCGTCTTGCTGGCATTCAAAAGTCCACCCTGCTCCTCCATCGATGTCCTCGGATTGGTCGTGATAGCCTCCGCGATCAAGTTATTGAGATAATCGCCAAGATCATTCCTCATCTGCAATAGGGTACCCGTGGTCTGTGGAATGGCCGAAACGGTGGTAGACGGGACGTTTCCATTGTTACTTCTACGACGCGTATCAACGTCAAACTCGTCGGAGTCCGGCAGACGTAGCGATGCCATCTCCAAGAGAGGAGACGGTGGTTGCAGCATGGGTAACTTGATCGTGAACCGTTGAGTCGACGTTGTTTCGACCATCGGCCGAGTTGCGTTTTCTCGATACCGTGCTCGTTATATTTCCCTTGATATTCTGCACCGTCGACGTCGCGTCGCGGTGTCGACGACCTCGGCTCGCCCGAGTTCCGCCTTCACCCTCGATTACGTACACCCCGTTCACCTGATCGATCCGTGTATCTGGATCTGCGCTTCCCTTTCAATCCCTGTATCGTCCTCTTTCAATCGATTTTCACGATACCGTGGTTGGTGTTTGCTTACGTTCGACTTATGCGTTTGAAGAATATCGATGCTATGCGACACTCGATCATCGAGACGTCGCTGGATAGGAGACACACAGATTGTTCCAAAAGATTCACTGGAATCGGACGGATGTCATAACCGAAGAAAAAGCGCGGGGACGATGAATCGCGAGTATTTAAAAATATTTTGGTGGAAGAAGTAAGAGACGGTCAACTAGCACGTGTACGAGAGCCTATCGAGCTTCGTTGCATCTCCTCGCGGAAAGACTGTGCGATATCGAGCGCGGCGGGAGATGTTTATTTCTTAACTTGTTCAATGAAAACCTTGTTCTGGTAGTTGATCGATAGCCTCTGATTAGGAGCGAAAGGTGAGATAAGAGAAATATGGATGGAAGGAGAAGTTTTTACGGAGGAGATAAAGGTGGAATATCAAATGGAACGAGACTTGAGATGTTTGAACGTGTGTAGCGTGATCCACGGAAAGGTGTCCCGGCCGAATGCTGAGCGACTAATGAGCTTGCTTTAGAAGACGACTGTGAACTGCCGCGAGATGCACCCGTAGTGGCGAGCTGTCTGGCGACGCGCCGTCACTGCGCAAGCGTTACCATCCACCGGCACATGCACCCGCATGCGAGTTACGCCACGATCATCGTAGTGGCGTACAGCTCGAGACCGGGAAGTAGCAAGATTCGAAGGCAATTCTACGCAAAGAACGAAGATAAGAAACAGAATTAAAGGATCTCATCTATGAATGGATCTATCGTGATCAAAAATGGGCAAATTCTATAGGCTCGATAGTATGACGATTTAAAAATGATAATTAAAAAAGATGTAGGGACGTAAGAAGTAAATATAAAAATCAAAGGGACAGCCAAAACGATCCTCTAATTGCTTCGAGCAATTTATAATTTTATAGAACTATGGAATATAAAGGATTTTTTGGTTTAGTTACAACGATAACAGGGTTACTGGTAAATAAAATATTTGAAAATCTGTTTTAGAATACGATGTGCCATGCTCTAATAAAATATGTTTTATTTCACACGCGCTTTCATATATTCTACCCCTACACGGGTTCCTTCAACTTCGGAGAAATCGCAGCCATTTAGCCACGCTGACGCCACGATGTATACTCTGTAAAACTTTGCTTTACAAACACGACAGTCGTACGAGAGTCGAAAGTTCCTTCACTTCCTCCACACACTTTCCATTACGACTTTTCATTTCTATGTTCGCGATATTGGTTACGATTGTCTTATTTAAACGTAGCAGCTTTCAACGAATTTGTCCAATAAGTATTGCCTTCTACTCCTTTTTATCGGCATGCAGGTGGCGATGATACTTCTCGTCACCCTAATAACGAAAAACATCTATGGGAAGAGCGAAGAAACCAAACAAACCGGATTAGAAATGACCAAACCTTTTGCGATTGTCAAACGTCTTCCTCGTGAACGCCTACGATGAACTTGTATAACTCGGTTTCGAAGAAGCAACTTCTTCAGAGTTTCCGACACGACGATAAAAGATTTCGTTCACACGAAAACTTGATTTTAATAATAGACACATTGTTGTCCGAAATACTTTCAGCACTGATAATGTAACATAAATTTCGTTTTTCTAGTAGGAAAAAGTAATCAAACAACGAACATTTCTACGAAGTTATGTAATTCCTAAGACTCAAACTGTAGCGGAGATTTATAAAAAAAATTTCACGCATTTTCATACAAATATTAGTGGAAATAATAGCATTAGAAATTTCTTCTCGATATTTAATTTATGCTATTTGTGCTTCAAAACATATTTCTCTCTGTCAAAATCGATTTCCTGCAAGAAGAAAATACAAAGGAAGAATCGCGTGTCTATTTAACGTCTCAACGCTCAAAGCATAATTTTCCGCGTCTAACCGCTTCTAAATCTTCTAGCCACAAAGAGAGTTATAATAAACTTCACGCTGTTGCAAATCCGCGAAAATCATCGTAAGATTTTCCTTATCGTTAACATTGTCACTAAAAATCAATAATTCTTCTTGCTTAATTTTTCCGCGATTAACTTTCATTATGAGATATTCGCTATTCTTGTAAAAAAAACCATTCGATATCGCGAACAATGCTTCCTTTTCGTTAAAAATTATGATAACATATCATCAAAATCATATCATCTTTTTCTAACTACTATAACTCATTTTGGACATATTTATCGTTGGCATTTTCAATTTGTAAAGTTCCCAAATTTTCCAACTACCATCCAACGACTTTTTCATAGTTCCGTAAAATTTCGTTCGTCGCGTTATGTTAAAATACAGTAGGTCCTATGCCAAAGAGCTCGCCTAAATTCCAATAACCTTGTTTCGCTATTTCCTCCTATTCTTTGTTAGTGTCTCGAGCATAGTGTAACCTATTGTCAAAGATAATGATTAGACGTAGAGAAAGTATGCAAGAAGTATTGTCTTTTCCATTTGTTCATGATAGATTTATTCCTCTGTCGAAGGACTCTAAGGTCCTGCTCTGCATGAATTGCAATGTGATTCTCTGATTTGAATTCAAGCAAGTATTGTACATGGCGACCGCTTAAAATCGAAACGACGCGACGTTCAAACATTTAATTACCAAACTTTTAAATATAAAACTTCCTACTCACTGTATGAAATAGCTGGAGAATATAAACACCTCGTAAGTCTGCAGAAAGATCTTTTAGATTTTGATAATATTGATTAAAACATTGAAAAATTGCACAAAAATCAAACACGAAACTACACGTTACCCTCACCACATTTCAAGTCGTTAAAACTACTCTGCGCGCGCATCACGCTTCAAATTGCTCAACTGCGATAGGTGCGCATTATCGACCGGAGTATCGATCGCAGAGACGTACCGTATCGATTCTTAAAATCATCAAAAGGAAGCAATACCGCGAAAGTAGTATCGTGCCGTAAACATATCTTCTTTTCTGTTGATTTTACTGCTCCGAACAATCGAATTGTCTGTCTTTTAAACAACTACGTACTATGTGTACGTACTTATCTGAAATAATTTGTTGATTTGATGCGGAAAATATTGGTTAGGCTACGGCGGTTTACGCTGGATTCGTGATTTCGAGACTTTGGTTTTGACAAGTGAAATATCTAAAAACTGTAACGTATGCATTCATAAGAAACCATATATTTGTCCCAATCTGTCTATAAGAACACGCATTCGCCATAACTGTAGTTTAATTGTGGGACCGTGTTAGTAAGTCGGTGGTTTAAAAAAAGTACTCGTTAAAATTTGTACGCGCATAATCAGGTTAACCAACAAGTCGAACGATGTGTAGCGTATATTTTCGCTCGAATAATTGATCGTCGAGCAAATTGCGTACGCAGGAAGAGTCCACAACATTGGAGAATGTCAATAACAGTCAAAATACAGAGCAACGGTCGACCACAACAGAACATTTTAAAGGAGGACAAATTATATCGATCTTTATTTACATGTATCTATGGCGTGACTGGTGAGTTTGAAAATTTAATTTTTTTAGTTGTCCATACTTGAGCTGTTCAGAAATCACATCGATTAGCACCGAATTCCATCTAAAAATTGAAAAGTACAGAAAAATGATGCGTTTAGATTAAACTTTATTATTATGTATCTCATTTTCTTCCTGTAAATAAACCTATGGAAGTATGTAATTTGTTTCTTCCAATATGAACGTTAATCACGTACTTACGTAATAAAGTTCTAAAAATGTATTTTTCATAATTGTATTATGTTATAAAAATCTACAAGTTATTCTATAGTTCTAGTTATAAAAATCTACAAAAGTTTGGATTATAAAATTTCTTCTCTTCTTTCTTGTAAAATTGACTTTCCGAAAAATAATTTAATAAATTAGGTACATGGCATAATATGTAGTTCAAAATTTCAAAAACAGACTACTTTTTTCTTAAAAGCGTAGAAAATTTCTCCAAACATTCACTATATTCGAGACCAACATGATCGCTTCTTAAGAACTGTTTAAAAACGAGGCTTTATACAATATATGTATTTATGTATTCGGCGTTGGCCTTCTGACGCTTGCAAAAGATGAAACGTTGCTGAAGAAGTGGCGACTGATTTCGCATTCCGATTCTTAAACATCTTCGACTTTTGTCAAACTTCCGGCGAGTTCGTAATTCGTTTTGTAGGGTTCGTTGCGGAGAGCTAACTCATTTTATTTCAGTCGCAAGCTCTCAAAGATCTCACTATAGTTTGACTGCCGATGTCCGTGAAATATTTTGGCTTCCTGTCATTTTTCCGTGAAGCTACGTAATTTCCGACTGAAACGCTATCTTATTCTTAGTTTCATTCTTGTTCCTGTTTCATTCCCAACAAATAATTATTATTTATAACGAAATTATACTCAAATTTAAAGATTTATAGTATTATTCGCTATAAGTATTACGATATGTACTGAACCATACAATATTGAAAAATAAAACGATATAGGCAAATTTTATAATCGCTACTCAGTCTTTTTTATACATTTTTTATATACACTGAAATCTACTATCAGTGTACGTAAATTTTAGTTAAAATCATTGCATGGGAAACGGTAATTATTGCTAGATATCCAGATAAATAGGCGAAGCTTAGTGGAAGATTAAACAACTTGTTCCATTCTAATTTCATGCTTAACCGAACCAAGATCGACACGAAGGCGTAAAGGGGAAGTTAAAGATGAACGTACGTCCCATTTATCTTAAATTACAATCGATTACGTACGCACTTGTTTTATATGCTTTCTTACAAATATATCGGCGATCGATTGATTTTTATGATCATAATTGTTTATATTCGTTGTCTTCTTCGTTATTTGTTATTTATAATAATTATTTATTACGACAAATTTAGTTGCATTAGTCATTTTACAAAGTGTTTTAATCTTTAAAAAATTTCAATTTTTCAAACTCTTCGAGCTCGCCAATTTTATCAAAAATCTATTTAGGTTTCACACATATATGACAAATCCTCCTTCGCAGGATTGAAGAAAAAGGAATTATTGTTTTCCAATTCAAGAAATCCCTTCAATGTGTAACGCAAACGGGTAAAAGCGAAAGTAAAACAAGCTCGGAGTATCGGTAACTCCAAAAAACTTTCACAGACAGAGTTAAGTCAGGGTTTCGGTGATTCTCAACGCAACGTACACAACTGTCCAATATGCATAACACGCTTGTACTAGCAAAAGTACCCGGCATGATCGTAAATCAGAAATTACTTATTATCCGGCCATTTCGAGCGCGGAGACGGTATCTCGTGTGTGCTCGACCGGAATGTCTCCAAGTTCCCGAACCATCGTCGACGACCAATAAAAATCCTGAACGAGCGTTCGCGACGAAACACTCGAATCAAACTTGGCAACGCGCGCGGTTAATCGATCGACATAAGACCGTCCCATCTCGAGCATCCTCCTCTTTCCTTTTTCTTAATAAAAAGCACGGTAAGAATGATAGAGGAAGTTCCTCGGTAGGGAATTGAACTGCGTTTCACGATTGCTGAAAAACATGGGATCGATTGGAAGACACGTGTATGCGGCGCGTTTGGCCGACTGAAAGTAAAAGGCCGCAATGCGGGGAGACTACTGTACCTTTCAACAAATTCGACGGGTTGAAATAGCAAACGAACTATTTTTAGTATCTCAGTCATGGCTAAATATATTAGGTCATCCCATAAGTTCGTGCCGTTTTTCGAGCGGTTATATATGTTAAGATTGTTTATATACCTTTCAGTTTCATGAAAAAATGTTATCTCCCTCTCGTTGTACAACTTCTTCCCATTTTTCTGGTAGAGCCATTATTCCGTCTCGATAAAAGTTTTCTTGTTTTTCTTTAAAATAATTTTCTAAGCTATTTTTGAGAATGTCAATATTTTCAAATTTTTTTCCTACTAAAAAGTGTTGTAATGCTCTGAACAGGTGGTAATCAAATGGGGCAATGTCTGGAGAATATGGGGGATGTGGTAAAATTTCCCAATTAAATTCAGACAATTTTTTTGTAACGCTTTTCGCGACATGCGGTCTAGCGTTGTCGTGATGGAAGATAACGTTGTTCCTATTCACTAAACCTGGCCGTTTTTCAGCTAGTGCTTCCCTTAATTTTTCTAACTGAGTGCAATATTTGTCTGAATTAATGGTATCACCACTAGATAAAAGTTCAAAATAGAATATTCCTTTATAATCCCACCATACACACAAAAGAACTTTACGTGGATGTAACCCTGGTTTTGCACAGCGTTGAGTTGGCTGATTTTGTTGGGACCAATTACGTTTCCGTTCAGGGTTTTCGTAAAGTATCCACTTTTCATCACCAGTTACCAGGCGTTTAAGGAATGGCTCATGTTTATTACGCGCAAATAATGACATGCACGCTGTCGTTCATTCAAGACGGTTCCGTTCCGTAAGTTCATGGGGTACCCAAACGTTCAACTTTGACACCATCCCCATTTTTTTTAAACACCTATGAATCGTTGTCTTAGGTATTTTCAGAACATTTGACATCTCTTGAACTGTCAAACTTCGTGATTTTTCAACAAGATCCCGAATTTTATCTTCGTCTGTCTGAGGAGGACGCCCGGAGCATTCCTCGTCTTCTAAACAGAAATTCCCAACTCTAAAACGTTGGAACCACTTCCTACAGGTGCAAGATGAAAGCGCATTTTCTCCGTAAACAGCACATATGTTTTTCGTGGCAATTGTTACAGAACTTCCTTTCCGAAATTCATATAACATGAGATGTCGAAAATGGATACGAATTTCACTCATGATTTTTTACTGTTAGAAGTCACTGTGTTCACTATATTATGATCTTATACCCACGAAAATCTGTCCTAACCTGTTCTCGATCAGCTAAGCTCAAGTGCATTGGTCCCTTATCGCCGTATGTTTATAAATTGACACATGAAATGTATACACAAAAGTCGGCACGAACTTATGGGATGACCTAATACTTTACCTCATGGCTAATATATTATACCTAAATTCCGCTATAGCGTACCTCTAAGATTTCTATTTAAATATTATAATATTATAAATAACGTATTAGGTATTAAATTTAAATCAAAATGAAAGAATTTTTGTTACTGGTTGATACGATGCATCGATGCGATTATCAAATTGCAAAAATAACGCAGGTGACAGAAAATTCAATTCTATTCAAGAAAATATGAAAAATTCCTCTCAGTTCGCTAGAATCGATTGAAAATCAATTTCGCTGACAAAACTGTCAGCTTCATAGATTTCCGAAAATTCCAGACTCAAGGGGGGCGGATTAGGGGAAAATAGCTAAACGACGTGGAGCACGTTGGGAAAGAAGAGCTGTAAGGTGGAGAGTGATGATGCAAGGTCGAGAGCGATGATGCTAGAGCGCGAGAGAGAAAGGGAGGCGGTCAGGGTGTGAGAAACTAATCGACATTCTAATTGAGTTGCCACGTTAATCGCATCTTCGTCGATAATTCCATACCGGATAGAATATGTCCACAATTTGCTATCTCATATCCGTTAATTAAACTGAAAACTTCCGAACGAGAGGCGATGCGAATATTCTAATCGCTTTTAGGCGATCAAGGGAAAGATTGCCAGTCGAGAACCGCGGATAAAGCGAGGGATTACAAGAGAAAAAAGGTAGAAGATAAATAGAAAAGGTTTTTTCTCTTCACTGGTGACGATGTAGAAGCGATAACGAGGAAAAGAGATGTTTATTCATTGTCTAAACGAATTTCAGTGTTCTCGATAAATGTATGATAAAATCTTCCCTGAAGTTAATAACGCGTTGATAAGTCCCGGTGTAATTTCTTCCCGATCATCGTAATAAAAATCGTCGACTCTGTTGAAATCACGGCACGAATACGAGGCATTTAACGTAGCCCCATGAAATTCAAATGGGAAGCATCGATTCAAAGGGTCTAATTAATATTCAAAGGTACGACCTTCTCTCCCTCCATCTGACGTATCTCGATCGATTTCGTTGAAATAATTAACGATTCTCGAGGATCATCTACGCCATCCGCCTTTTACATTTCCATGTTTCGTTCTGTTCCAACGTGCATGTAAAACGAAAGGTTAGGATGAGCAGGAAAACAAAGAATGATTATATAGAACAGATCATACTTGAAATATAAAGGAAAGTATTTTTTAATATTTCGATAAGTTACACTAACGCTGTATTAAACATTTCTTTATACAACCGTAACCGACGATTCGAATCTTTATCTTCTCGTATTTCTGTCAATTTGTTTTCTCTGATATCTAAATAAACGCGTTAATTTCATTCCTGATTGATTTTACAATTTTGCTATATCGTGGAGCTACCATAACGCTGATCTCTCGTTCTTTAATAATAGATAGATATTCTCAGGACACGTGCAAAATCTTGGTTGGTTATATGGTCTTCTTTCATCGTTCGTGCCTCAATCTATCTACGTATTTCTACCATTTGTAGCTGGCTAAAATTCAAATTTCTATACTACATATCTAAAATGTAAATGTACGATTCGTAGTATGATTTATAGCACTTGTTTTGGTGTCTACTAACGGAAGAATTACCTTATATTATGAGTATTAAAGTTAACAAAACGTTTGTCATCCGCCATCATAGTAACAGGAACGTTGCTGTGATAACGTTTCAAAAGAACGACAGTTCTGATTGATCGAAGCTTCCGGCGTTGTCTTACGTGCCACAGAAAAATCCAACGAAATTCTATTATCCATGAACCCTCATTCGACGTTCTCAGACTACCCTGTCGTTCGACGTTTCAAGGTAACGACAGCCAGCGTAAGAAACACGAGAAGTTCGATCTCGGGATCATAAATCTCCGAGTATCACGCGGCTGCACCGGCTCTCGAGTTTTCTTGCAGCTTAAACGAACTCCAGAGAGTCGGATGCTTGTTTCTCGTCGATCGAGCCGCGATCGCGAATATTTTTCAGTCGATAAGACAGACAATATTTCCCGTGTGATCGTGTACAGAGAATCACTTGACGACTTGTCGTACTTGACGACTCACAGTGGTCTGAAAAACGGTGTTTCTTGGCCAAAATTAAAAACAACTTTGTATCGATGTTTTCCTAAAAAAAACGAAAGTAGAAAGTGAACATTTTCATCAAGATTGCTTAACGTTGCTACGAGCTACAAACAGTAAAAATGTTGAAAATCACAATTTTCTACGACATTTGGCCTGTAATCGCAGTAAATCTACCTTTTTCGATGCGCGTCGTTTGTTCCTACACTAAGCGATTTCGAAGTACATAACTCTCGTAAATGTTCAAAACGCTTTGTTTAAATTTTCATTACAGGCTCAGATAGAAAAGTTGCAAAAAATAATCTTTACTTTTTTCTTCGCAATTCCGATCAATTGTATTTTTTTCAAAAAATTCTTACGCGTCATCTGGTAAGCTAGATCTTCTAATTTTTCAATAAGACCGTTTGGCTCAATTTTAAAAAAGTTATTCCGTTTTTGAGAAAAGCGTCCGAAGGTATATTAATGCGGGCCACTATATTCACTTTCATTTTTTCTAGGAGAAAATTCCATCGCATAAGTTTTTATAACTATTTAACTAAATTATATGACTCTCATTATTATGTCCGATTTGAAAGCACTAAAACAAATTTAAGAACATTCGTTTTTCACAACATGTTCATTTAATTAAACGTTGGTGATCATATGGATACTCGACCTACTCCCAGTAGTTTAATTTTTTGCCACTAGTTCGCACATTAAAATTCTCAGTTTACCAATACGAGTGGCTGTCGAGTGGCTGCAAACGAACGCGTTTGGCGCACTACGATATTTCAGGCGACTATTTTTTGAAATCAGCGTAGAATTAAATACCAAGATAATAAATCGTTACAATTTCAAAATTTCAATCCTCCTTTTCATTTTACACGATATTTTTCTTCGCGGTCAACAAAGAACATTAAGATCTGCTAACCTTGTCGCCAGATAACCTCGCGCTCACCAACTTGTTCGCGAAGGCACGATTAGAAGGGCGATTAATGGCACAGAAAAAGAATAGTCAGAGGCGACAAAAAGTCAGCCGTAATCTGGCCTCGAACGTTCGCTTTAAATTTAAAATTGAAATTCTTCGAAGAAAGTTCGGAATGCCATTTCGATTACATATAGCCAATTAATCGACGCATTCCTGTAGTCGGGATTGTACCGTGGCTGCAATTATTAGGACCATTAATGGCGAGTATATAGATGTTGGTTCACTTCGCGCTCCGGAGGACGCGTGTTTTTGCTCGAATATCGTGAACGCTGTGGCTTTTGATGGTAATTTTATAGCTAAATGCAAATTAAGCTTATACGCGCGAGCGTTGCCACTTCGATGCATTTTCAAACGATATTTCACTAATACGATCGGTCAAGACATATTAGATAGCAATATCAGGTTGTTAAATTTTTATCTTAATTAGTTGGGAAATTAATTTTTATTTCGTTCAATGTTGAAAATTAATACAATAATCATTTCAACCTTTGTACCACAAATATCTTACATTAAAATACATCTTCTATTCTTCGCGTTATAATCTTCACGTATCTTCTGTTAACGCAAGCTGGAGCTAACGTTATATAGATTTCTTCGATAATTGTTTTAAGAATACTATTTATACGGTAGTGTAACACTATGAACACGATTTTCTTATAATAATTGCCTGCAGCTTCCTTCTCATATAATGGCTCTTTTGTTTCGATCGATTCAACCGAACATGTGAATTACTTGGGCTTGAGTATGGAACCTGTAGTTTGTTATGACGTGACGATCGATATTTCATAGGAAGCTGCACTAGTGGTCTTGTTTCGTGATTGTAGGGATATTCCTACGCTACTTGCTCGAAGAAGTTCGTGCTTCTTAACAGGCGTAATGCCATGAATTGTAAACGGATGCTTTAAACGAAGTATCACGGAACACATGCGCCTGTTATTGTATCTTCGTTTTATGATAAAGAAAATATTATCGAAAGAGACGAGGAATTTTATTCTTTATAAAATATAGTCAATTTGTAAGAGAGAAACAAACGATCTAATTTTAATATTAATTCTTTGGTTCATGAAACATATATTTAGGTGTTAACTTTTATAAATTTTTATGGATAGAAATATCTTCCTTTGTCTCTTTTTCTATAAAGCATATGAAATTTCGATAGAGGAAAATATAGATTTGTCAACTTTTGCGTAACTAATTTTCTTTCCTCTATAGTCATATACATCTACTGAATATTTTAACACCCAGAGTAAATTAAAATTGCCAGTTAAAAACGAAAGTTTGTCAATTATCTTATAGCGCGAATACCAGAAGCTTCGTATCGCGTGTAATTGTTTGCTCCTTCTTATTTCCCGCTCGCATTAAAGTTTCGACGTAAACAGATAGCCAAGAGCGATTAACCGGGTGATCGATTGGAAATATTTCGATTTCAATCTTCATACTTCGCTTCGACAAACGAAGAAATAGCTCACAAAGAAGGTCGTACAGCACAGTTATCGACCATACATAGATACAAAACGATAAAGTATACGCGATTGGTCGTTTCCAATCTTCATCAGTTACAAAGAAAGTTGTATGCACCTCGTAGTTGTTTCTCAGGACAGCACGCGTTCAACGTAACTTCGCGATATAAATTTTGAATGACTAGTATATCCGGTCGAAACAATTAACCTTGCTACCATAGCTAGCATAGCTTTATCTTAGCATATTTTTTTCTAGAGTCATTTGTGACGATCGAATGAGAATGACAGAAAGAATACCTGGAATAGATACCAATAGACGATATTACAGTACATTTGTACAAAGGCTATAGACAATTTTTTTATAACACACGATCGTCGTCTTTTAATTATCTTCGTCTCGCATACTGTCCTTGTCTCTTCTGTTCAAGTTTCTTCTACTATTTTTGTGCCAAGAATTATATAGTATGTACAACGTAACTAGGACAATGCTGTGATATTAAAAGTACCGATTTGTAATTTGTAGCTAAATTCAGACCAATGACGATATTCTAATTAAACCATTTTCCTATTAATTGTAAATAGAAAAGGTGTACATTCGTTGTTGTATCCATCCTCGTTTAGTAAAGATCGTATCACTCGCTCTTCATTCCCATTCCTGCAAACTATTATGTATTAATGTAATGATATGTATTGCGAATGCCGCAAATAAATTGCTATTTATATTTTGATAAAATCATTTTGATTAATTTAATAATTGGTATTTTTTAATATTACTGTAACTAACTTGTCAGGTATTATTGCATGTATCTTGTCACTTGTCACGTATCATTGCAACGAATAAATTCTACTTTATTGCTTTTTTTCATAAAAAGTATTATTTTAGTCGAGAAAAGGCACGATTTATAACTTACAACGACACATTTCCCTTTTTCTCACTCATAATTCCTGCAAACAAAATCACAAATGAACACATTCTAACTATCCACATCTATGATCACGATCACATACGTATATCGATATATTCGCGGCAAAGCGACCAAAATGCCGAAGAAACGAATGCTAAAAGAGATCGATGGAGATGAAATGCAGTGAATCGTAAGATGAAACGAAGTTAATTCGTCGTTCTGGAGATGTCAAGGATGCTCTAAGATCTTGGAATATTTTCTTTCCGCGGAACGTTACCCATCTTGGTTCGGGACAGAGGAAAACAAAATTAAAAGTGATCGCGATAGAAACCAGGCGCCCAGCCTCTATTGTAAATCCACCCCTCGAACGGAACAGAAGCAGAGGTCAGATTCTTGGTAAGTCTTCCGATGCCCCTTAGCTAAAATCGAAGGCTGTCTGCATTGTGGCCAATTGATTTCGTCTTGTCTCGGGGGCACTAACGTCTTGGAACATTATTCAAACGTTTCGAGTTCCTTGCAAATTGCAAGCGACAAAATAAGTAGATAGACGAAACGTTCAGAAGAGGGGTGGGAAATTTCTTTTATTCGTATCTGGATATATCGATTTGCATACGAACCGGTCATATTCGCCGGTCAATTTCGTAACATTTCATCTTCGTGTTAAAGCTAGCCATATCAAGCTATTCCTATAAACCATTCTATCGCTTTTCTTCCTCGCAGTTGATGAAAGAACAAACAAAAAGTTCCGTGGCTTGGCTACGAAATCGATGCTCGTGCTCAGTGTATGGATCGACGGAGCGGAAAAACGGAAACTCGATAAAAAATTCAGCGAGCTGTTGAGACGGCCAGTTTGAGTCGATCCTTAAGCCAGAGGAGCAGTGCGGATATTAAGCCACGAAGGATTTTTCGAGCGGCTTTTCAGATCGAATTGAAGGTTGCAACCTTCCTTCCTTTCTTCCTTAGTCTCTTGTCTTCTTCTTTGAAATGGTACGTGTTCAACGACATCGTCTCGGTTTGCAAGATGCCGTCTTTCCACGAGACGTTATTTGAATACTCCGGTGAAATATTATCTACTTATTCTGTGACGGCAGCAAGGGCGAGCTTCCGACTATCCATCGACCCCACCCCTATCGATCCTGGTTTAGTGTGTTCCAGCCGTTTCCGCCTACGTGCAACCCCTTGCCAATATATCGGTTCCCAGGGATCCCGTGGGATCTCTCTCCCCGAGTCCAAGGTTACCCCCTTAATCGCCTTCCTTTGAAGCCAGTCGACACCTCGTTGCGATCCTGTTAAGCGTTCCGTAATTCGATTCATTTCTGTTGAAGTGGTCACCACTTCTAGGAAAACTCCACATCTGGTCTTTTTAGCTTTCTCAAGCGCTGAAGCCATCGACAGCATATAGACAAAAGAATAGCAGGGAGGCAGACCATAAACAGTAGACAGGCGACGTTGACTTCGGGGTTTTCAGTCATAAAGTAACACTGCTAGCGTGCGGATCTGGACCAGCTCAAATTGTATTCCTGTATTGCACTGTTAAGTCAAATATATATTTTGTATCTTACACTTTATCCACGCGTTTTTCTCTCTTTATATACCGAATAACCTCAACAATTTCGATCCGATCGACCGGTTAAAACTTATTTCCTTCAAAGTATCGAGACGGGAATCGCGACGCGCGGTAAACTACATGTCCGATGAAGAGACACCGAGACGTCTTGCGGTCAAACTTTCCATTGATATCTGAAGCGTAAGAGTGAGAAGTCGCTTATACCGAAACATTAGTAACAACCGATGAGAAATTCGAAGAATGTTAGAGTAATCTGGTATGTGTGATATCACGTGGAAGTTTGATTCTTCAAGAAGAATGTACCGATGGATACGAGGTCTTCAAGAGTGCCATATGATTCGAAAATGAAATAGCTTTTTGTGATTGATCCGCGAATTATTATCGTTATTTCATTTTTATTTAATATTGAAATATAACAAAATATAACAATTTAATATTTATTTTATCTCTCGCGTTTCTATATATGTAGGGGAATGTAGGGTGATATGGGACATAAATCTTTTCCTTAAATAAGATTTGACTATTGTGTGATATAATATATCTTACAAAAGAAATCATGTTCTCGTTCATATAACAAATTCCTTATAATTTTCATGATTCGCTATGGATCCTACGTACTTTCCATAATAAAATAATTCGTCCAAAACAACCTTACGCGTATACAAAAAATCTACGATTGGTCGACATTTGTAAAAGGATATGCCAATTCCAACAATAGTCAGAATGCCAAATCTAAATCGCAAATGCAATCCTATGGAGCTAGAGAATATAGCAATCAACGCCACGAGGCGTTGTCCATCGCATAGAAGCGTTCGCATATCGATACTTGCTTCTGTGGAACACGCCTGATACGCTCGAAACACGCATCCGATGCATCAGCTATGATGAGATTCGAGCTTATTGTCCGATCACGTTAATGATGTGTTTGAACCAATATCGAAGTAGCAAGGTTTTGATTGGTATTGAACACGACTATGATCAACGACGCGTGGTGTTAATCCTTGATGCCTTGTGCATACCATTTTGCACTTGTTTAATTGAAATTAAATTTACTAACTAAACCTAACGAAGAGAGAATATTGGAATCTGATCGTTCGATCGAAGAGAATATATTTTATTTCGTTCGATTAACGCGGAGGTCAATGTTGATCCGATCAATGAAACGTAATATACTGATTATAATTATAATTTATACGTGTAATATAATTTACCAATGCGTAAATTACTCCAATCGTCAATTATGAAAAATTGTGTGAATATCGCGTGAGAGTGCTGTATCTTTTTTTTAAAACATTTATTTCATCAGCTTGACTATGGTCACAGTGACACAGGAACTTTACGTAAAACCAAACATTTTGGTAGAAATTTTCACGATTAATAGAAGAAATGCTTAGAAATATATTACTCTTACATCGAAGTATTCTTTAACGATTGATACAGGATGAGGCAAGAAACGATTAATCTTTATGTCAGTTTGAAACTTTATTTCCTAGTTTTTTAACCCTGGAAGGTTTGATCGCGTTCAATAAATCAAGCTACCGACAAATTTCTACGCAATTTTCACTCGAGCCGCAATATTCCACTCAGAAAGCACCGCGAGCTCTTCGTCCTCGCGTCCTTCGGGAATGATTTACGATCCGAAACAGGATAATCCCAAAGGGGCCAGCTTTTTCCAGCTGACTGCAAACTCGTCTCGTGACTTTTCACTTGCTTCGCAACTATCCCTTCGCTTTTTGCACGTGTTTTTTCGTCTCCGGCGCCGGGTTAACGTATAGGGATAATTTGGTTAAAGGAACGCCGAAGGAACACGTCTCCATACGATTAAAGGTAACATTTGAACTTTCTTAACATATCTCGCTCTTCCAGTCCGTAAATTATGTATTCTGCATCTCTTTTACTTTCTGAAGTACTATTTATTCCGTGTTATAGGTTACGTAGATATGATTTTACTTCTTACGAAAATCTGGCCGAGGAAGTGTTAATACATTAGCTTTACAAGCACACCTGCCTCTAAAATCTCATCCTTGTCAATTACACTCACGATTCTCCAACAAATACCCACACTGTCTTTCCTAATTACCGAAAGAAAAAGAAAAGAACTTCCTAAGTACGTTCGTTTATCACTGCAACAACTGCGAGTATCCACTCTCCGTTTTTAAAACTCTCTGCACGAACGTACAACCCCATTCTTCTCGCCGACTGTATCCAACCTAACCTGTGTACGTAATTTACTTCCCAAAAATATTGTTATTCAAATAATATTACTTGCTGTTATGTTTCTCGTGTTATAAAGCAACACAGCAAATAATAAATAAAACGAAAGTTTTATTTGAATTATTATCTGAATAAAAGTTTATTTCGATAGCATTCATTGCGCTTTAAGTAAGCCACGAGTAATACGTCGAGCGTCGGTCGGTCGAATCTCGAAGAAGTTAAGTAAGAGAAAGGGTAAAATAAGTAGAAAAGACTGTACGATGGTACTGCCGAAAGTACGGGTCCTTCAAGTGCTAATTCTTAGAAAGGCTCTAACAAGAGATCGAGTAAATCATCTGCAAATGAAATAGGACCAGTTGTAATTGTTCCATTCACGCGTCGAGCCGAATCAAAGGATGTCAAGGATTATTGCCACGTAAACCGGAGGACAGCACAACCACATTGTGTAAAACAAGTGTTTCGTGCTATCTATTACACCCGATAAGTAATCGTCGCAATTTCCATATAAGTCGCGATAATCAGAATTTGGGAATTTGCTATCGCGCGTGAGCACAATTTGCTTTGGTAACAAGGAAAATTGATTTCACTGCCACGACGCACGAGTGGTTTCGCAATAGTTTGCCATTCTTTCAACTCGATCAATTTCCAAATATTCAAATATTCTATAAATATACATCTGCGGAATCTAAGAATCTTATATCTATTAAGAATATTTATTTTTGATCGAAATAAGTATCTATCCATAGTTCTTCCAAATTCGTTCTCTTACGAAATCCACATCTGCTGCACACAATAGCAAAATAGTTCGTAAAAACTGATCGGTTTTCGCGATTGCTCGTGGAAAGTTATAATATAATAGACGTTGGTAGGGTAGCGAACGATTTCGTGGAAGATTTTTCTTTCTTCTCGTTACCGATTCGCCTTCATCCGTAGTACGATTGTAGAATTCGCGAAACTCTTTCAATGCCAGTGTCGCAAAGTCTATACCTTCTTTACATCCTTCGCGTTTGGAAAGAGACCTAGAACGCGGCTGCAAATGAGCCGCGTTGCGATAGGCTCAAGGCCCATTGAACAGCGATATATCGATGACACCGAACACCAGGAATCTACGCGTTCGACTCATTTGCCCGTAATTAAAACACCCACGCTGCTTTGATCTCGCGGTCTAAGAGATTCCTGAGGTGCCAAAGTCCTATCCTATCGCTGATTACGCTCTACCACAGTGAAGGTCACTTTCTTTGGTACGTACGTAAGAACGTGTGACAAGATCGTCACGATGAAAATTCCGTCTGGCCGATGTAAGAAGTGTCCGTGAAATTAATCGTGAGATTTTAACATTTTTAAGATTAACAACGTGTCTGAAGATTAGACCGCAGATATCGATGCAAAATTTATGCAAGAAAAATCCAGAGAAAAGATTTGTTTCCTTCGGTAAATGTTATAATTGGATATATTTCTGCGTGGTATGAACATTTTCTGTATCGTTGCACCTTTACGCTTCCCATAAATATATACACATTCTCAGCCTAGCGATAACTATAGCCGGTACCATTACTGTTACGTCGGGTGACACCCTACCTAGACCAGGCCACACACCGTGGGCAAGATAGCAACCACATGTCTGCATATCCTTACTACGTATCCTCAATAGTCTTAAGGACCTATCATAAACCTCAGGAATTTTCTAGCTAAGGTCCTTTAGACCGAACAAACATTTCTTTATTGAATCGTTTCTAAAGCTTATTGTTTACTACGAGAAGACACGGGAAAGTTAGTTTTTCTCACGTATGATACTTCACACTAGCAACTTTCTATCGAGGGTGGCTAAGATCCTTCCTAGTCCACCAACCTTCTTTTATCCAATCAGAAGCAATGTCTATTGCCCTCACTTTCCTAACTAAAATTGTCAACAACAAATCCGATGATCCCTTGCGTTAGACACGCCCATCACTAGCTTTCCTCCGACACAGCATCATCACTTTACTTCAGTTATTCTTCATCGTTAGAATAGTGAACATGTCATTACTGGGTTTCTACCCTTAAATCAATCACTTACTTAACTTATACATACGCATCAGTGTAATTATCTTCTTTGCAAAGTTGTTGGAATAAGCATTAATTTATACCTGTTAATTCAGTGTAAACTCAATTGAATCACCCCTATTATCGTAACAGAAATCGGGGGATCGATCAGTTCGTGGCGTCGATTATCTAATCGTAACGGAAATTTACGACTCCCGTTGACGTGCTTTCTCGCGATCGCGTCTCTCCGCGAATGGTCGAATAAACAATTACTTAGAACCTATTTCTAGACTGCGTCTAAAGTCGGCATTGAGAACGAAAGGGTTAACAAATGGCATTTAAAGATATCGAGGGCTGTTCCGCAGTTCAGATTGGAAGGGGACAGGACAGGACTGAATGAAAGAAAAATCGACTTGAAAATGGACGTTAGGCCAAAATAATGGTATAAGAAGCAAAGGTGAAGGTAAAGGGTATGCTTTTTATCACGAGTCATGCCTAGATAAGGCTATCCAGTACAGCCTTGTCCGAAAACCGGAGATATTAGTTTTTAGATGGATGGACTTTGACGAACGATACCGCTAAATAACTGAATAACATACCTGTTAGTTACGTTCGCTTACTTACTGCTTAAGCAGTACTTCTCTAAAAAATATAGGCTTGTATTTTTCTTTTTACGATTACATACGGCATAATGTAATCGAGATAAGAACGATCGATGTACCGATCTTGATCTTAACCATGACTTCACTACGATTTGTAGTTTCATAAATATTCCAAAACTTGCTTGCCGTGTACTTGATTGTATAATACTACTAATAAGCGAATCACTTAAAAACCATACTAGTCGATTCCGTAAATTAAATAATAGACGTGATCATCGGGCGAAATTTGCAAAGTTTACAAGCTAATTAACAAGATTAAGAATTTTAGGAATAGCTGAGCGCAAATATCAGTTTCTAGTACAATTCCAATTATAAAGAAGGATTGTGTTTCTAAAAAATCCAAGTATAAATTATCGAAGGAAACGAAACATCTTCTTGTCGATCAACGATAAGCAGTAGACAAATGATAGTTGTAAAAAGCAGGTTTCTCTCGCAACACGAGAGGCTATCGATTCTATATAAAAATCGTCTTTCCAATCGGATAATCGGCCAAAGTAAAAAAACTATAATTTGTGGCGGAAAACATTTCCGACGAAGGAAAATCGAAGTTCAAACATCATTTTAATGTATTTGCCTTTATTAACGATTTATAACAGAGTTGTTTTCCCTAACTTGGGCCGCGATATAAATTATACGTTATTATTACATACATACATATGTTACATCTTCTTACAATCACGTTAAATATGGGGAATGCACTTGATGATAGTAACTAACGGACGTTGGAAAGTTCGCGTATTCACAAGGCATAACTACGTCAAAATGAGAAGCTGATTATTTACTTGAAAAACGGAGAAACATTATGTACATATAAGAACAATTTAATTTTTCATTGGAAATTCGAGATTTGCCAGACCTAAGGAAGATTACAGCTAACGATAAAAATTTAGTATAAATTTCCTATTAAACGAAATCTTTTGATTATCTAATAATATTTATATCAAAAATCTGTTTTTCTCATTTTGCTTACGAATCTATATGTACAAAATAGAAACTTTCTTTATATACATATCTAATAATAATTTTTTAAATCACCACACTTTCTTCGACTAAAATATTTTCCATGTGTTTTTGAAATAAATATTTCGCCATAAGATGATCATGACAAAATACAATTACACATACAATCTCTTTCTGACAAGAAAGACAACTATACAAGTTTTTGATACACGATATTCGCATTTCCAACGTAAAACATATAGCGTACTGTACATAAAACATTTACATATAAAAAGAACATGATGAATAGCAGGAAGAAAGTAGGAAAGATAGAAGCAAGAAACGATAATAACGATAATAACAATAATAAAGTAATAAAGGATCTCAAAGTACTGACAGAGCTTCTAGCGTATTTACATAAATGAACGATTTTCGAATCAACAACGAGTACTTTGGTAACGAGATGACACAATTTCACGCGCAAGAGAAAAGTAGCTCGATAAGTGGAAATGCTTTTTTCCTATTTAGGCGTTTCGTTAATTGGTAACTTCTTAAAGATACAACTCCTCTCAGTCGTACAAAATCCCTGTTCCGAAATAACTGCAACGCGATAGTGACAGTTAAAGGGAATTAATGTTATTGCTCGTTAAATCGGAAACACCTAACAAAACCGTGGACCAGTGACGAACAACGGTATGGGCAGTAAAAAAAACTCATGGCCAGGAAGGCTATAATCTTGCTCCTCGTTGGAAGTCCTCCCTTCGTTAAGTCTCGTTTGTCGTTAATACAACATGTGGGTAGATCTTGACAGGCCTGTGAATAAACGTGACGAATTTTAAAATTTTATTTTATCCTCTTTTATCGTATAGAAGCGCTAATTATGAGGTACTCTATGTAATATAGAACTCTACGGCGTTATAGATTGCCAAACTCGTTTCGATAATCGCATTAAATACAAAGAATAGTAAAACTTTATTCCCTTCTACGTTTCTCGGAAGTCTGTCACTTACGAAAAAAACGCTAACAACTGTTTTATAATTGCTGTTAAAATATATAATGTTATTAATAGTCTATAATAATAATAATTTCTAAATTATTCACTTTCCAAAATTCCAAAATTTCAAAAGACGAGATAGGTCTGTTGAAAGCCATCGAAAGGAACTTACCACCGTGAAGGGTGGACGTATTTTGCAAAGAGCTCGACAGCGAGATCTCGGTTCCGGGATGTTCGTGTATCACCGTCTCGGTGATATTGTTTTCCGCCTCGGAATGTGCACGTCGATGTTCGCGAGTCATCCCGTCGTTCTTTCGCCTCTTCTCCGTTCCGACGCAGCAACGCTGCTCCCTCTGCAACGTCATCTCCTGCGAGTAAACGGATTCCCCGTTCGAGAACGAGTTGAACCGTTGTCGTCTCTTCGAGGTGGCTTGATTCCCACGTCTTCCAATCACGTTCGAGATCTCGTGATTACTACGAGACATGTCGTTGCCCCTTTCGCGACGCTGTAGAGATTTCAGAGAGTCCTCGTACCCGCTGTGAAAAGGAAACATCCGGGAATGCAAGTGGAAAAAATAAATTAAAGTACCGAGGTTGCGTTTCTTTAAGCGCTCAGATCACAAATGATCCAATCATAGCCATCAAGACTTAAAATATACGTTGTTATTTTCTTCCTTCGCGTTTTATTAACCGATCAAGCATGAAATTGAAATCACCACGAAAAAATAACAGAAAGCTGAACTTGCAATACTTATTACGTATTAGTACTTACAACGTATTATTGAATTTATCCGTAGAAGATGAAATGGTGTGTGTGGGTGTATGTTTGATAGGATGTTAGAACAGGATTTTAGAAGCGAGAATCGTGGGATCAACAAGGATCGCTGCATCAGGTTAACCGTTTCGTTCCTAGTTGGCTTTAAGAGATTTTATAAAGCTGAATAGATTTGATAGATAAATAATAGACAGAACATAAAAGAAACGATCCTAAACGCTGTTAGAATTATTAGAACTACGATATTAATATTTGCATATGTTATACGCATGGAATTAACTATTATATTTAACAGCAGCTTCGCAAGATAAAAGCGTAAGGAGAAAATTATAAGTATAAAGGGATTTGAATTTCTTCCTTTTTAATAGCAGAATAAAAGTTTAAAAAATCAGTTTTAGAATATTAGGATGATCGATGAAATTAGTAAGATACATTAAGGGATGAAATTATTTACATTCGCCTAAGCAAATATACGATATGAATCACCTAAACCTAAATAAATAACGAATACAAAATGCCTGTTAAAATCCCTTTGGTCATTTTAATTTAGATCTGTTCGCGTAACAACAGTTTGGAACTCGAAATATCGTACAACTTTTACAAATTTTAACCATTTGCGTGCACGCCCCTTTAGTCGCAAGAACTTCGTAAAAACCCAAAAGAACAGATTTCACAGATAAAAGATTTGCCTGTAGCTTGACGCTCCTACTACACCACGAAATCGAAAGGAACAGTAAACAGCCCTCTCGTCTCATCAAAAATTTTATGCAGCAGCCCACCTCCGGTAGTCATTTATTTCACCTCGATAAGAATAGCGACCAAACGGTTGGATCGATCCGTTCGAACCCTTTTTGCGATTTAGATAGCACAAATAGCTCCGTAAGTAATTCGACTTACTTGCTGCTCTCGCCACTGGAGGGGCTCGACGAGTGACTGCAGTGGCAGGAGGCGCGCGCCACGATCCCAGAATCCTGACCGCTGGAATGCAAGGACGTCGCGGATGCCTCGAGTCCTTTCGGGGTCCCTGTCGTCCTTCCGGCGTGCTTACTACAACCGCCCATCCTGCAACCACCCCCTTGCCTCTCTAGCATCGACATCGCGAAACATATGGGAATTCCCTGATACAGTATTCCCTATATTCGTTGACCAACCTTGCCGACCAGCTTTTCAGGCTGGAATTTCGTTTTCATAATAAATGCATACCTTTCTGTCGCGGCTTTGTTCGATTCCACGGCGAGCCGTGTGTTGTTCGCGTTCACTGAAATTTCAGGCCACGTTCAAATAGATGCGAGGTTAAGGATCGAGCCTGTGGTCGTCGCTACTTGATTGAAAATGGCGTTGCGAGGAAATCGCTGATTGGTTTTGGTATTTAATTTGGGATCGTGGTTCTTCTGATTGGATCGTTTGTTAGTTGTGAACGATAGGGCAGGTTTCGGGTTAGTTGGTAAGGTTTGAAAGATAATTGCGAGTATTGGGGATAGCGTGTCGTGATCGAAACGTGTTGCGGTATTTGTTTGTGCTTGTTGAATTTTGATCCTGTCGCGTAGAAGGGATTTTGTTAGTTAGATTTTGTAGAAAGATTTTAATATCTTGATACGCGTAGCAAATGGAACTTTTTGATTTTTTCCTTTTTTCGTTTCTTTTTATACGGTAGTTGCGTAAAGATGGAATTGAAATTACTTCGAAAACTTATCTTTTGCTCTTTGCGTTTTATAAAAACTGCTTATGCGTTTAATTCACTGTCGCGTAAATTTCGTACCTTTATAAAACATGCTTCAAGGAATTTGATCGGTAAATACGGCAGGCAGCACTATATGATACTTTAATTGCATATTTAAATCGCTTGAGCGCCACGTTTATAGTTTAAAATGAAATATACGTTGAAAGCTAATATTATTTCCTTTTCAATAATTTAATAACTAATGTAACAACTATAACATCCTTTATTACGCGGTATCGATCGATATGGACATATGTTTATAGCACGCTTGTAGTTAACCGAGCGATCAGAAGCGGTCTGACCATAAACAGGCTATACTACATGCTACGACTACTGTCGCATAAAGTCAATACTACGCTTATTTTTTACGCTTTCTGCGCCAAATTTCAAATTTATTCATATCAACGATTCTTTCGTTGTACCCTTTTCCATCCAGTTTCTATTTAAAAAATCAAAAGAATCTACACTTAATGTTTCTGTAATCTTGAATACGATGTAGAATATGGTCGATGATTTTGCATTCCTCACAGTATTCCAAATCTCTGTTTAAAAAGTATCTTGTTGCTATTTTTTCTACGTGTCCCCCCGATTCATTTTTTCGATTCGATACAACACAACGAGGATGTACTAACATAAATTGAGAGTAAAAAACTCGCAGGCGTAAAATACGAGGCATCATGGCGTGTCCAGCTTCGACGAAGAATCGCAAGGTCTGGACGAATCGTTCAGAAACGCGACGTGATTCTGCTCAGCCGCGCTCAAACGATTTAATACGGTTGGCGATAAAGTATCGCGGAGTCCCTCGCGACGAGAAACGGTTTACGTCGATTAATAGACTTACGCGTGGAAGCGGGCACAATTGGCTCCGTGCTCACAGATGCTCTGTCGCCTCGGCATGTCGGTGCAGAACGGTTCAGGGTCGTAATGAAGGCCATCGACGAAGGTCGGGAACAAAGGCGGCTTCTGTAGCGTGGCGGCCGGATCTGCCAAAGCGAATCCAATCGGACTGGTGGTCGAGAACATCGCTTTCTCCCGACGTCTGCGACTAACCAATGAATTTCGGATAACTACGTTTCCAGGATTGACTGCTATTCGGTATTGCCCGGTATTCGGGTAGCGGATGTAGCAAGTTAGGATCGATAAACATGTTTTTCTAGGAAATTTGGTGTGAGAATTAACGCTAAAACTATCAAATTTATAAAAATGACGCGTTTCAGACCTTTTGTTTTAATAGTCGTCAAACGTATATACAGATACTTCTGTCAGACTGATATAGATTTGTAAAATGGATCCGTTTAAAAAATGAGTAATATTTCTCTTAAATTTGAATTTTCTACTCTAGCTTGCCCTGGCGGTAACAAGTAATGTATCGTTTTACGTTAAAAGTTATCGTACGCGTATCAATAATTCACCGTCCCTGTCTCTTTGGAATACAGTTCCCATTTCTGTTCTGTTTATCGCTGTGCTAAATCACGTTTTAAAACTAAAATCGCTGGTCTTTAATGAAAACAATTTCTTGATGCTATTTTTACAAAATATACTTTAACGCCTAAACCAGAGTTAAATTTTGTACGTCGTACCGTTTATTTCTGCGAACGCATGTAACGCAGAGTGCAGTAACAAGGGCACCGACAAAGACGACACAGCCAAGCACTACCGCACCCACTTCCAGGGTAGATAGTAGGTAACGATGATTATTCCGACGCGGAGAGTTTCCGGCAATGTCCAGTAGGCCGTACTCGTCCAACTCGCGCTTGATCTCCGTTTTCTTTGTGTTGAACACGCTGAAAGAACATGTCCGTGTGCGGCATGTAATTAATTAACAACAAAATCACCGCTTGGAAATTGTGCTTTCGCGCACATCTCACGTATTTCCATTATTCGTTTACGAATCTATATACTTCTTTAGATATCTTTATGTTATCATAGTAGCAAGACACGATTTGTTTCGTAATTATTTTTGTTACCATGATTTTGGTTTTATCAATGGTAAAACGAATCGTTAAAATTTAAGGTTTACTTACTCGTGCAGTGTATCCATATCTATCATGACATTTAAATGAGGATCGATCGCATAAAGGTAAACATCGGTGCTACAAATAAAAAATGTAGATTAATACATAGAGCGAAGTTTCACGTTTAATTTTAAAATTGAATAATGTTCGAATCGCTTACGATGTAGCATCGATCAGATTTCTTTCGATATGTGGCTCTAGCTTCCTTACTCGAACGTCCAGACCAGTCACATTTTGTAGTATTCTAGATTAAATTAAAGATAGCCTAACGTTGTATCGGTATCGAAGAAACATACTTTGTATGAAAAATTTACAAATACGATCGGCGTAACACTCGCTTAAATTCCAGTACAATCGTCTCGCTTAAATTTGAGCGATCTATCGCAACTAACTTTTCGCTATTCAGTTTCTTGAGCGTAACGTAAATTCATCGACAAAGACGGTAACATACAACATCTTTCCTACTTGCTCTCCTTAAATCTGTTCCTTTTCCCCGAGTTTCTTTACCAAATTTCTGGAATACGATTACTGCGTGTTTCATGATCAATTATAATCGGTATCCTAATTTATTAGAATTTAAGCAAGCGTTACTGCCGCGGCGACCATTTCTCCTACTCTTCTCGGGACATCCTCGTTTTCGGGAACACGATAAATCACAAGAAAATCGTTATTCGATAACAAACACTTCAACTCTTTTACAGTAAATACATGTTTAAATACTCACGCGGTGATGTTCTCCAATTGCGGCTCGATATCAATGGGTCTCCGACCAACAACCATCACGACTTGCTTCTGATCATCCAACACGTATACCTTAGAGCAAACCATACGGTTAGATAACGCGGCAAGAGACAGACGAGTTCTGAACAATTCGAGACAGGGAAGCCCCGTCTTCCTCACGGGGAAATTAACTTTTGCTGTACCTCGAATTCCAACGACGGATAATTAAGAGAGTCGGATAGAACGCAATACCAAAGCATGAGAGAGAGAGCAAGACTTACAAAGACATTGGCGATACTGCTGCGACCATTTTCGGCTCCCCTTCTGTCGGTGGCCTTCACGTCGAAGCCGAAAACGCGTCCAGTGTCACGGCCAAAGCTCGCCACGGATCGTACTTGACCGCTCAGTGGGTCAATGGCAAATCGTGGCGCGTCCTCCCGTCCGAGAATTTGATACCGGATCTCGGCGTTTGCTCCCTCGTCCGGGTCTTCTGCCTGGTCGAGTGATTAATCGGCTTATTCGACTTTTCTTATGCATCTGTTATTCGAATGTTCCCGATGATGTTCCGAAAATGATATTATTTTGTAAAGCATCGCAAAAAGGATCAGACATATGTAGTCGAGTTAATTTAGATCATCAGAATGTCGTCGATTGTTGAGAAAAAGATGTATATCAACATTGTCAAATGCACTATCTAAATTCGGGAACTTTCTTATCACCAAGACACTCTTCTATGTTCAATGCCTTACAAAATGATCTTTCGAAAGTAGAATAAATAAGAAGAGAAAAATTAACGAAACGACCGGAGAACAAAAGAAAGCGGGATATGCTAAAGGACAAGAAAGCGGCGCCTTCCGCGACGTGTATGAAAGCAAAGTAGAGAGAGAGAGAGAGAGAGAGAGAGAGAGAGAGAGAGAGAGAAGCGAAATGAAGTCAAAAGCGACGGAGGCTCACAGCGGAACCACACACAATGGGACACAACACGCGTGTAGACGTACCTCCACTTTGACAACCTCATACCCATAATGGGCAGTGGTAGGAATCGCGGCGAGGATGGGTCGACCCTTTGATTTGAATCTGGGCGCATTGTCGTTAACATCCTTCACCCTGACAACGACCCTGGCCTCGTTAGGTGCTAGACCATTCAGTCTTTCGCCAACAACCGGGTAAATCATCACGGACATCCCGCGACCTATCTTCACCCTGTCGACCCTGACCTTCGCCTCGTATCGATCGTTTACCTCTCTGTCCACGTCTGTCATCAGGTACAACGAGCCGTTCTTTGAGTCGATCGAGAAGTGTTCTCGCGCTTTCGTGTCGTCTGCGACGATGCTGTATCTGTTAGAAATTTTAATAATCGGCTGTAATGAAATACTACGTGCTCGAATCGCTCGAGCTTGCACGTGATTTTGAAGCTTTAGGGTAGATAAGGGTCTGTTCCTTACAGCCTTCTCGCTGGAAGGTAGCCTTGCCTTATTCATTTCGCAAGTAACTGACGCTTAAAAATACGCTGTTGTGTTCTACTAGCATACCTTATGTGTTCGCTTTGCTGACCATCGGCTAAATCTAATTGTGCGACCAAAATCGGCACTGGTACGTTCTCCTCAACTTCTACTTCGTAATACCGATGTCTAAAAGAGGGTGTTTTCTGCACCTCGTTCTCCGCATCTTCCTCGTCGTCGTCCACATTCAACACGGTAACGATCACGACTGCGGTAGATGTCAGACTAACCGGAGACCCTAAATCACTAGCAGTGACCAGTAATCTATGACTCTTGCGAGACTCGTAATTCAGATTAGCAATTGTCGTGATGACACCTTCTTTACTATCGATAGCAAAATACTGCTTCTCAGGCTGTCCTTGATGACTCAAGTCGAAGAGGATCAACCCATTTCCATTTCCAGCAAAATCCGAATCATTAGCGTATACCTTGATCACTTGACTGCCAATAGGACTGTTTTCAAAGATCGATGCGTGGTAGACCGGTATGGGATCTCCATTCTCACTCTTCTCGATTTCGTGATAATTGTAGAACATAGGTGGATTGTCATTGACATCCAACACGTTCACTTCTACCTCCACGGTAGAACTTAATCTTGGAGAGCCATTATCACGAGCCATGACCACAAGACGATGAGTAGCTGCAGTCTCCCTGTCCAAAACTCCAGTGACTCTAATAATTCCTTCGTAAGGAGCAACGTTAAAGATCCTAGACACGTTCGCAGGATCCTCCAGGTTATCATTACCGGAGACAGCTTCGTAACTGACGTTTGCATTGACTCCAAAGTCTGCATCAATGGCTCGAACAGCGCCCAAATTGTAGCCTGCGTAACTTCCTTCTGGCACGTCAAAAGTGTACCAAGACTTGTCAAAGATCGGCGCGTGATCGTTCACGTCTACCACGTGAATCCTTATGGTGATATTGTCAGATAGTCGTCCAGAATCTTTCGCTAGGACGAACAAACGAATGCTCTTCTCAGCTGGAAGTCCTCTGGCTACTGATATTTCAGCCGACCTTGGATCCAAATGAAAGTATCTACGGTTGGTGGTGTCGAATCGTCGTGACTTTACATCGTCTCCAGAAGTCGTCTCGTTCCCCAGGCTGTACGTTATCGCGGCGTTTGTTCCTTCGTCCTTGTCCTCCGCGAGCAGACGTATTATCGGCGCGCCAATGGTCGCATTCTCTGGCACGAGAAGAAGAGGCGAACGACGGCTGTTCGGTGGCTGACTTCCGGCACCGGGCTCGCTCGTATCAAGCACGTCATTCCCTTCGAATGATGCCTCGGTATCAGGTTCGCTCGACACGCGAACACCTTGATCGGGGAGCACGATCATTCGGATAAAACTCGGAGCATTGTCGTTCACGTCGGTTACTATTATCTTCAGCCGCGCTTCGGATGTTAAACCGCCTGCAAAAATCAAGTGAATAGGCAGGAAGAATAGAATATTATTCTCACGATCTTTTTTGAATTTTCGATAAGTATTATTTTTGCGTGAAAATTTCAGAGAAATTTGCTATTCTTTTCGTTTGTTAATTACGTAGTCTCGATAAAGTTTGAAAAATGTTTGTAAGTGAAAGTTCTTTTACTTTTTGCGAATTTTGACGACCAACGATACTGACGTCTTCAATTATGCGGAGATTTTAGGATCGAATGTAAATTTCTATGGAATACGGTTTGCCAATTTTAGTATAAAACTTTAACTAAATATCATACTAAAAGGAGTTTCTAAAACTCTTATTCGATTTCTACGATTTACAATCTTAAAAGCTGTAACGTGCGAGTAGCGCAAGAATTTCCTTCTGCGTTAAAAACATATTTAGAACCCTCGTTTGTATCTCTTTGAATTTTCCTAAGCTCTAAGTTCTGCGTTCGCTATTAGTAGAAAAGAAAACTTACCACTGTCTTTAGCAACGATCGTGAAACTATAGTTTGCTTTCACTTCCCTGTCTAGCATGCGGTCATCGATTCCTTCGAAGTACACTAAACCCGTAGTTGGATGGATTCTAAACAGTTCGCTTCCCTCGCCGTGAAGGCTAAAGACAAAGTTCCGATTGACGCCTTCGTCTTTGTCAGTAGCCGCGATAGGTATCGATAAGTTCACTTTTGTTCCGGCTGGACTGTTCTCCAGAATTCGACCCTCGTACAGTGGCATTGTGAATTCTGGCGCATGATCGTTCTCATCGAGGACGATCACGCTGACCTGCAGTAAAATTCGGTATGTTAAACATTTCCATATAATAAATTTCTTCAAAAGATATTCTTTTTCTCACATTTTTCAAGGAGTTATAGAGTTCCACGAATTCGTACAAAGTTCGCTTGTAAAAATCATAAAGCGATTAATAACACATTGTTAATAGCCTTGCTACTACCTTACCTGCGAATATTAAATAATCTAAGAATACGATTGAATCGATTTATCAAGATTAATCGGAAACTGCAAATAATACGGAATTCTTGTTGAAAATGTATAAACCGTAATTTATATGTTCGACAAACAGGCGTTATAAATGTTATCCTTGGAAGCGATTTTAATTTATGTGTCAGAAACACGGAACAATAGCGAAGCAAGTAGTACTTTGAATTTAAATACTCGTACAGCATGCGTCGCGCTAACTGAATAAATGTTAATATTCGTACTAAACATAAAAGAGGTCGCGCAAATAAGTGCTTAAATTTTATTTGTCTCCCGTTGGGTTAAATATTTGGAAGGTCCTCGATGGTGTATGAAACGAAACACCAAATATATCTGCAACGAAATGATCCTTGAACCAAGCGCATAAACGGGACCTTCGTTCGAATTTTTAAATTAAAAATTGTTGAACATCATTTCCACGTCCTTGGAACTTCTATTAACTTTCACGAGCGAATATTCCAAAAGTTGAATCCGCAAACATATTACGGTTCGAGGGTGACATTCTGTGCACCTGCCGGAGAGTAGACGAGAATCGATTTTATAGCCTCGCCAGGTATGGAACGACGTAAAGATAAACCGCTGCAAATTCGTTTTTTCACCCTCCTAAATATCGTAATATGTATTTTACTTTTGACATTTTTAATATTTTTTGATGTTATACATTCTATGCGCTCTTCGTACGTTTCAATTTCCCATAAATGCATAAAAATCCATAATATTCTATGCTGTTTGAGACGAAACTTTATAAAAATTACTGTGTTACTATCATAACTGTAAAGAATGTCTACTTGCCAAAAATCCCTCGCTAAAACATCAAAAAATCTCGCTAACCCTATGGAAACGTTCAGCCAAACCAATCATCCTACGCAAACATTTCTAACTAAACTACCAAAGACACTTTTTTCTCTTTCACATTCTCTATCCGCAAGAAATCTCGCTAAGTGCCATTTGCCGACAACCACGCGCTACTGCCATACAATCTCACTTCTACGCCATATTAAACATCCACGGAACTTGGAACGTAAAATTAATTACTAAGAGGGAACTTACTTGGAAGACACCGACGCCGCGTGGACTCTCTGCAATCACGGTGATGCTGTAATTCTGCCTCGTCTCGCGATCGAGACCCTTAGGCGCGTACAGGGCGCCATCCTCCGTGATCGAGATGTCGGGTACATCCTGCTGATTGACGATAAAGAACCGAGTGCCAGCAGTGGCCGCGCCGGTCCCATTCTGGGGAAGCACTTGTCCGATGTACGCACCAGCTACGTTCTCCTTCGCATGGAACACCAAAGGAGCGGTGGTCGTTCCCCTGCAATCAACGGTCGACGACTTTTCGACAAGCAAACAGAAATCCGTGGAGCCAACGACTTTTACCCTTTTAAACTTGGAAATGAAACGAGTAAAATTGAAAGACGACACTTTTTTCGTCTATCGGTTGAAATTCGCTGATGATTTTTAAAGGGATGCACCATCCTGATACGTATAAATGCTTGGGAATTTTGTTTTTAATAATTAGAATATAGAAAATTTAGATTCTTGAGGGTGACAGTGATTTTAGCTTTATTTTGGAATTTTTGTAAAGGCAAATGTTGCGAAACGGTTGGAATATCGATAGTTTGCCACTATTTCTGGCGAGGACAGGAACGTTTAAAATGAAAAATTCTTTCGTTTCGTAGAGTAAGTCCTAGTATCCAAAATATAGCGTAGAATTTTCCAATAAATTTGAACGATTCAATTTAAATCGTAGGACTGGCGCGAGATAAATGTCTGGTCGTGAATACGGACAAGACTGGAGTTAAAAGATAAATAAATCTAATTTATTTTTCTAAATCCATAACTTTCAAGTATCGGAATTACGTTTTATATTTCTACTGCGAATCTTCGTTTCCGATACTTTACCATACTAACTGCTCGGTTCTAAAAATCTATCTGCCAATAAATTACGAATAACGAATGCAAGTTTGTACATATATCCGCTATCAACACTGCAAATCTCCGTTCTTCCTCGTTACGTGGAAACAAAACCAAATTCCAACCTACATTTTATTCGAGGTTCGTTAAAACGTAGTCCGTATATACCAGAAGAATTTTACTTACTTCGTAAAGATGCCTCGCTCGTCACTAGGGTCTACCACGTGGATGGACACGTTAGTAATCAACATGAGATCTCTTTCGTCTGTGACGATCGCTTCAAAGTCGTAGGTCAATCTATCGAATCGTTCGATCTCCTCGACCACGGTGATCGTTCCCGAACGCTCCTCCACGGCAAACGGGACTAAAATTCCATGAATGTATGCGCTATGTGTCGCGTATTAGGCTGAGAGGAACAGTCCTCTTTCGTTTCATGTTAGGCGAAGCTTATTGGATCGTTAGATTAAAGTTATCGTGAGATTAAAGTTATCGGCTTTAACTCTTCGTAACGCGAATTTTATATCGCCTCTGGATATTCTAGAAGGAAGTTTACAGATACTCTCGGTATATTGGAAATATTTGGGAGAAGGTATTGATTCGAGATGGGCTATTAAATGCTGGTTGATGTCGAATGCAAAAGCGGAGAATTAATGGATACAGAGCGGTGGCTAAGTGGTTAGTAATGTATTTTTGGTTGAATCGATGTATCGATATTCCTATTGATATTTCATTATTTTTGTTGAAAGGATTATATTGTAATAGGAAGAAGATCTTTTTCGGATACGAACTGAAAAAACGTTCCATATAAATAATATGGAAATTCAATTATTTGTCGTCATTTAATTTTAACACTTTAAAAGCCAAAAAATGTATTCGTTTAACAGAGTAAAAAGAAGGATAAGAACAAGAATGAAAATCTAATTTTACAAATATAAAATGCGAGAGAACCATCGAATAACGCACCTGTTGATTAATTAATTTTTTTTAAATACGTACCACCCTCCTCGTAGCTGTGTAAAAGATCGTAGATCAGGTCGTTGGTCTTCACGGCGTCGTTCAAACGTATCTGACCGACGCTAGTACCGACTGCCACATTGGCACCGACCCAAAATTCATAAGGAGCCCCCACAAAGTCCGGCTCGAGCGATTCCGGCCCTAAGACGAAGAAAAAACGTGTAAGAGGACTTTGTATTTTTTGGCAAATCGCGCTGGAAACGTGCAACGATCGGAGGGACGCGTGTTTGCGCTGGAAATCGGCGCCAATCGTTTCGGCCGCGATAAAAGTTTCCTGAAACCTTGGAAGCATAGCGAGGAACGGTCCGCGCGAAAATATTTCGTGATTTCCTTTATCACGCGTGGTAAAAAAATGATCGATTGTGACGTATAGAAAATATTTATGTGACATTTGGAAAATATTCTTCTAATACGACGCGTAGCTTTCCTACGATCGATGAAGCACGTTTCTTGAAATATTCGTAGATTTTCGTGACTTGGATAAAAATCAAAAGATCTAAAATAAAGTCCAAGTGTGTATACGGTTACTTGCGAGAATTAGTTTAATTTGTTCGATTAGGAGCGTTCATTTAAGGAAATACGTTAAGATTTTGATTAATAATTTCATTTAGCTCGTAATCTCGTTTCAATTAGTCGATACTCGCCCAGTCGGTGATGCCAGGTTTGCTACACGTTACGAACAAATGAAGCTCACCATTCGATCTGAAAACATCCACAGTAACCACAGCTAGGGAGAATCTCCTCTCGCTCGGATTCGCCGGTTGATCCGCCGCCTCGACGAAGATCGCGTGCCTTCCCTCGAGGATCGGACTCTCGGCGACCGTAATCATACCGGTGATTTCATCCACCATAAACGGTGGTGTGCGAGTCGTCGAGTTCCCCGGTTTCTGCAATCTGTATCTTACCATGCCATTGGGACCCAGGTCGTCATCGACCGCGTACACCTGGCCAAGCACCGTGCCCACTTTATAGTCCGTTTTAGCAACCAACTCGTAGAGATTGCCAGGCACGAAGATTGGATTGTTGTCATTGGCATCGAGCAATGTCACCTCGACGTCCACGGAAGAACCATCCATTTTCCGCGACCCGTTGCGTAAAACGACGCTAGGTTTTCTCTCGATCGCCACGACCTTCATTCGCAGATGATCGCGCTTCTCTCGATCGAGAACCGACTGGTCCTTCACCGTTAACCAACCGGATTTAGCGTCGACTGAGAAGGCACCGGATGGATCTCGAAGTTCGTAATCGAACTGTCCATTCTCGTCTTGGTCCTTGTCACGCGCAATCACTTGCAACACACTAAAGCCATTCGGCAGATTCTCTACGATGCTGATATTATACAGGTCCACCTCGAATTCGGGAAGATTGTCGTTTAGGTCTAGAACTTCCACCTCGACGCGAGCTCCCGCTGTCTTCAGGGGATTGTCCACTTGGGAAGCATGAATTTGTAGAATGAAAGTGTTGGATGGTAGGTTCCGTTCGGCGTCCAGATCGATCGGACGTTTGAGGAACAGGCTAGCGTTCTTTGGGTCCAAGTGAAAGAAACCGCGTTCGTTGCCAGATATTATGTCATACCGCACAGACATGTTTATGTTCCTGTCACAGTCGGTAGCTTGGATCGGTGTGGAGAAGTTGATCTGTTTAAAGATCGGGTATTCCTAGAAATATATAGACCATTGAAGAATGAAAAACGTAAAACAATTATTTAGCAAATTCGTCGTTTTGCAGAAAAATATCAAAACAGCCTGTATGTGACTTCGCCCATGCAAAAATTCACGTTAGAAACTCTCGGAAGTAGGCTCGGTAACTTATTGTATAAACCTTCTCAGCTCGCGAGTAACCTTTAGCCACTTGTCTACCAGCTTCTTCGTATACCGATCGTCGTACGTGCATCGATCATACGCGTAGAGAATTATTATTAGAAACTTCCGAGAAGCTACGTAATATAGAGATGAGTTTGACCAACTAACTCGACACGCGTCGATGTAATATATATAAATAAATCGGGAAGGAAAGTTAATGTACCGATCGAATGCGCTTTCGCGAATCTGATACTCTACGTCATCGAGCCTAAGAGTTGAAATCGCGCCGAATGAATCTCGGCAAACGATTCGCAGCAACGTGCATCGCTCGAAAGTCGAACGAGTCGCGATAAATATCGCGGTGTACGTTGCTGCACGATCGTGTTTCCCTTCGCAACGAAATTTATACCTCAAGGTTCCCCGTGCAGAAAACTGTTAACCTCTGACATTCCCGCAATGTGGCACAGCCTAGATTACGAGCGTCGCGTGTAACACAAACGATAAACGGGTCCATTCGTCGCGACGAACAGCGTCGTTAAACACCCGCCATATCGATAGCCAACAATACTTTTAAACAAAGGTTTTCCGAACGGATTGCCATCACAATCACATGTGTTGTATGCTGTCTGCTGGCGAAGGAATTGATTTTTAGGAGTTCGCTACAGGTTTCAGTAGGCGTAGATACAGGTTGCGATATAATAACACTTTCTAAGAGATTTTCTTTCAAACCGGTATTTATAATCCGCATTTCGAATAAAATCTGCTCGAATCAAGAGAGTAGTAAATATTGCTTGGAATTATTAACTTGTTATTAATCCGTACACTTTGGTAAAAAGTGGAAGTGTCTTGATTTTTATGGACAGTGGTATAAACACACAGTAACGCCATTTTACGATTACGTAACAAAATAATTCCCATCACTGGTTAATTATGATTGGTTTTATACAGTTACACCGTGATGCTTTCTACCGCGAAATTACACACTATTCCATACAATTACGCCATACCGTCGCAATCAGCTGATTACCGTTGGCACAGTTTTTCAATACTTTTACGAATTTTCGATTTCGTGACACGTTAGATAACTTGCTTGGATACTGGACAAGAGTTGTTTTAAGAACGTTAAATTCTTTAGGTGAAAGAAACTGATTAACTCTTGGACGACGAAGAGATTTCACAATTTTAGATGACTATCACTGATTGTGAGAGTGTAATAATTATACCACGCATATTTTGCGTTCTTTCTATCGCGCAGTTACATACATTTGAAACATTTCTTATCGTATAGCAATTACTCTAATAAGTAGAATGATTTACACGTATAATTCGCAAAACATATATTAACGTCTTCCACGGATAATATTATCGTAGGCATATGTGTTAATTGAACATTTTGCTATTTGAGAAATCTAATTATTATTATCGTATCACTTAAAGATTTATAACTGTCACATGGCCAATGCCAATGCCTCCATACTTTCGTCGATGGTTATAATATAATATACGTCGAAATATTAGTCTCTTTACGTTTGACTGCAGTCAACTTTATTCATAGAGGTTTGAAAATTTATAAGCGAATCCTTTATCTTATATATCATTTGTTACACTTACTTCGTATTTGAATAAGACAAACGCTTGTACCACACGCCCTTTGTAATAACAATAAATCCACAAAATACTTACCGGCATCGGATAGAACTCGTAAATTTTTGCTTTGTACACGTCCCTGGTGAACTTAGGATCCAGATCATCGTTGTCCAATATCGTGATTTTGACGGTTGTGTTGGTACTCCTAGCTGGCACTCCTCGATCCTGAAACAAACGGGGCAGACGAGCCGGCAATGAGACTGGTAATTATCTCAGTGATATTAACGTCAGACGACTTTCACCACGAACACAACATTCACACGCTAACGTGTTTAGTCTATGGACGGGATATATTCGCTGCATATGATATCGCGCACCGTACTCACCGTAGCCGCGATAACCAACGTGAACTCGCGGTCACCGTTGTCGTAGTCTACCGGTTTACGGAGTATGAGAGCAGTTCTGTGGCCGGATTCGAGTGAAAATTTGCCCTGCTCGTTGCCTTTCACTATCGCGTAGTGCACGTCGCTATTCGGCGTGTTCGGTTTGTCCCCGTCGACTGCGTGAATCCCACGAAATATCGTCACGCCTGTAATTAAACGACAGAAATTTTGTTCGTTAAAATAATCTGACGACTAAACTACCAATTCCTATACATTTGTGCAAAATTTAAAGGCGCAAAAACGCATAGAATATGGATCATACGCAAAAATACACGGAATATCCGATATTCATTATAATATATATCGGGTGACATAAATGTCTGTTTAGCTTCCATTTCTTTGATCGTGTTCGTGAAGATATAAATCCGTATAAAAATCTGTGGTCTATTGACGATGCTTCGCGAGTTTTGATAAAACACCGTGAAAGTTGTTGATTAATAGCGATTTTGTAATTATGTTTTTTCTTCGCGTGAAACGTTTAGAAGTTTGTATTAAGATTTCAGAAAAGTTTCCCATTGAAATACAATTTTTAGTTACTTCTTTTACTAAGTGAGATTTTGATATAAAAGTTTAATAACGAGTTTACACAAAAGTGACGGTCTCCAAAAGTACGAATGTTTTAGAAAGGACATTTTACTTTCCCCGTAGTATTACACCGCGTTTACGACTATTACGGTATAAATTACATAGTATCGTAGCTGCGTGAAATTTATCTAAATCTAGGTCTTTAAAATACTTCAAGTAATACTCTTACAAACAAACAAGGTGTACCAATTCTATGCTATATATCATAAAAAACGCTCAAAAAGATCCTTTCTCTTTCTTACGGTAACTAAGACTAAGAAATTTAAATTTGGATTAAAAAGGGAAACGACATTTTCATAAAACAGAAAAGCTCCGACTTTTTTTCGGAACTCATTTTCTCACAAAATTGAATTTCCACGTAACAGTCTTCGTGCAGCAATTTCTTATATGCTAGTTCGTATACGATATATCTCACCAACTGGAGTAAGTTCGTCCACAGTTACGTGATAAGGTGCATCGACAAATTGTGGAGCATGATCGTTTATGTCTTCCACGTAGACCGTCACTGACAGGTGCGACGTCACCTACAAGCACAAACGTTAAATGTATCGATTTTTTTTGCCGGGTACAGGTTCGAAAGCACTATATCTTGAAAGAGGATCCGATATTGTACGGAATTTCTTTCAATTTTAACTTTTCATATTCCATTGTTCTTGTTGGTACGTGTAATATTCTTGAACTAATTGAGACAGGAATGAATTAATTAGCGAACATTGAGTGCGAAAATAATATTGTTATGTGCACACGTATTGATATCCTTAATTGATATCGTTGCATTCCATGTAATTACCCTTTATATCAGGATATTTAATTTCACTTTATATTCTAAATTTTCTTAGACTTGTACGATAAAACGTAAAATTTATAATTCTATCGCGGAGTGGAATAGATTTTACTGGATTAAATATCTTAATATCCATAGGAATACGTATAAATCCAGATTCAATGCTAAAACAAGCGTTTTAAAAAATTAGTTTAAAATTATTTTTACAGATTTTGTCAATCTTCGTAATTTTGTTTCAAGCGATTCGCAAAATAATTATTAAATACATAGCGCCTATCGCATAACGTTGTATCGATTGGGCACTGCGTCTTACTACAGACCGTCTGATTCTTCTTATCCATTTACACTCGCTTTCTTACAAACTTCTCGCTCAAATATTTCTACGTCAATGTCGCTCTACATTTTTTATTATATTTAATAATATACATTTCATTTCGTCTGAGTTCTGTTTCTCGTATTTCCGTCATATTGCCCGAATAAAAAAGAATGGAAAAAGAGTAAAAAAACAGACTTGGAAAACCATACAAATGGAATAAGTTATCAAGTAGATATATCATTCCTTACAAAATGAAAGAAACGTAAGAGATGAATAACAGATAAATAGTTAGGAAATAGGAGAAAAACTGTTCTCGACTTTATGGTATCCTTTAGTGCTGCACGTTGGATCGATTTTCATATTCCCCTTTCTGTTCTCTCTGGCACTCACTTCCCTTTTCCTGTCCGATTCTCTTCGATATTTAATATCACCAACCAGGGGGAGACATATTTCCCGAAATTGCATTAACGCATGAAAACGTCCCATCTGATCGTTGACGAATAACGAAAAAGAAAAAGAAAATCGTTCAGTTTTGCATGACAACGGTACAATACTCGAAAACGGCGAACTCGCGAAGTACAAAGACTGTTTTCAAAATTAGCGGATCAATTTCGAGGGAAAACGCTGCTCGACAGTGTTACATGAAACACGTTTACGTGTAATCACCGACGGGCAAACGCAAAGTTCCGACGTTGGTTGTCTAATTGGATATTCGCAACACAGGTGAAGAAGGCAAACGAAACTCGCATTTAAGGATTAAGAAGAGCAGTAAAATGTTTCCCTTTCATCATTTTTCTATTGTTAAACCTTCGTACCAAACGTGACTACAATTTTCTGATCTTATCTTTATCTGTCTAAAAAGATCTAATCTAAAGAATTCTAAAGACGTTACGTTTCCATACCTCGTTGACGGCAGTAATAATAATCTACTACTCTAAACTATAAAGCTAAAGACATAGGATTCTTCCTTATACATACGTAGTTATTTCGACGAGTTTCATGTAACTACATTATTGAAATTAAGGAAAACAAACAGCGGAATTTTGTTAAAAAGAAGCGACCGTGAAGGTTTTGTTTTCCGGAGCGATCGCAAAACAAACGCTAACAGTATACACCTCAAGAATAATTAAATTTCGCGGCTCGGTAAAAATCGTAATCAATATCGTAACGGTTTCTCTGATTGGCGGTATTTCAACGAAATAGTTACATAAACGCTTATTAGCACGACAGAACTACAAAACCGGTAGCAAGGGTCCGTCCGTCGTATCGAGACCGGTACCTGCACGCTCTAGTTACTCCTGCATGCACCCGCGCGTTAGGCGAAAGAACTAGATCCGTAGAGAAAAAGTAGAATATGTCTAGGGACTTTTGAATTAGTTAAGAAAACCAGAAGCCACTCGTATTTTTCAGTGATTTATTATTAACCCAGAACCGGTACCGTTAGTTCACAGGTGATTACAGCAGTTAGATTAGACTCTAATTATTACGTCATTTAATTTAATTTATACTTAATTTAAATCTGCATTTTGTAGTTTATACGATAAAGCTTGTTGGTAATATTTATTACGTAAAATATATAGTAAAAAATGAAATTGAATAGAAAAGAATGTATAGGTGATGATTACAGGGAAAAAAAATTGTTGCAATAATCTTAATTTTTTCTTTTTTCGATACATAGAAAATTATGTTTCCTTCTTGGTAAAAAATACGAGATGCATAAAATCCATCTTTCGAAACTCAAACTCTCTTATATCACCTGCGATCAAACGATACCGATCAAGGATTAATACGCGGCTCGTCTGATGATTTCATTACAGTCTAATTACATTCGTGAAGAAAACGAACCGTGAAACGGTAATAAAGATGTTTCCATAATATTCTAAAAGCAGCTAAATTAATCGGACGTTCGTAGAATACTTTCCACAATTTACCAAGGAATCGCCACCATCGGAATAATCGCAGACGACGCGGAACTTGAGCAGATTTCTAGGCATCTCCGCGTCCACCAGGTCTTCCAAAGACTGGGCCAGCACCAGAGAGACGTGCGTCCTATTCATCTCCCTGTGCGTGAAGAAACGAGCGTCTTCGTCCTGTAACAGTTACGACTCATGTTACGCGATAGCACATGCTCGTTCAACGGTAAACACACCATTTGGGTATAATTATTTCATTCGTGGTTCATTTAGCAGCGATGTTCAACGGTAAACGTGACACTGAAGCATTATCGCTTCCTTCGTTACTGAAACTATACCTTACGATCGTTCTTCGCACTTTTACGTTTCTAAAGTGCGGAAGTTTTCGTCTTAGACATTAACAAAGTGGTACATAATTCGAAAAAATGTATATGCCAATATCTGTATTTTTAGAGAATTATTCCCGAAGTAACTGTTTAAACAAAACACGCAGTATCAAATCAAGCAAAGAAGTTAGAATATAACGCATATTATGTCATAAGTAGTTTACTTCTTCAGAAATACTATGACACCAATGTGCCACGAAGACAATTACAATTATACGATATATTATAGAATCAAGAAGTTGATACGATCGATGAATTAAATAAAAGGTAAAAATGAAATGCTTACTTTATCGACTGGCATTATTGAAATATGATTTCTCGGATGAGCTTCTAGCGATAGAATTTCCGTGCCTTTAGCCAGATTTTCCGGTACTCTAACAAACTTCAGATACTCTCCTATTGGGTAAAACTGGCACCCTGTAAACATACGTAACAGGCAATGAATAAATTATTTATAATTCGATTTGAAATAAATGATTTTCATGATTCTTTCAATGAAGTTTTATTGGAAATCATTAGGATTTCAGATCTTCCTATTTGACTTGTGGCCATAAATATGATTCTGCTTTGCTAATATGAGGAGTTTAATAAAATTATTAACACTGATATCGATTGAATTTCAATTGCAAGTAGAAAGCAACGGCAATTTTAAAAATAAATAAAAAACAGAACAGGAAATTTTATAGGTACAATATTTAACAGAATTTTACGTAAATTGTAATATTTTGATATACATTATATACATATTATAACAATTTTTGATGTTCATTTATCACGATAGATGTTATCTTCTATAGTTTACTACTGGACGATAATTTAATGAAACCATCAACAGTCTTGTCGAGATTAGAAAATATTTTATAAACCACAAATATCTTAACCCAATTCGTGACAATGTGTAGAGTAATATTTAAGTATCCGTTTTCACGGTTTAAAATAGGAACCCAGAACTAATCAAATACTTTCTAACAGTAATTCTCAATCGTACTTTCCCATTTCCTGCGACTGATTCCTATAAATGTTTTACTTTTCCCTTGTCTATCCGTTACGATTCTTTTTATTTCCAATAAACCAAATGTTCACATCGAAAACGTTAATTGCCGAACACGAAATAACACCGTTTGTACCTATCTATATTAGTAATAGTAACACGTTTCGTACGAAAACTCTGGAAAATATAAGGTCCATTTGAGCAAGTGAAAGGACGTCGACGGAATTTGCATGTTGATACTGTTAATTTGGCTATCGATCATTATCATGATTAAAGCTCATGGACCGTGGCGGACAGGTTTGACGCGTTACACCTTACAACTCGATCTGATTTTTCCATTTTTTAGAAGTACATACGCTGCTGGAAAAGGGACTTTCATCTACCCAAGGTAGTTCTAATTTTATCACTTCTAAGACGTTGATTACAAATTTTACAGGTTTACGTATAAATAACTTTATGTATTAACGAAAAAACTATGTTACGCTATAAGAAACCGAAGTAACAAGTTTCACGTTGCATGTGCTTTACAGTATTTGCTTATTTATACATAATGCTTGATTATATAATGCTTCATTAAGAACTAGAAACACGTGATGCATAGTAAATGCAGCGAGAAAGTAATTAAATAGAGCTTGCTCGTTAATGTAAAACTCGTGCATAAATATGTTTACGTGCTAATAAGTTTACTCGTCGAAACAATGAAACAATCTGTACAGAAATCGTGTCTGAGGCTTAATATGAATTTGAAAACTTGGTGTTTCAATTACTAGGATTCTAAAGGTTTATCAAAGATTATGAATAAACCAAATTCGTCGAGTTTCTAATATTTATCCTAGCGCTTACATTCGCATGTTAAATATAAATGAAATTTCCTGGCGTTAATACTTTCGCAACCTGATTTCTCGAAAACGAAACCTAATCTGAGAATATTTGATTCCATAAATATTGAATTCTTTAGAAATACATTATCCATTCCCAGTTTCTCCTCCAATATATTCTAAGTTTCAACCCAGCCTGTCTTTGTTTACGTGTTTTTCGTATTTTCATTTTCATATCAATCCATAAATCAATAAATAGATAAATTATTATACAACGATCCAACACAGTTGCAAAAAAGATATTACGCGGTTCAGAAGGTTCTTACTCTGAATACAAATTTACATTCTAAAACAAGTTAGATTGCCTATTGGTACCATTTACATATCTCGAAGCAACATTTATTACGCAACAATTTAACACAGTAACTACAAGAACAAATTGTCCTAAAAAGACGGACAAACCAAAATTACAAAAAATACAAAGAATCCAAATTCAAAGTTACCCTGGAACAGCTCTACTTTTACGATACTATCAGCATTACGAAACTCACCACCAACGTATATTACAAGCGTTGCGCAGTTGCAATTAAATGGCATGCGTTTCCTTCAAATCGGCGCCTGCATTTTGTTGCAAATGTCGGCGACTGTCGAGCACGAGCGAGAACAAGTCCACGACATTTTTCCATCGAGGAAAAAAATCGCTCCTTGTTCGATAACGTGGTTTTAGCCGCCTTTCTCGACAAAATCGAATGTGCTACGGCCGTCATTTCTCGAGGATAGGTTCAATGTACCATAACGCGAGGCAACGTAATCAAGTTTTCTTGCCGTCCAGGAAGCGTCCGAAAGGTCGTCGGTTATCCATGTAGATTCTAAACTGTAGACTCTAGAAACTCATCCAGTCTTTCGTCTTCGTAGAAGTCTCGAGAAGATCATTGAAGTTTTTCTTACGAGGGTAAAAGGTAATGACACGTTTCTTGCCTGGTGTTTGACAGAGAATTGATAACTTAATCCTGTGTAACTGGATGTTTCTTCTTTTCCTCTTTCCATCCTTTTTTCTTTTTTCCCTTGAAACAAATATCGGCGTGGCGGTCTGATGCGAATCTAATCGAGTTAATCTATCAATTAGTTAATAAAACAATTTTTGGTTATTTTGATGAACATTCTATCCTTACTGAGAATTAAAGATATTAACGTGAAATGCACTGTGTGTTGTGATTTCGATCACACAAGTATCTCTTTATTTCTTTAAAGAAGAATTCTTTATATTTTAAATATGGATTTATTTAAATTTTATGCTTTAATAGCGCGTTATACTATACCTCAATTCCATTCTTTGAAACGCAAGAAACAGAACGTGGAATACTTTACGACCTATTCAATACTTATCGCGAATAAAATATTCTTATATCTAATCTTATATTGAAAAGTTAAATGTGGTAATTACTTGCAACCATACTAATTATGTTAATAGGTTTTTCTATCTTTCTCACATGCCTCGTTGTTTATGCTCTAATGTTCAACGGCGACTATAATTATTCAATAATAATTGTGTAAGTCGTTATCTCATCGATTGAATGCAAATCAATTACATACGAAGTGTGAAACTTGTACGAACGTGGCACAAGGTGAGAAGAAAAGGAGTAAAAAATGTATGCTCGTCAGTCTTGGAAAGAGGGTCAAGTTCTCTTCTACAAGAAACTAAGTCTCGTGCAAATCTATGTACAAAAATTGATTACAAATTTTTCTCCAAACGAGAGAATTAGTTTTTGGACAAATGCCGAGGAGATGAATTTTTCTTTATTTTATTACGAATATATTTATAGACGTATCGTTAGCAATATTTTCAGAGCTACTCATGATCGAAAGATAAATATCAATTTATTATTAAATAAACTTCTTTTATTAAGTAAACTGCATTTCTATGTAACTAATTGATGAAGTAGAACGATTAAAATTTTTCAACAAAATTATATTTAAAAGAATAAAAAATCGAGTATCAAAATAGAAGCATTAAATATGCCATGCTTTACAAGTGAATATCTAGGTTCCCTAATTGGATATTATTTACATTAATACAACTTAAAAACCATAATATACGGATTAATTTCTATCGTTCGTTTTCTCCGATTACAAACTGCAGAAATGTTTAACTACGTGAAACCCTGGCGGCGGTATCGCGCTTTCGTTCACGTGGACGTACAAAGCGCGGTATTTATATTTTAAGTGGATGCGTTGAATCCAGTTCGCCAGCAAGCCGACTAATTAGCTCGCTCCAGACTGGACGCCAGCGTAAAACATTGTTTCCGACTGCGAAAGGAGAAAGATCGGAGGGACGATACACTGGCAAGCAGGAGGAAGTTCGCGTCCCACCGTGCCAGATTTTATCTTAATTTATTCGGGGCTGCGATCATCGCGTCAATCTGACCACCTCACATGATATTGTCCGGCGTCTTCCGCAGTTTTTTCAGTCAGTCTCGAATAATATCAATCTGAGAACTCGGAATTATATTTCTTTGAAAATAAATAATGAAAATATGACGAACATGTGAAATGATCTCACAGAACTGGAAATGAAAATCATAACCGAAAAGTCACTTTTTTTTATTTCCAGTGCAAATATACGAGCCAGGTTCGACCATTATTATTTGCATATTTCTCGAGCTAAAGGTTCGTTATTCGCGTTGTCGGCGTTTCTAAACCTTCGCAGGTGTTCCCCGAGAATATATGTATTGCAAAGTACTTTCACCCGATCACATGCTCCATTCGAAGCTAATACTCGCACTCGGACACGCATCGCGGTACACGATCGATCAATTCTTTTCAGGTTTTTCCAGTCACGATTATCGATCGTACGTCACAAACGTCTTGTACCGTTATTGCGTTATTGTACAGGTACGTTTGATTCGATTGAAAATTCCAGTCGAAACAAGTTACCAATATAATATAAATATCCTATAATATATATAAAATTGCTTTTAGATCAGAAAATCGAATTAAAAAGTACTCCAATCACAAATTTGAAAATACTCCTTTGGTCAGATTGGAGATTTGTTTCCAAAAACGAAAGCCAGAAACAATCAAATTGACGAAAACGGGCGGCTAAGCTCGGCGAAAGCCGAATTAGGTTCGTTAGTGGAAGCAATCGTTACTCGATTCTTTTCATCGATCATCCGGATAAAGTTTCGAACCGTGCATAATCCGCAAAATTCCGCCCGCAGGAACCGTCAAATCACTTGAAAGTGCGCTCTTTAAGGTCCTCAAATAGACAGAGGAACTGTCTTTCTGTTCCAAAGGTTCTCTCTACTTCTTTCCCATTGAACCGTCGTCCGTTTTCCTTCCACTCTTTTCCTGTTTTCTTCTTTTCCTCGTTCTCACGATCTCTTTCTTTCCGCATTTGTCTCTTCCCTTCTCTTTCTTCTCTTTCTAGAACCACACTTTTGTCTTCCTGCCACGAGTCGACTCGGACAGAATTACTTTTCAGAGGCAGCAAGATGGAACGTCGGAGGCGTATTCTCCACTGGATACCGCAATAGATGCACAGCCATATCGTGTATTTATATATTTTCATGTATATGATACGCTTGCATAGAGTGGTTCAAACGTTTAGATGTAACTTTGAGTACTTTTAGGAAGACAGAAAAATGTTACGATATTATTACTATTCAGAGATTTGAAATTACGTACGTACTTATACGAACTACTTGGAAGTTACATTGTCAACTGCAAAATTAGGAGGTAAAGGGAAGGAGTAATGTTACCAACATTACTTTTTAAAGTCTACCTTGGAATTATAAATTATATTTCATTAATTATGTTATTTCTTTGTGGTAAATAAACTTGTAAAATTAAATCATTCGGTTTTTTTAAATTGATCATTAATCGTGTACTTAAGTATTATAATATTGTTTATGAAAATCTGGACATTTTAAATTGACTTGATGCAATAAACCATGTTAAAGTAGCAAAAATATTTTACGATATTTGTGTATTGATGTAAATGCTGTAAAATTCATAACAAAATATGTACGCTATGACATACATATGTACTTAGATATATTTGAATTGCGCATTATTGGAAGCATATTGAAGTTTGAAAATTCGATTCCATTTTTAGGAAACTGTTTAATTAATTACAAGATCGGATAGTTAAAATTTCGCATAAATATTCCTAAATGCTTAAGGTATTTCTTTTCTCGGTAACCTCGTTTCGTATATCCTAATTTTGCTTCAACATAGATCGAGATAAGTAGTTGACGTATCGTTTTTAAATATTTATTTGTGCCAGCTAAATTTATATTGTCTTCATACCTGAGAAAATGTCCAGGCTAATAATACAATTATTATCTAGAATTATCTTCTTGGTAAGTTCATAGAAAAGTAAATAGGATAAAAGATTAAATATATCCTAATTTGTTGATATAAAATTAATGATTTATAGAGTCATTATTTTTCCATTATCAGCGTCATTATTATTTTCACCATTATATTTATATAATGATACTCAGGCTTCAGATTTTCTATAGATAGATGTGTCCCCATTAAAAGAAATGTTGCTCCAATTCTCTATAAGAATGAACTTTGAATCACGATTGTACCATCGAAATGTCAGTTTTTCGTAAAATAGAATTTTCATCTGAAGACTTGTCTATAGGCCTAGCTTTAGCAAGATCTTTCCAAATGCTTTCACAGATTTTCCCAATTAGCATATCTACTTTTATTCTTAATTGAGATCCAGACTGAAAATTAGAACGCCTTTTATTTCCAAAGCTATTATAATTTTATTCGAATCGCGTAGATTATTAGTGATCAGAACCTGTTAATTGATTTTATTATTATATACTTTTTAATACGATCTAAAGAATCTGAAGTGTTCAAACAGATATTTCATATACAATTTAACGTTTCAAAAATCCCATTCGATGTTTTTTAAAGTAAACCAAAATCCATTAAAAGATCTAAAAAAACACCTCCTTTTAAAACATCTGCGAAAGAGGAGAATCTGTGTATGAGAATTAAAATCCAAAATCGTGTCTCCAGCGTCAATTAAGTTGCACGTAACGGGGAACAGATTGTCCCTTACCGGTGGCAACATCGAAACACTTCAACTACAAGCGGCGACAATTCTGAAACGGCCGGTACACATAACGAAACGATTACATAACGAAATGACTCGGTTGTGCGCTACCGGCCGCGGCTGGTGCATATGTTGTGTAGCATTTACACAAGTAAGCTCGTTCCCTAAAGCTTCCCAGGAAGTGGGACAAGGTCGGCCAGCTTTTTGCACGTTTCCGCACTTCCATCGCTTCGACGTCGCGGACACCAGCGAATATCGCTGGACATGCTCATTGCTCATACATCACCGTCCATATGTCCCAGAAGTTCTTCATCGTCGTCGTTATGTTTTAGGGTGCTCTTGCCCGAGCTAAGCTCTACTATGCTTAAAAATTCGCCATCTCGATTATCGTTTTATACGAACGCTCGGACCATAAAATAATGTACTGGAAAATGTGTGTTGGCGGATTACGTTTGCTTGTTTCCAGAATAAATTGATTTCGTTTGGCTCACTGGGAAGAAGATTAGGTCGAGAATCTTCTTTGTGGACGATAAAGATTTTTAGTGATTGACGTTTGATTGTTTGGAAAAATGAAATATATTTATTTTTGCGAAATATGGATTGTTGTGTTTGAAGCAAAATGAAGATTTTAAAAATGAAATGATAATCGAAGGCAGTGATATAACGTGAAATCAGAAATTCGTCCAAACTCGGGAAGGAAAGTCTATGTAAATGTAAATAGTGAATAAATATTTAAATATCGATTATCGTATGATTATTTAAAGGAACGAATATCTGTTTCATATCTATTTTAGTGAAATATATAGGGTAATTATTTTTGTAAAATTATCGATTTAATACTTGTTTTTCTAGCTTCTTGAAGTGAGATTGAATCGAAAGTAATATTTCAGGTGTATATTATTATTAATTTTCCTTCATCTGTTGTATATACAACGGGTACTGAGAAATCATATTTCACTTCATCATTCGTACCTTTCTATAAAATGAAAAGTGTGTTAAGTAATACCTCGATCTTCGCGATGCGTGTAACCCGTCGTTTTATAATCTGTCATAGCAAATGCATAGTTTGAGGAGGTCAAGGAACGATGAAGAAAATGTAATTACTTCGAAAATTAATGATCGGGTTAAATACCAGATACTATATACTAGAAGACCAAATACTAGATAACGATCTTTTTAATCATAGTCAAGTTTATTCTAACGATTCGATATTTTATATTAAAAATAAAACCTAACCATTAAACGAAACATTTGACAAGAAAGTTTCTTAACACACTAATACGCTTCTATGGAAAAAGTTATTGCATTAATGTTTTCGTCATCGCAGAGTTTCATCCGCTTGTTTTAACTAAAAATGTGTTTTGCCTAATTGCTTTAAGTGCTGTATAAAACAGCCATTGAAGAAAATGCATAGATATAAACTGCAGGGTTCCGCCCACGCTGTAATACTTTCTGTTGGGCTAATAAAGCTGGTTGCATAAAATCGTGTTATTGTAATTTAAAAGCTACTATTTTGAAAAAGCGAGAAAAAATACAAAGTTTAATATACCTGCTTATAATATATCTACGTATGTACATAAAAAAATCATAGAATTTGACAATTTCTTGTACAACGAGGAACGATTAGAAACAATTAAAAAGTTGATAGAAATTAAGAAAATAAAAATGTAGAATTATTCCCTTCTGGAAGAGACACAGTAGTAAACTAGTGTAATATGCGGTACATAGTGTTTCAGAATATTTGACCTAGCAATCAACTAACGAGAGACGTTATCCAAGTGTCTAGAATCGATTTTGTATTTCCTTGAACTACACTGCCAAGCACTAAAATCCAATGAATAGATATTTTCAGATTTCTATTCAATCAGTGTTCCTGTATCCTCACTACCTCTTTGATTACGAAAGTTTATATACGTGTAATATACATACATATTTAGGTATACACACACATTGCAGAACTATAGTTGTTCCATTTACAAAAATCATTAGGATAGTCAAAGTTTCTCGAAAATTTTGTTTGTAAATGGACGCAGTATAAAACTTAAAGTCACAACGAGAAAACAGTTCACCTCGAATTTTCTGAAAGCTGATCTCAAAGTTGCGCCAGTGTACGTATATTTAAGTAGCTCCTTCAGTTTATGCAACAGTATATTGTCAGTTGAATTCCAGCCCTTTTCGTCTCCTTCCCTTCGAGAATGTCCCCGTTAATCCGAGGATGAAAAAGGACACCTCGAAATTCCAAAGCCGAAGGCGGAACTAAACACTCGTTATGCTCGAGACTGAAGATTCGCTGCGGCCTCGATACATTATTTCGCAGATTCTAGCGAAATAATATAGATTTTCGCACGACAGAACGAGAATACAGACCACTTCGAGAGCCTCAAGGGAAGAGAATGCGTGGCTCGCGATATCGACCCTTTCCAAATATCATTTACATTTAAAATACGACATCTAAGAGGATTTGCAGATAATTTTCTCGGGGTAAATGTTTTTAAAAGAATAATCAATCGATCGATGTAACTTTTACCTGATTATTTTATAGCGAATGCTTGTCCTAACTTAATCCTAAAACGTTAAGATTTTATCTTAATCTGTAAATCTTGATCGGACGTAATTCTGATTTGGGAAATTATTGATATAAATTCGTATAATACTTTTCGTTAAATTAACGTATAAATTTATGATACAAAATAGTACAATTGTATTTCTCGCGTTATTAGGAAAAAGAATTTTTATCAAAGTACTTTTCGTTCCCGCGCTCTTACAAATATCTTGTAAACATCTCTATAAAACCTTGAATTTTTTCCGACACTGTATATATGAGTAGGCACGACCTCAACATTCGTATGTATGTACGAATACATGAATACGCCGTGAAAATAATTAAAAGCGCCGAGGTGAAGAGCATGAACACACGAACACTAAGAAAGTAGGAAACTTTTACTTTTGGAGTGCTGTCAAAGAGATTATTTCTATAGAGCGCAGGAAGGAATAATATATCAAACAAAAATACGTCTCACTGAACCAAAACTTGGAACAGAATGACATTGAAAAAGATACGTTATTAAAAAAAAATTTACAAGGAGAACATATAACAATATTACAAGACAAAAAGAAGTGAAATCCCAGAAAATTAATCTGTAGTGTAATTTACCTAAATGATCGAAACGAATAATTGGAATAGACTGCGCAAAATGGCAACGATATCTAGCAACTAGCTAAATACCCAACAATTTACTTTTCTTCCGTATTTTTCATTTTCGATCCTAAAATCGGCTAGACTAATATGTCAAACCCAACCAAGCACCGATTTAATTAATTCATTTGCACACGACCAAAGCATAGGTGAAGGTTCATTAACGAGCATCAAATTGCAGTTTTAATACGAATGAGACCTCGATCTCACGATCTGAAATGGTAACGATGAGAATCAACGATCCATTTTAGCGAAGGAACAGCGTTTCTCAAAGTGTCGCGGGCGATAGTAGGTCAGGAATAGATTTATCTAGGTGCATTCGCCTTGCACTTTACGCGTGAAAAGAATCATACACCGCACAGAATATTTTTATTATTTTCTCTCTCTCTCTCTCTCTCTCTCTGTTCCTCCTCATATTATGCGTGAACAAGGAATCGACGTTACGAACAATTGTTATTTTTCGTTTTCTTCATTGGTGAGCAAGAACGGTTGCCAAGTTACGAACTGTTCTTTCCGCTTTAATAATTCGGTTGGTTGAAAAGAGTCTCAGATGAATGAAAAGTTGCTATATGTTTGATCAACTCTGCTTCGTTTTGGTTTAAATTCCAGCGCCCCTCGAAGATCAATTTCAAAATATAAAAAAATTTGGTTATTTCATATGTGAGAACAGTATTTATTCAAAACTATTTTGCACGATAAAAGTTCGGTATGTTAAAAAGAAACGTGCAATCTTGCTATAATCTTATTCTTCTATTAGCAAATTTTGTATTCAGCTATTTTATAAATCTTCAAATAATTATTTAAACAGTAACGACATGTTAAATTTTCATTAGTAATAGATATTTATTTAAAAACGAATATTTCTTAAAAGTGCACAATAATTCAATAATATGAAATATCATCGACCAGTTAAATCGTATTAAAGAGCAACATTGGTGCCCATCGATACTATAATATATTGTAGAAATAATATTACATTCGAGAGAAATAACGGGGTTGTTTGTTATCCGCAATAATAGAATATTGCGTGATAAAAGCTTGCAAGGAGATTTCTACAGAAACTTGATCGTACAGCGTTCAAGAGCACCGATAAAATCCCATTCCCGAGAACTAAATTATATCGGTCAGAATGGTGCGGCGAATCTGTTGAATTAAATATCGTGTGCCGAAAACAATATGACTTTTATTTGGCAATTCTACGCTCTCTTATCGTTGCACCGATATTCTCAAGTTTCGGAACATTTCAAGCACAAATGACTATTATAATTTTATATCTGGTTTAATAGGACACTTCTGGCTAATTTCGAGAAAGTTCGATTTTGTTAAATATTAGTCTATTAAATCTTTTTAACACTTTGAATTACAACTTTACACTACTATAATTCTCAACATCGTGGCGTGACACAAAATACTGTTTGAGAACCGCCGTTCTAAAACTCACGCAGCCATGAAATATTGTTTAACATACCTGTCGCAAGATCAAGACGGTCAACGACCACCAGGAACGTCGCCAAGGTAAACCAGCGGAGTACCAACGAAATCGAAGGAAGCTTTTCCCCTGATCGCGTCATGTTTGGTCCTCTTCTTCTTCAGCTTGGTCACAGCTTACCCTCGTGCATGTCTGCAAATTATTCACGATGATTCGTCACCTGGCACACACTGTCGAGCTCTATGACGCTGCATCTTCGCCGATCACACTAAAGATGCAACGTTCGCTCGATGTACACGATCACGATGGCTCGCTTGGAAAAGACGACTGCACCTGAATTATCTTGGCGTCTTTTGTTGCGACCGGGGGAATCGGACGTTCCGTAGAGCAATTAGGCTTGTGATCGCTGGTGGAAGGGAGTCTTCTTCGCATTTATAACGAAAGGTGTAGCCTTTTCAACGATGCAGCGAAGAAATAAGGAAAAGAGATTGATCAGTATCATGGCATTTATATGGCTTTTATATATCGCTTATATCGCTTATATATTGCTGTGCATTTTGAGCGGTTATGCGTTGCGAATGACTGCGTTTCAAGTGCTATAGATGTATGGCTGGGGCGAATGTTAGGAATGCGTGAATAAGCCAAATTTTAGAGACACGTGGCGAGATATCGTTGGATGAACTATGCTGGTCAGATAGCTAGAAAACGATGTAACCTAGACTAGGAGCGTACCAACGTCGAGAGGGAAGCGACCAGGTTCTCAGTGTTCACCGTGCAATTAAGTTCAAGTTAAAGAGAAAGCACCGGCGTAATACATTCGCGCGGTAAGATCGTGTAATTGTTCCCGCGGTGAAATTGTGTAAATTGGACACGGACTGCGGTGTGAAACGCACGATGTCGGGAAAAATTCGATGGAACGAGTGAGAATGAAATCGAGAATGATGACAAATTGACGTAACGGGAGGATGACACTGGTGCAAGGTTCATTTGGATTTCAATCGATTGGGAAGAAGATGCGATTGTTTGGTTGAGAAAGAATTCGAATATCGAAATATTTCTCCCACGTACCTACGATACATCGTTTCGAGTTACTTGCAAAGTTAAATCGTGGTTGAATACAGTTAATCCGAAAAATATTAATTACCGAGCTCGTTTGACAAGTTTCCAACGATTACTATTCTAGTAAATTGCATTACATGCAAAGAAGAAAATGCTTCGAGTAACGAATGAATCGGTAAATAATTCAATTAGAAAGATTAAACGATAAAAATACAAATTTGAATTTATATATCATAATGTATTAAATAAGTCAGACAGACACATTTCGACTGGTAAGGTTGCAATGACAATGACATAGGAAGAATGTTAAGAAGTCGACGACAAATTATCACGAAGATCTGTGTCGGCGTTTTTGCACGCCACGATTTCACTTTCGACGATGTTAGTGACCGTAACTCGAACAAATTGGCATTACGCGAATCGAGGCTGTCAATCAACTCGACATACTCCGGGGGATCTTAGGATGAATAGAGTAGTTCGCGACGATCGCTACCGCTTTGAAAAAGAAATCTGATTTCTTTTTTCATCGTTGCTTTTATCAGACTGTAATCCGACAGTTCAATTTTACTATTTTATTTCGTGCAAACAGTAAGCTTTTTTTCTTTTGCTAAAATAATTAAGAGAATGATTTATAAAATATTTACATAATAAAATGCGTACATGTATTGTATGTACATAGAGAGAACTATACCGCTGTCATAATTTCATATACGAAGGAAAGAATCTGAAAGTGTATTTCCTACAACGAGTAATCACAATAATTAAACTTGTTACTTTGATATTAGGAAACGCTCTTATAATTATAACGTCTGTCGTTTGTACAAACCAGCAATTTGAGAATCACTAAACGATATATTACTGTGTACTTAGCTACTTCCTTCTACGATAAAAGTAACTAAAATAAAGTTTCTCTTGGATAAGTCATATTCATATGAGATCTAAAATCACATATGCGTAAATAATTATTATGTACGTAATATAATAAACTTCTTAATCCTTCTATAACTAAAACAACTCTGCCAAATTTCACAAGTTTCTTAGATCCCAAACTAATAACTCTACTCTTCGTAAATTTTCAATTTTACCGACTACGTACGTGATTAGAGTTGACTTTTAAAGAAGAAATTAATTTATTTCCATAAGATTATTCATCATAAATAAATATCAATTCCAGGTAATTTCTAGTTTTCAAAAGAAAAGGATATTTCTCGCGCCTTTTGCTACGAAAAAGAAAATTGTGGCGTCGCTATATTTTCCTACTTTCCTGACCGACTCGCTAACGGAATCAACATACTACGTCTATGCCGAAGAAAGAAACGGTATACCCATAAACAGCCTGCGTGTTGCCTTACCGATGCACAAACTAACTGCACAGCTATGCAAATGCGTATACACTCACGGATCACGAAGTTCGACCTTGATGAAGCGTAAGTCTAGAAGAACTCGTGGAAGAGCGAAACGCTAAGACAGTGCTCGAGAGAAACGGAAGCACGAGCCGAGAGTTAAACTCGAGCACAAGTGAAACAGTGAACCTACTTTAAAGTAGCGAACGGATGAAAGCCGTATAAATTTCCAGGCGTTCCAAGTGCAAGGACGCAGCGCACCGTTTTCTCGTAGAAGGACGATCCGATTAGAGGGATCGGGGAAGTGGCCGGGCGATCGGATGCACCGTTTTAACCGAATTCTCGGCATTATTATCCCTGCCATCGCTGTTTGTTCCGGGATAGAAACGATAAAAGATTTAACGTGATCCCGGAAACATTTATCTTACACCGACCGTTTCGAACATTTTAAATATACTAAATAATATATATAAATAATTCTACGAGTCGTATTCAGATTCGGTCCTTTTAATGGTTTCTCCGGTAATGTACAAAGAATTAATTATAACATTTCGTACGAGATCAACAGCAATTTAAGAAATTAACGTGTCCGCAATTATAATGCTTCAGTTTATCACCGAATTATCAAAAGTTCCAAATCGCCCGACCATACTTGTCTCTTTCTACTTAACGTCGCATGGCTGAAAAATCCTCGTTGATACATAGAAGCGACCGACCTCGATCAGTCGCAAACTTCCGTCATTCCGACAACAGCCTCGAACTTGGTCGAGCAACATGCAAATGATCCGTGGTTCCCTGTGACCCAACGCGCAGTAACTCGATGATCCGAAGAAAACCACGGCGCAGACAAAGAAGCGCTTAATAAGAAGCTCGTAAACGGCGTAATGGTACTTCCGGTCCGTGTACCCCACAACTACGCGGCAAAACTTTCGCTCAATTACGTGTTTCGTGTTGCGCGAGTGAACGGTATCTATTTTAATGGCGCAAGCACGCACCTTGAGCATTATCATCCAGAACCGCACCGCGTTCTACTCTGCAATCTTATCAGAAATAAATCGCCTATTAAGGTACGAAGGTATTTAGGTTAGGATGGCGGTCGTTTCGTCTGAAAAATTTATCGATTAATGATTGAGATTTTCCAACATGGATCTTTAACCTTTTCAGAGATGTAAATGCATCCATGAGTTCAGGAACATCGATCTATTAAATATATACTGTCAGCTACGTACTACGTATTTAAAATGCTATAAAAATCGACTTTCATCGCTTCCGTAATTCTATTCGCCCCGCTTATTCTTTAATTCGTTATCTGAATTACATATATTTACGTTAGAGCTGGTCTGGTAAATTCCCGAGCAATTACTCAAATGAAGTTCTCCTCCAATGAATCACTCGAAACTTTTTACTCGCTACGACCGCGTAGAAAATGTATGAAAACAACAGTGGTTTATTTTCCCTGACATCGTTTTCCACTCTGTTCCTATTTATTAAAGCGTAGAAGAATTTATCGAAATTGAACGAAGATCGAACTCTTTTTCATAGGATTTTAATTTCAAAGAAATACCTTGAGCGAGAAATAACACAATTTTGCTCGACTAGTTAGATTTCACCTGGTAAAAATATAAAGGCAGAAGTTCTGAAACATCTGCCATTCGATCTTCTACCATCCCGATTCATATTTCCGGAATATTCATATTTCAAAATCTCATATGCAACCTTAAGTCCTGTTGCATTTATAGTTACCAACGCTAGATCGCCTAACTATGTAATCGTACGATATCGTTTAATCAAACATACCATTACTGGTAGAAACAAAACGAGTCTTCGGTTACTAAGCGTATCCTGCATCTTAAACTGAGTAATTCGACTGAAAACTAGTACCTTAAATCTGGTACAGAATTATGTGAGGAGATCAACCTGACCGTACGAACTGCATCCACAACCATTCAACATGCCATCAAACTTATCATTCATCGCTCGCATCTTGCTTCAACGATACCCGATACTACCAAACAATCCCATCAGTTGTCTGGTATACCAACCTTCCTTCGACCACGACTGCACTTCCTCTTCCACGGTCAAAATACTCTAAACAAATAACAGAGTACTGTAACCGAACAAGGTACGCGAACACAACAGGTGCGAGGACAGAACGCGACACTCGTTACCCGAATGAGCTGTCCGGATGGTGTGGACGAGCTCTAATAAAGAATCGGTACGAATTCACGACAAATCGTGGTCTCCCTCCTCGACCAGCGATCAGGACAAAACTTTCGCCCAGTTTCGCGTTTCACGTTTCACTGGTGACTGGCATTGGCCGCGGTCGGACGGCGGCCGTGCGTCCACCACTTTCGGTCCACGAAGTTCCCCACGAGTAATACTTTCGACTTTGCCTACGAGTCGGATACGCGCGACTAGTCGGATCGCTCGTGTCCTGTTCGCTCGCGCTACCGACTTCGTCCACGTTGTCCCGGCTAAGGAACGGGCAAGTGGTTCGCGCGCGTACACCGCCGTTCGTATATCCAGCATTCACCCCTCTTTTACGCGCGAACCACGCTCGTCCTTTCGCTTTCAGCGGCCACTGACCATCGCAGCGACCATTGTGCACTACGCTGACAAGCAAATGCCTCACCTGTGCTCCGTTACTCGTCTTTGATAAAATTAATCCTGAGTCTTTGGTTGAGATGAAACGTGATCGTAAAAATGAGAAATGGTCCAAGTTTTCCAGCAATGGATGAATACAAAATGACAGAAACGTACTGACAGACAAAAGGTTTGGATGTAGAACGAGGATCGGAAGGCACTCTATGACAAAGATGAAAACGATAGATATCTTTGGTGCTAGCGACGAATGATAATTTTATAAACTTGTATATAGTGAAATATATTATTCGTTTATAGCCAACGTTGAAGGATCATTTTATAGATACCAACGATAGCAAATTTTGAAAGCAAAATGGTTAAAGGCGATCATCGATATCGATCGGCGGGTATATTATACGTTCTACTAAAATACATTTAACAAGGAGTACTCCACTTATTCGTACATTTAGACAAAAGGCGGAAGCCATAATGTACAATAAAACGCAGTTCCTTATTGGTTATCAACTTTCAAGTGAAACTGTAACATCATTTGACTCCTTTCATCCATCTACGGTTAAAAGGCTTGTTTCAAGAAAATTTTTGTGTAATAGCATTCATTATGTCTAATCGTGATAACGATCACACCGTTCCTCGTAAAACGCTGTTCCTGCATCTCTTTAATATTCAGTTTATGGAAATTAAATGCTTAAAACGTTTCAAACTCGTGATTTCATAAAAAATTGCTCGCAATTGCAAAGATCATGCAACAAAAATTATGTTAGTAAACCTCGTGCTTCCTGTAAAGATCGCTTTCCTTTCTATAATATTTGCTATGCCACACACGTTCGTTTCAAGCTTTGCTCTCAGAATTTTCCATTCTTTACTTTTCTTCGTTGAAAGGTACGTACGTTCGTTTCAATCGAGGTTTCTATCGTTGACAATCAAAAATATTCTCTAACTATCGCAAGGACACGCGTGCAGGCTCACAGCGATGGCGTTATGCGAGGAAAATTTCAAGCCCGCGCTGTAATCCTATGCAACGAATAAGATTTCTCAGACTTTCAGGGGCAAGGTTGTTACGGTTGATACTACCCTCGGTTCTCAGCAGATCCTTGTCGAAATCTGTTCCGAGGTCTCCACAATATTCCAGCTAACGTTATTAAAACTCGCAGGATGTATCGACGCGCATTAATGCAATTAGGATTCGTGCGGAGTTTGGCTCCTTAATGGAATTACACGCAATACTGACGAACCACCAAAACTCTGAATCACGTTTCAACGCATCGGTACTTTACTTGAAATATTCGATTTGTTTAACATATTGTTACGATAAAAAGATTTTTTTACATTTTCAATAGCGAATACTTTCTATAGAAAAGATTTCATTGAATTAATCGTAAATACTTTTTTAACGCTAATCGAAATCTTACATCTAATCTTGATCTCTATATTTTACAGACTTACCACACTTTCGTTAGTCGTCGTATGTAGCTCTTCACAGTTTGTACTACTTTTGGTGAATGTATCCTATTAATACGAATCGCGTGATTACTATATCGGTTTTCGATAAATATAGTTAGGCGAATTGCGTCGATCCGGAAGAATTTGAGACAGAACGATAGTTGGGATTACAATCTATACATCAGTTGGTCGGTAAGCAAGAACCTTCCAAGGTAATTGGTCAAATTAAGCGAGGAAAAGTGAACGTACCACGGACAGAATCATGCAAATAAGCGGAGAACAGCAAGGCGCGATTGTTCTTGTGGCAAGCAATAAAGCCACGTTAACAAAGAGAAAATGTGTGTTTCCACAATCGACGTAAAAACAACTTATTGACCGCAACATTGTAGAAAAACAGGTGTTACCCTATCAAATTAGCGTCGAAAGCGCTGATTATCGTTAAGCAATAGCATAAGATCGATTTCTTCGTACTTTTGTTCTCTCAATTTCACGATACTCGGCCGTTTTATGCTGATTTGAGACACTGATGAGCTATTTTTTTTAGTTGGAAGATCGAAAGTTTAATCCGATAGTTATATGATAGTTGCTTGATTGTTCTCTGAAAAATGTAAAAAAAAATTGTTTCCTGCGATAACGTAAGAAATTACGCTTCTTTCGATAATCTGCTGTAATTTTTCCAATTTTCGAATTAAGATAGTATCGTGGAAGATCTTTAACGCATTCCATAAATCCTGCGGTAAATTAAAATTCCAAATTCATTTATCTTCACCGCAGAGCAAATACGTGGGAACGATTTCATATTTAAAATTTATTGTTTTCACGAAGCACACACATCTCCTTCGAGCCGACTTCGTTTTGATTTATCCGAGTACACTATGTGCATTTCTCCAGCATTTCGATTACTTGAAAGCATATTTCGAACATTTCTCTTATACGAGAAAGGCAATTTTTCAAACTATTATTTCTTTAACAACTTCTTCCGAAGAGGTTAAAGTTAAGAGGTTCGTTCCAAAGAAATTAATTAGCGGTATAGTTAATCTTCCCGTTAATGATGTCTTTGGGGCCTGAACAAAGATTATTCAGGAAGTTTCTTAAAATATTGAACAATGTGTCATAGTCTGATCGAATAATCGTAATTGAATACGGGTTTCATCGAACTGTCATGGAATTTATTCATCAGCGGAGCGAGCTTTTCGCGGTTGATGCAAAGCAGTTTCATCATTAACATTTACGCGGCATTACATATTCCGCCTGGAGATAACGAATGATTTATAGCGTCCTCGTTTACTTTTCAATCGTAATTTGTTCTTAACAAATCTTCGAGTGAAAAATTCCTCACAGAATTAATCGTTTTTCGAAAAATTTTTCATAGGTTATATATATTAAATAATTGCTATTCTTTTTAAAATTTAACAGCGTCTTTAAATTGGTAAAACATTAAAATTTTGTATTTTCGAATTTGGACTTCGTTCGTGTGTAGAGGACTCAAGAAACTCACAAAGATTTTAATTAATTGGTGCACGCTGGTCAATAACTCGAATGAAATCAATTTGGTTCAAGGCTCACTCGAATCTCTGTTCATGTTATAACCTGATCAATGATACTTTTGAAGCGTCTTATATTCCGCATGCTTATCAAATATTCTGTCAAATATTCCGAAAGACTCCATGAACGTTATTACAAACGACAAAGGGCCATCACACGGCGAAGGAATAGCTACGATCGGTGCCATCTTGTCTAAAGACAAGCTCGTCTTCCTTTTTATTCACGACCTCCATGCAATGAAATCGTAAAGAGAATGGAATCGTAGGAACATACTGATAAACGAATGTTTTTAATACGGCGCATGTCTATCTACGAATATACGAATATACGAATAATATATTGGAAATGACAAAAGGAAAGGACACACGCAGAAAAAAATACTCGACACTAAATAGAAAAGGGAATAGAAAGGAAACAGTTCAAACGAGAATTAAAACACTGGGAAAAAGCGTTAATGGAACTGTGTACGTTGGAATTTGTAACATTTACTTCATTGTTCTACTTAATGACGCAGCTTTGTGTAATTTCTCGCGTAATTGTGACAGGAAGTTTTTATGTAATAAACGTAAGATTTAGTTTCTACGTTTGTTTTTATTACTATGAAAAGAAAGTGAGATTCTTGAGATTCATTAAGAAATTATTCTTACGAAATTATTACTGCAAGGATAAATTTTATGAATATTATCTTTCTATTCTTTTCCTTAGACTTTCGTCTTTGATGAAATACATACTAATTTTTTGCAATGAAAATTCCATGAATCGGACTTTGACCACTTTTAATTGTGATGCAGAAATTATATAGCAAAAAATGAGAAACTGTCAATTTCATAATCGTAATTAAAGTGTAGCTTCAACTAAGAAATATAGGGCAGATAGGCGTAAGTCATGGTTGAATAGATCACTATGTAATGTATCGACTACTACTAATGACTTGTTTGTACGTACAATAATTGCATAAATTTGTAGCACATCGTAAGATTATTTGAACAATAATTGCAAAAGCACGATATTGAGCAGGATACATAAATTCCGTGGAATAAATATTTTTACGTATTTGACAAATCACGTGCGAATTTTATTATTACGTTATATCTTTATTGCGGTAAGTTCAATGAAAGTGTATACGATTACAAAGAACTCATATCAAGAAAATAAAACGAACTCCTTATAGAATACAAGTCGAATATATATCTATGCAAATATATTTTATATATCAACTGCGGAATGATTTTAATCAATCCCAGATACCAAACAACATCACTCCGGTCACCCAACACAAAAGCACCCTCGCGAACACCTGTTTCCTCGGCGACGTTCCGCAGCTTGAAGAAAAACAATCGGCGCATCGTATCCCTGGTGGTTCGCCTCCTTCTTCGGTCCGTTTCGAAATGAAAATTTCCATTGTGTCCGCATCAGTCGTGTCGCGTTATCAAAGGGGTTGCTCGAGCTGTGTATTCCTCGTCGACGTAGCGCGTGCAGACAGGCGCGGTACTCGCGAAGAAATGCACAGGAACTCGTTAAAAGCATCTGTCCTTTCGTGTCTGCCGATTATTACGTGGAAACGTAAAGCGTGAAGTACGACACTGCCACGGTGGAAGGAGGTCAAGAATCTCTTACATCCTCGTTACGGTTCCTCGCGTCTGTGTTTCGGCTTTCAATATTAGATTTCCCTGCCGACGACGACCTCGGTTCGACACACCTGCCACGATGGACGTTGAGGAACGAGTCAATAAAGGAAGCTGAGTCCCACGCCTCGAATCGAAATAAAACATATTAATTAAAAAAAAAAATGCTGACCCTAAGCAGAAAGCTTGGCGAAAATTTAACGTTTTAAGCCTGCCTAAGTACATAAACCACTTTATTACGAGAGTTTTAATTCCTTTCTCTAGAAAGCTGTCAAAGTAGCGTAATCGCGTACTTTACGTACTTACAACTTGCTATTCTTCTGCTTGATTTCAATATTTTTATCAAGCTACGTATGTAAACGATAACGATTCTTCAAATTACAAAAAAAGACATGGACGATGAAAACAATAGCGCATTCATATCTATAGCCAACGATCACCAAAGGTGGTAATTACTTTTACCCAAGCTCACCCTGCTGGAATAACTTCCCGTTTTGCGGTCACTTTTTCCGGCCCATTAAATTCTCCGTGCGTCCTCTACAAGATGAGCATACATTTTGCACTCGGTCACTATTTTGCATTCGATACGCGCGAAGTGTGTTTACTCTCACGATCAAGAGATCCTTTTCGATTTTGATCGAGCATGGAAATCGTTACTATTCTCGTGGACGTTCCTTCGAACGGAATTACAAAGGAAAATTATTCCATTAAGTCTATAAGCGTCACGAAATAAAATCTTAAACCTTTCGCGCATGACTCTTGTCATTTGGCTTCGAATTTGTACTTGTACCGTTCTATGTTCAACAGAAGATGTCTTTGTGAATATGTCGGCGAATTTATTCCAGAAACGGAAAGTAGAGGACATGAGATCGATGGCACGGTATCAACTTGATCGCTGGATAAAAAGGGAAAAACCAAAGAATAAACATCGATTTCGATACACTTTCCATGAAATCTTCGCCACGGGAATACTTATGAACCACTTTTTCCTTCGCTATTCCTCTTTCTTAGTTTTCCATGTTGTTTTATGTACATAAGACACGCGCTTCGTGTGTTCCAATGCAACGACCGACATTTTCATCGTTGAAAGTTGTTCGGTTTCATATACATATGTACATAAATGAAACATGTTTGGTTTCTTTCTTCTTTCTCGTACGATAGTGAGAGTTTGAAATTGATTTGTAAAATAGTGTCTGTTCTTTCCAGGAATTTTCCTTACTAGCGAGCTTCATTTCTCTATTTAATGAGAAAAACATCTCCGAAAATATCATCATATTAAACAATGTTTTTTCTCAGAGAATATCTTCGAAGAATCACAATCGTCGGTGAATATCCTCAAAGAGTCAGCATTCTCAAAGAATTCCTATTCTCAAAGAATATCCATAGAATATGACCGAAGAGCCACCCCTAAAGAATTACCATCCTCAAAGAATCACCATCCCTCGCATTCTACAGTCCAGGTTCGCACACTCGTAGAAGCATCGTGTATCACAAATAACCAGCAGATGAATTTTAGCATTTCTAGTCTATTGTATCGAACACACGGACCGCAAAGCTTTAATGTTAATAATAGACTCTAACGGTACATCAGCATAGAAAACCGTATGGTCGTCCGTGTTGCACTCGCCTCAGCTAACCGATAAATCGCTTCAGATTGCGAAGAGGCGCGTAATAACATCGGTTACAGCGAAACTTCCGCCCCGTGTCGCGTGCGCGTTCTGTAACTTTCGTTCTCGCGCGCGCCAGCGTGTGCAGTCGAGAATTATCGCTTATTAAGGTCGACGCGGATTGCGTTAATGGCGGGTTATGCGCTGGAAACGCCGGGGAAATATCGCCCTAGCGATGTTTCGTTCGCGGAAAAATCCACCGGAAAAATAAACCACGGTTTTTCTTCATACTATTTGTATTTCTTCGTAAGATTTAATAATATCAAGCTGCTCCGCGTACGATATAGTATAGATATATACATATAGAATATAAATCCAAATTAAACAACTTAATCCAGATCTGTCTTAAGTTATTCTGATAATCTGCGATCAACTAATCGGAGATTAAGCTCACAAGCTAGATTCATAGCTATATCTAACGATTATTATCGCATGTTATTTAGAAGTTTGAAAAATAGAGAGAATTTTAGTTATTCAAGGAGAAGATAAATACCCTGATTAAATACAGAGTCTCATTTCTAAACTAAAAAATTAAAAATCAATCTAAATAGTATTCATTAAGGACAAAAGTCAAAAAATCGGAGAGTATTCCGTTTTATGGGGAGAAAAAGCGCGCTAAGTATGTACATCGAATCGCTTTTCGGATGATAAGCGCTGGAAACTGGCCGTGTTCGAGTGGAAAAGTGAAAAACCGGCTGGAATTAGCGGTCGGTCGCTCTCTTCGCAGATTCCGATAGATTTTAAAGTGCATGAAGCGTCGCATCGCCAGGGAAAAAGCAGATGGCCGACTTCACCGGATACGCAGACCGCTCACGACCTCCGCTAAATCGCCGCTAAGGAAAGTGCTTTGCCCTCTGGTTTCTTTCGCATTTCCGCGGGCTTCCGTCCTGCATAGCAACTAGAGACGTCGCTTGACACAGAATACAACGAATGCAATGTACAGTTTCAAATTCGAAGAAATGAAAGTGGCCTTTGGCTTTAAGGTGACAAAAGAAGCAAAGTTTATGAACTGGCAAAGAATGTTTATAAAATATTTGTCAACATTGGAAACTCAGATAAGTAGATAATAAAATAATAAATAGATATATGATACAATGGATACCATTACGAAACACTATATCGAATAATATCGGTAAAATCTACTTATCTATTTCCAATGACGAAACAATTAGAAAAAGCATAATTTCAAATCGATTTATTTCTTCGAACAATTACATTTCCTTGACCTATGAACGAACAGTCCCTCGGCTAGGCTCGTAGATAGAAAGAGCCGTTTCCTTGATCGTGTCTCTTCGTTGTCGTCTCCTTATACTTTAATCCGGCATTATCCAAGATTCATCTCAGTTTACCCCCTCGAAAACGGAACTAAAACGGCAACTGGCCGGAAACTCTTGATAATTACGAATTTACTTTTCCCCTTTACGTCCGCTGTTTCTTGCTTTCCGAGCAGCATAGCCGCGTCTAAGTGGACATTATACGTATTATAACGGCGTCCAACACGAAACGAGTGTATGAACCTTGTATTGTGCAAGCTGAAGCCTCGTCGAGCTGGGAATCGCAAAGAAGTGCAAGGTCGAAACGCGAAAGAGCATCGTACATCGACGACATGTTCGTTGCTGGACGATCGAACCACTAAGATAATTCGGAAGACGACGGGGTGAAAAATTAACCTTGCCCCGCGAAATTGAACATCTTTTATCGCTTTCATGGATTTACGCACGATCGAAGCGATACAATTGTAACGTATCTCATGCTCGCACAGTTACGAATCGCTGTTAATTTATAATTAAGATCGCTTTGAAAAGTACGCTTTCATCTAAATCGCGCTGCATTCTTTCCATCGAATAAATTAAAATTTCACACGCAAAGTCTCTAAATCAATCAGAATATTCTTCGATGTGAATTTACGAGCTAGAAAACGAAAATCAACCAATCGACGCAACCGTCGAGCAATTACTTGTTTTTGAACATCGCCTGGTCGGCATCTGTCCCTGTCGCAAAGCTGTCTACACCACTCACCGTTCAAGTAATAAATCGTACGGTGCTCGTGCTCGCGTTTGTATCACGTTCATATTCGTCCAATAAAGAAGAATATTCGTCTGGAAAACACCGTGAAGCGGATATCGAACCTTCTCGGGATCGAGCAGTCGATGATCGTTCGAGCGTTGCACAAACGTAGCACGGTCGAGTGACGATCGTCGAGCAGATCATCGCTCCGGTAATCATTGTTTTGTCAGCCGTAGCAGGACGTCGCGTCGCGTCTCGTGCCGTACCTGATAAAACGAATCTAACGATCGTATTCGTGAATCGAACATTCGATTCAGATACCTCAAAAAATAAATTTATTCCGAAATAATGCGTATCTGTAGAATATTTGTGGGAAAACGTTAAGGTATGTAAGGTAAGTTATTGTAATACTGTAATATTGTGATATATTAAAATAATCTAAATGTATAATCTGTTAACTTCGTCAAAAGACAATAACATTATTTTCGGTCATTAATTTGTCGTTAATTTACGTAGTTTAGTAATACCACTGTACCAGAAATTGACCAAAGTATCTAGACATTTAATAATTAATGTACGTCATTAAATATTTCGCAAGAAATAGAACACAATTATTTTCTTCGCCACAAAAAACATAAGAAATTTCTTAAATTCCACGCAACGAAAATCTATCAAGTTTTCTTCATACCTAGCACAATCGACTAACATACCGAACACATCAACCCCTTCTCAAATAAAAACCAATAACTACATAACAGTAACCAATCCACTGACCATAAAATCTCCAACTTACACACGATTATCTTCCACCGTGCTACATATTAACCGTCTTACTCATAACCAAGTTCTTGCTCAAACTCATAAAAGAACACGGCAATCTGGCAATTTTCCGAAACGATTTATGGTCCACCTTATAGACACCTTCCTTGCAACATTTCAATGGCTAACATTTAAACGGAAACTCTGCAATCGATTCGATCGCTTATCGTGTTTTCTCAGGCTTCTCGTCGTGGTCTCGTTGTTCTCGATGTAACAGAATCGATCAGGCCGCCGAGAAATCGTATTAATCCATTCGTTGGGGATCACCGAATTTCGTAATTTTACATGATCGTTATTAGTTTCATAATTTCACTGACACGATCATTTAATCGTCGTTGATAGACGCAGTTTCGCGGAATATTAGAGAAAGTTGCTTCGATCGGCCAGCCTAAAGTTTATAAATCGTTTTAACTATATCCGTTTCACCGCCATAAAATCAACCGTATCGATCAACAACGTTTATGGGCTTTATGGTGTACGATTAGAGCGTCGATCTATGGCAAAGGAGGATCGTCGACCGAGAAATCTTCGAATATTCGAGGTTTGACCGAATGACACGGAATCGTATCAATGTTGCCGGGAATGGTCAAGAGAATTCAAAGTAAGTAGGTCCTGGGATCTGTTCGTTCATGAAAACTGTTCCCCTTTTCTTTCTACGGAGTTTTATTGCATGAAATACTCACAAATATGGCTACAATGTCGGAATGCTCGCTATTGAAATCTACTCCTAGGGACGTAAAAACAAAATTATTGTAATACGAATGCACGACAACTGTTTCCTGCTGTAGTAGAAGATATGACATGGTTGAAAGATCATACATAGTTGAAACAGAGTCTTTCGATCTAAAATTGATCGTAACAATATAATTGTACATTTATAAACATAAATGTTATTAAATATATATATTGGATTAATCGTGCAAAGTTCTATATATATTTTTTTTCTTTTTTCAACTATACAAAATTCTCACGATAAAAAATAAAAGAAGCATTCGGAACGAGAAAAGTGTTAATCGGTATTAATTTGAAATTCGTAACTAGAAAAGAAAAATTCATGTTTTTTAATGTGGTAAGATACACCGTTAATGCAATAATAAAAATATTTTACGCTTAATGTCGCGCCATTATCAAAAGAAACACGATAGATACGAGTGCCTCAAGTTCTATAAAATTGAAGGACTCGAAGCACAAGTGGGTCAAGTCCAAAATTTAATGCCGGCAAACGACATACTCCGTCAGGAATTAAGACCATAGACAACATTATGCGCAAGGTGATTTCTGAAAGTGTGTCACACCCTAAATTAATTCATTTTAAATATCAACGTATTCCCTCGTGTTCTCATCTCCCACTTGTTGAAACTTTTTATCCTGAAAATAAAGTTTATTACATTTCTTACAAATAACGTATATTAATACTTTAGTATATAATTATACAGCATACGATCTCCAAGAAGATTTTACAGAAATTGAAGTTTATCAAAAAAATCTTTCTTCAATCGTTGAATAATCTTATACACGTACATGTATACGCTAACTTGGAAATAGAAAAAAGAAATTTTAGAAATATGGAACGATTAATATTTTACCATATTTTTCAAGCTTTCTGCAAACTGATGCATCAATCGTAATATACTTTAAAACGTAATTAATAGCACGTTGGATGAAAAAGTCTCGTTAGTTCATCTTGCTTCGGATCTTTAATTTCCAATTTATAAAACCGAAGAGGTATTACAGTTTCCTAATACATGTATACTACATTTTTCTATCGCGATAAAACGAGCGAATCTCGATTACTCGTCTAAAAAAATGTTCGCACGAATATATCTCGAGCAGTTTTATTCAACGATTTTTACTACGCTACAAACGTGCAACGCTCCTTTAGTATTCAGGATATGATCCATACGAGCCAAACGAAACGTTCTGGCAAAAGTTCCAAACTGTTTCGTATTTCCGTTCTGCGAGTCAAGCGCCAAACGAAGAGAGAGTTTTTTCACTTATTCGTTGTTCAACTTGCAAGTCACTAATTATGAGTAGGATTCATTTTATTGTACTTGGTGCGTATACATTGCTATTTGTATTTTTTATTATCACTATTATTTATTATTGTACTATTTATTCTAAAGTCCGCTATAGAAAACGCCTGTCAGCTGTTGCAGTTATCCTCTATTTCCCCCGTGATCATCATCTTCGTCTAAGATACAATGATACAAATAATACAGTGCGTATTTCTACGATACAATTTCCATTTATATGTAACTTACATGAAACCATGTTCCCGCGTAACATGGTTTCACGCTGTACAACATTAAACAGGAACCGAGCTACAAACGTAACACGTTAGGCGATGGTTACCAGTACGCTAACATCATTCGTTTAACCGCCACCAGTCTCAGATCCCATGACTGAAAAAATGCAGCGAGCACACGTGGCCTTTCGCGAGGAATGCGTCTGCTAAAGCGGTTCTTAACGCACCGCAGAACTAGTTACGCGTTGCAATTAATTCTCAGGCCAGTTCCGCCAGTTATTCGAACGTTGCTCGACTCCGGAACGGTCATAACGTTGTTAACAAATTCGACAATGCGTTTAATCAAAACAACGAAAGACTTGTTGAATATTAAAAATGATAAACCTTCTTTAATCTCGGTTTAAATTTATATCTTTAAAAATACTAACAATCAAGTCCTTAGATACATTTATTCGTCCGCAGAATATGAAACTTCTAAAAACTTCCGCTGCGCGTTAAGTGTAGAATGTCGAAGATCAATTGCGCGTGATGAATACCAGAGTCCTTATTCCACTGTGACTTCATATTCTACTATACGCGCCTAAGCCAACTGTGAATTTATATTCTACCGTAAGGCTTTGCTGATATTCTTTTACAAACAATCTATAGCATTTTGCAGGCATTTTCCTGTTAATACATTCATCTGTGTACGCAACAACGCACATGTTTCAATAAGCAAGGTATTTTGATGATCTTTTAATTGCATAACAAACTTCTGTCTACACATAGCTGTAGATTTCGTTTTTTTTATTTACTAACCTAGCTGTCAGAGACTGGGAATACTTTACAGTGATAGCGAATGTAACCGAACCGAAGCAAAATGGACGTGGAGACCAAAGTAGCAAGTTGCTGTGAGCGATTGTTCACGGCCGATGGTACTTTTTCACGAATGATTCGCTGTGTTTTCCCTTTACGTAACGATACCTTGCAATCGAGTACAAAATTACGTAATTTTCGATGCTCGCAGCGGATTTTGCGGAAAACGGGAGTCTGAAATTGAGAACAGGAGACCGTTTCATGTGTGACAGCATGATTAATGAGAAACTGCTCCCATCGTAAATGTAAATGACACTTGTGACTGATCGTGGGATGTTCACACAACTCGAACGTTAGGGACTTTTGCTTTTGACGTCTTGTACATTCGACGGAGTCATTGTCTGATCGTTCAGTACTAATTTAACTGTTTCAAACACAACCTTACGTCTCTTTACACCCATGTACGTGTACTTTTGCAATTACCTTTTATTTTTTCCATTATATTCTGTTAACGGTGCATTCTGTTAATAACAAACGGTCATTTTGTAGTAATTATTACTAAATTATCATATTTCAGACTAAAATATCGCATTGCTGATTGAATTCCATTATGCACGTTATCTTCCGACGTATACTCGTACAATTTACGTGCAAAATCTATTTTTAATTATATATCCACTTACTCTCACCAGATGCTGATTTCCATTTCTTGTTCCAATAATCCTGCATTTTCAATTTTATCGCAATATTTCTTACCCATTGAAGCAATACAACGCCAGAATAGTATGTTTTCGAAACCGAGTTCATCAATCAAATTTCGCGCGTCCTTGCTCGCGTACAACCGAGAGCCTCTAATTGTCCACATATTTCAATCTCTCATAATCAATATTAATCCTAGGTCTGGCCAGCGTTACTCGCAATCGTTGCTCGCATAAATTTCTCGATTCACATGCATACGCGCGTAAGTAATTACTCGATGAGTTCCGTGACATTATGCCCCTTTAAACATGTAGCCGATGCAGGATGAACTAGCTAGTACGCCAAATAAACAGATTAAATGGTACTACTAGTGCATCGCTGACCTCTTGCACCACGCTTCAGTCATAGGGAGACGATGCAATACTTGTTACCCGGTACGATTATTTCGTATCCGCCAGAAACACCGGAATTCGAGGCGATTATCCGCTTGCGGATCGACTACGAACGTTACGAAAATTGCGTGTAACTCGCACGCGCGTTACGCGCGCGCTCGTCTGCTGAAAAGCTGAGATTTCACTGGAGATTCCCACGAACGTCCCTTTTTATTCTTTTTTCATTTTTCTTGAGGATAGTTTTGCGGATGATATTTTCTCTAAAGACGAGGGATAAAATACTTTTCCGAGGAAAGGTCAGGTCGCGATTTCAAGGATCACGATAGAACGCAAAAAATTGATAAAAAATCATTTCATTGGAAGATACGGACATGTGCAAATATTTTTTATAGCCACTGCATATTTGCGTGTGAACCGCACTTCTACTAAAATTGTTCGTCCTTTTACATTCGATACTTTGTATTTAAAGTACAAATTAATGAAATAAATATCCCAATAGTTAAGACGACAGAGTTAGAGTTCAAAGTTATCACAGATCCTGAAAAAATTGTACAACGTAAAACTGAAAGAAAGACACACATATATATGCACGGATATCTGCTATAAGCGATATTAATACATCCAAGGATGACTGTGATTTTTCGCAAGTGAGATTCAGATTGTACGGTTTCATGAAAAGCAACGCATCGGTTACTTCCTGTGGCGTGAAACGTACTTGAGATATTTCGCAATGTACATCGCCTACCGTTAAAACAGCTCGAGAATTGCACACGAGAGAACTCGTAATCTCTCGAAATATATTAACTCGATCAGCGCACGACACCGTGCATTATGATTATAAACGCCCGCTTAAACAAATATTCTCAACCGCATCTGATACTCTACGAAATCTTTTAAACGCTTAATCGTCTTACGATAACGAGATTTATTTGCGTAATCCAAGTGAGCAAATCGGGGGAAAAAAGCAGGCTACTTTTGCGCGAATAATTAAAACGAAATGAGACGCGATTACGTTCTGTTAATCGGCGCCGAAAGAAGCGAGTCGATCGAATAGATCGTGTCGATCGACCACGAGTTCACAGCCACCTCCGATCAGCTTTCGTTCCTTTCGCAAGGCTACGGAAGCGTTCTCACGATCCTAAGCTGATTTGCGTTTCACGAATGCCATTTCGAGGCAACGATTCAGTCTACACGGAAAATTCTTTTCGCTAAGAACTTAACGACGTTCCATCCACTCAACGTAAAGCCTAAACTAATCGAACCACGTTTTCGCGTAGCATGGTTTCGTGGAAGCAGATTGGATTTTTAAAGAACCATAACGCGAATTTCATCAAACCCTAACAAACTTCTCCTCTACTTCACCGATCGATTCAACCTAAAAATTAGCAAATCCTGTTTGAACGATCGTCAAAACAGCCATCGTCCTTTCCAACAACAAGACGTCGGCTCACGAGCGAATTTCGATTTGAAATTCAAGCGACGTTTGCACGCTCGATCGCTCGCGGAATAAATATCCCTGTAGCCGTTTCTTTACCCGTCTTTTCGCCGATGATCGTGCTTCGTAAACTATCGATAACCTGGTAACCCGCTTTCCGAGTCTGTCGAATAATTTCGATCGTCGCCTCGACGGTCTTTCTACCGTTCGTGTAAAATAAACTATTTCGCGGGCCGACGAGAATCGTCCGATCTCGGCCGAGTGGAACAGCAGGAAGACGACTTAAGAAGGATCGTATGGGTGCACGTACCGACAGGAAGCGTCCTCCGGCAGGATCGTCCCGGTCACATGGCTACGATAATGGCTTCCCCACGGGTAGATCTCGCGGTGTCAAGGCCGACCGGCATGGATCACGCTCGATCCACGGGTTGAACGCACTCGATCCTTCTTCCCTGTCTGCCGAAGCACCAACTACCTACCGAGTCGACGGCCAGCCGTGCACTGGACCGGGTGTATTTACCTGTGCTCACCTGACCAGCGTAAATCCACTGCACAAGACAGATGAGATGACCTGTTCCTTCCGGGTTCTTCGCGATCGACGCGGCTCTTCTTCCTTCAACCATGCTCTGTCCTTTCCCGCGTCGCTTTTTCCTTTGCATCGAGTCGCTGTGAAATTTTGTTCTTATATGGAGTTTTGATTCGACAGACCAGTGTTATGCCTTATACTCTCTTTGTTTTTGTTTTTTTTTACTTCGCGTCCATAAAAATAAGAGCGAAATCTCATTTTTCGAATAGCAAGATAATTTTGGACGAATAAGTTGTTTCAAAATAAACTTTACTTTAAATCGCAGATTAACAATCTATAGAAATTTACTTATAATCCGGAGAAAATTTAATTGACGATACTATATGAAATATTTGTCTGTTTAATACTTCTTTTTCGAAACAATCGACAATTAGAATTTATACAAGTAGAAGAAATTATCACGGTATTGTAGTTTCGTAACATTCTATAGATTACATAGATACCTGCTACACCAGATCTCGTGACAAATCGAGTTCTTTCGCTCATTGATTGACGACATTCGAGATAATTTTATGTTATTTTTCTCGTCTCGCAAGATTCCTAGCACGCTATAATCCGTTACACCGATGTTTTTCTGCAAAACTAGCTTGACGTGGAACGATTGATGATGATTAAATTACATTACCCTTTAAATTCAGTACGATTCAGTCACGTACTAATAAAATCGTTGTTTAGCTGCTATAAAATATACATCAATTGCCTATGTGAGAATCATCGTTATTCCAAAAATATATTTCAAAACTTTCGTTAAACTACGTATCACGATATTCTTAGATTTCTATCGTACAATAATTAACGTATACAGAATGCGTGTACAAAAATTAACGATTCCCTAACTGAACGATAATTATTTCTATAGCATGAAAGTGTTCCAACCAATTAAAATCGTTTGTATTCCTGTAAAATAATTTGAAGGATTGCTACGTATAACGAAATATTACGAGCACGATATGTATAATATTATTTCGTAACGACGAGAGCAACATTTGAATCTACAATGTGTACGTTTTCATAATCCTATCGCATAACGTGTTAAATAGACGCTTTGATCAATCGTTGAAAAGACGATCGTTTTCCCTAAAAATCGTATGCTGTTTCCATCGTTTCCGATTCGCGGAAGCTTTAACGCGCCGCTGTACGCGCTTTTAAAACTGCCTGTAGTTCAAATATTAACACGATTACTTAAATTCCTTTTCATACGTGAGAAAATCTACTTCTTTTCCCATAACCAGTTGGTGGATACAATTAGCGAAGCGAATCTTTTCCTCAACACCGATTAATAGCGTAATAGATGCATTTTGTTTAAATATCGCAATCAACGACGCTTTAATCGCCGAGAAGCGGAGGATAATGAATTAATCGACCGACTGGATCATACGTAACTATTCTAGGTCGTTACACGCGTCGTAACGAACGCTTTTGGAAAGTGTTTATATCGTTTCTTTTCTCTTTTTCCTTCTTTTTTACGTTCACCGGCGACCTATGAGAAAAGTTATTCCCGATCGATACGTATCGTAGGAATTACACGTGACGAAGTAATTTACTCTGCTGAAACATGAACAAATTAAAATGTTTCTTGTTAGTCGAGGCAACACGGTGACTGCGTATAAAGCGGATAAGTGAAAGCAAAACGTGCCCTACCGGCTACTTATCATTTTTTTAACCGGAAGAGCGGAAAGTGTAGGAAAAAGTATTGAAAAGCATTACTGGACTATAGACTATGAAGAAATGGTTCTAGTAAATGTAGATAAAATGATCTTATCGTGCAAATTAATTAATGTCGGTTAGGAGGGAATGGAGTACAATCACCGGTCAGTCAAATATCCGATATATGGCTCTGTCTTATACCGATTGTTTTTTGCGCTGCTCTCTAATTTCAATGGAATTAAGTAACCCGTACTGATTTGTAGTTCTCTGGTGAAACGTTTAACGAAGATACGTGAGTGAACATTTTGCACGTTTCCGTGATAATTCTACCTTTTGCAGAAATTTATATGAAATGGATGCTATTGAAAAAAGATTTAATATTGTGCCTTACATTCCTTTACAAATGATTTTTACAAATATTATATGAAATCTGATCTACTATACCATCTTAATTATATCGCGTTTGTTTCAGTTTAATTAGGCGGAAAGAGATCGCAAGAACTTTAATGTACGTTAATGTATTCTTGAAATAATTGCCACGATTATATTTAACATTTCGCAGGTCGGGTTCTACCGGACCGGATATGCTACAACCTGAAATCTTGCAATCCCCTTTAATCTGCAGCGTAACCGCGTAACTAAATGAAATTCAGAGATAACAAGCAACTAGTCACCCAGTTGCTTTCTAAGACAGCGATCTGAGAAGTAGGAACTTTCAAAAACTGAAAAGGGAAAGGATAAAGGCAGTCGAAATGTGCAGGATAGCATGGGAAGAAACTTTTCGCACAACAAAGACTTACTCGCGGAAACTTGACATCGACTTGGTCCTTTTTCTTCAAAACGATAAATTCGGACCACCGGCTTCTTCCTCTCCAAATGTATTCCGGAATATTGTGATTTATCGGCGTCGCAAAGTAGACGACGCGCACCGAATGGATTAACGTTTCGGATGTTATAGCTCATTCTATCCGGCATCGGCCTATACGCGGCATAACAATGCGAGTTTTGCGTGGAAACGAGGTTAAAGAAAGGGGAATGCAAGTCGAATACCGAAGGGAATAAGCAATTTCTCTAAAAAATCTTGTTAGCTACAAAAAAAAGAAAATTAAATTCTATCTATTCATAGTTGGTAAAACATTAAACTTGTACAAATTAATGTAAATTACCGTGTAAAGGTAATTCAACTATTTGATCATTTACCTTGAAAGAAGCGTGCAGACAGTCGATATCACAGTCAATATTTAAGCTTCTCAACGTTGTATTGACAATATTATGTTGATCGTCTTGAGCATCTCTTACGTGCCATAATGTCAAGAACCTTTAATATTGACAATAATATTGATCGGCCGAACGCTCCTTAACTCTTCCCCCTCCAATCTTTCTTCCTAGTCATTTGTGAACTTTGAAAAATTACATCGAAAATATAGATAGATTTTGAAAACCAAAGCAAAGAGGCGAAAGAACGAAAAGTCTTTGTTTACATTCCGAATATAAATAAAATATTAGTGAACAAATTAAACTGTAAATTGTACGTGAACGAGTGTCGGATGAGTCACGTACTGCCATCTATTGCAGATGTAAGGAACAGCGACTTAGAATATGCGAGGATAGATGGCAGTACATGGCTTATCCGAAATGTATAGAGTGTCCATATTCATAGCATACCACGCATACACAGAAAGAGAAACTTTCTATCTTCCATGTTGATTTTTCATGATTCTTCCATGTTTAATTTTTGGACGGTTTTTTCTATGGTTTCGATAAAGAGGAAATTTTCTCTCTGCTTTCGGTACAAAAGTGTCAAGAAACGAGACTAGTTTGTTTTATTAGCATACCCTTATATATCTAATATCGCGAGTGTTGCAATGGTTTCATGAATTAGTTCTTACCAATTATTCATTTACATAGATATCTAAAAGTTATACTTTTTGAAATTACCAACTGTTTTACAAAATTTTTAGACTCGTTAGCCCGGTTATATTACAGTAATTTGTATTTCATAGTGTTACAAGAGAAGAAAAAATAAACAGAGATTTTTTGTAAAATGAATATTTTATTCCAATGAAAATTCATACACAGCTTTTTATTCTGTTTAAGAATAAATTTCACCACAAAATAAGTGTAAGCACATTTAAACCGATTACGTATGATAAATACAAATAATTGAAAACGAATCTCTTTATGTTAAAACCGGTTTTTCCACATTTTTCTTTTTTTTTTTAAATAAATTACAGCGGAGATTTCCCATGATGACAAAAAAATGTTCCTTGGATGACTAATATTTTCTGGAATTATTAATTTCAATCTTATACTAGTTTCTTTGCTTCGAAGAAAGTCTTCAAATGTCTCATTTGCCATGCACCCATGAACAATAAACTAATAGATTGCGCGAGGGACCACCAGAACACCCGACGGTATGTACTTTCAGATGTTTGTCTGAAACGTTCTTCACGATACTGCAAATAAATAATATAAGAACATAGTTCAAATCCTAAGCAAAGCAATTCAGAGCTAAATGTAAGACAAATACCCTTTGGTAACTTTGTTCCTTTGTTATTTGTCCCACTTGATCCAGAAGCTGACGTATCCTCAACTGCAACTCAGTGAACTTTTCCTTCTGAGCTGTATTGGTATATTCGATAGTATGTTCTCCAACTTGAATGTCCAAGTGTACTCTCTATATAATAAAATGAATTTAGTTACATCAAACGCTATAAACAATTATTATTTTGTTTACAATTAGATATATTACCAGTTGAGCACCACTGAACCAAGAACTGCTATTAGAGTACAAACAAATCACATGTTCGCCAGGCGTATGAGAAGTAAATGAAATTCTCCCCTCTGAGCTATACACTCTGGAGAGAATCATTTTATCATCTGGATCCCTAACTTCCACGTGCATTCCCATCCCGGCACTGCTCGGAGCAAATCCACCAGTTCTCGGATCATACAACTCAACTTTGTAATGTACTATAGGAAAAAAAATGAAAAATTTCAATAAGAGTCACAGAGAAATCGAATTATGAACTGTAAAAATAATTCACTTTATTGACATACATTTCACGTACCTAAAACGGTCGTTTCATCTGGAATTTCCTCAATGAAACACTTTCTTTCAGTCTCGGCGATGTGAAAATAAAGTCCAGTACCATATTCGAAAACGCATAAGAATATAAAGAATATACCACTGTGTCTTAACATGATTTTTGATATGCAGTACTTTTAGTAGCACGGCTGAGCTTAAATTGCGAATAAAATTCTATGTAATACAGAATGGAGCACACGTCACCTTCGAAAACAACAATGAAGTTCACGTACGCGGCGCTAGTGAGCATTATCGATATCTACTTTCTCGATAATCGGAAACTAACCTCGCCTAGGAAAATAAAAGAAACAAAAAATGGACGTTACGTTGTTAGCTTCTATCGCTGTTTTAATTATTGCATTGATTATCGGTATTACGGTATTTTCCAGTCAAAAATCAGGTATGTTTCTATGTAAAATATTTTTTGTGTTATTATTAGAGTATCCTCTATAAGATAACCTGATACATCCCTAACCTTTTTGTTTGTTTGTTTTGAAACAGATGTTTTGATAATTGTCATGAACATTGAATTAATCTTTCCTTGCGTTTGATAGAAACTAGTACTTAAATCAGTCATTTAGATCCCTTGAATGTTTGATATTTCAAAAAACCATCAAATGTTTGTTTTACGAATGTTATAGCAAAGAAAAAACAAGCAAATGTAGCCGAAAGAGTTGCACAAGGTAGACCAATAAGGCGAGCAGCGGGTCAAAGAGTTGCTAGACGTCGTATGCAAGCGACTGTCAGTCAGCAAATTGAGGAAGATGACGATGGATCTGGAAATGAAGCTAACGACGAAGCAGATGAGAAGCCAGCCACACCTGATTTCAAAATGGGTGCAAAGAAAAGGGCCAAATTGGCAGCCAAATCAGAGAAAAGGGCTCAAAGAGAAGTTGTTGAAAGAGAAAGAGAGGAACGTAAGAAAAGAGAACAACTTCTTCAAGAAGAAAGAGATAGACAATCTGAAAAAGAGAGAGCAGAAGAATTAAGACAAGAGGAGGCAGAAAGGAAAGCCAGGCAGGAGAAAGAAAAGAAAGAATATGAAGAATATTTAAAAATGAAACAAGCATTTAGCGTAGAAGAAGAGGGCTATGATCAGGATGACAAAGAAGACGAAGAAAATTTATTAGAAGAATTTGTTCTATACATTAAGCAAAACAAAGTAGTAATTCTAGAAGATTTGGCAGCACGCTTTGGTTTAAAAACATCAAGCGTAGTAGAAAGAATTCAGGATCTGCAGGCGCATGAAAATTTGACTGGAGTTATCGACGATAGAGGGAAATTTATTTACATATCTCAGGAGGAGCTGGAAGCTGTGGCAAAATTTGTCAGACAACGTGGTAGAGTCAGCATTACCGAACTAGCAGAAAATTCAAATCGCTTGATTAATTTGAATCCAGGAAAACAACCTAGCATAGTGGAAGCTAGATAGATTATGTGAAATAAGAATAATTTTAATTTTAACAATATTTATACATTGTTCACATTCAGAAAATAGGGTTATTATATATAGAGTAAAAAATATCCTATTTATGTCGTATAAATTGTATATTTGCTGTAAATAACACATCTATATATAAAATGTAATTTTTATTACCGTTAAGATATACTTGATAAATTAATTTAACATTATTAAATCAGAACGTGATCAGAAAATAGGTTTGATACTTTCGCCGATTTCAGACACGCGTTAATGATTCCTTTCTTAAGATCTGTTGGAAAGATATTTATTAATCACAGTTCGTATTTACATATTATTAAAAATCTACTCAAAGCGGAGACACCCGAAATTGCCAAGCTTTTTCTTATTTCGGTTTCGGTGGTTTCGAATCAACAATCTGATGACACCAAGGATCGATGTTGCATCAGATTCTAGTTTTCATGTAGATGCAAATTGTTTGCGTTATTTTTTATTCTTCCCTGAATGTATAATTTATGTCGTCGAAATGCGTGTTGACGATGATTCTATTTCTAAATTGCACGGCGGTAGTTAATCATTAACTGGAAGGATTAGAAGAATTTTCCGTAATTAAATTTATTCTTCGAGAACACCTTCATCGAAGGATTAACTTTGGCCTGAAAAAGATCGATGCACTGATCAATACGTTGATTTACGAGAAAAGCGACTAGCGGCACTTTACAACCAGTAACATATCCCGTTCTTCAGCCTAAAGTTAGTTCAGCAGCTACGAGGCCTCGTCCATCAAATCTTTTTAGCTCCAAGAGCAACGTGCGATTTGTTTTAAGACGAATGATAATAATTCCATATCTATAATAATACGAATAATAATATTTCTACGATCAAAAAGAATTATTACCTTAAAACTGTATGCTTCAAACGTACTTCCTTGAATTTGTCCTACATTAAGCGATAAAATATTATTTTCATAAAATTTAGGTATTTTTTCTTACAAAATAATGGCGTCATCTAAAAGCTAAAGATATCATACGTCTGATTCACGGTCGCGTATAATTCAGGAAATTTTTCACAGTTTTTCCTGTATGAATAATAATTTGATCTCCATTAATTCATGCACATTATCAACAAGCTTACTGGTAATGTAAAATACCGAGCTATTAAAAATTCTGTCATTGATGGTACGGAGAAATCGGGATCAATCCCCACTCGATATCAAAGCTGAATATGCGAAGAAGGGGACACTCGCAGGCTATGTAAGAGGCGACAGAATCGCCGGAGAACCTGCAGTCTTTCTGGCGACCTCGAGTTTACGTCCATTTAAAAATTCCTTGCTCATTCAGCTCATTAGAGAAAGAACAAAAAGAGCGAATAATTATCGGTCCGAGTCGATGTGAGGAAAGTTGGAATCAACGGAAATCACAGTAGTATTTCGTGGCAATCGAGAAGACCTATGTGTCGATGAGGTGCAAAGTCTTGGACTGTCAAGGCAACTCCCCAACATTCTTACCCAGTGTTAGGTAAGTGCAGAATTACGAAAACAGGTTTTCTACTTGCACTTCGAACCTAGTGTGGTATTTTGATACCATCAAATAAATTAACATCAAATAAATTTATTATGTGCAGTAAAACCTTGTTACTGTGTGTTAGCTTCTAATACTGAAACTATTAAAGTATAAAACTTGTATCAAGAGAAAAGTGTAGAAAAAGATACATAATACGAGAGAAAATCCCTTTATTTGTATATTTTATCAAAGACTTAACATAAAAATGTTGAAAACTACAGTACATCGATCGTTCTATCAATCAATGTTTCGATAATCGTAGTTCTACGGTAGTTTAGCGATGTATGATACAAAACTACTAATGTAAGATGAATGGGAAAAATTTCGAAAAATATTTGCATTTCCTTCACACGACAAAAATAACTTTCCAGACCTGTATTTTGAAATATTAAATAATAGTTTAAGGGTTAAACCAACAATAGCGTAAAAGGAAGATTATAAAGGCTTTTGTAGCTATGCATTGTTACTATATTTTTATATATTATATATATTTATGCAGGCTCGCTAAAAATCTTCGAACTCGCAAGGGGAGTCGACGTGCTAATGTTGGAAATCGTTTAGAACTGCTAGTTCTGGTTCACTTGCATCACGTGCCATAAAGTAAGCGTCCTCTATAACTAAAAAGCTGAAAAAAGATAAAAAATCTTAAATCAGACCCAATTATTACGAATTAATCATTGTTTTCGAAAGTAGAAAAAGAAGAAAATACTCTACTATTGGCAGTGAGAACGTTATCTGATAGATCCGGAAAATCGATCGACATATTGGTTTTGATTGGATTAAACCGATAGAAAGAGGCGGAAGAAAAGAGTATTATTATATTCGAGGAGAGGCAAAAGAAGTAAAATGGTGTACGCTAATATCAATGATACTACCATCAAAGGGCCTTTTGAGGGTGTTAAGTATGTTTGCAATTTACATTTTTTAGTCTTTCAATATTATATTATTATATTATAATATTTTACGAATACTATTCATATCTAAACAGCTAATAACTTTTCATTTTTTCTTTTAACTTTTCACATGTAGGAAAGATAAAAATGCATCGTCAGAACATCAGCAACAACAATCCCAACAACAGTCGGCGAACAAGAACGACAAGTACGGTTCCTGGGGACCGATATACAAAAACAAACAGAATTTCATTGACATGCACATTTGCTAAATATAATTCTTCAAAATGATCTCGGAAACGTACTTTCAAGAAGTCACACTGAAAATCACAACCTTTCTATAATTAATCGCATCATTTTTTTTAGCAGCAATGAAATAAATAAAAGAATAATTCTACTCAAACATTTTGTTCTTCGTTACACTGATGTAATAGTAAAAGAAAAAATAATAATTAAAAGACTCAAAATGTATTCTTTTGTCGTTTCGGGACGATTTCCCTTTGAAGAGAAAAGAGTAGTAATCCAAGGCTCAACGACAGATGAAACTGAAAAAAGCACACCACTAGTTCCGGCGGATATGCAAAACACGAGGAGACAAAGACAAAGAACTCGAAAAATACAGCTGGCGGTATTCATCGGCCAAGCTGAAGGTCTGAACATATATTACATCAAACTGCCTCATCTTTTTTAGACGCTAATAGCTGATCAAATTCCAAATTGATCCGTATTTTCACAAAACATACCTCTGTACCTTTCTCTGTCCGTATCTCTTGAAGCGTTTAAGTGAATTCTTCCGTTATGGGCAGACCTATCGCTCATTGCCTCGACTTCATCTCAATTTTCTGCAATTTCACAAAGAAAAAGAATTCCATACCCTGAAATTAAGATGAGGAGACTTCGAAAAATCTATCTCGGTTACTATATTCTTCATCTAAATTAAATACAAATTAAATTGGACTTGAAATTAGGTAAATGTTCCAAAATTTGAAATATACGGGGAAATCAATTAGAGATTGGATGAATGACGTTCGAAAAGGTCACGAAGAGCGCTATCGAAATACCCTCCGTCAGCTTCCACCCTGGAGCAAGGAAATAGTAGGGGAAAGACGCGAAGCGGCTGGTGGGGAAAGCGAAGAAGAAAAAAGCTTCTGGACAAACGAGAGCTTTGCCGTGACTCGGGGAGAACGAGGGCAACGTGGTGCAGTCGTCGAAAACGCGTCGGCTGGTTCGGTGTTCCTCTGAATGGAGGATCGGGGGCGGAACAGAGTTCACGTCGACGCTCGAATTGACGTTCTACCTTCCTTGTAATTTATTTATAATATTTATTTGAATCCTTAAACACATATCGTTCATATAGAACCTCTTAACTAATCCAAAAGAAAATTAAATAAGTATATTTATATTTATGTTTGAATTAACACGCGAGAAAAATATTCTTCGCAAGGATCGTTTCGCGAGGATCGAGTGAAAGCTTGAGGAGAAGACAAAGAAGAAGAGCAGAAAGAAGGAAAAGTGTCGTTGCTCCGTGGAACGCGAGATAGCTGAGAGTCGACGTCCCGACGCTGCTATTTCGAGGCTGAAACACATCGGTAAGCTTTTGTTCGATAGTCTCACCGCCGACTAATTTCTTTTCCCGAATTTACAGTGCATAACTGGCGGGTTTCCGCCCGTTTGATCAACAGTTCGCACGAAAAAAGGGAGATGCGTTTGAGAGTCCCTTTCACGAGATTCCAAGCTCGACCGCGTTCTCAGCGTCTTTACGAAGGAGACGTTTATCTCTGTCCTCTAAAATTGCTCCTCCTATAGAAAAAGCGAAAATCTAGTCATCTTACACATTCAATCTTTTTATATCAGAATGAAATGATCGCACGAAATCTGTTGCTCTTCCTGTTATGCGTTAACTCGTTGTTAAACATCAAAGACACATGTAAGATCGTTCGTTAGTTTGTTTTCATTGAAAGCATGACTCGACCGATCGTTATTCCCGAAATGAATCATTCCCAAGGAAGTCTCGATCAGCTTCCACTTTCGATCAGCTGACCGCTCGATCGATGTTGATTTATTATAGCTAGTATTTTTATTATAGCTTCATCGAAAATCCCGGGAAATTCACGGTTACGAGTTTTTGTTTATTAAGAGTTTCCCACGATGCTTACTAGAAAAGTAGAAAAATTCTTGCAGACGTCCTATCGACTCGATGCGATCGATGCCACGGGGGCATTGAATGCAGACCGGAAATAGAGCTTCCTCTACGAGGCGCGATGATCCCTCGTTCGAACGTGAAACAACGTCCCTTTTGCGTGCCGAAGGGCAACCGTCACGTCTAAATCCCGGCATCTCCCTTCTTCCCTCACGCTGTCGATGGTAATGCTCGTTGCATCCGTAGGTACAACGGCATCGGGGCGCTATTTTTGTCGGCACCCAACAGTTACTAGTAGGCACCCTCTTGCGAGCAGCCGGAGGCTGGTGACTCGCGTCTCGATACCCTCGATTCTTCTTGCGGGCGCGTGCCCGGGCTCGCTCCAGTCATTAGACCTGCCTGTTCTCAAGGAAAAATGACGAACGGCTCGATAAGAATACCCGCAAATGCGACGAAAAGTCAACGGGTAAGAATTACGACATGAAATCTGGGACGACTACTCGGAATGTTTTTCTTCTGGGTCAAAAACCTAATGGTATTGCAGGCTTAATTTCTTTTATTATCGTGCAATAATACGTAGGCTTATTGAGTTCTTTGACGATAGAAGCGGAAGATATGCTATGAAACGTTCGCTTCTTGATTAATAAAAGAAATTACGCCTGCAATACCATTAGTTTTTTGACCCAGAAGAAAAGCATTCCGAGTAGTCGTCCCAGATTTCGTGTCGTAATTCTTACCCGCTGACTTTTCCAAAGATCCAAATTAACTATATTTTAACAAATAAAGAAGGCTCCTTCTTTTTATTCAGAAATAGAATAGAAAATATAGTTAATTTGGATCTTGAATTGGTTAATTAAACAATAGTGATATTGTCGCTAACGAGTCACAAAATTATTAAAATTACATAAGTTACTTTATACTTTTGACAATACAAACGAAAGATGCGTCATAGAAATTTCGTGTGTTTGTTCCATAACATACCCACATACATTTCGTTTTTATGCAACCTTCAAACTCGAGTATTAATCACGCCAACAAGTAGAAACTTATCACGTAACAAACGGCTGCCCGATGTTGTCCAGCGCAAGTAGGTTTGGCAATTCATACACAGACGCGCACGTGTCCGTCGTCTCGCAGGCGCGCGTGCCCCACATTAACGTGTACCATAGGGGAGTCTTGAAAATAAGGGAAAGCATCCATTCTAGGGAATGCATTAAGTAAAAAAGAGTAGATGAAAAGATTGGGAGGAACTGCTGAAAATAGGAGATACCTGAACATTCGGTCTATATTTATTCTCTGTTCAAAATTCGGGCGGATGGTCGATCAAAATACATCGATCAATAGTCGTTAATACCCTAATTCGGTGTTTCTTGTTGGAACTTTAATTGTTTAACATTAATTTTAGGTAAATTAATACATACGTATCAGGTAAAGAAACCACGTTAAAAATCGGTATTTAAGAATATAATTCCAATTTTTTTATTAATTAAAAATATTACAAATCTTTACTACAACACTACGATCTTAGTAGTGACGGTCCATAAACTCTGAACTTGAGTTCTAATTGAACCATTCCAGCCAATTTATCGCGGATTCTTCGTGGAGTCGACCCCATAAGAAATTCGATCTTGGAGTTAGGAGAGCCTAAATATAACCAGGAAGTAATGTCGGTAGGCAATTTACGTATGTTCTCGTCACCTTCTAGGCTCAGCACGCGCATAAACCACGTGGTAGCAAGGCTAAGCCCCTGACAGAAAGTTCCAACCGCGTTATTGCATTAGCCTGCAGGCACGTGCGTGCGTGGGTGCAAAGGGCAGAGAATTAGTAAGTGGCGTCTGAGGCGTCAAGGGTGTCGTTGAAGTCCGTGCACAGACTGCGCAAGTTCATTCAACTCGAGAGAGTCGAGAGCTGCAGAGAGATGCTCCGCTGTTGAAAAGCTTTGAGATCTATTGGACTTTATATATCAGACCATGGACTTTACGAATCCAGTATTCTTCAGATTCCAAATGATATATGAGCATTTCGATTAAAGGGAAATATTACACTGAAAATCATCGTTAATTGACGACAATAAACAATAAAATTTCCAAGAGGAATAAAACGAACACATTTCGTGAGAACTCATTGACAGGATCTAGAGTGAAACGAATGCAAACGGACGCATCCTGTCGTTAGCATGGTTGCACATCAATTACAACAATCGCGTGCGATCGCACGAATTAGTTCGTTTCCACACCGACTGAATCATTCCACTGTCTCGTGTTTACACGGTGTATCAGATAATTGTCGCGTCTCTTTCAAGAATGGATGACGTTAGCCAGGCATTGTCTCATCAATTTAATTTTAGCAGCAAATCTCACGCTAAAATTGTTTTCCTATGAAAAGTGTATGTCTGCGATTTATCGTAATTTCTTCGATCGCTTGCAGCGGGATTTCATTTTACTCGAGGGTCCGTCGTCTAGTTAACAACTGTGGCAAAGAAAGAAACTTGAAAGGAGATAGAGCAAAGAAGAAAGATAAAATCGATGATTTCCACTCGCCTCGGCATGAGACGAAAGAAAGAGCGTAGTTTCGGGTGGGGAGAGTATCTCCTAAAAATAGAAAAATTCTTTTTCCTCGCCTTGTCCTTCCGCCATGCAATTATCGAGAGAGTTTCTGTGTCTTGAAGTATACACCTGAGGAAAACAATTCGCGGAAACTGATCCATAATTCTGACTGCGTCGAAGCTTCCATGTTACTTTTGAACCAGACGCTTCAGTGACGTCGAGGTCACAGACGGTCCTAAATGCAACGGTTTAAAAATATCAATTCCTGGAACGATTCGCAGAAATCGAGCAGCGAGATATTTAGTCCTCTCTTCCTTTTCTTTGTTCCATGTATACCGCGGCAGCCAGACCCCCCGCGAACCTAAAGGCGTGGTTACAACCACCGATCTGTGTTCGTATATACACGTGCATCCGCCGTTCCGCCATACAAAGAAGGAAAGAGAAATTATGCGCTTAAATTAACCATCAAAAGGAAATACGGTAGAACTTTGTCCAAGTTACGTCTATTGGAACGATATTTTAGTTGACTCTCGCCTAATTCAATTTTTAACTATCTAATTTATTTGTTTAAGCGCGAATTCCTATTACTTAACGGGGTAACGAGAAGAATCAACGAATCATTATGTTATAATGTGCGCGAAGAATCAAAATTATAAATCGTAGGACGAATTAGAATTACCAGTGGAGTACTTCCGGTTTTTAAATTGCATAGCAAAGGGATATAATGTATCTTTTATAATTTATGTAGATAATATGCAGAACCTTGACGAGTTATGATATTTGCATTTCACAGCGGTGCAAAGTTGTTTGAACTTGTTTGCAATGAAGTCATGTACCGACAGCTGGTACATTCTTAGACATAACGACGGCGTTCGTTGGTACGTGGTGATCGCATCTCGGAAGAATGACGTCTACTGGTGCGTCGAGACGACGGCGGTCGTCTTACCCGAAATAGATCCCGTATACGAAGACGATTCGTGAACACAACCACGAGGAAACCGGTTGCTAGGGGAAAAACGAATCGCTCGTTTCGATAGGTTTATTAATGAATAAAATTCCAAGCCGGTCGAACTCGATGCATTTTGCGGTGTAACGTGAAACATACAAGCGAAAGGATCCAGAAACGCATCTAGAAAGAAATGTTAATCTTCTAATTCTTATCCCTCAGAGATTCAATTGCGTACTAATGCAGTATTGGAGATTTTTCTAAATTCCGCCTTTACCGATCGACAAAACTACTAAAAGATTTTATACCATATTTCGTTTTTAATCAATAACCGTTGACAATGTTTATTAGAAAGATTTTAATTAACTGATAACTTTTCAAGGACGATTCAGTTGGCCAACGTATCCTTGATAATGATAACGAAATGTTTTCCCGAAAGCTATTTTAAATACACAAAATGTGAAACAGAAGTCGGGTTATTTGACTTCTATCGAGGAGGGGTTGCCATTTTTGGTACAAGGACGCACATGTCGGTCGAAGGAGTGCACGAGTAACATATGGGACAACGCACGATGTTTGCACGGCCATCGAAGGGGCTAACAGATAAATAAACCAGACCATTATTACCTGAAGAAACTTCCTAGTAACCTCTGAATTATTCTTCCGGTTTAATTTCCGGTTTAATAAGTTTTAAATTCACCCCTAAAAATGCGTAAAAAATATCGGATTGGTTACGGTCGACGAGTGAAAAACATAATTTTAATTCCAAGAATGTCATCGAACGTGCAAATGGCGAACGGTTACATGCTCCAAGAGGTTTCTCGCGGATAAAATATCGCTACGCGCGTTGAAATTTTTTCTGTTTTGGTAACGCAACGCTTACACGCATTCGTAATGCATCGAGTAACGGTATTAACGAGTTCCTGCCATGTTATTTATAATTTCCATAAAACGGATAGTAGGTTTATGGTTGACGGGAGTTATGTTCGATTTCAATTTCACCGTGCTTTGCTTACTTGCTATCGATAGAGCTATGCAATGGAAATTGTTGCCTTGTAACAGAAATGTTTCTTGTGAAATTTGTCAATTTTGTAGCTAATAGTATGTTCTAGTTGTCAGAAACGTGCCTCGCTACGTCGTGAAATCAGTATTATGAAAAATAATCTACGGTCTGACCCGAGATCGTTCGTCGTTTTTATACATCATGATTATTTAATAAAATAGTAAGTACTATCTAATAAGAACAATATGACGTTTTCAATAATATTCAATAACAATTCGAAATATAACTTTAATAGTAAACGCTAAATGTAAGGTATTTAACGATCCAATATGGCGACCAGAATCACTCTAACAAGAGTAACTTTTACTGACTGGAATTTGTCAGTTTTTGTTAATTCAATTGGCTGAATGGAATAAGTTTGAAGAGTAGGAATTTATTTTCGTCAAAAATGTAAAGAAATTCGAACAAACACTATATTTGGGATTCTGAGTCACTGCGTAGTTGCGCAGCCGCCTGGCAAGCTTTGAATTCTACCGCGTAAGTCAGTGTATCGTTATTTCTTCTTTTACTTCGTCAAATTCTTTGAACTTTTGCATCTTTTTTCTTTATCTATCTCGTGCATCTCTTACACACCTAAAAAGTAAGCTTTAAATAACTAAAACAAACGTCTGACACGCCCATGTAACACACTAAGCATTCAGCTTTATTTCCTTAAAATTTGTTTGATTTTTGTTTCAGCTCGTTCGCGAATGTATCATAAAGAAGAAGCATCGTTTATTTAAAATTGGACACGATGAGAGCGCGAGACTCGATCGTGTACACTCCAGTGTCTCTCGGACCGGATACGGATGACGAGGAAACGCTGGTTAACGCGGAAGTCTACAACAATGGTGAGTTTTTATCAAAATGTTTCATACATATCTGCTTTCTTTAGTTAAGATACCTTATCTTACATTCTTTTTAGTTTTCAATATACGTGAATATACTCAAAGTTCTTCGTATCTTTTAAGCAGAGTTATATTTAGATTGCGGATGTTCATACATTTCTGAAGTTACAAAAATGTACATGGCAAAGTATACATAGTATTATAAATATAATATTTTGTGGGTGAATGAAATCTACAGTTAAATCTAATTCCTTTCCTTTAATTTATGAAAACATGAATTTGTATAAACATCCAGCATAATTACCTATATCATAGACTGTATAAAGTCTGTTACGAAATAATCACTGATTAAGTTGCACAAGGAAAAATATGATAGCAGGAAAATAATAAAACTAAAAATGGCAAATACGAGTTTTTAATTAAGCAGGAGCTTATATTTCGTAAAACGTTTATGAAATGCACCAGTAGAATAATCGATATTTTTACCAACGATCGGTAAACGAAATCTTCGAATTTCTCTGTAGAGTTCTTTATGATATAACGAGGGGAGGTTAGTGGCCTCCTCGAACATGCTCATGCAGCGAATCTCATTAACACAGACAAAAGAATCCTCTTATCTAGACTGCGATGTTTAACGTTGCCTGATGGTGTTTAATAGCGTTTTACGACGAATTTTTATGCGTTCCGGTTCATCTCGCGTCATGAATCAATCGGTAACGTTGAATCGCGCGTATCTACGATTCGAGTTTACCATAGTCAACGTTACTTATGTCAAATGGAAAGTCGAATAAAAACTAAAGATTCATTACGTTGTGAATTAGTCTCAAAAATGTCCTTTTATTTAATTCTAAGTTAAACGAGAACCATTCCATCGAAAGTGTTTTCCATTCATTGTGAATTTTTCCTTATCATGTGCTTCCATGTAATCTTCACACGCGAAAATCAAAACGACAATGATAAACAAAGAACGATTAAAACGATTAAAAAGAGGAGATTCGATACGTTTCAAACTGTCGTTTCGTGTCACTGGGAACCACCACCATATAAAATGTAAGGCAAATTCCACAGCGTACCAGAATGTCGCTAACTAGATGGGACATTTTTCCTTATTAAAATTCCACGCTAACCGAACACGGATATTCCTGACCAAGTCAAGCCGGATGCGATTGGAAAACGAAGCGAGAGCGAAGACTCAACCGCTCTGAGTCAGAGCACACCTACACGACTTCCGAATTCGAACTTCGCGGTTGTAATGCACGTAGGATAGACGGGGGCGTACCGCATGTACGCAATATACCAGAGAGCCAGACGCGTCAGCCTCCGTTTTTGGCAATTATAACACGTTCACCTGAAACGATATCGTTTAATCGTCGATTCTTATCTTCTTAGAAACTCAAGAAATTAACACAAGCGCCAAACTCGAGTATCGAATAATCTGCCTCTTTCTCTGAAAACAAATTTTTTTGAATAGATAAAAATTGTTGGAGAAGGGATGATTCGATATTATATACCTAATATATATATATATGACTATATAACAATGGCAAATCTATATGTTCTAGCAATGTGTGTGTTAATTAACGTTATCGAGAATTTATATCTCACCGATATTATTTCAAGGATCTAAGATACCCGTTTCTATTTCTTAGACGACGTCGCGATTTTATCGCAATCGATGACACAGAGCTGTATTTACAGTAAATTAGTATCACTAGGCGTCGGAAGAGTATCTCTGGAATTATATACGTTTATTGTTGCCGCAGGAATATGTATCGTTTTACGCTGATAATCGGTATTTGTCCGACGAGTTTGATAAGAGGCGTCAACGGAGTTATAGGTATAGACACCAGAAGCTGGTGCACACCCTAAGGAAAGATCGTCCGCGACTATTCAATACTCGTCGATAACCATTATCTGAAACTGGCGCCGTCTAGCGATCTTATTAATTTCACAATTTTATTATTGCCCTTTAGTAGAGAAGTAAGAAATAAAACGTTATAGCAAGAGGTAAGGAGGAATCAAAGGTATAGTAGCATTTTTCTATCATAGTTGCGTATCAAACTCTTGATCGAATTACGCTAATTGCAAGTATTCAAATGCTTATGAACGATAGTGTACCTACGCAAGAAGGAAACATAAATTGGCTCTGTTAGATGAGTGCAAAAGGCCGAGTTTTACGATCGATTTCCTGCACGATGGAGAAAGTAACCGCACCAAGGCGCGAGGAAACGTCGGTTTAGTTTAATTACGATCCCATTGGCAGTTACAGCCGTGCTTTCTCTGTAGCGTCTTCCTCCCTCTTCGCGAGTACGAGTATATCTCGGCTCGTGCGTCACAATGTTCTTTTCACTGGTTATTGAGTAAAAGATTTCTTCTTCGTCTCTTGGTAATCCGAATCTGCACGGCATCCGGATACAAATAAGAAGTTTAATAAATTTACTTCCCGACTTCTAAATGATCGTAATTTACCCATGCGATGCAGAGAATCCATCTGTTATCGTCAAGACAAACATTTTTCGTGTTTTAATTTGAATAGTTGCGTGCAATTATTTGTACTGTCGATTGTTAAACTGGTTGATTGTTAATACGATGTTTCATTATTCTAAACAGTAGAACAAGAACTGTTTAATATTTCATATATCGTCATATCGTAAACTATCACTTTAACGAATAACATGCAAAATGTTTCTCCCACTTAAGGGTTTAACCCACGATTTTCTCGCTCGACGCTTCCAGTTTTCTCCCCTCGTGCTATCATCCTACTAGCTTCAGCCTCCATTGAATTAACTTGGAGATCGAGAACAGAAATGCATCATCGTCCTCTCAAACAATACGTATTCATACATACGTACATACATACTGTCTCCACGGTCGCACGACGTAATCCCCCAACGGACACTTTCCACATCGTGGATCGTAACCGGTGGTTGCGTAAGCGATATAAATCGTATCGCGGCAGAAACGCGTGAAACAGGGCCGTGTTACTCAATGAACGAGATCTCAAAGAGCCGAAAACGAGACAAGCGGCTCGTGTATACGCCAAAGCTCGTACAGACACGTCCAGTTTAGTCAAGTGACGAGTAACCGTACTAATAAACCCTAGCCGAACTGAAAAATCTGATGAAACGGAACTAAACTACTCGATTGAATTTCAGTATCCACGCGGTAACATACTGAGTTACTTGCCACTTGACCAAATTACTAGCCGTGTCTGAGCGAAGCTTTAAGGACGCGCGACAGTGGCGAACAATTTCGCGAGCAACGTTCACGATTTGCGACAAGAATATCTTGCCAATCGCATATTATCTCAGTCGATTTCATGCTGAACACGTAGCGGACGCATGCGACGTACGTATTGTGGCGGCATAAAACTCCGTGTGGCCGTGGCTTTCAGCGCCCTCGTCAGGTCCACGATCTCGAGCACGTAGAATCCCCTCGGCGAAAAAACGCCTAGGAGCGGCTTAGTGCGTGTAGAGCGATCGACTTCGAACGTGTACGAGTTGGAGAGATGGTAATCGCGTAGAATGATGGTCGTTCGTGACGTTGGTCGTCGTGGTGCACCGACGGCCGCCGATCGTAACGAGCCGATCCCAAGGGTTTTTCTTTTTTCGTGAGAATCTACAGCGATACTCCTAGCATTTCGAGCTTACTGCGTTTTTGTGGTAAACTGAGAACTCGTCGCGGAATAGGCAGGTTAAAGTTTTGATTCCGTGGTAACCACGCAAAAATTTGAATCTAATCCTCGAATATAGGTGTATTTAAATATACGCTGTAAATTTGTGGAAAAGATGGATTCTCATCTTATTTCGAGCTACGGAACTCAGCTTTGATTTCAATTGTACCAGGAATTTAGGACCACGGAATCGAATCAATATCGGAATTGTAGCCGGATTTGATATCGGCCAGAACCTTCTTCGCTCGTAACAGTGGCAGCATCATTTCGGTTCTTCGTAACTGTTTCACTCAGAAGCATTATATAGTAGTTATTAACAATTAGTTCTGGAACCTTCTCGACTCCTGAGTTTGATGGTCGTTTTTGGTAGAAAAGTAATTTTGGAAGTTGATATAGTTGATATATGAAGTGGTTCGTGGGGTTAATCGGAAAGATTTCTCTTCTTCGTTAATTAGGTCGCCGCGAGCGCGACGAAAATCGTGAAAGTAACTTCATACTGTTTCAAGGCGAACGATATTTCGTCTCTTTCAAGTCAGAAGATCGCGCCTGAGTAAAATGGACTGTACGTATTGTACGTACGTAATGTATCGTAAACAGTTTCGAGCACTTCTTCCTTTAGATCATAAAAGTCTGTAAAGTGTTTGAACGTTAATTCTCAAATTCGGTTATTTAATAGGGTTGAAATGTCGCGATATCGAAGAAAGTTGTACCGTCTAACAAGAATAACGTTGCAACATAAAATAAGGTCGTAATCTTTCGTCGAATAGTAAGCAATATTGGTGAACAATATCTTACTAACTATCCTCGAAGCCTAAAACGAACCTTTTAACAAACCGACAATATGTAAGTACATATATAACAAAGTCGCACTTAGAAAAGCAAACATATATAGTATAGTACTTAAAAAACGCAGAACTACTTACGATCAATAACAATTATTTCGAAATCCTCGAAGAGTGTACCCATGCCTCGTCATCTACTCTTAGCGAACATTCTTGGACGTCAGTGCCCTATGTTGCCGCGAGGTCGAGCGATTGTAAAATTTAATTAACGAGCAAGTGGACTATGACGAGTGTTCCGTAATGGATAGCCGCGGGGGCACTAATTATCTGAAAATTATATACCATTTGCACGGTTAATTCGCGTCAATAGCGTTAACGTCTCGCCTCGATCCTCTCTTCGACTCTCGCTTTTCTACTTGTTACTCTTCGTGAACAGTTGCACCAATCTCGCCCCAGGCCGATCCTGCAATGTATTGCCCAACCTGTGTTGTCGGTGCATTTATCGGTCGGTCCCTATGTCTGTACCGACACCTCGTCGCGCGATAAAACCACCGTACACATGTTGTAAAACGTAATCGAAACCGTTATTGTTATAGATCCTTCAACCGATACGAAACAGCGATCAATTTGCTCGGCAGCTTGTGCGTGACACGCTTCTGAATTTTTTACGCGCGCTGTACTGGCCCGATTTTTCTCTCCTCTGCCCTCGTGACGCGTGTAACTCGCTACAATTTCATTTTTATTCGTAATTCTCTAATTAAAATACATCGTGTCAGAAGTAAACAGCGAGTTCGGATACTACTGAACGGTAGCATAAGCGCCTATGTGCGTGTAGAATGCATGTAGATCTATAGTTGCGATTAAAGATCAATTGGTGACCCTACTTAACTTTGCGTTATATTGCAAGCTCGCAATATCAATTCCATCAAGTAGTATACTCGCGACCGATTGAGAGAACGAACCGTTCGGCACAGCCGTAAGCTGGTACGTGACGTACGTACCTAGATGTTATCGTTGGCAAAAAATCCGCAATTACGTCGAACGGTTTCTCGTTTAAACGAACAAGCAAACAGCAAAGGAAGGAACGCGTAGTCCTGATAATCGTCGAACGAAAACTAGATCACTGGACTAAGCGTATGGACGAAACGTAATTGGCAGGAATTTCTTGGAAATTTCATGTTCCGCACGGTGTTAATTAATTACACGGCAACTATTACTATCACCCCACTTAATTGCATGGTAATTACTCGAGCTAATTTATACGAAACGAATTCCTTTCGTAAGAACTCCCGTGAACCGAGCGGTGTAACACGACGCTTCCGAGGTTCGTTCGTTCTTTATCACGATATTGTTCAATAAACCTAGCAGTAACTTATTATCGTGGGAGTGATAGTTTTGCGTGGAACAATGATCGAGGACGAGTGAATTTTATGGAAAAGTATCGATAGCGAGCGAGGAACGGTGAAGATCATTTTTATGAAGGTTTGACGTTCTTCGTGTCTCGCAGAGATTTGAACGCACGTGGCAGGAACGTGTTTGTGCGTTTGAAATCTGTTATTATCTATCTCTATTTACCTCCATGAAATCTATTATCGGGAATTTACTGATAGTTATCAGTACGTCGATGTTATCGTGATGATTTTAATGTATTTTATTTTAGATATAAATTTGTATCTAAATAAATAAACTAATTGAATGTTATTTCTAAATTCATGTTTGATTTCATGTGTCATTTTCTTCGATGCCGCTTCTAATATTCTTCCGAGAATAGTACCTGTACAAAGTATAAATTTTGCCCACAATTTTATACAGAAAAACTAGCTGAAAGACGAAAATGAATAGATGCAAAAAATGTTCAATTAAAAATCACCTCGACAAATGCTAAAAAAAATACTTCGCAACATCTTTGAGGATCAAAACTTTAGACAAATTCGCGCAATCGTACGAACAAATACTGGTTCGCTACATCGCTAGTACTCGCATCTACTGGCTCACTCTTTCACAAGTGCACGTGCACACACGTGCCTATCCACATCCACGAACCGCCTGCTGAATGTGGCGCGATCGAAGTATATCGGGCCTTGAATGAAAGAAGGATTCGAACGACTGAATGAACCGAGGCATACAGCCGAGTGTGTCGGACCAGCGTGCGTGGAAAGAGCGACGTTGCGGCGTGTAGGAGCTGGCGTGGGCGACGCACGCGTATCTGCGAGCGGTTTTTGCGTACGTTGCACGAATACACCGCAAGTTCGAGTATCTGCACGCTACACTGCCACGTCCTCCGGTTTCTCGTTACTCCAAGCAGTAAACTTGTCGAATAATTTACGCTTTTGGTGGTCTGTGGATACATTTTTTTAAGATCTTCCAACGCTGTAATTAATTCGAAATCGAAGCTGCTAAGTCGATATCTAATAGGAGATGCAAAAGGTATACGCATGTATCTCACACAAGCGACTGGAGTCAATCTGTCTCCGATCCGGAAGACAATAATCGTATATCTGTGTTTTGAAACTGTATCGCTCGATTAAAATTCATTTGGTCATTGGAAATTGGTAACGTTTGGTATATGAAGACAATATCGAGATCTTGGAAGTGACATGGATTTCTATGCAGGAAGTCTACAGTTTATATATATATCAGTTGTTTATATATGACGTACGATATAAAAATATACATCAATTTCATTTTCCAAGTAGATAAAAGTAGATCCTTATCATCTTCAACGATCCATCTTATCGCTATAGAACAAATATTCGACAGTCCCGTAAACATCCAGCTTCCACTAGATTTAAGACATCGTGTGCTGTCTGGATTCCTTGTCTCTTATAACCAAAAACTGTTCTCTGAAATCGCCATAAAGTCAAACAGGGATCCGATGTCGATTGTAGATGCTTGACGCGCGTATCGCAGTCATGGCCATTGAAAAGCGGGCACGCACTTCCTCGTGTACTGTGTTTCGGATGAGACTTATCGGTAGAGCAGCCGTGAAAGTCTCATTTTCAAGGACCGATCAACGAACAAATTTTCACGGGCTCGTGCACAAGGAACCAAAGTAAACTCGAAGAAACAAAGCCCAATTATTCTCCTGGTTACATTGTTTCGGTGCGTGCAAAATATTTTTACAAATTGATATTTATTACATTCCATCTGCAACATACAGCAACAATATGCAACAAAATGTCGCTTGTTGTTGCTTCAGTGAGAATCTTACGAGCAGTTTATGAGCGTTGTTGCGTGAAACTGGATCCGAGCGAGGGCATCTTCCACGAGTCTCTTCTTCTTGATTCGTTGCAACCGACGTGTATCGACGTTTACGCGATTGCACCCACGTGAAATGTGCCATGCAGTGTAAATCGCGAGCGGACATGTTGGTCCCGTGTAGCCGTAGCAGCATGCTTACGTTCGGGGACAAGCTTAATTCGTGTTCGCGTGTGCACGGCCGTTCGTTCATTCGACTTCATGAATGCAGCCCGCTGGAAAACCGGTGTCTCGTTTCCTTCTTCGTTCCTGCCCCTCCTCGCCGCTTTCTTGATTTCAACCGTGGACCACGATTACACAGACGCGCGAAATTACGCTCATACTCGTTCCATCGAATTCTATGTGTTCGAGTACGTCTGAGTTTGCGTTTGGCTTGTAGAAGTGGACACGTGGGCGGACTAGGTATCCACGATATTGGTCTGCCGATTCGACGGTATGTATTTCACCAGGTCCTCGCGATAAGTGGCCGTGTTCGATACTGGTAGCCGCATTCGATGAGGCTTTTTCGTCTACGAATTTTAGAAAACTATAGAAAACTTCAGAAAAATATACAAGATATGTCAGGCATAACGCGATCAACCGACAATAAAGTTATTGCCTCTTTCACGATCGTAAAGAAATAGGGCTTCCCGACATGATACGAGGATACTTTTATCGATCGTAACCTCGCATCGGAGGAGAGTTTAACGATCGTAGCCCGCGAGGGCTTAAATAAATTTGGCGCGTCGTGTCACGTCGGTCGGACATGTTTCCTTCTCTCTTCGAAACAAGCCCTTCGTAGGACTTCTTCTGGTTCATTCGGTTTTAGCGAACCATCCTCCTGGCATGCATAGCGCCAAAGGTATAATTCAAGCCGCGCGAGCAGAGCGTATCCGTTCACGCGGCTGACGTTAAGAACGATGAGGCGTTATTTCTTAGCGAAACACGCGTGCACGAGCGTATAACGATCGGGTCGAACTCGCGTTTAGTCTTGTGCCTTAGGCCTCGCGTTTGGCAATCGTAATTAGTATCTTAACAGCCGCAGGGATATATTAATGCGACACACGTAGAAACGATACGTTCCGCTGGAGATTACCGCTGCCAGTTGCCTCGTATTTTTGACTGGCTTTTCACGCCTTTTACGCTCCATAAAAAGTACGCTTATCTACACAGAGTGCTGTAATGATTGTAGTACGATCGGCAAAATCCACGTGAAAATAAATTGAAAATGTAAAATAAAGCTTTATCACGCGGCGCTTCGTTTCCTTTGCGTTAAAACTTTTTGTTCTTTACTTTCTTTCTATTTTTGCTTCGACCGTTCGTCGTGGTTCCTTAAGTGGTTCCATGTTAAGAAAGACCGTTGTGTGTATCTTTTGATCTCACATCCTGGGACGGTTTCGTAATTTCGTATTTAGAAAAGAATTGCGAAAACTTGCCAATATGTTTGGCACGTCAGAAAAGAGTTAGATCAATGCGAAATTCACGTAGGCTATTTTGAGGCTTGATTGTTTTTTATATTAGCGCGTTAATATTTTAGTCCGACAGGTTGGAAGTTTGATTTATTCGAAGCATTCTTCAAAGTATTAAATCTGGATTTTGACAGTATTCGTGGATATCTGTATATTCAAATAAATAGGTCGAAATTAAATAATGCGAATCGATTAAAAAGAAACTCCAAGTGAAACGTTGCGTTAACGGAACGTTGGTGCTTAACGGGTTAAACGAAAAGTCGCGTGAACGTGGCACGACACGTGAATACATATGTTAAACGAGCACGGTACGAAGCCGAGCGTGTTTCCTCGGTGGTGTTACAGTACCGAGAACGGAGATAATATTTCGGGGCACGAAATTTACAGAAATTTACGACCGGTTCTTTTCTCTCTCCCGACCTCAGCTCTATCTTCCGAAATGAATCTTCGCAGCGTGGCGGGTTGCAACGGTCCGCTGACCTTAAGCTCTCCCATGAAACCGATTCGATGAATTCTGGTGGGGAGAAAACGCCAGAGTAAAGGAGTTTCTATGCTCCTACAGAAAAGATTCCTCGGCGTCTACGATCTTCCCAGGGCAACTACCTGTCGAATGACGTGGCTGAGCCGCATTTTTTCGCTCCCCTTTTCTCGTCATTAACCCCCTCGCACGACGGAATCGACCCCTCCGTCGGGCGAATTCCTTCGAGGAATCCGCACCATTCTACGCAGCCACTGAAATTCCACGACGAGTGGAATCTTTGTCTTTCTTGCTCGTGAGACTTCGCTGCTCGAAAATGGTCCACTGGTTCTCGAGCCGCAGCGTTCGACTTTCACGTATATTAACAGCTTCAAGACGATAAAGAGAAAAAAATATGGTAGGTAAGTACCTACGCAAGGAGAAATCTTTGGACTGGAGATCCTCCAAAACGTTTACTAGTAAATGGCGGATTTTTTTTTATATATTGCATTTTTATTAGCGATCAGTTAATATAGCGTATTTTATGGGTTAATATGGTATTTTAAAGAACTGCCATTCCTAAATCTCATAACAAAGACTCCTCCAATAACAAGATCCCCTTATCTTTTCTTCGAGTCTGCTGGCAAATTTCTTTCAAGTTTTTTATCGTTTTGTAATAGTTTGCATAATATATTCCATGGATACAAGCAATAATACTTAAGTAGAGGCACACTTTATCCATTAGAAATTTTGACGAACAGTCTACTTTCATATTCTACATTCTGTGCTTTACTGGATCTTTAAATTTTCCATAAATTCGTAAAAATTCGCGGTGTAATGATCGGTGATAAAGATCCATGAAGAGTAGTTTGAGTCGAAACGAGGCACACTTTCCACTACCATTTAATCGCGGCCATTGAGAGATTCTGGTACCTAGACCCGAATAAAGTACACCGCAACGGTGCCGCAGGAAATTCGTACGTGGGCGAGCAATCTCGTCGCATCGTCTCCTATCGTAACGAACGATTTAACGTTTAACATTGCCCACGCACCCAATTGTACCTAATGCGTCGGTAGAGCTTGAAGTAACGCGAATAATTTCCTCTCATCGGCCCTTCGGCATGCCGTTCGACATCGTGCCAACCATGCTATAAATAGTTTTGACACTTTTGCGTTCGATGTGTAATTACACCTTGTTTTCACTCGAACCTCTTGCTACCGTTACTTTGGTTACAATTGACAATTAAACATTTTAATTATTTTAAGTATTAAATAAACTGTATTGAATTCTCAAATGACTATATCGCTAAATATGTAATCCATTTCTAATTACGTACATCAAACATCATGAAACAATATTGTATTTTTAATTAATTAATTATAAAACTCTAAGTTTTGCCTGTACCTGTACAACTTCATAAACTTATTTGGTTGCATTTTGTACGAGTGACGAATAAAGGAGGTCCCTACAAAAGCAATAGCATTCTTCAAAAAGATCGATGGTTCTTGAATATTCTTTATAAAACTTTGTACATCCGTGCAATTTTCGTATATTATCACAAAAAGATTTACATACGAGTGGTTGACGAAAAAACGCGAAACTAAAGAGCGGATCGATGGACGACGGCTCGGTTATGTACTACGTACGAGCATAAAGGTGTGTATATCGCACCTTTCCACGTAGGCCAGTGTGGCGGATGCGGGTGGGCGGACCGGGATCTGACTTGTGGCGGTACAACGAAGCCGGAGAGCCCACGCTGAAACGAGCATCGGTAATTAAACGAGCACTTCGCCACGAACCCGTCGTTTTTAACGGAGAATCGGTTTGCCCGACACGACGCGCGACGATTTGCTCCCTGGCGGCAGAAGTTGCGCCATTTTTGCGCGGATGGTGCATTCGGAATCGACATCCTCAATACTTTATCGCGTCCCATCGAACGCACGACTATAATTAACCGGCTGCAACCACTTACCGTTGCTTTCCTCTCTCTCTCCTTCGCACTATTTACCTGTTGTTATTAAGAAGTTACTTTAACCAACTTAAAATTACCTACATTCTCAGTTATATCTACGTACATATATAGGATCTTTAATTAATTCTATTATTAATTCGAGATTCTTAGATTTGCTGGAACACATAGTAATTCCAAACTTTTCAATTACGAATACGTTTTGTAAAAGTTACCTATTACATTTTTAACTTAAAACTCCGTAACTCGAGATTTAGTTTAGAAGTTTTATCATATATCTGCGAGACGATGAGAATATTTAATCGCCCATGGATTTTCGATGAAAACGCACGATGTACGGTATCATGCGTATTCGACGGGCCACCGAAACCATGCTACAGAGTGTGCCACGTCGCGGAGGGTTCTTTTTGCTCGAGGGAGAGCGTACCTCGTGTCGAGACCCGTATAAGGACCGACTTGCACGGTACAACACACCGGGTTCTCGGCCTCCTGCCTTCCAGTACACAGGATCCGCTATACTCCGGTATCGATACCAGCTATCTCATCGCAGGATCATGCGTAGTTAATTTGTCGTAGCTCCCTCTTCGACTACCGGCCTTTTTTCCTTCGATAATGTCTGCTAAGAAGTACCTAAATCAGAGGTAGTTATGGTCAATTATATACCTCACCCTTTTTAAACCTTAGTCTTTTATCGACTTGGCTTCGTCAACGTCAGTTATGTGCGCAGCGTTGCCCTTATATTACGGTAAGAGTATATACGGTATAGTAATAAGTTATGGTAACGATAGGAAGTAAGTCTTAAGTTAAGTGGGTTTTTATTCGTTAAGGGCAGTTTCATGAATACCCTCGGTAAAATATCGAAAGAGCGTAGAAATATTTTCGCACGTGGATTGTGGAATTGGTATATACATGGTGCTTTATACTTCTGGTTATATGTTTTCGCCGAAAAAAAGAATAACCTGAAATATCTAAAATATACAACATGCTTTCATAAGTTCACGTGATTCACAACGAAAGGGTGAATCACAATCAGCCTGTATGTCTTAATCCGCTCCCTATATTTTTTCTACAAAACCCAACCTCTTTCCCCTTATATGTCATTTAGGTTTAAAGTCTGATCATGTATACAGTGGCTTCTCTCCCATTTTTCCCGGGAGGGATCGACCATTGCGTGCGACTGGAACCTGTTACATGCGCGCACACGGGAGTCGTAAGACCCGCAAAGCGACACGTAATAATACGGCTGGTAGGCTGAGAGGTGGGCTGCTCGTACTTACGTACGCAATATACGACACATACACGCTCCACGTACGTGGAGGAGCTACTTTAACCTGTTCGTCGTGGCGCACGAGAGATCGGGTCACCCTGGGAGAGGGGTATCATTCGAAGGAACGAACGCGGCGTGGCGGCGGCGAGAAAGGATCGACGAAGGCTCACTCGTGATCGCCGACTAGAGCGAGGATAGAGAAGAATTCCGAATGCAACCAAGACGACGATTCGTTTCCTGGAACACCTTCTTTTTATCCTCTTCTTCACGGCGTCGGCAGGATCACTCCTCGAAACCTCCTCGATTCGACATCAAACGTGTACTATGCAGATATTGTGCATATCGAACAGACGAGAAAGTAGAAAGTGGCGTGGTAGAGGGAGGACGACGATGTAAGATTGAATCCTAGACCAGCTTCACCTGCTTCGTGAATCGAGCTGCGGCGTGTTTGCTTTAAGATTCGTTCTGATTAATCAACTCGCTTGAATTCAAGCTTGGGTTCGTACAAGATACTCAAATCGAGCAACTTACATTTAAATAAACTGACGTCGTGAAATAGATAAGTACTTAAAATGACGTCAAAGGAGCTTGTTAGGAAGGAGATGTATTTACTTGATTGTATATAAGTATAAAATTCGGACTAACAGAAATTCACGCTTAAATCCGAGTAATTTGAGTTCAAGCTGCTTGGTTAAGGTTTAAGGAAATAACTGAAAGAACTTTGAAATTAATACGCTCGCGATCGGATCCTTGATTTTATTTCAGTTCCAGATTTGTTTGAGTATCTGATCCTCGAGTTGTTTTGAATTTTGACCAGGCTGTTACATGACGTGATGGTGGGCGTACGAGCATTGAACGCGTGGAGAACGCGAGTACGCGTCCTTTCAACGCTACTTCCGTTAAACGTCGCGCAGTTAGCACCTTCTGGTGGGCGAACGAGAGTATCGGCGGTTGCGTGATCACATATCATCCTTCTCCTTGGACTAGAGTTTCTATTGCTACTACAACCTTTTGCTCTTAGATTTTTTAATAACTGTAGCATTTATGTATATCCCTGTTTATAAGTCATTGGGTAGTTGCCGATAGTAGTTTTGTACGTAATGAAAGTATTTTTTAGCGTTATATTTTAGAGTTTTGCTATTTATTTCCATTCATGTGTGTGTCTAGCTCGTATTATTCCTTCGTGTTTTGCATCTAGTAAATTAACATAGAAAGGACACTAATATTGTAATAATATATTTCTTAAAACAGTTAGAAGATTGTTTTTCGCGTTACACTGATTTTTCTGTATCTAATCTTTGTGTATATATCTATAATTTCTTTTTTATGATTGTCTTAAAGACTATATACGAAATATAAGAAAATCAATATTCCACTAGTTTGTATGCTCGTTCGGGAATAAGTTATATAGGTTCGATTAGAACCAATCAGACCTAAGTAAGTCTCCTTTAACTGTGGAATAGTTGGACCAAAAAAGTGAATTAACGTGGGTTAAACTGAGACATGGATCAAATAACATCAACTGTCTCGTAACTGTCCGATGTGCATCGGTTACTGATCTTTAGGTGTCCTGGTTTTCGATGCGTACCGTGCAAGGACTTCGAGGGACTTTGCAATCTTTGCATACACGTGCTAGATCTGAATGCGTTCACGCCTGCTGGATAAACGAGCGGCCGCGGCCGTGTCAACTTCTCGGCATTGGACGGTTGAACAACAGTAGCATTCCCGCAGCGTGCTATTACCACTCGATACTAGCCGTAACTTTGTTTTATTTAATAAACCAGTGGTTGCGCAATCGTCTTGCGTGCGCGCTTTCTGCGCCGTGAATTCGAGCCGAGTGATCGAGCTTCGGGAAAAGAACGGCAGCAACGTAGTTTTCTTGCCCTGTTAGATGTTTAATGATACAAAGTGTGAAGTATGAACTTATTTTGAATCAGTTTGTAGAGTTGCACCATCGAATTTTAAGAAAGGAAACGCACAAACTTTCTTCTCGTTCAACAAGAAACAATGCAAAGAACGAAGTACATCCTTTTTCTTTTAAGAAAATACTTCTGATCGATCTTCGAGAATTGAATTTGCTTTGAACCAATCTGCATTGCATAATTAACACTTTCTATATTCGATGGCTATGTTACTTCAGTCGGATGATTCAGCTTCAGGAAAAGAACTGCTGGAACATAGTTTGTCTGCCGTGTTCGATGTTTGATGATATAAAGTATGAAATAGCTCTGTTAAATCTCGGGGATTCAATCTCTGTATGTACAATTAATATTCGCTTGACTGGTTATAATATAATATTTAAATTACGTAAGCAAATTCCATGAATACGACGGTACAAAGAATGGAGTATCTTTGTTGGACTTTTAGAGATAAAATTTATTTTGCATTAATTTGTATTGTATCGCGCAATTAAATATCTAGATATTAAGAAGTGTGATTTTCGGAATGTATACTTGGATATGGAAATTTCTCTTACAACGAAAAGACTTCGAAAGACAGCGAAAAAAAATATAAACAGCAAAATTCTGAACGGTCCTAAAGAAACATCGTCTTATGCAATGACAGGAAGAGGCACGATCTTGTCCTTGACCAGGCCGAGCCTCGAAACCATTCTCATCTCTCGCAGACTCTGATAGCCCTATTTGAATCGACCTATATGTTCAGTGGCACAATTAAAATTCCCTCCAAAGTAAAAAAGGAGCAGACCCAAAAGAAAAACGTATACCAAGAAGAAAAAGATCGTGTGGAGCTACGGGAGCGCAGGCTGGCCTGCTTGAAGAAGCAGAAGACTCGATAAAATTGAAGGAAACGCGCATGCGCGCACATTAAGACCAGACATCGGAGCAGCTCGATGGAAGAACGACCGTGAGGATCGGGACAAGTCGTCGGGTAGAACCAGCGTCTATCCAGTCAAGCCAGTCGACCGGTCGACCAATCAGCCAATCAGGCGTCATGCGAGTCGACCGGCGCTCGAGGTGGAGTGCTCGTGTCTACCAGTCAGTGCTCGACCAGCGTTCTCGGAGCATGTACTCGCGTTAATAACGTTTGTCCTCGAGCATTTTCCAATACGTTTGTTGCTTTGGCGTGGTCGCGCGGGAACTGTTTCAGTCACAGTGCGTTAATCGATCGTATTAAATAAAGAATAAAATGAGAAATTCGTGTCAAGGAAAAGAACATCCTTGTGATTCGTCGTTCCTCTCGATTGAGGAATCTTCGAAGAATTGCTGAAGGAATAGCCAGTCGTGTATAATTGTTAGCATTAGTATTTCAAGAATTCTCGTTCTAGTGTCGAGGAATCGAGTGACTGTGTTTGTGACTTTACGATGAAAGAAACGAGTCTACCAGTGGATTAAGGCGCCCCATAAACCCGCTCGAAGCAACGCCATGGCGCCCCCAGACAGGCACAGATCACCGAGACCAGGCTCGGGACTCAGCCTCTCCGTGCTCGGTGAGTTTGCACCCGAGATTCTTCAGTTTCTCTATTTCTCGTTGATTCGCTCCGTGGTTCTTTGGAAGCTATTGGTAGCAACCTTTCACAAAGGCGTCGGCCCTGGTTCCCAGGACTTTTCAAGCGAGACCTGGAATCGATGGGAGAAACGATTCGTCCGTGGAATAAGTATCTAAAGACGTTTCACGAGAGATCGGCCGTAGATGAAGCTGTGTTCAACAAAGTGTCGCTGATTTGATCTAGAAACGGCCTCGAGTTTACCGCTAACTGCAAACAAGGGATTACAGTTTCCCGAAGTTAACGGGAAATACGATAAACTTCTTTACGCTCTGTTCGAGATGATTTTGTAACCCTTGACCAGTAAAATCCAATAAGTTTTTAAGTAAGCTTTATACTTTGAAGCTTTCATATATAAAATTGTTTCATTAACGATTTTTCTAGTAAAATGCTGTGATTATTCGATAAGTATACAAATAGTTTTCTTTCGTTTTCTTATAAATTTCGATGTAAAAATACCAATACTCGATGTGATTTTACAATATCTTCGCCGGAAAAAAGTTACGTACAAAAATGTATAAATAAAAGGAAGAATAATAATGTATAATTAAAAGAAATATAGAAATAAAATTGCACATACTTAAGTTAAGAAACATACATTATACATACATAGATGTATCTTCTTCGCTTAAATTTCTGTATTCAAGCTAAAAATGAGGGTTTGCAAACCAACGGCCGACCCGTATAAGGAATTAACGTGCGATTACAAGGCAAGAAGCCGAGCTGGCGTTAACGATTAGAGCAGGTGTAGGACTTTTTATTTTACCAACGTACATGCACCCTTATCTTCTATACGATCGTCTGCAGACGACGTGAAATTAACTATCGAGCGAGTCGCGACGCCACGAAGCGAGCTTTACGTGCGTCCTTGATTTCTCGATGTTAGACTAAGTGCTTCGCGGCACGAAAACTTCGTTAACGCGCGAGATGGTTTTAATTAGAGTGGAATGCAACCAGATTCGTGGGATTCGCCAAGAATGCCGACACTGACGAGCTCGAATGGCGCTTAGATTGCGCGCCGTCTCTTATCATCGAGGACATGATTGCGGTCTCCGTGAGTTTCTTTAAATCACCCGTTACAAGGTCGCCAATAGGGTGTCTAGCGTTCCTGATAATCCTTCTTGGAGTGTTTTCAGCTAATCTCACGACTTTTTTATGTTCTTTTTTTGATTCGTGCCTTTTCTCCTTTTATTTCTCTTTCGAGCGAGTTTAGAACGGACGAAGATTCTGAATTTGCGAGCGTATAACACGAAATGAAGGAGAGTCTACGTCGCTCGTAATGAAGGGTTGCCAGGAGCAGCTCGACTTTCAGCGAGATCACTGTAATTTTTTCGTCCGAAGGCTCGAAACCGACGCGATACAATTTTTTTCTCAGACGCCTTGATGTTTTTGAATTCGTTGAATCTTCCGTATGACTAAAGGGAAAACTACGTATCTACAGAATCAAAGACATAAAGAATTATTGTTTCCAATGACTAAAGTTTCGCTTAGAAGGTTTCCCCTTGGAATTCCTCTTGGAAAATCTTGACACTTTTCACTATTTTCTGCATCAATAATAGAACTTTTTCTTTTCTCTAAATCGATGATTGCTATTCATCGATCACGGTGCATCCTCGTTACGTCATAATGTACACCGCCTCAGGAACGTTATCGTTGGTGCATCGCGATAAATGACTCATTGGTCGCATCAGTCACCGAGAAGATGTTAACATTGCCCCTGGACGGTCACCGTCTTCTGCGAACGGAAAACTGGTCGCGTAGACGAGCGATGGAGTAGTCGCGCTTCTGCAACGGAGTGGAACCGGCCACTTCCGTTTTCGGTACGCGCGTTCGACTGGTTCCCAGGAAACTTATTATTTCGAAAAAGGGGCAACCGACCGACGTTGCTTGCCATCAGCTCGGTCAACAGCCACCTGTTGCACCCAATTAAATGGCGTAATTGACGCTTGCTTTTTAGAGCGTGACAGAACGCTCACGTTTCTACGGACAGTCTGTTATTATTTTCATTTACCGATTGACTTTTCGCTTTTCTTTCTTTACTCCTCGCGCCTCCGTTTTGATTTTTCTACCTTTCCTTTTCACTTTTATTCTTAATTCTTTGTACTTGGCTCATTCTACCTCTAAATTTATATAAAAATAGAACAGTTGAATTTCGATATTTGAAAAAGAACGCCTAATGATAAGACAAAAAGAATTTAATTTCCTGAACGCAGACATACCTATTATTTTCGTACAAAAATAATTGGAAGATGATTTCTCTGACTATTCTGCCATTTTTAGTGACATCGTCCATATTTCATTTTATTCTTATATTTACACAGGTGGAATAATATAGATGTACGATCAACAGTAGAATTTAATTAACGTGTTCAGCTATTGAAATTTTACATATGAATGACATCATTTTGAAAAGCATAAAAGAAAATTCTAGATTAATTTAAGTTGATTGAAAATTCTGTGTTAATCTGCTTAATTTCCTACAACGATAAGCTATCTACACCTCGAAGATTTACTTTCTTCCTAACATATTTGTACAATGTATTTTATTACTTTCGAATCTCTAAGATTCAATTTCGTTCGCCTTTATTTATCTTATACTTTCTCGTCCCACAAAAAGCAAACATACACTATCGTCAATTGTCTGCTAAGTGAAACGATTTTCCAGCCCTTGCTGTTTTGTACTTTCTCGTTGCTCAATTGGACTGAAAATTGTAATGGTGTAAGCGATCATTTTAAGAATTTCAAATCATTTATTTCCCTTCATCGTTCCTTTAGTTTCGTAATTAAGCTGTAACTTTATTCCCTGCTACGATACATTTTCTCACGGCTTCTAGAAATATAATCAACACTTTCTAATGATAAACGGTAAATAGTGTGTTATGAAAATTGGCAGTGGACTGACTTACATCGCTATGATTTTCAACTTTTTAATTCTCTTTAATTCTATGTTGTTTCACGTGGTAATTAACAATGTAGTTTGTCTATGTAGACAAGAACGTGAAGAAAATTGTAAAGAGAGAAAGAATTACGTCTTCGATATCGATCCCTTGGACAGGCGTTGAGTCGTCGACTGACAATTGACCTCATACGGCGTTGCATTTGCAATGGACGCGTTCGTGGTTGCACGTCATCGACAGGAACTACCAGCTTCATTGAAAATACACACCGTACAGTACTGGTCGGTCCGGTGCCAGTCGATGAATCAGACTTCACGCGACACTGATCGTCACGCGTCTCTTTCGATCGAAAAAGAATTCCATCGCGTGTGTGAAATTCACGCGCGCCGTCTTGTGTAACAATAAACTTTGAACGAGACACGACGAACCTCCTCCATCTTTATTTCAAACGTCTTTACGCCATTCCACCTCATTTGCATAACCAAGATCCATTTCGTCAAGTCAGAATTTTCTATTCTTTTTTTACGTTAGGTATTTATCTCTTTCTGAAAATGAGTCGTTATAAATTGATATTTTAATGAACACAAGAATAGAAGTGGAACTAAGGCTCATCTAAAAGTGTCTTAATGTATATGAAGTACTTCAGTTTGCATAATTTGAATGTTTTTCATTAATTGAATATTGCATTTCTATATCAAGTACTTGATTCCAGATATGTTATATATTTTTGTATCGTTAAATTTCTCATAAATGATCAAACACATATAGTCTAACAATAATTATAGTTGACACGAAATGGACTACTAATCGACTACTAATCGTGAATAAGCAGACAAATGTCAAAAGCCTTAGGATTCATTCAGATAAATCGTTGTCCAACATAGAAAACCTGTCGTTTCAGCTAAAACGCTTTTCGCCCCGAGATTTATGTTGCAATCGATGAAACGAGACAGCGTGCGACAGATTGCAAACCGGGTAAACCCGGCATGCACAAATTAAATCATTCGCTTGATTCTTTCTCCAGTCAGCTTGTCCTGTCCTTTACCCCTCGCCATTTGTAGCGGCCATTCTTTCGCTCGAGGCTGCTTAACCGCGAACAAGATCCAGTTTCCGCGACTTCCTGTTCCACGTATTCGTATATTCTCTTCCCTCTTTCGTTTCTCCAACGACCACGACCGTCGTCGTTTATTGGCCGCATAGATTATGAATGAATCCTACTATACGGAAACGTTGATCGTATTTCGTAAGGTGTTCTCTTTTTCCTGTTTCTACGTTTCTCTTTCTAAAGTTTCATCGATTGACGAGTTGAAACACGTTCGACGTGTTTCACAAAGATTACGCAACCGTCGCGGGCATTTGGAAGTTTGATTCCGGCCAATGATCACAGGTCCCACGCGATTTCAACCGCGATACCGACACTTCGCGCCCGTTATTATAGGTCACCGTTATCTTTCTATGAATCTCGATAAGTTACGACCGATAAACCCAGCCGGTTACAGAGAACGAGTCGCGCGAATCGCCTTCAAACGATAATTGCATCCCCGTTTTCCTCTTTTTCGACGAAATCCTACTCTACTCGATGTTATCCAACTCTTTCCTGGAATTTGTGGAAAAATTTTGATGTCTGATAAAGGTTTAAAGATTCTCGGAGAATTTAGAAATTTGCAAAACTCGACAAAGATCTAGAGGTTCTTAGAGAATTGTAGAAAGCTTTAGAATCCTAGATCATTCGTAGCAAGATCGTAAATTACAAGTTTCTGCCTTTTTTCTCACTGCAACTTTAAAACACAAAAAATGAGGCCCATGGGAAAAAGATGATTTCGGAAGATAAACAAGTAAAAATTGTCTTCCTTCCATTCCAATCTCAAAAGATAAAAATAGGACACTTTTGAAGTGATATAAAAACTTTAAATGTCCATGCCGGCGAAACTGGTTTAATTTTAAACCTGTGGCTCAGACGAGGATCCAATGATCGCGGATTAGTGAGGTCGCGGCGATTCATCGCGTTGCCAGACGCCGAGAGGCCAACGGACTTCCTACTCGGCTACATCGGCTATTAACTTGGCAGGTTTCTGAGAATGGACGTCCCAGACGCGACTGGTAGGACTGGTGTGTCCGCTCTCGACCCTTCGCCTCTATTCTTGCCCCTTCACCGGCCAGACGGAGACCCATGAGCTCGCATATACACATGTTTGGTATCCTATGCCTCCGAACAGGTCAGGGAAAAGCTGTAAAGCACGGCAGAGTATGACACTTTCCAGCAGCGGCTGCTATTGTTAGTAGATGTATTTTCTGGACGACGCGACGGGGAATGCACCGACTGCGCGGACAACGGGTCTCGAAGGACGTGTTCGTTCGACTGAATCGACTAAAGGCAAATAAAGTCGTTGTCGAAGAGAAAGAAGATTTCTGCGACGCAGATGGTGGAAGATCTTTGGAATATTAGAACCTGCCGGGGAAAACAATTGAATGATGAAGAAATTGGGGAAAGTGATAAAAGTTCATTGAAGTGAAAATTTCAGTGGAGAAAAGAACTAAATAGAGAGAGAAACGAAGGAAGAGATAGAAATATATTATAAAGATTAGGAAGGATATGGAGAGGAATTTATGACATGGAGGATGGAATTCGATTGGGGATAGAATTTAATGGAAGAAGATAATTTTTTTGCGCAAGGAGAAATTAAATATTCTAAAAGTATTATCGGGTTTTAATTATCGGAATTTTTCTAGTTATTACTGTGTATTAATTTAGGGACAGATATTTGGATTGGGATAATTAACCTAATTCAAATATTTAGCTGAACATTGTTCTAAATATTACACTGCGAACTTAATGCGCCAACTGATACTTCTTTAACTCAGTTTGAGTCACCGACCCAGTCATATTTTTCTATGGTTAACAAATTTCTTAAATTCGAATAATGACTATGAAATCCTGAGCAAAAGATCATAAGACATAATAATTAAAGGACGCAAAAAGCGATTCAAGAATGATTGTGCTTATTTTCGGGACCATTAAATTTTCCAAATTTATTTGACTAAGATTCCTCAAATTTCCTCAATGAAACGAAGCATTAAAAGTTTCATTCTCAAGTAACTTTTAATATCTGGAAATCATTCCCGGACGACATACAACCAAGATCCCGAGCCAGTCAATATATTCGAAATCGGTAATAACCGAACGACAAGGACTAACAATCACGCAGAAAGATCGTGAAAGGAAAAAACTAATTTCCCCTACGTTACCGCCGTACCTCTTTTCTTTTCTGGTTCACGAAACATGCGTGGGATTGTGATGGAATAAAATTCTCATTAACTCGGAGCAAGAACGAACAGGAGTTTTCGGATGCACGAGAAAGTGAGTCACAGCTGACGGTTCTGAGATCAGCACTGTTTCGAGGTCAGGATACGCGTGTTTAAAATGCATCGTGCGCCTTACTCCATCCTTTCTTCCCGCAATCGTTTCTTTCTGCTTTCGTTCGTACATAAGAAGGAGAGGAAGAAAAAAAAGGGTTTGACGAGTCCTCTCGCGTGTCCGTTCTTCTTTGGTCGTGTTGCTTCGAAGAAAACGGGTTCACGGCGCTACCCTCGACGCTTTTGTGCGATGCGAGCCTCCTCCTCGAAGTGCAGGATACGAACGCTTACGGTCACGCAGCGGGATACACATAGGTGCCTGTATTTCGCAAGCATCCATTCGTAAAGCCCAAGATCTATCGGCAAACTAAGCTAAGTTACGATAAACAAAGCTAAGTTTGAAAACATTTGCTTCGATGCATCTATACTGAAACGTTTCCATTGCTCCTGATTCAAAATACGCGATGCTTTGCTTAGTACAGCTTACTTTGACTTGCTGATGGATCTCCGGCTTAATCCACCCAAAATTCAAGCTTTTACGATTCCATCGAGACGAGTAGATTTTCGAAACATGGAGTCAGCCATGAATACAAAAGATAGGTAGCTCGAACAAGTAAATTGTTTTGAGATTTTTCGGTAGAGTTAAGGTGAAAGGGTATAAAATATCTTTAATTATTGATAGATTATTTCAATAAAAATATAAATTCAAAAATGAAATTTTGTTTGCAATTTACCTAAGGATTTTTTTATTTACTTTTTATTTTACTATCAATTCTCGCATTGAGAATTATAAGTAATTTTCTCTGGCGTGGCGCAGTGACATGGCTAATTATTTATAATAAGTTAATACTTATTATAGATAAGTATAATTTATAAATAATTATTATAAGTAAGTAAATATTACTTAATCTAAATATCTAGTTAATCTAGATCTAATCTGTCTAAATATCTAGTTAGTGCTTAGGTCTAACGGGAAGTGTTTTTTTAGCATGCGGATCTGGTGTGCCGTGTTAAGTAATTTAGTAATTAGGGGGTTTCGATGTTTGATGACTCTTTTGCTATATCTATTGCTATATTTTGATATTTCTTCTTTGACTGTGGGTATCTTGAGGTCGCGATGTATTGCTTCGTTGGTGACATACCACGGTGCATTTATTATTGATTACCTAAGGATTAATTTATATTTTTCTTTGCCAAATATCGACATTTAACGTTACATAATTTTGGTATCATTCTATGTACCTGATCTAACTGTACAATTAATTTACTATACAGTTACCTGCAGCAAAGTAAAAATAGATCATTTCGGAGCGAACAGATAAAGCGTGACTAGTAAACGAGAGAGATTGAATAATCTAACAAGTTCAATGCAAGTCGATACCCTCGTCTGCAAAGATCGAACGGTGAAACAGAGTGCTCTAACGAGCGATTGCTTCTTTATTACTTCTTTTCTAAAAGATAGATCGGTTAATTCCAAAGGGGGCAGGCGGTGTACAGACGAAATCGAAAAAAGTTCCGTGGCGACGAGTCTTTTCTTAGCTCGTCTCCATAGTTAATTCCATCCGCTGATAGACGTACGTTCTTATCAGTATCTTTGACCGACGACTGGCGGGTCTGTGCGGTCCAGCTAATCAACTGAATACCACAAACAGACTACATCAGGGAAATTAGAACCTCCCATTCATATACTGTATGGGAACTTAAATTTAACACTTCCGGAGTTGCTGATGTAATATTACGTTTTCTTTTTCAAATGTGATTAGTTATGGTTGTGTTGTTCACGTTCGTAAAAGTGCGTCATAGAGACCACAAAAAAAGTCATAAAAGTTTGCGTCTATTCAGTATCATAGTTTTCAGTTGAGATAATATACATTAGGCTAGGTTGATACGTATCGATAAATGTACGTACCGTTTTCAGTTTCAACAACAACAATTTTTTAAAAATTCTACCGAATAATTTTTTGATAAACTCGCTTCGCATTTTCTGTGATTCTTTCTTCAATTTATGTTTCAATGTGTTTCATATGTGTTTTGTAAGATTTAGGCCAGGACTCCATTTATCGCAGTACTATTCAGCGAATCAATGTCCGAAGAATTAGATTCCATCCTATGTAACAACATCTAGAAGCAGTCTGCACGTTCATATCGAATCGACGTTACAAGATCAATAACGTACTTGATCTAACACTTTTGCCCAATGAATATATTCAATCTTGCTCGATTTTATCTCGCAACTAGCTCTAAATTATCAAAAAGAAAGAAAAAGAAATTCGAGCAATGAAACTATTAGAAGAATTAAACGATAGATCGAAGTGTGCCGAGAACAATGAATCCCATAGCGTTCGATCACTGTCATCCTCCTCGTATCCGGGGATGAAATTACGATGATCGTCGATGAATAGTCGTGAGCAACAAAACCAACGAAACGTTCAGTTACGCGCGATTGAATCGAGAGCTCTCTCTTGCGGCTTCCACGCATTGAACCTCTTTAACCGTAGAATGTACATATGTATAAATACAAGCGGTTTCCATGTACGCGACCGACTAAAAAGAAATCGACATCCAACTAGACTTTTAATCGCGATCGCGATTAAACTCTGAACAATCTCTTGCAACGGTTCTGTTACGCGCTCGTTTAATTAGACGCGCACTATTTCTGCAGCATAATCAACGCTATGAATTTCAAAACTGCGCAAGTTCACTAATCGATATTTCGCAAAAATCAGTTCTTATTTATCTTCTTTAATTCGTTGTTATACTGCGGACATTTATGGAAATTCATATTTTTACGAATTTCATTAGAAATGTGGAATCTCTTTTATCTAGTAAATATTATGATTGATGCTATACTTTATATACGTTCTATTATGTATTTTTGTACTTGGAATTTTCCCGTAAATGCGTCAAAATCTGAAGTTTATTTATTATTAATCTTGTTTATTTTTTCTTATGACAAAATTTCAATTCCTTCTTGTAAATAATTTTTATGACACTTTTCGAAACGCATATACCAGTGAGAGAGAAACGATCGAATTTTATTACTTAACACAATAGATTATTTAAAAACGCGAAAAAGCGAAAAGAGTACGATCAAGAGATGAGATTTCTGTATTATTTTAAACGTTATTAGATAGCTAAATAATCTAAGCAAGCTGAAAACAATTATATGGGTCGTAATCTAGCGTCAAAAATAGAATCGTGCTGTTTTGGAATTCATGGCTTCAATTTTCTGTACGAGTCCGGGTTGGAGAAATGTTTCTCGAAGCGGACATGAACTCGGCCGGTTTTTAGATTTTAATCCGGGAAACGGTCCACCACGATAAACGACAGATAACCCATGGCGGTAGAGAAGTTTTCCCCGCTCGTCTACGATTTAATCTGTCGAGGTAGAGCAACGCTTATCTATCGGCCGTTATCGCGCGGCCCAGAGCCTGAACCTTATCTCGTGGAAACGGACAGGTAAACCCATGCTCCACACAGCGTTGCCCGTGAGAGAGCGACGATTAGAAACCGGAGTCAAGAAACTTGGCTGAGAGGCACGAGAATTGTCTGACTTGATTTTGAGTACGGTATTAGGTTATGACTAGATTAGATATTTATGCGTTTAGATATGTAACATTTGAAAGTGTGCGAATGGCCAGAATGCATTTAATACGCAATAATATACGTAGTATTTAAAGTAAAGGCCTTGCCTTACTATAATATTTGGCGAATGAAATAAATTTCTATTTAGATTCGACTTTTTTACAAACTTATAAAGTTTCTATTAAAAATGTATAAATCGCTCGGTTTGATTATTCTGGTAGTTGTTACGGTATTGAAATGTAGCTACATGTATATAAGCTTGAATTCTCATCGAGCAATGCGATGTATGAAATATTACATATAAATATTCAATAGTGCTTGTCACGCGAACGTAAGATAAATTTATCATAGTGTTATAAACGGTATTAAAGACGTCAAAACAAACCTCGATCATTTGCTTACCAACGAATCGTCCGTGCAATTAAAGGATGATCGAGCAATTAAAGTTAGAAAAGAACAGATCGTAATCGCACGCTTTCCACACAATGTAAACCGCGATTAACATATCTAATAGAGTCGCGGTTTCGACACTCATCGACCACGGAGCAACGACATTTTGGATTATTAATCGTACTCGCGTCGTTTGGAACACCTTGCATGCTCGTCACAGGAGAATTATCGAGGCCATGATCCTATATACCAGAGTGAACTTTTCGTGGAGAACGGTGCAACGATGGGATTCTATTGGAAGGATACAGTTGAAAATGTCTCGTTTCTTTTAGTAGAACAGAGATACACGAGAATAAAAACAAAGATGATCTCGAAATTTAAATCGGACAAATAATGTAAGTGTATTTTTGTTGGAAGAAAATATCTCGTGCCACTTTTCTACAGATTTCCTCGGTCGCAAATATTACAGTATAGTATCTGTAATAGCACCGAATTTAGATTTACATTTTCTATCTTCAAAAGAAAGATGCAAATTACACGGTACATCAGTCTCCATGGCTAATTGATTTCCAGATAAATTACAGTGTTCGAATCCGTGTCGATTCTTCTTCTTTCAGTTAGGTCCGCGTTAATCGAGCAAACCCTACTTTCCCGGTTTTCCAATTAGCCCGTTTCAGTGATGGTTCTTTTTACTCTACATTCTCTGACGAAGAAGTCGAGCTATCGATATTCCAGGAATTCCTTTTGGCATCTGATCTGAATCTCGTGAAAGTCGCTTGTTTTTAATCGTTTTGACGTCTTTCCTCGTCTCGACCGATTTTATCCCGATTTCTTCTTCTTTTCCTGCTCGTACCACGAACCACAGGCATGATCGAAGCGTCACACGGTGCACTGTTTGTCATTTCATAGCCTCCCGGTATAGCGGAAGGCGTCGCGTCGCGTCGCGTCGATGTAAATATTGCAGCCGTAGGCGAGACTCGGTAGGGTAACTTTCTCTCATTCTTCAGGGTACAAAATAACGATTATTGCGCGTGACTCGTCGAAACCAAAACGATCACATGTACTCTCTCTGCGTTATCTTTTTTCCTTTTTTCCTCGGCCTCTTCTTTCGCTACTCGTTCTTGCGAGACCAAACTCTACACGCGGCCGTTCCTTTTCATCGATCGCGACAGCCTTAAGATTCATTTAATTTTAATTAAAGCGTGTTATGAAACATTTTACAAGAAAATATTGCGTAACGCTTAAAAAAAAAATTCCTCCCATAAATATAATTCTACGGCAATTTTGTTTTCACGATTAAATGTATGCATTATCAAAATATCGATGGTAAACCTGTCGTACGAACTTGGTGTCAAAACGAGAACGAAAGCGGCGTAAATGAAAAACGGTGTTTCCCCGGCCAGTATCTCGATTCGGGTCAGCCAGTCGGCGACGGGGTACCAATTTACGAGGACGCAGCATGGCCCAGGAGCAAGAGAGCGCAACGGAGAACGGAAACAGCGACTGGGGAGACCAGGACAGGTGGCCCCTGGTGCGGACGTCGCGTCGTTCTGCTCCGTTCCCTCGGCTCGTGAGCGGGCTTTAATCGCACTCGTTCTCGCTCTGTTGCTCGGCTATGTCGTATTTTATCGCCGTCCCGCTAATATTGTTCGAACACCAACGTACCAACGAAGCCAGAAAGAGAGGAAGAGCTTGGTTCGTAAGCAGAGGAGAAGGTAGAACGGGAACAGGCTGGATTTAACGATTTGCGATGGTTTCAGTGGAAGAATCAATCGAGAACGGACTTAAATATCACGGACGTATTCTGTATTTATTCGTTTGTGCAGAATTTTTCTCTTCTCTTCCCTCCTTAACAATGAATGGTTCTATCGAATTACTTTGAGCCACAAAGCTCTTTTAGTCAAAGTTGTCAAAGACCAAAAAGAATTGTTCGATATACTTTAATATATTATTTGATAATATTGCAGATAGACGAATGGCAAGAAGTCATCGTTCTCAATTATTTATTTATTAAAATAAGAATTAGTATTCTTAGATCGTATGTCATTTGATCATTTAACTTGGAAAAAACAAGGACGCAATCGATTAGAACCCCTATGACGAAACAGCACCGACGTACCGATACTTAACAGATAGTTTGAGAAATGCCTGCTTTACCTGTAACCGTGTTACCCTAAAAGAGCTTCGTGGCTCAAAGTAATTCGATAGAACCATTCATCGTGAAGAAGGGAAGAGAAGAGAAAAATTCTGCACAAACGAATAAATACAGAATACGTCCGTGATATTTAAGTCGGTTCTATAACACCATGAATCGTTTTTTCGATTCTATTTGCCGCTATAAAATCGAAACGCAAAAGTACAACGCTGCGACTGGTTCGGCACTGCAGAGTTCGCCAAAGGGTGAAGAATGCGGAACCGTTTGCCGATATCGACACGCGTCAATGACTGCATGCGTAACCACACTATAACTAAAGGATTAAAATTGGATTGAAAAGAATCGTAAGAAATAAAACGACATTAGACCTCCATGATCAAAGATCCGTGTATGTACGATTCCCTGGTTGCTGTTGATAAGAAATCAAGTCATTTTCCACGAAAGCGTCGACGATGCGGCATCGTAATTCTCGCGGTTTGCGGAATAATTGGAGAAAGTTGAAAAGTGGCTGGAGGCCTGCCCTATGATCCTGCAAGAGAAAAATTCGAATACTAGAAAAAAGAAAAAAAGAACAAGAAGCATTCACAAAGCTCCGAGAGAACTCCTACTCGATCGAGCCTTTTGATGTTTCGAAGAACCGTCACGGTCTAGGAAACGTGGGAATAATAGATGCCGGATTTATACGGGTCGCGGCGCACCGAGTTCTCTACTATGTTCAACCACGATGCTCGTTCTCGCCTTGTTAGATCGAGCGGGTGCAGGGGCGAGTAAAAAACCGGCGAGCCGAAGAAGACCATTAAATTACAATACAAAATGTCAGCAAGTAAAACGTGTCTAGATCGTGACTATCGTCGCTAAACGGAAAAAACGTGGACTTAATATACCCGAGAGTGCCTCCGTCGATTGAGTTTCTTTTTCGAGCATCGACAAAAACTGCTGTTCTCGCTTAATCCGCGATAGCAGAAGCGAATGAAAAAAAAGATCATGAAACGAATCTGTGTCGTTCGTCTCGTAAACGTCCAGGAAAAACGTGCTTAGTCGTCCTTGTTCGACTAATCGACGTATCTTCGTTGGAGAAAAAGATCGCTAGGATGTTTTATTTATCGAGTAGTTCTAGATCGGTGCACAAAAGCGTTGTGAGATATACTGTTTATAAAGAAGAAACGACTGATTTCAAATCAGTTTATTTATCAAAACAGCATGATATGGATAGTAGTAAATTTTAAGGTAAATTAAAAATTAGCGTTTGTAATGTCATTTTTCCTGCTTTTCGATTTATGGAGTTAGCTATATACAAATGCGTAAATATCCGCAGTTTATATATAAATTTCAAATAACGTAACGTGGTATATTATTGAGAAAGTATATTGAATCACCTGCAAGTTATCGATTAAATGTATATTATTTCAAATAAACCAAGTGGTGTTAAAACGAAGTTTAATATGCGCCAATCTAATGGGTATAACTTGTACGTCAAGACAGCCAGCGCAATTAACGAGACACTAGATCACCATTAATTAAATATACATAGCCAGAAACGGAGAAGAAATTGCCAGACGGAAGAAAGGAAAAAGTGTACATCTTATGGACGTTTCCTCGACCTTCGACTTCTCCTCGGCTCTCGGAACTCCTCTCTTTCTGTCTATAAATCTCGCGAGAACTGCCGATGCGGAGAGGATGGAAACTGGATATACACGCGGCGGAAACGCGTGAGTCAGTGATGCCTCCGGAGAAAACGACATCGTTGTACGAGTTTACCGTGGAAGCGACTATACGATCCTCTCTCTCTCTCTCTCTCTCTCTCTTTCTGCATCTCTCCTGGGTGCGTTGACCCAGCTTACGGTAACCCAGGCAGTGTGTTGCACCTGCCTCGACGTGGACTTACCGGGATAAAGGGTCGTGCGACCCGAATTACTTCCTTCTTTCAACGTTCGCCGCGTCATTCCATCTGAGTAACCCGCGAAATCACGCTTCGACTCGAGCTACTCGGTCAGCTGCCAGAGGTTGCCTTTAGATTGGCAAGAGGTTGTCCTGGATTACGGTATATGTGAATGAACCGTCGTACCACCAACATGACTGGGGAAACGTCGTTTATAGGTTTGGTTCTCTTAGGAGAGACTTTAACGGGCGGTGGAATCTGTAGACAGCCACCAGTTGCTGTTTCTCCATAACATGTTCTTTTAATATTGGTACCGTGACATTTTCAATAGTTCTCAAAAGAACTCTATTAACTCTTTCCAAGTAACAAGTAGGTTCTTGTAATATGTAGCGAGCGAAGTTCGCTCAGGCGCTAAAAGGTCATAGGACAAGAGGTTAAGCAAAAAATCTTCATGTTTCTCGGAACATAGACCATTGTGCCATTTAATGGACCTAGATTCGTTGCATTCTCGCCCCTAACTGTTCAATTACACAGAGTGATCGCAACGGTACCGCCCACGTCTTAACTGCCTCAACTGCTCAGCATGATCGTATTAATCTACAATTTGCATAGCTTGACCCGTTCAACACATCCTGAGTTTTCTACCTCTTCTTCGTGAACGTCGAACTGCCTCTAATATCCTTGTGGTCCTCTTGATACTCCTGATAGTAAGGATATAATAAGGTCGTAAATCAAAGGATTAAGAAGACGCACCGATTGATTTGCGGTAGCTGTAAAAAATAGCAAAAATTTTGTTTCAATATATATACTAGGAAGAAAGAGACAATTTTAAATTAACGCTGTACAGTCTCCCGAATCAGATCGAATTCTTATGCTTCGAATTACTGTTTCAATTCTTGAAGTACAAAAACATTAACGCTCGATCAATCATACAATCTCGCTATAACTCTTGCACTAAGAGTACCAACGAGCCGATCGAGAAGAACAAACTTCGATACGAACATAAACATAATTTTGCCTGTCGTGGAAAGGATCCATTGGAACCATTAACCTGGCGCTGCCATAAATTTCATGGTATATGACGTACGGTACAAGGTACGGCACACGAGCCAATGCTACATGGAATCGATCGAGGATCAGGAATAGAAGCGCCAGCAGGTTCCGCGTGTGCTTCGTGTACACACGCAGCAAGGATGAAAAAGACGAAGGAGAGGGCACGCGAGGAGGTCTTCTTCTCTTGACCTCACTTTCTAGAATCCTTTAAGTATATGGCGCCTTCCCGGTCACGGCTCGTTTATCCATTATCGATGAACGAACCGCACCGCTTCCCTGACACACGACGTGTCTCTACTAACCGAGATACCGGTGTGCCCTGTGCAGATTCTTCGTGACAGTTGGTCTCTGGCTGTCAAACTCGCGAACTCGTTGTTAAGTGGAACATCGATCTGCGTCTCACAAGGAAGTCGCGGCCTCTTCGACGTACCGTTTTTTCCCGTTTCGCTTCCCCTTCCTCCTATTCTCGGAGCACGCGCGAAAATGGTTAACAAGCGTTTTTACTGTTATTACAGTTCTTCTTAGGGAACGTCTGCGTCTTCTTGGGGGCAACGTTTCACTCCCAGGATCATATCGTAGACGATAACGTGAGAATTTAGATTTGATGGAGATAGGATACAGTTTGCATTCCGGTTACACGATTTGTTGCTGATTTTAGAGTTGTAGATTCCACCTAGCGTTAAAGCAATAATAACGTATGATTGTTTCGATATTATTTATACTATGATAAAATTTCATCCCTTATAAAATTGATTCGATTTCTTTGGATATGTATAGTAATACACATATAACATATTTAGTAATAATGTACGCACTGTACCAAATGAGTAAATTTCTTACAGATCTGGCCCAGATCCGAGCGCTGGTGGAGTCCACGGGTATGTTAGGTGGATCAACCTGTCCATCCTGCGAGATGCCATTCGACAAAGGGAAAAAACGTCGATTGATCGATTCTTGCGGTCACGAACGTTGCTATTCCTGCTTGTTTCGCAGCGAAGCTTGTCCACTTTGCCTTCGAGCCGACTTCAACGACGACGACGAGGGTCCCTTCAGGGAGGGGTTTACCGGGTTCTCGGGGCCCATGTCCATCCTCGCGCCCACGGATGGCTGGATCGATGAGTCATCAACGGTGAACTCTCTCTGTGGTAGCCCCAGACCTCGTACGAAAGTCACCACGAGAGCCAATCTTCCTTCAAGAGTCATGCACGTGAGCATATTGTCATCGTCCCCTTGGAATCGAATCGAGTAACACTATCTTACGCGGATCCTCGATTCCTTGAAACATACCTCTCTACCATTGGAATGTCTAGGTCATTTGCTCGCTATTGTTCGATGTTGTTCCCTCTGGTTGATTGCATTCGCGTAAATTCTAGAAAGAAACGACGTCAATTAGAATGTTGTTTAGAAACTATTTTCTTCCAATACGTAACGTTTTCTAACAAGTTTTTAACGAATGGATCGTTCGTTTCATAATTGTAGAAAACTTTATGTATAGTCACAAAATGTAAAACGTTCGGTACTCAGAAAAAATTGGAATTAGAACTCTAGTTTTGGATTGGTCGAAGAAAAAGTGAAGATTAATTAGTGGTTCTTTTGTTTGGTTCGTTTTGTTTAGCAAGAAGAGAGGGATGAAAGTGTCTCTTCTATGGCGATGACTAAGGGTTTGAAGAACAAGCCGCCAGCACTTCCGGAGTCTTCGTCGCAAGGTCGACAAAAGCTTCAGATGATGACGCAGAGTATGTAGATCAATATATTTTGAATTAATATTAATGCATATTAAAATATATTACGTTCTAATTTCTTCGATTTCTTTCAAGGAATAAAACAAACAGAATTTTTCAATCCAGTCGGTCTAATAAATCGATAAACACAAGATATAGTGAAAAATCTTCATTACAGGTTGTCCAACCCCACCGAATCAAAGGAAGAGGTTCTTTCTGAACCCAAAGGTCCTCAGGAGTTCGTTCGTTCCCCAAAGATCATCTAGACGAGGAACATCGTCGCCAGAACCAGTCGCAAACGACAATCCTTCCGCCTTATCAGGTAACATTCGACTTTAAATCATACTTAACAACTTCTAATAAAATAGATAACCGTGTAACACAATAGGGAGGAAGCTTCCTTTATTATTAATGATAAACCAACATGGGTGTAGCTTGGATGGCCTCTTCTTGGGAGGGGAAGTCTCGATGGCCGGGTGTAGTGCTGGGGAAAATCAAATCGTTGTGGAGCAACAGTCAAGGGACGGCAAACGATGGGCTGAACCAGCTCATCGACCCGAGGATCAAAGTTACAGGCAGGGAGAACGCTTTAGAAACCGAGTGTGCATCTTCTCGCGCGTTTAGAATCGATGAAACGTATATGCACAGGCTGCTCGATTGACACTCGTTTCACTATCCAATAATTTCTTGGTACCCACTGGCACTTTCCTATCCTCCCTTACACTTCCGGTAGAACACTAGCAGAGTTTGAAGCATGCACGAAACGTCGATTTAGTTCGACAACATCGCGTGGTGTGGTTGTAGCACGAATTGCTCCCCTTTCAGATTGGACACGTTTAGTGCGACAAAAACAGGAAAAAAGTAAACAAATCTTCGCAGAGGAGTGGTCGAGATTTTTAATTTTTAATGGGTGTGACATAAATTAAATTATCGATACATATAATTAGACATAATTAAGCCATTCAAAGAACTTATCATTTATTTTTATTATTTACCATCACCAATTTGATCTGCGTCACACTAATTGAAAATTAACTGCGATAAAATTCAATATGGAGATGAAACCAGTATCTAGTGGATTCTGCATCTTGAAAACATGTGTTCCCATGTGGTTTTTATTTATGCATCGTCCTTCCTACTCAACCATTATTCACTCCATCTAACAACCAAATGTTTCTTTCTTTCCTCAGACGATGAAGGAGGTTGTGTGAAACCGTTGTCCTCCAAGACGAGGAAGTCATCCCAATCGGACCTCCACATGAGGCTAGGTCTCCTTCTTGGCTCAAATCACACTCGACCAAGCAGCAGTGTAGACACAACAGATTTACCTGGCGTTTCCAATCGTTCCAGTACAGGTGCATGCCAATCCAGGGTCCCTATTCAGGGTCATGATAGTTCAGCAGCTTCGTTTAGTAGTCTAACCAGCTTCGAAACTCAAACTCTAGCCTCTACGAATACGAGTCCAGTCTCTACTTTAACTGGAACGTCCAGCGAAGCTGAAGCTGCTGCAGCCTTGAGGTGTCCAATTAAGCCTAAGACAAAGGTTAAAGGGAAAAGCAAGTCCAGAGACTGTGACAGTGCTGGAAGCTTGGCTTCCATTTCTACGTCGATTTCTGCATCTACGTCTATGTCGATGTCCATGTCCGTCTCCGTTTCGGGCTTGTCAAATGGCAGCTCAAGCCCCCTTACCCCTAGAAGACATTCCGTGAACGCCTCGCAACCTGGTCAGAGTGATGAACTTGGCCAATTTAAGAATAGACGTTCCTGCGCCAGGAGATCGGCCAGGGCTGGGAACATTAAGGGCGCCGTCGACACGAAATGTAAGTTTTTGAAGCACGAATTGGAACTTTGAAGCAGAGATAAGAATAAATTCTTTGAACAAGCCTCGAATAAAACTTGGGAATAAAACAATGTTACTTCTTTTTTAGTACGCTTCATACAACACCACGCAACGCAATTGACGCTGAAGCCCTTATTCTTCGAAGTACCTCTATTAGAAGCTGATCCACTGTTCACCGGTCGCCAATGGCTACTGCAGGAACTAGAATCGGTGGTGAACGGGTCCAGTCCTGGAGTTTTGATTTCTGGATCCCCTGGAACGGGAAAGACTGCGCTGGTTTTACAATTGGTGGAGCATAGCTGCTTTGGAAGGAGACGCGAGCAGGCTCTTCCCTCTGAGATCAGCGAAGAAACCGATGAAAAAGAGAGAATTGGATGTACCTCAACTTTACATGCTAGTATTCGTTATACTAATGAGAAGGTACATGAAAATTTGTAATTTCCTTTCTCTTTGTGGATAGCAAACAAACAATTGGTAGAACTCGATAAATAATTGGTAAAAATTCTGTTCTTCAGGTTCGAGAATTAGCGTCACACGTAGTAGCGTATCATTTCTGTCAAGCGGATAATAATAGTACCTGTTTGGTACCAGACCTGATCCATTCTTTGGCTGCACAATTATGCCAAGCTCCTCAACTCATATCCTATAGGGAGTATTTGCTCTCCGAACCCCATATACAGGGGTCTTTGTCACAAAGGGAGTGCACTGTCGATCCAGATCTCGCGCTGTCAAGGGGTATTATCGAACCTTTGTCGACGTTGAAGAAAACTAATAGACTGCCTGACACCAATATGGTAAGTAAAAGACTTTTTTTATGAGAATAGTTATAGAACAGTTTTAATCGCAAAGCGATGTATGTTTTCTTTGATGAAAAAGAAGATAGTATTTTCAACATGTAAAAAGTATAACGTTGTGTTATCAGGTGATATTAATCGACGCCGTGTGCGAAGCAGAATACCACAGACCAGACCGAGGCGACACAATAGCGTCTTTTCTAACGAGGCACGCTCCCAATTTTCCTAGCTGGCTAAAAATCGTCTGCACAGTAAGAACGCAACTACTTGAATGCGCCAAACAGCTACCTTATACCAGAGTGTCTCTAGACAGAGGTGCCAATGATAACACCGGAAGCAACGTAACCAGGGATCTATCCGACTATATTGGATACAGATTAGCTCAAAGTCCTGCGATTCAGACGAACGTCACAGCATCGGTGAATGGAAAGGCAGAATCGTCGTGCAGCGCGAATCAAACGAGATTTGCCTCGCATCTGCTCGCGTTAGCCAGAGGCAGCTTTCTCTTCGCGAAACTGACGCTCGATCTTATCGAGAGTGGTCACTTGGTGGCAAAGTCTGCCAGCTACAAGGTGAATAGAATCTTATCTGCTGATGTATCTCAATTTTGTCTTCTTTTTTTCTTTTTTTATTGATCAAGAACAACATTGAAACATAAGTTTGGAATTTGTGTTTCAGGTACTGCCAGTTTCTTTAGCGCAGATTTTCCAACTACACTTCAACCTCAGGTTTCCTACAGCGACATCTTTTGACAAGGTTCAACCTCTATTAGGCGTCTGTTTGGCTGCTTTATATCCTCTGACTTTACCAGAAATCTTCTACTCGGTGAACTCTCTGAACACGAACCACTTCGTTTCATGGGAGGATTTTCTGCAGAGATTCAAAGTAAGTTTCTCTTATAAACGAGATAAATTTTGTAACAATCGGAGAACAAATTCTATAATAAAATTATTCATCATTTGCTGTTGCTGCCTTTGAGTGGACCACGTAAGTCTCTTCTTCGTCATAACGAGACAAATCTCTTATAATATACACTTTGTATACTTGTGCAATTACTTTTTGCTATATCGCAAAGGATATATTATACGAGTTAAATATCTTTTCAAATAATCAACTGATCAACTTTCAACCAGAGTATCTCAATAATTTTGTAAAGAATGGAAAAATATGTTAAGTAGTGCATAAAATAATCATATCGAACGTTGATCGTCACTGTTTTGTAAGAATTACTTAATTGTATGGGAAAATATTTATTCTCTACAACAATCCAACGATCTCTTACTGAATCGCAACCCGCCCATTCGTTGTACGACAACCTCTCCTTCTCTTGCTATCAGATGCTCTCTGGATTTCTCGTGAAACGTCTGGACAACACCTACATGTTCTTCCATCCGTCGTTCAGAGAATGGTTAATGAGAAGGGATGAGGGCGAATCAACCAAGTTCCTCTGCGATCTGAGGCTCGGTCATGCAGCCATTGCATACAGGTTGTCCCGCCTTCAGGCACCGCTAGACGGTGATAAAGCCCTCGAATTAGGTCATCACATACTCAAGGCGCACGTTTACAGAGGCGTTGCTCCGTGTTGGCCTTCGCGCGATCTACAGGTAACCACCTGTTTTCACATTTGCATTTGTTACAACGATCCATTACGATAGAATCGATTAGGAAATCTGCCATTTTTGTACCTTTGATTAGGCCATCTGGCTAGCATCGTCTACAGAATGCGTCTCTTCGGCGTTGTGTACGCTGAGGAATATTTACAGCCCGAACGTTAAGGTGTCGAGGTTGCTTTTGCTGGCAGGAGCATCTCCGAATCATGTCACCGAATACCTGGGTAACGCTCCAGCCCTTTGCATGTACGCCCATGAGGGTTCAGTGGAAATGGTTTCTTTGCTGTTGGAATTCGGAGCTGATGTTGAATTAACAAATAGCCAGGGCTGCACGGCACTCTCGTTGGCCGCTGCTCGTGGTCATTGCGATGTTGTCAGAAGGTAAGCTAAGTACGAATAATTTAGTATGATTTTTGATCGCGTATAGGATGGTACGAATGTAATAATAGTTATACAAAAATTCATACTAAAGATCCGTACAGAGCTTACAATAAAAGATCCAAATCCTGATTTAGGTTAGCCGCTGCTGGAGCTTCGCTAGGCCACACAGACATGGCAGGACAGTGTCCTTTGGTTCACGCAGCGAGATACGGAAGATTATCTGTGGTTGGTTATCTCTTAGCCTGCGATTGGGTAATTCCAACCAATGTAAGCGAAATCGAAGGATCGCAAGAAATAGGCAGAGAGGAAGCTGCTCAACAAGCTGTGGTTGCTGCAGCGGCTCAAGGTCACGAGTCCATCGTCGAATATTTATTAGATATGGCCGAAGTGATCGTGGATCGGCCTGACACTTTGATAGGAGAAACTGCTTTAACTATTGCTGCTGCAAATGGTTCTACCATTACTGTATCGGCATTACTGGCTCGAGGAGCAAGTCCAACTGCTGTGAACGCGAAGGGATTGTCACCTCTGATGCTGGCTGCGAGAGAAGGACACTGGGGTACAGCTGAAAGACTTCTGCAAGGTTAATATAAAAAATTATTCTTATTTCTGTTACGTTCTTCTTCAGCCATATTCGACTCGACTGAATTTTTGTAACGTCGAAGGATATAATAGCGCGTGGAAGTTTCTGGGCAGATAGATTTTTTACTCGAAGGAAATAATTTTGATGATACGATTACAGGGACGCTCTCAAGTAGTACCGATGCCATTCTGGATGATGCAGCATCTCTTCTGGACCAACGGGATCCAGCTGGTCGCACCGCGTTAATGTTAGCTGCCTCGGAAGGTCACACAAATTTAATCGAATTATTTTTGGACAAGGGTTCCGTTTTGGAAAGCAGAGATAAGGAAGGTCTGACTGCTCTCTGCTGGGCTTGCGTAAGAGGAAGACTAGCTGCTGTACAGAATCTGATTGATCATGGCGCTGATGTGAACACTAATGATAATACTGGGAGAACTCCTCTGGACTTGGCTGCTTTCCAGGTAAGAGTATTTCACATTTATCTGTTATCTACGTTTATACATTTGTGGGAATGGTATTTCAAAGTGTACAGGTATTGCAACGTTGCACGGATAATATCTAATATATGTAAAATATCGAATGCAAAGAATCCGAAGAAAAATGGAATATCGAAAAAAGGAGACGTAAAATTTGTTAAACTGCCGATCTACTAACTGTATTATGATTTATTATTATCGGATAGGGATTTGAAAACTCACAATTCCGTAATGTCGCGGTCAATATTTTCCCAGGGCAATCCAAAGCTCGTGCAATTGTTACTCGAGAAAGGAGCAGCGGTCGAGCACGTCGATCTGCACGGAATGCGACCTTTGGACCGAGCGATCGGATGTCGAAACATACCGGTGGTGCAGTGTTTCCTCCGCCGCGGGGCAAAATTAGGCCCCGCCACTTGGGCAATGGCCGCTGGAAAACCCGACGTACTATTAATTTTATTGAACAAACTTCTCGAGGATGGAAACGTGCTGTATCGAAAGAATAGATTGAAAGAAGCATCGCACAGATACGCGTACGCTCTTCGAAAGTTTCCAGCATCGCCGGAAGAGGACTGCCAGGGGCAGGAGCAGGGTCATATGATGCTGCAACTGCAGACGTTTGCGCAACTTCGGCTGAATTTCTTGCTCAACCTCAGTCGATGCAAGCGCAAGATGAATGTGAGTGGTTGCGTATATTGAACAAACTAGATTTCCTAATACTTTCATTCATAGTACAGCTGAGCTATTTATAGATATACGCATAATGTTACGTAACTTTATTTCCCTTTTTTTCCTATCGTAATAAAGCAGCTTTTAAATGGAGTAATTCCAAGATTATGTGTAGAATAGAATCTTTGGAGAATTTAAAGAATAGAATTAGGTAATTTATGTTCAAATTGTTTTCGTCTTTTATCCAAACAGGAATATGCGGAAGCAATCGAGCTCGCTGACGAAGCTCTGAAAGTTCGCCCAGTATCATACGAAGCATTCTACGCGAGAGCAAAGGCACGAGTCGATTCGGACCTCTTGGAAGACGCATTATCGGACGTTCAAGAGGCACTACAGATTGCACCGCCACAAAATCGACAGGATAGACGCGTCCTTGTGGCTCTAAGAGAAGAAATAGTCTCCAGACTAGACGGGGTAGGGACCAGCAAAGGATCGATTGATTCCGCCAACAGATCTCGTCTTCGAGCTTCGGTCGACACACTCACAGAATTGTAATATTACTATTTCTGTCGTAAAAGACTTCCGGTTTGTTAAAAAAAATGCTCCTTTAGTGAGGAGAACGACTATAGTGCAAACTCAAGAAGCTTTGTATGCGTATTTAAGTTACGAACTGATCTTTCCTCAACTGAACTCGCGATTCCTCGAAGATTTTTCAAACGAAAGATATACGATGATCATTGTGGTTTAAGATTTGTTCTTGAAATGTTCGAAAGCAATTCCAAGTAAGTAAAAAGTATTTAGAGTATTTAAGTTATGAGTTGATATTTTCTGAAGTAAACGTGCGATTCCTGCAAGATTTCTTTAACGAAAGATATATACGATGACTGTCGTAACTTAAGATTTGCTTTCGAAATGTTTACAAGCAATTCGAAATAAATAAAGTATCTCGTTTTCTTTCTTTTTTTTTAATTTATACGACTCGTTGCGTATGTTATACGTATTCGAAGAAATATTCCTCTACCTTGCGTTTTCTTGGTTAATGTCGAAAATCAGCAAGGATTTACAAGCTCTTCGTTTTTATTCTCTGTGCAATTGTATTGCATGACCGTGTTAGGGTTTTTATACGATGTTCAATTCGATTTTGAATCGAATACAGAGTTTAATATATATATTATATATACACATTTTTCTATATATATATAGTAAATATATATATAAATATTTGTATTATATTACGCATATGAGAAATTGGTTTTTAGTGTCGTTGTAATTTAAATCAAAGTTATTTAATTATTTCCTCCTCTCTGTTTCTTTCAGTATTTTCTTTTTAATATACTATATCAGAAAGTATACGTAAACGGAAAAAAAAGAAATGCGCCCATGAAAGAGAATTCTGATATTCCAGCATTTTAAATATGTTACACAGCCATTAAATTCAAAATGGCCATTTTTTTCCACGCGTACGAAACGCAACGATCTCGCTGACGTATTTATAATGCACTCGCTTGCCAAGCATTTAATTTACACCTATTCCTCTGTAACTGGTTATAATCCAAATGAAAGATCGATAGTGTCCGAATTTATATTAGACGAAGTCTGCAACAATGTTGCACGGACTCAAAACTACGATATTGTTCGTCTCCGCCTTGGAGCACAGAGGTTCGAAATAAACCAACCTTTTATTGAAAAGCACTCGTTCATTATTTCCTCCCCCTCGTACGTCGATAAGACAGCAGCGTTGTTTGGGTCAACCAAACTTCGACATCTTAATATTCAAACTCGAATCGCAAGACACATTTCACAGCTTGACTCAAACATTCTATCGACTTAAATAATCCTACTTTATTCTAAGAATATTAGGAAAGAGTGGCTAACAGCGTGAAAAATTTCCTTCAACTTGCCTTTATTATATCGAATGATCAGAAGTCTTCTAAAATTAGAAGAGCATCCATCGAGGTACGTTGTCCCTTAAATGGCTTAAATAAGTGTACAGTGTACATTCATCGATTAAAGAGAACTCGTAAAGTGCTGTACAGATACGACGATGGCACTCTTGTGAAAGCGAGATGATCTTCTAAATTGAAAACAAAATTGCAAAGAATTTTTCAAGATAAATAGAATATAAAGAATAGAAAGAATATATATATCATAGTATTAAATCAACGATAATCTTTTCAGTATCTTTCTGAGGATGTAACATAGAATAAATAATATTTTTGTTCCAATATTCTTTAAATACCTGTTAATAAAAAAAAGTACCTTTTTGCTTCCACAGTCGTACCTCCAAATTGAAAACGGTGACTTTCATTTAAATATCTCGGAGAATTAGTACCAAGAGAGAGTTACGGATTTTGGTCTTGCCGCCATTGCGTGCCAGGCGGTCATTTTTTAAGTACACTTTAATTCGATTAATGTGTATGTAACCATAAATATTTCGAAATTCGCATAATCACATTAATGCAATCACGATTCCATCGTATACTCCAATCTTTCGTGTCGACCATATACACATTGTACATATACGGCTTCACAATCTGACACACTTAAACTAATGTTATTAGTCAAATTATACAAATTACTCTGTCATATTACACGAATTGCGAATTTCTATACAAATTTCTGTTCGTATGAACACATTTAAAGAAATAGAATTTATATAGAGATTTGTTTCGCCTATTACAAATTGTAACAAGTGCTCTACTCAATAAAAAATCGCAGTCTAATAAATATCATTGCAAGTATAATATTAATAATTTGCTGATAAAATAAACGAAATTTATAAGTAAATTTTTTATCTTATTTGACGTTTGAAGAATTATAAAGCTGTAAAAAAGGAAATCTATGGCGTATAACTTGAAACTTGTAACTAATCGATTTACGAATATTATTATTTAGTCAATTATTATGCAAGAGGGCCCTAAAAAAGTAGCTTTGCACCAAAAACCCGCGCGATGACCCTCGAAGGGGATAGTAGAGAGTATACACGCGCACGTACGAATAATTAAGCGTTGAGTTTGGTAATAAGTTCGTTCACCTCTGCCTAGCGTATGTATTTTATAACGTTTCGAAGAATATCACAAAAATGTTCGCAGAATGTAAAGATACGCGTATTTGAATTCTTTTTATGAAAGATATATATCTTTATATAGAGAAACAGGATAAAAAAGTTATTCTTTGATTATAGATAAATGTTATACGAATGTAATAACGCTCGATGTAAGCTCATTACTCAACCTAATAGAAGAAATTAGAATTGTCTGCTCTGCAACTTCGATTTCGTCGTTCCAGCAATTTTCGTAAAATCTCGATAAACTTCGACTAATTTTGACTAGCATTCGCGTAAATCTACACTGTTATAGTTTCCATGCTGTGTCATATACTATCTACGATTGAGAACAGCGTATAAAAAAAATTTCGAAGTTTGAGTATTTGCCAACTAATGCCTTGACGAGTACCTTTCAACTTTCGATCGAACACGCGCTTGATAAACGAAGGAAAACCGAGCGATAGTATTTGTACTTGCGACCCTGTCGAACTGTTGTACAATATGTACAAGAAAAAAGAAACGCGAGTCAGGTATATTAAATCGGAACGATGCGAAACGTAACTACGATAGTATGAAAATAGGATAGAATTTATATCGTTCTTATATCGTCTCAGCTGGATGATCGATTTAAACGAACCTATTGCGATGAAATCGCCCGCTCTTTGGATTCACTGAGACTTGTACAGAGAAGCAATGATAGAAACGCGACGATTAGTCGCATTGAAATTCCATCACGACCGGGCGATGAATGGTCCGGTGAAAAGCGAAAAAGCTTCGATCGATGAGCCGGCTGACGTGAAATAAAGTACAAAGCAAATGAGGCACATAACGTTAAACTATGTTTACAGCGTAGCGTCAAAAATTCGAACAGTACGATCTATGAATATTCTAATATCTTCGGAATTGTATTCAGAAGATTAGCAACGAAAAAGTATCTTCGTTAAAATAGCTCAACTCGCAGATGTTTCATAAACTATCCTGCAAAATTGCATTATCATCTATGATAACATAATCGTCCAAATAAACCATCACCAGCTTCCCGAGTCGCTGTTCGTCGCGAAGGAAATCGATCTTGAGCGAAATTCTTGAAATTCCTCGTTGGGTCGCCCGAAAGGTATCATCGAGGAAAGCTCTCAACGCGTTTGCCGATCATCGTCGTTCCTTATATCGATTGTCAGCGTGTCAACAGGTTGCAACGGAAGATCCTTGTGCCAGTCGAGGAACGTGAAGAGGCAAGAACGCGACATGTAGCGTTTCGTATGAAGTGCGTGGACGGGACAACAGAGTGTCAAAAACATCGCAGAAGCACGCGAATCTGAAGCTAGTGGGCCTTGTAGGTGTCTTTATTCTGGTAGCCTTGCACATAGCCGGATTGATCGGGCAGGTCCTTTCGACCAGCGATTCCTTTACCTTTACCACTCTCGTCAAAACGTTGTTTATGAGAGCCTGTGTATTTACTGACGTCTGTGAGTCTGTCCACTGTGGAAGCCGCTTTGCCCGCCTAAAAAATAGTTAGTTATATAGATAGTGTAAAAATAAAGCAACATAAAGCAATATGATAAAGCAACATATGGTACATATATCGCAAACCTATTTTTACAGTCCCTGATATGGAAATTTCACTTTTACAACTGCAACTACGTGGTATAGAAGGATATAACAAGTCGTTAAATTATTATTACGTATTCATCTACGTTACTCGATTTGAGAATAAAAACTTGGAATGAAAAATTTAGCTCTAACAAAATCGTTATATGGATTTTTCTAGTATATTCTTGAGACGTTTAACACAGATGAACCTAATTAAGAAGAAGGTTACTCGACGATTATATGACACGTAGGCAAGAATTTAAGACACGTCGCTGACAAATTATATTCAGAGGTCAGGTGTAGCAATATCGTAAATCTTCAGTGTCGATACCGTGACGAACAAGGTCGCGATAAGTAAATCAACAAACTACCGCTGCTTTAGATTCATTTATGAAACCATCGAAGAAACTTGTTCTCATCGATCAAATTATGAACTATGAACCTGACCGTGTTCGATATTAGTCGTTTCTCTAGAAGTAAACTATAGAATGAAGAAATTTCTGAAGCGTATTTATGTACGCGACTTACTACAGCACCACCGGTAACTCCGGGTGGCCCACAGTTGGCCATTTTCTTCTTCATCTCTGCTAAGTCAACCTTCTTATTTTTAGCCAGTTCTTCCAAAAACGCTTTGTATTGTTCAATACCCAATTTCATTGATCTAAAAGCAGAATCAATTCTTCGTTAACACTTCGAACACTGATCCGTTTATTATTTTGTTGAAATCTACGATACCATTGAAAAAGATGAATATCTTTTCGTAATTATTTTTTCAAATAATCATTTAGACGATTGCTTCGTAAGATAAATTGCTTTAAAATATCATACATACGTATGTAAAACCTAAATGTACATTAACGTACACATACTGGAAAACTAATATTTTTGAATGACAAATATATAATACATATAGAAAATACATAAAATATATATGATAAGAATAGCAAATTCTTCCTCAGAAATCTGACTTTTAATCTGAAAAAATGCTTCGAAAGGTAAATAATCGATGAATTATTATTATTTCCATCATCGGTATTCTCGTACTTGTGTTTCTTAAAGTAAATGCCCGTATCAGTTGTAGTGATCTTCTTTCCATCGATCACCTTCGCTTGTTTCATCCATTTGTCGCTTTGACTCAATGTGATCAGTTTCCCGTCGCTTTTTGGGTCACCGAATTTTGAAAACGCCTTAAAGCTTGCCAAAAAGCTTGCAGGCTGCGTGGCACTGGGACTGCTAGGCGCCGAACTTCCGCTCTCGTCTTCGATCTTCAAATTTGCTGCCTTGTTAGTCACTGCTTCTTCGGCTGACTTCTTACTCGCATCGTTCGTCTCCGCTTTCGTTTCAACTTCAGCGTCGCTTTTCTCCGCCTGAGCATCGTTCTGCTCTATCTTCGTGTCGTTTTTCTCAGTTTCATTGTCGGTCTTCTCGGCTTGCATATTTGCGCCTAAAATACCATGAAGAAATTAGGAAATGCATGATTTGAAACAGTTGACGCTAGAACGAAGATCCACCGATTTGGTAGACTCAGCGTGAGAAATGCATCATATAATGGAAAGTGAGCGAATCAGGGTCAAGTTTGAGCAAAAAACAGCGGCGCTAAATGTATCTACACGCTATTAACATCCAGGTAGACATATCGGCGACGTTTTGAGGTCAAGTAACGCGAGCTATCGGTTTAACATAATTCCCGTAGGCGGCTCGGTGAAATTGACACTTATGAGCTAATCAGCGATCGAACAGCGTTCCTTAATCCACGCAAATTACGCACGATTACGTAAATCTCTTTTACGCAGCTAAATGAAATCTGTTCTGTTCATTTCGTTATTTAATATGTACCCAATACAATTTCGTTGATCGAATCGATACCAGTTGCGCGTCTTGGAATAATCCATTAGTCGATCTTATCGACGTGTTGTAAACAATGATTCTCGATTGAGTTAATCAGTTCAGAATTTCTATGACGAAACAGGTTTTTGAGAGTCGATCGGCTATCGGGAATAGTTGTACTCTTCCATATTGGTTTGCTTTACGTAGACAGTATTGTGTTTCGAGGTATTGTTGCGAATAAAGGAGGCAAAACTACAATGGAACGACTGCAGCTCTTATTTGACTTTCTATATTTCAAGGGAAAGAGCATTCTCTGATAAATCATTCGGTTTTATCGTCATTTCAGTTAAGAGACCTAGTTGTGTAAATGACAGGAATGAAACACTTTGTCTTTTGGAAAATGATATCTCCTGGTAGCCCATTTCTTTGATTACCGATCCAAGGTTTCCTATACACCACGTATACAATGGTATAAATAGGGAAACATTTCTAAACATAAAACATTATGGACATTTTTATATGTATCTTTTTCTAAATATAACAAGATCTAGAAGGTATACTTTAAGGCTCCGTAAATATAGAGTAACTTTAAATGGTGTAGCTAGGCAAAATGATCGGAGCTGTCCTTAAGTTGAATTTATTTAACGATGAATCGTCGATCGATCAATAACTTATCGATAGAAAATTTCTTACGTAAACATTTTAAAAAGTTTCTGATACATCGCGTACACAATGTTCCTTTCTATGGAAATATCGAGTTAATAAAAACCTTCGCGTGCTTCTCTCAAACCGTAAAGTATCGAAAAACGAAGCTAATATTAGCGAGGCTAATAGAATCGTAATTTATCTAAAGCTGTCCGCAAACATTCTCGTGTTCATAACAGTTTATTAACAGTTTATTATTAACAACTATACACACCGTGCAATTTAGGAAACAACCTTACTCGTACGTTAATCTACTTGAATCCATCGATCATTTTCCATTTGTTCAAAGACGACGAATTATTTCGCCAATTTCATGCTCATCGATATCATCGACAGTTTATTTACGATGAAACCGTTCATAGAAACTTCGTTTATATTTCAGCGAAATGTTAATTACTGCTTGGTTAATAGTCAGGTGAATTCGTCTTTGCCCGCATGGGAACGGTACAAACGGCAGAAGGTCAACAACAAGCTGGAGAAACGTTGTTATTTCACGACTATAAATAGAGATTACGACGGCATTCGTGTTAGCGCAATTAGCAAGGAACAGGAAGCGGGGAGCGATTGAATAATACCGATCAGGTGTCGAATGAGCGCATTTTGTGTACTAAGGTGAGGAACATACACGAATCTCTATGACACTGGCCTTTGTTCTCGTCGATCTTTCTGCTAAATAAACAAGTTTTAACGATTAGACTGCTTAAAGTGTAATAAAAGTACGAGAACGCACAAAATGTCTATGATACGCAAACGTATAAAAAATATTCAAAGTGCAAGATTCAAAGAAAAATTTAATGTCAAAAGTAAACGATCTTAAATAAAATATATCCAATCCAAGTCCATGATCCAAAGAAAAATCGAATATTCAAAGTAAACTCGTATTAATATTTAAAAATTTATCGCATATGAAATAAATCGTTATTTAAAATCCATTTCTTTATCTATAATTATAAAAATATGATTTTGTATAAAAATCCAGTCTATCAAGAACTACGAAGACATTCTACGATAAAAGATAGATAATAATATTAATATTGCATTATGAACTCACCGTGTCAATTAGTACCCGAAGTAGAAGTTGAAGGAGCGAACCTAATTACGCGCAATGGCACCAGACGAAGAAGAACAAAAATGTAATCACTGCTGCATCATTCTGCAGACTAAACGAATTGTTACGATTAATGAAAATGATCGATCTATACGACCGATAAGACGTTGATTTGCTCGCAAGGATTTATCGCGAGAGAGGATCGAGCCGACTGGCGACGGAAGGGAACAGAGAACAGAGAACACTGGAGCCGCGGTTTGTGTACAAGCTGAAATGCTGTTGAACGCAGGTTTCAGCTAGGAATCTGTGCCGTAGGGCGCATGTGTTATATCGATCTCCTCGTTCAACGGAGCACGCAGTCACCCTTCTCGATATATCTTTGAAACTGCGTTTCACCCTTGGCTGCAGCCGAAATGAGACCCGCGGGGGTCCCATTCTAACAAAACGCCTCGTCGAACGATCAGACAGACTATTAAAATCCTCATGAGTGACATTCTCAGTCTGTCTAAAGTTTAGCAATAAATTCGATGTCTGATAAAATTGAGAAATAGATGGGAAATTTCACGAAGCTGGTAATAATAATTATTGACTCGTTAACGTTGACAAAAGTCGACCATTATAACTAAATAGTCTTCTAAATAGTTTCGTTATTTGGTAATTCAGTATTTGTTAAATAAAATTGCCGAAGAATTTTTTAAGAATAAAAGCATAGATAGGAAATCGCTTCTTTCGCTAGGAGTTCCCTAAATTGTTTCCTTATTATTCATTTTCTATATACAGTAATTGTGTATTTTTTTAATAAATAGAAACTAGTTGCAACTTGGACGAAGCTCTTGGCAAGCGAATTTCCTATGTGACTGCATCGTTATATTTGATAACAGACTAAACACGCGATTCCGACATATACGACGAAACGAACTCGTTTCTCTTTATCTGTAGCCAGTGAACGTTCGTCGATGTCGTTCTCGTTCGTATTCTGCAAAAGCTGTGCGATACTCGTTATCTCTGCTCGGGATGCCTTTATTCGCTTTTATATTTGGTCATTACGTCAACGATATTACGACAAGCATCGAAATAGCCGAGTCGCCGCTCGACTAAGGGAAGCAACCGAACGAATGAAATTCGTATCGATATTATTTAGAAGGGCCTGAGTGGTTTAGAGAGAAATTGGTCGAGACACACTTTGATATTTTATCTATCCCCATTAACAATGTACAATCGAACCATTTGGCGTAAAAAATGCTAATAATTACAATGTTGTGCTTTTGTACGTCGCTAAATATATGAATAAAATTATTATAATTGAAATAACTGGTTATAAATTGAATCCCGTTTCTTTAGTTGATGATGATAATGGGTTAGGGCGATTAGTAGAAGTGGTCACCTTTTCAGCTAATTTATTTCCACACACCACCGTGCAACCCCTTCAAAATATTCACGCACTGTATTGATTCTTGAACTTCGTCGGGTTGAACACCGGATTTCTAGTGTATTTTAGTCGCGTTCATCGCCGCAATTCCAGCCTGGATGAGACTGAAAACGAAACTGAACTTCCTCCACTACTGCCGCCAACATCATCCCCACCTACACCAGTAACACCTTCAACTATACTTGTCACTTCTGTCACCTACTTTCTTCTTCTACACATAAAAATCTTTATTATTCATTGTCCATTAATCATTCATTTTATACAATATATTACTTGTTTCTCTGTTTGCAATGGCAAATTATCGCGATATAATCTATAACCTCGAGTGTTTGCTTAATGTACACGATGTATGTACTCATTCCGCGATATGATTAGCGATATTCAGCGATAATATCGAAAAAAATATACAAATAATAGATAATATTAACGTCTATCTGTATAAGTTTCTATAAATGTTGGAACTTTTATTATGCAACATGAAAAAATACGGATGTAATGTAGGTACAGTAGGCTTAACCATTCGTCGGTTTTATTCCATCAATTCTAAATTTCCATCAATTCCATCAATTCTATTCCACGATTACAAACCCAAAGTTTAATATTAAGGTTCTATCAATCACAGCGGATAAATGCTTCCGTCTAAGAGCTCCTGTGTGTACACGAAATCGACTTCTGACAATATCCTTGACCTGTTCCCATGGGTCCTAGAGAAGTCTGAAGTTGACTTTTGTACATTCAAGTAGTATGACTCAATAACGCGGTCATACGACTCACTGTGGCTATCCCCACCATCCATCGGATTTTGCGAAACATACAGGTATAGAAAACGTATGCATAAATGTTTGATCGCGAAACGACAGATCGTTAACTAGTTACGCGTTATGACCCTCGAGTCGCTATGAAAATTATGGATTACCCCTTTCTATATCGAAGCGTGCACTTACATATAGTTGCCGACAAATAAGTAGCTGCGCTAGGGGCTCTAGAGGCGGATTTTTCCAGTCAGCAACTACTTATCTGTCAGCTAATGATTTACACGCTTCGCCAGTTGTTCATTTACTCGATTCCTCGTTGCTTCCATGTAGAAGATGACTCTCTAATTTTGATTTCCTTAATCATCAAATAAAAAAATAAGTAAGAAGTTATAATGCAAAATCATATGCATTTCGCTTGTCAACTTACTAAGCGACAGAGTGCGATGGGTACGCGTGTGTGAGAAGCGCGCGTGAGCGAAAGGCGTTCCCATCGGTTACTTATCTGGCGGCTACTTAACTGTACTAACGACTGTACTGACTTACAGCTATACAACATCAATTGGGCGCAGGTTAAGCGTCGGTAAAGTGGGTGGACTATTAATTATGATAATTTACTATCATTATACAATTTACGAAACGAATTTTCATTACTACCTCGTGTTAAATTTCACGGGAGAATCTTGAAATAAATATGTATAACACTTGAAATGGATGTCGTAATAAGATTCTTTGCGGAGTGAAATTCGTGACAATGTGACAATTCTAAATTTGATCGAAGGTCTTGTTGCACGATGCATATAAACGATGTCGCTTGTTGCTTCATTGTAGGCAGATTACAAACGAAACAAACTTGAGACTGTTCGATTTACGGATGAATTACGTAAGTAAATATATAGGATGGGGAAAATAGGTATAATCGATAATAGAATAGATTTTTTTAGGGAATGACAGATCAAGCTCTTTTTTTTATTGTGTTAATAATTCTTTAATTTTTGTTATCTTTAAATACAAGTTGCATCATAGACAATATATTCGTTTGTGGTTGCATTACACTAAAATTTTAAAAGTTTCAATACCGTACATATTTTCGAGGTAGACAATTTCTCTTAGACTTTGAATTTACAAGTTATCTTCGACTTCAAGAAATTAAAACTGTTTCCAATTTAAAATTGATCGAAAAATACTTACACTGACAAAGTATGGAACAAACGTGACATTAACTGAGACTTTGCATCTCAAGTTCTGAAATACCGACCTGGAAAAAGATCAGAGTGTTTCTTACACCCTCTGCGATTTGCTATGGCAAACATAAGAGCTACATTGAATTCAATCTTCACAGATAATAAAGCTAGTTGCTACAAGAAGATCTTCATTTGTTAATAAATATCTTATCAAGTTAGGCAGATAGGAAGATTCATCTCTGATAGAGAACGCTAAAATCAGAGTTGAATGTCTAAGCTGATATGGCAGTCACGAAATAACCTCGCCGTGATAAAATGTAATACCGACAATAGGTATAGCACAATACTGTCATCGCCTGGTGAAATGCGAAATTACAGTGTACATCTAATAACAATTTGTTATTGCAAAAATATAACCCATTTATGCACATTATCTAATTTAATGATTATAAAATATATGATAATTATACTTAACAATATCACATTGACACCACTTGATATTTTAAAACATATTAAATTTGTATGTTTATACTAGAGTATATACTAGAGTATTATACAGAATGCTACGTATTAGTCCACGTAACGTTTCACAGATTATAGCAAACATAACCAAAAAATTGCTTTGTTTAGTATATTGTTTAATGTTTAAACACACACAGGTAAAATTTTAGTAACCATATTAAGATATTAGATAGAAAATATTTTTATACTTAACTATTTTTATACTTTCAAATATATGAAATGTTTAATTGAATATTTTTGAGGTCTAAGAATTGTGCGTTTTTATATAACATGGAACAGTGTGTAAAAAAACCAAAATTAGATGTAAGTATAAAGGAAGGAGAGGCAGAAATTTTAGTTGACAATACAAACGTATTTTATAATCCTGTTCAAGAATTTAACAGGGATCTTAGCGTAGCTGTGTTAACAACTTATATAAAAGGTATAAAGAAGCAACTAACAGAGACAGACACAGAAAAACAAGATAGAATTGTCATACTGGAAGCTTTATCTGCTACTGGTTTACGTAGCATTCGGTATGCCAAAGAAGTAAAAGGCATAAAACAAATCATAGCCAATGATATTTCTGCAAAGGCAGTTGAAAGCATTAAAAATAATATACAACACAATGGAGTCGAAAATCTTATAAAACCAAGTCACGAAGATGCAACATTGCTCATGTATCAAAGTAAAAAGGACAAGTTTAACGTAATAGATTTAGACCCATATGGTTGTCCTACAATGTTTCTGGATGGCGCGGTACAATGTGTATCAGATGATGGACTGCTTATGATCACAGCTACAGATATGGCAGTATTAGCTGGTAACTCCCCTGAAACTTGTTTTCTTAAATATGGAGCTATCTCTTTAAAATCTAAAGCGTGCCATGAAATGGCACTAAGAATATTATTGCAAAGTATTGCTTCACACGCAGGGCGGTATGGTAGATACATAGTACCAGTACTTTCTATAAGTGCTGATTTTTATATAAGAGTATTTGTTAAAGTATTTTCCAGTCAAATTAAATGTAAAGAGAATGCAACTAAAATTGGAATGGTATACCAATGCACAGGCTGTGAAAGCATCAACACTCAACCATTATGTTATAAGAAGCCTACCGGAGGCTACAAATTAGCATCTTTACCTTATGTGGATCAACTTTGTAAAATCTGTCAGCATAGACAACATGAAGGGGGACCGATATGGTTAGGTCCTTTGCATGACCAACATTTTGTATCTAATCTTTTATGTAATTTAAACGAAATGAAGTTGGCAACATTAAAAAGAATAGAAGGAGTTTTAAATGTTATTCGCGAAGAATTAGACGTTCCATTATATTATACTCTTAGTCGTTTAATGTCTATAATCAAATGTATTACACCGTCGATGTTAACATTTCGATCTGCATTATTAAACGCAGGATATTGTGTATCGTATTCACATGCCTGCAAAACATCTGTAAAGACGGATGCTCCAAATGAAGTTATATGGGATATTGTACGTGCATGGGAAAAAAATAATTCCGTAAAAAGAAATAAACTACCAAGTGATAGCCCCGCGATAAGAATATTAAAGACACCAACGACAACAAACGTTTCGTTTGATATACATCCTCTGGCCAATCCATTATCTAGGCAAAACAAGCTAACGCGATTTCAACAAAATCCTACGATCAATTGGGGCCCTGGTACACGTGCAAGAACGAGAATAGACTTAGAAAATGGAGTAGAAAATTCGAAAAAGATAAGAAATCAAAATAAAAATTCCAGAAAAGAAAAACCATGATCAACAAACGACACTGAGAAAATAAAGCCTTTATAAAGATATTTGTATCTATTCTTGTACCTATACCGTAAATTTTCATTAAAAATACAAGTTTATATAAACGAATACTCAGTCATTAAATTTTTTCATTGACAAAACATATATTGTATGTGTTTTGTAACACCTATAAAATTGTATATACGAATATATTGATAATTTGAAATTCAATATTGTTTTTCTCTTCACATTCTGTAATGAAAGTGTTTCAGTGCCTACATTTGAAATCTTTAAATAAATCTTTTAATGAAATCTTTAAATAAAATATGAGATTAGCAGCAATGCTAATGAAAAAACACTTACATGTTTGTAAAGCAAAGTTAAAACTCTAAAGACAGAAATAATGATCAACAATCTAATGCTAAAGTATACTTACAAATTAAGTAACTTTCTTAGTAGAACTACAAAGCATCAACTACAAAAGCTACAATTAACCAAGTCTATCGAAAGAAAACAGAATCCGCATACATTAATCTCAAAACTTTCAAAAATGGAAATTGGAAAAATATTTGGAAAACTTACGAGAAAATGTTTTTCAATGTATGTAAAATAGTAAGATAAAACCATTACTAAGACGAACAAAACAAAGAAATTACATTTTGCAAAAGAATATTATTAATAAAAATGGTATATTGTTATATTTCTGAATGACGACAGAAACATGTTTAGTTTGAATGGACATACTTAATTATATCTGTACTAAAGTGAAAAACAAAACTTACATCCACCAATAAAATACTATCGTTTGAGATAAATAAATATGTTTACACGCATGATATATATTTTTAAAGAATCTAAAATAAGTTACAAAAAGCTTAACTTTGAAGACGTCAATTTTATCGAATATTTATAAGCGAGAATGAATAGAAGATCGAATAATTATAATAATGATTAATGAAATTGATAATACTATGACAAACTATATTTCTTCTATTGACATAAAGAAATAAATTAACTCATATTTATTTATTGTGAAATTAACTTGATTTGACCATTGATGATTGATTATTTTTAATTGTGTGTATGCAAAGGCATACTAATGTTAACATAAGGTACATAGGATACACCATACTGGGCAAAAAAGCCATAGTGAACATACCTATATTACAAACATGTATGTAAATATTTTTTTTATGTTAGCATCATGATAAATAATATTTGATCATTGGTACATTTCATTATATGGATGGATCGTTATGAAAAGAGTGTCATTAGGGCATCGATACAGAAATGTAACGACACTAATGGTTTTATGCGAAAACCACAGGAAATTTTTAAACGACCTCCGTATTGGTGAACTTGCCGAAAAGCTTGATTTCCATGATTTTGAAATATGTTTTGAACATTCTCTATAAGGTAATATATAAAATAACATATAAAATATGTGTATGCGTCCGTATTTTATATACTGTTGAATTATTTTTTAGTTTTGCCAATAATGCTAATTCTTTGTTTACAACCTTATTTTTGCTAATGTCGTTTGCATACTGAATCATTTATGTTTGTGCATAACCTTTTTACGTTTCTGTGTATATCTTATCTTAAACTGTTTAAACAAAACGAAATTGAAACAAAGATATAGACAAAATAAAAAATGATCTGAAATTACTGGCGGGGGACAACCCAGTATGCAGATTAATACTGTATTATCTTACAAGTAATACCTTTGTTATATAATATCATATGATATTCATTTGCAATAATTTTTATAAAATCAATTTGCATATTCATAAAGGAAGATACATTATACATTATATACCAAATCAACCAACAATATAATTTTAATTATATAATAATTTGCTTCATATTAGAAGACTAACATACATATGGTATGTAAGTTGTTAAGTGGGGGAACTTATCTTAATATTTATAAGTTGAGTTCATTCTAGTATGTGAATTTTAGAGTGATTGATATAGCATGTTGCAGTAACAACTGTTAAAGGATGGCTGTACCTACGCATACTTTAAGTAATGGACAAAAAATCCCTGTCTTAGGACTTGGTACTTGGCAAGCTGGAGTGAGTATTTTGTTTAAAAATAATATATGATAATGCACAGATGTACGAAAGTATCGGCCAAATCTTTTACTTTATATTCTAAAAGAGACGTTTGACAGATTTCTAGTTAACATAAAGTATACGGATATTTGAAATAAAAGAAAACAATGTAACAAATAGATATTATTTCTCATTTACTGACTAATTTACTTACAAAATTATTAAACTGGTATGTTTGAAAGTTCTTTATCGTATTGTAAATTATTACATATCACTATTTTATAGTCAGGTATTCTCCATTAATAATGGAGAATGATGAAAATGAAAAAAAACACAATAACATTATATGACACGACAAAATAGTGGTTTTAAAGCTTTGAATTATTCATAGATCTCACGATTTTCACAATTAAAATATTTCTTTCAACAGGAAGGATTTTGCAAAATTTTCTTCACAAATCTCAAATGTAAATTTTTTAAGATCGGACCGAGTATGATAATATATATATCACTGAATGATAATTTTTTCATGTCAATTTTTTAAGGACAATCCAGGTGCTGTTGAACAAGCAGTGCGAGATGCGGTGGATGCCGGTTACAGACATTTTGACTGCGCTTATATTTACTGCAATGAAAAGGAAATTGGCAAAGCTCTACGCGATAAAATTGCAGAGGGTGTGATAAAACGAGAAGATTTATTTATCACGACAAAGGTAATTTTCTGCCTAATGACAAAGTTTCTAGCCATTAACTTTGCTACTGACTGTTGAAGTAATTACTTCAAGAAAAAATCTACACCTATTCTTTTACCATTGTTATGGAGAGAATAGAATTTAGTGATACAAAAAATTCGATCCATATTATTGTGCCCTTGTATATAAATTATGTTTTGGATTACAAGGTCTAGAAACAAAAGAGCTATAAGTAGATTTGTATTGCAGTTTTTTGTAGCCTTCAGCTAGAGCTACAAGGTTAATTTTTTGGTAATATCCTTTGCTATAAATATATGAACGTGATCCCTATCATAGCTGCTTCTATTATATTGTAACACTGTAAGAGTGAGGATCTGGAACAGCATACACTATACTTATATTTATACCTTTATTTATTTCAATATATTTTTCTATTACAAATTTATCCACTCGTTATTCTATCAATCAACCTCAACACCAACTTTTTTGTACTTTCAGTTATGGAATTCAATGCACAGGAAAGAATTGGTAGTACCAGCATGCAAAAAATCACTTGAAAATTTCGGATTTGATTATGTTGATCTTTACCTTATTCACTGGCCCATGGGATTTGATGTAAGATTGCATAACTTGACTACACATTCCAAATCTGTTGACCGGATTGTCTCTTAATCAGAGCTTTTTACTATTAGGAAAGACTACTACTATTAAGACCAATCAATTTCAGTTAGAACATTCTTTATTCCAAAATGTAAATACAATATAATTTAATTTTAGTTTTGAAATGTGATGTAACAAAAATAAAACTGTATATAAGAAGGTAGATCTGTAAAAAAAAGAATTATCATCCGAATGACTTTATTAATTCGTTTTTCCGTTCAACAAGTTGGTATCGACGTAATAAGCTTGAAAAATAATTGAAAGAAATGATTGCATTATTTATGTAGAAACATCATAATCCTAGGAAAATTCTGAAGGTCTGTGGCCAGTCGATGAGAAAGGTAATCCCATGTATGGAGACGTGGATTATCTCGATACGTGGCGAGCTATGGAAGAATGTGTAAAGCTGGGATTAACTAAAAGTATAGGTCTTAGTAACTTTAACTCCCAACAGATCGATCGTGTTTTATCGATCGCCCAAATCAAACCTGTCATGTGTCAAGTGGAGTGCCATCCAAACTTAAATCAGAAAAAACTACGTGATTTCTGCACGCAACGTAACATATCTATCACAGCTTACAGCCCATTCGGTTCTCCTAAGCGTACTTGGGCGAAACCTGGCGATCCAGAAGTTACCATCGAATCAGCAGAAATAATCGCAATTAGCAAAAAGTACGGAAAGACTCCGGCGCAAGTTGTTTTACGATACTTGGTAATGTATACATATATAAAAAGATGGTTATGAAACAAGCATTTTTTTAAAGTAATTAATGCGCTGCAATGAACTTCAAACATTTAATTGAAATAATTATTCTATCAATAGATCGACATTGGTACCATTCCTATACCTAAGTCTAGTTCGAAGGAACGTATTAAAGAAAACATCAATATCTTCGACTTTAAGTTAACATTACAGGAAATTGCAACCATCAATACACTTGACCGCGGAATTCGTATTTGTCCTGCTGCAGAGTAAGTAATATGCGGATACAGTGATTAAACGTGCATATTTCTTGTTTTTACATTTTAATTACAACGAAGTTTTATATTTAGGTTTAAGGGACACAAGGACTATCCGTTCACTATAGAATTCTAAAAGAGAAAATAGATTCACTATTTTACATAACTGTCTTATTCTATTAAATGTTTCGTTAAACATTTTGTTTTATTAAACGTATATTATATATATATATATATATATATATATATATATATATATAAGAACATATATTCTATGTAACTTTCATTCATGCTTGTAATTAGTTCTATTTTTAATAAATCATTGTTATAAAAAGAACTACTGTTTAAAAAAATATATATATATATACCACCTTTCTTCAATATTCATAAACTAAGAATCATATATCGTCATATTTCATATATCGGTATAGTGTAACAAGTTAGATACAAAAGATTTATATTATTATTATCAAAATAAATGCTGTCTTCGTTAACGAAAACAAAAAATAACCATTTGATAACATTGATTTGATAATATTGAGCAATTATCTAATCTTGGCTAGAATTTTTTCGCGTCATCTTTATCGTTACGTAATGATTTACTTAGAGTAGAATAGTATGAATAGAAGACTCAATGATACAGTTCAATCAGTTAGTTTCTAGAATATTGTGCGCTTTACATTTGATTACAAGTTGCAGCGGAATTTTCTGACAAAAATTCACCAACGAGATCTACTGTTTTGACGACTTACTTAAAATCTATAATTAGTAATGGCTGAAATACCGTCTCTTGCGCTTTCCAATGGATATAAAATGCCTGCTTTTGGTCTTGGTACGTATCAGGTAAGAACATATTTATACATATTTAAAGATAAGACGCAATAATCGAAGTAGTTATCGATCGTACATTATGATTACATCTGTACGTGAAAAGTTTCAACAAATTCTTTTGATAGCATCACTTGACCACGTTGCGTCATTTATTCAAAATACTCGCACCTTAATTCTGACTCATTTTCGACGCAGTCGCATTATACTATCGTTAAAAAGTTCTTTAAATCTAGGAAAAATATTATGGAATTGTTATTGATAAACGAAGGATGTTTACGCGTTTATAGAAAATGTTAAGGCATAAAAATACATATAACGCATATAATGTATAAAGTAATATAATTAATTTATATATATAAATTACAAATATATATAAATTATATATATATATATATATATATATATATATATATATATATATATATATATATATATATATATATATATATATATAAATTACAAATATATATAAATTATATATATATAATAATTGCTTTATATATATAAAGCATAATAGCAAAATATTCATTATAACATTTAGCGAAGTAAAGTAATAATTTAAGTAAATTTCTAATGAAATTCCATTCTTTTAATTATAATTATATTAACAAAATTTGGATAAATATCCGCAGTTCGGGTATTGATATATGCGATTTATGCTTTCGATTCTATTCATAAAGATGTTCTAAAACCGTTGTAACGGTTTACTTTTTAGATGTTTATTTAAAATGAGAGTGAGATATAAAATTTCGAGAGTAAATAGTAATAGATTAAATTTTGTACCTTTCCAGTCTCGTGCTGGAGAGGTGGAAGCAGCTGTAATCGAGGCAATAAATCTAGGATACCGTCACATAGACACAGCGTTTTTCTATCAAAATGAGAAAGAAATTGGTCAGGCAATTCAAGCAAAGATCAAGGATGGAACTGTGAAAAGGGAAGATCTTTTCGTTACAACTAAGGTAATTAAATCTTATTTAAAACTTTTAAATTTTATTTTTTATCAGAGATGAAAATATTTCATATAACATTTCTTACAGCTCTGGAATAACTTCCACAAAGAGTCAAGCGTAGTTCCAACATGTAAGAAATCTTTGGAAAATCTCGGATTAAGTTATGTAGATCTTTATCTGATTCATTGGCCATTTGCCTTCAAGGTTCGTTCTAATTCAATACGTTTTAATTACCTATTTAATGGGCATTTTAAAAAATGTATTAAGTATTTTTTAGGAAGGAGACGATTTAATGCCCAGAGACGAAAGTGGGGCACTTTTGATGTCGGATACTGACTACCTCGAAACATGGAAAGGAATGGAAGAGTGCGTGCGATTAGGATTAACTCGCAGTATCGGAATTAGTAATTTCAATCAGGAACAGATCACTCGTTTACTTGCTGTAGCCAAGATACTGCCTGTAAATAACCAGGTACAGATTGTTCTCTGCACTACTTGTGGAATTAATTCGCAATTAATTTAAAATTTATTACTTCCATTAGATCGAAGTGAACATAAATATGGATCAAAAGCCATTGATACAATTCTGCCAAAAACATAATATCACGATAACCGGATATTCACCACTAGGACAACCAGGTAATAGGGCGGGAATACCAACTTTCTTGGACAATCCAGTGTTAGTAGAGTTTTCTAAAAAGTATAACAAAACAACAGCACAAATTGCTCTAAGATATGTCGTAAGTAAATAATATCTAGTTATAATATTTTTTATCATTTTAGAGATAACTATCTTATTTAAATACTGTGTGGAGAGTGCTATTTCATGTTCTCCGGTTATAGCTACTTTTGTATATATTTCGATATTTCGTTTAACGATAATACAACCTACCATTCAGGCCATTTCCACCAGTAAAGATAAGTTTAGTAATAGGGAGAAATACACATACGATTACACATACGAATACATTATACGATTACATAAATATGTATATGTGAATCGATCCTTTTCTCTTTAACACAGACTATATCGCTAAAATAGAATTTACTAAGACATCGATCCGTTTATCTACAGATATAAAATTTAATTTTTTTTCCATCGAAATATTCCAGTTGCAACAAGGAATCGCTATCATTCCGAAAACAGTAACACCGAGTCGATTGAAAGAAAATATGAATATATTTGATTTTTCCTTAACGAATGAAGAAATGGCCTCTATAGCAAAACTTGGCACGCATCAACGTGTTGCACGATTTGCAGAGTAAGCATCCCGATAGTCCATTAAATTATAAATTAATTATTCTTGTTATTCGGCAGAAAGATGGTAATGTTATTTCTACTCCTTTTTACAGTGCAAAGGGGCATAAGTACTACCCGTTCGAACAATAAAAGTTTCATTGCAAACAAGTAAAATGACAGGAAATAGCTCATCAGATTCAGTATAAATTAATAGTAAGGTATATCCCCTTTGAACTTACATAATCCCACGGTGTAATTCGGTACTTGTTTGACCCTTATTTAGTCAATTAGATTTATTGAATGCCATGGAAAATTTCGATGCTCCGGACGACATGACATCATACGCCGTAATAATGTGGACACTGTCACGGACAAGGCTAATCGCATTCAGCCAATGTTAACCTTCATTAAAGAGTGTATACATTGCGAGTAAATAAAGTTGCATCAAAAAAAGAAATCAAGCAGAAAGTATTTCATTCTCTTTTTTCCTTGTAGAATCGTTACAAAATGCGAATCGCTAATAACTCATTTAAATGGTTAGTGCAACATTGAATAACACAAATAAAAAAATAGGATAGTTTTCGACTCTCACAATGCAAATACATTTTTGCACTGCAGTGAAGCACGTACAATCAATATGAAAACAATTCTCGAAACTATAAAAGGAAACTTCTGTTTCAAGGATGGATGACGCAGTGATGATCATTGTTTCTGTAATCGTTAGAAATACTGTAAGCGGAAATACAATTAACGGACTAGAACGAAGTTGAAGGTTGTTTGAAAAGATGTATTTTGAATGAAAATTGTATCTAACGAAATGAGAATGCAAATCCTATAGTACATTTCATTTTCATAGTACCAAATTTTTATAGTCATATGAAAGTACTACTAATTCCTATAAAATCTAATATGCTTAGAACTCTAATATAGCTAATTAATTATAATATGTAAATTAATTCATATGCATAATAAATACAATAATGTATACTTTCTGTAAACACTGTAAATATACCTTTTTTTGTTCTCCATTGATTGCTTCATATCTTCAAATAAGAGAAGTTCGTAATATAGACTATAGAGTTCTACAGTAGTGTTAGCCTAGATTAACAAAGGTTCCATTCAAAAAAAAAGATCATGTCTTATACTCATTAGGAATTCCGGAGCAGATTTCTTCGAGGCCAATAAACAACAAAGGCTCTTGTGGACGAGAGCCCTTTTTCTACATAATTCGCTTCATTAATAAGTAAAATTGCTTATTCTATATCCGCTCACCGCAACACATAAACAGAGTCTTTTACGCGCAAACACAATATTACCTAATAATTTTGCGGTGACATTTTTCCACTATCGGTTCGCTAATCGATTTCAACGATCTTTCGTTTCAAGAAATTTCAAAAATTTACCTGACAAGATATACCACATACGTAGGTACATGCTCTAACTCGAATTTCGTATCGCAATGTTTGGTAAATTCAAGCACGACCTTTGAGATATCATTGTTACGGTAAAAGCAACACTTTCTCGAAATTATTTGTTATTAGCCCATTATCGGTCACGTACTCATTATATTGCCATTAAATGAACGAAGAAATTACATCATGAATCATATCACCCAAGCGTAAGTTTCATAAACTACCGTGTTTGAAATGTTATCTTTTTTCTTTGCAATACCAGTTTTGTCGGTGAAATAAACGTCACGAACATTGAACGCGATCACTAAATGGCTTTTATAGGTGGAACGCGAAATTTTCCAACAGAAGCAGTTCACCAACTTGCAATAGATTGCTATCGTCATCAAACATCGCGTCATCCACGATGGTTCAGTGTGGTTCCTGGAGATCTAGAATGCTCGATAAGGTGAAAGAATGCCGCGATGCGATTAAGAACATGGTGGCCTTCGACAAGTCGCCAAACAGCATTAAAACTACGCAAACAGCCGGCAAACGCCTAAGCAATTCCTCCATCCACACGAGAGCAACGACTTCTCTGTCCTCGATACCGGATGTCATTACGTTTAGCAGTATCGCGTTGAAGCATAAAGAATACGAAGACGTGCCGATTCTAATGAGAGACTCCATATTCAATTCGGATAAATCAGAAAAACTGAACACGTCCATAGAACCGATCGACCAAACTAACAATGCAAACGATTCGTTTAACCGCTTCGTTTCAATGGATAACATGATCAGTAATTCGTTGAAATCGTTCCTGGCGCTCGAGGAGCAGGTAAAAGAGGAATTTTTGGAACAGCACGTTTCCTCGATAAAAAAGAAAATTTCAGCGGAACCGTTTCTTTCTTATGCGGAAGGCAACGCGGAATTCATTTGGACAGACGACACAACGGAGGAGAGTTTTTTTGGTAAGGCATGGAATTCTCTAGAACACTTGGACACGGTCGATATCGGAAATCCACGTAGGAACTCTACATTTTATGAAGATTTTTGCCTGCACAAAAATCGTACTTCTTCCCCGATTCGAAGTCATCCGTTTCAAGATTCTGGCTTTGAAAATAATTTCTCCATATAAATCTTCACTTATGATTATTTATTGAATATTTCTACGTCCTTTCCTTTTCTACTTCTTTTTTTTTTATGTTTTTTATGTATTGAACCTTCTGTAAGTTTAGTTCGTATTTAGATCAATAAAGTTTATTACAATGAATATGATCACTTATATCAGTCTGATATACTCACACTGTGTCCATTCCTAACATTCCACCGACTGAACGTAAACAAAAATATCGTCAGAGTAATAACACCATTACTTGTTGATGACATTTTGGAATCGCGCACAATTAACGATACTTTCATTTAAATTATCCTTTAAGTAATTCTTTTGAACGTGAACTGTGAATCGATTACGTAACCAACCGTCGAGTAATATTCATATAGGAAAAAAGTGTTTAAAATAACTTGAACGAGCGGAATCACAGTTTGAAACAAAGGCAGAATAATAATATCGAAATTTTTGAAATTATCGATTTCGTGAACGACCATGATGCTGGAATATACGAACGAATACAACGGTTCGTTTCTATCCTGCGGGAAGCTTAAAGAAATATCAACTGTCTTAAAAGAAGGAAGAACTATTCAAAGCAGGGTAATGAATTTTATTCTGACGATAATCAGCTATATAGTCCTGAAAATCGACGATCGAAGTCGCCTCCATGAATTTACGGACATATTCGACGACAGATATTTGCAAATCTTAAAAAACGACCTAGAAAACCTTATGCATTTCAAGACCAAATTTTTCAACTTGTTAATCTTGGAATTGTTATTGGAAACTGTCAAGAAAGAGAACAATTATCGAAACAGACGTCTTAAACTGAATGCGGCCGTGGATACGGCAAATAAAGGATATAGCAAAGTGGTTCTTCAGAAAAAAGTCAAGGCCATTGTAAAATTCTTAATTTTCCGAAAGGTAAAGACGTCTTCCTACCTTTACGATGAAAACAATACGTTCAATTGGTTTTCTTACAAACAAAAAATTAGTGTTGTACTTAACAACGAGATCAGTCCAAAAGAAAATTTTTTAACGATTAAAAATAATTTAAAGGATTATTGTGAAAAAAATATTATGAATTGTATTTTTTATAAAAGAAAAAATGAATGTACAAATAATGTGAAGAATTTAACAAATTATACAAATAAGGAACCTAGGTTTTACGAAACGTTTATGTACTATACTTGTATCAGCGATCTCTGTACCAAATTCTATTGGTTGCTCTGGTATGGATGGCTGGCGATTTGTATGTATTATTGCTGTAAGCATTTTTTGCCTGACGTTCTTAGGTGTTGTATATCAATTAATCAGTAAAAAACAACACTATGATAGTTTTATTTGCATATAAATTAAGCGCGAATTCTGTATTATTCTGTTCAAATTGTTATCTACATATATTGCCTTTTCCATATACATGCATGAATGCCACATACATGATATTAATCTAATCGATACATTTATCATTTATAAGATCGGTAAATCTATTTAACTTAGCCGATTATTTGATAGAAAAACGTATTCCGTAATGCGTTAAGCAAGTTAACGATAGCAAGTTAAAATATGGCAAATAATATAATCTATATATATGTTACGTGATTTATTTAACAGAAGCATTTTATTTTACTTATTTCTGCTTATAAACTTTTATTTCTAATTATAAAATGTGAAATATTTATCGAAGTAATAACGTAGCTGAATTCAGCTGGCACTGTTTTCAATACTGTGATATCAAATGTTCTGTATTTTTTATTTCTGCGATATACCCAGAAAAACTATGTATAATCGAGCTTGAGCCCTCTCTCAGTTTAGTAATTATATACGTCTCCTAAATATAAGCACGTATTTTTACCGTACGGGAATTTATAATTATGTTTAGCTATATCATAGTTATAGTAGTATATATATAGAATATAAGATATTTCTATTAATAAAACTTTCAATGCTAGATATGAGTTTAAACGTGTTCAACTGAGAAGTGTTCCTGCTGAAGTATTTAAACACTTATTGTTCATTCATACGCTTTCATAATAAGCTTATTCACGTAAGCTCAGGCGTATTGTTCAACAACAAAACAGAAAATATCGATAATGTTTCTGTTTGTACCATTGCTGCACATTTGGATAAGAATGAAAAACAAGCGTAAAAGGACGACGATGATCGATTTTAAATTAAATTAAACGTTATGAACACCTGAAGTATTTCAATGTTCGCATACTGAAAAAATATATATTCATACGTAAGTAAATATACAACATGCTATTCATTCCTATTTATTGGTCCAGTCTTTGAATACAAACATTTTAAAAATATAATCATTGATCGTGATTAGATATGTGTACTTGGAAATTATAAAAATTTTAGAAAGTCCACTTACCGACAAATACAATAACATTTTACATTTTATTTAACATTCGAAAACGATCCATTTTTGTTATAAGGGTAACTCATTCATTCATCTTTAGTGATCAAGGGATTGTGAACTGTCCCTTGCTGCTCGTAACGGACTCTGTAATTTTCCATAGGGCCCGTTTCTCGTAACGAATTTATCGAAGTCGCAACACTACGCTTCAAATTACAAATACATAGAAAAATTTCTCTATACGACACATAAGATTTATTATGCAAGGTCGCGCACACATCAGAGACTGCGAAACGCATGCGCAGAAAAATCTCGTAGAACAGGACAGTACACTTTTAGGGGTCCACAAGATAAAATTCTTTTTTATATGTATATCTATGTATTTCTAGCTATAAAATTTGTAACCTTTGCGTGAATTGCGTGAATATCTCAAATGCAACAAAATATTAGCACCTGAAAAATAGAATGCAGATTAAGATACATTAATTATACATATTTTAAAATTCAGGTGTAAAATTTTCTCAATCAAAGTATACATGACATTTACAAATCAAGTACAGTATAGAAGGATGAGATATTTTAATTTACATCAGTATATTAATATTAGAAGAAAAAATTTTATGCTGACTATTAGCTAGTAACGTGTAAGTTGTAACAAGAAATATATGATATTAAGAGAAATATATTCTGTTTTCAACGAAGGTTTTCGAATAATTTAACCACGATTTATTTTTAAAATATATAAAACAAAACGAAACAAACATAAATGAAACAATAAATTACGCTTCATCCTTCGATATACGGGTATACGGGTCTGCCTCCGGAGAAGGGGACAGGGCACAAGGGTTAATGTAGGATATTTATAAAAGGTGCTGAGCTAATTTACCGGCATTGTGCTGCCGGCACTACTTTCCGACGGTGTATCGAATAGCAAAATATAATACCAGTGTTAAATACGTACCCTGTGTTTTAAGTAAAAAAGTTTGTATAAGACATCAAAAATAATCAAAATGGTTCTAAACGTACCGATGATAAAATTCTACAATGGCAACGAAGTGCCGTCATTCGGACTTGGTACATGGAAGGTCAGTACTATTACCGATATAGTAATTGAACATCAAAGAATTTATCGTTTATTTTCAAGAAGAATGTAAATAAAATTGTTCACGATATATATGACGAATTCCTTCTTGCGCAACTTATGCTAATGAATTTCATTCGCAATGTTTTTATAATTTTCTATCTGAAATCTACGGTATAAGATATCTGCAACATTGACATATCAATAAGATGTAATATGTTTCTATGATGTTCTCGAATCTTCCAAATGGATGAACGGTTTGCCCTTGTATCTAGAATGTAGTGGTACCCTTAGTTGTTTTTATGACAAGGGCATTATAATGTTTTCTATGTCTATGTCTTCTGACATTTAATGAATTAAAATTTCAAATATGGGAATAGCAAACAAAATATTCTGAAACAAACAAACTTTCATCACATTAATATTTATAGAACTATTGGATCTTTCTATATTTTTGTATATTTGTGTTAACTAGATTTTTATATGCTACTTTCATTATCTTTATACTTTGTACTTTCGCTTCATATGTACATGTATCGATTATTTCCAATCAATAGAAGTGCACATTTAAACACATTTTAAGATAAGTTTATCAGAAATAATACACATAAATGATATCATATCAGTTAAGACTTTAAGTGGAAAATAAATTATATAACATGATTTTTATTTTTATTACAAATATATTTCTACTTGTATACCTATTGCACAAGTTGTTGCAATTTATCTTTTTCAATTAATTAATAACTTATATATTTTTTAGTCCAAACCTGGAGAAGTTACTCAGGCTGTTAAGGATGCAATTGATATAGGCTATAGACATATCGATTGTGCCCATGTTTATGGCAATGAAAAAGAAGTGGGTGCTGCTCTTAAAGCAAAGCTCACCGAAGGTATTGTGAAAAGGCAGGACCTTTTTATTACCAGCAAATTATGGAATACTTTCCATAGACCAGACTTGGTTGAACCTGCTATTAAAAAAACTTTATCAGATTTGGGTCTTGAATATTTGGATCTTTACTTAATTCATTGGCCAATGGCATACAAAGAGGGGGATGATCTTTTCCCAAAGAATGCTGATGATAGTCCTGCTCTTAGCAATGTAGACTATGTAGATACATGGAAAGCTATGGAAGCTTTGGTATCTAAAGGACTTGCTAAAAATATTGGTATTAGCAACTTTAATTCTGAACAAATAGACAGACTACTTAAAAATTGCAGCATCAAACCAGTTACAAACCAAGTAAATATAAGTTTCATTCAATTTATAGTGATGTATAATGAATGCATTTTTATATTGAATAGTACATTTATAATGTATATAATTGTACATTTATAGATTGAATGCCACCCATATCTTACACAAAAAAAACTTTCTGATTTCTGCAAACAAAAGGATATTCTTATTACTGCCTACAGTCCCCTTGGATCGCCTGATAGACCATGGGCTAAGCCAGATGATCCGAAATTGTTAGATGATAAAAAATTAGGTGAACTTGCGAAGAAATATAATAAAACACCTGCTCAAGTTCTTATTAGATACCAGGTATATGCTAATATTTCATTCATGAACTATATTCACAGGTAAACTTTATAATACAAATTTTATTTTTCTTTCAGTTGGATCGTGGTCACATAGTTATCCCTAAATCAGTTACAAAATCAAGAATTGCTCAAAACAGTGAAGTCTTTGACTTTAAACTTTCCGCAGAAGACATTGCATACATTGATACCTTTGACTGCAATGGCAGGATCTGTCCAATGTTTGGGTAAATATTTTTATATTTTTTACTCATGAATATAATTCTTATAAAATTTGCTTTTGATATCGTCATTTGTATTTTTTTCAGCACGGAGCCCAGCCCTTACTATCCCTTCCACATTCCATTCTAAGCAATCGAATTAAGTTAAAAACCAATATGTACAAACTACTTTTATTGTAATCTTTACAATACTTTTTTCTTCTATACATTTTCTAAGTGAAATTCGTATGAAATAAACTATACTCTAATAAATATATGTATACATTTATTTCCCATGCATCATATACTCAAAATTTTTTCCCAAAAGGGAAAGGTGGAAAAGAGTATAACAGCTTGAAATAATGGTAGATATGACGAAGCAACTTCAAATTGTCAGAATCATTCTGATAATTAGATAAAGCCAGATAAAGAATTACACCACAGAGCTGAGAAATTACCTAAAAAGACAGCACAGGGGAAGGGGAAGTATCGCTCACCGTCATGCATTGTCATACGGTCTTAGTTGCATATATGCGACATCGTCAGTCAATATACGTCTTCCTTTTTCTGATTATGTTGGTTCTGTTAGGAAGAATCAATCAGATATCTATATCTTTTATCATTTTATGGTAAGTGTGTAAAATAATAAATATGTGGTATCATATAATATAAATAGGAGCTTCGATTAACGCTGAGTGTCAATTCATTAATGTATTATTTCGAATGCACATGTGACGATGGCACAACAAATCGTGAAATTTAATAATGGCAATACTTGTCCCATTCTTGGTTTGGGTACTTGGCAGGTACGTTACAATTTAAAAATTTAAAAAGTACGTTACAATATTTTTTATAACATAATTCCTGCTTAAGTCTTACTAAATATGTTTTTGGATTTATCAGTGTAACTTTCATAATGTTTGTGTCAAGATTATTTAAAAAATTCGAAATTTGAACCAGTTTTTAATTACGTTCATCTGTAGTGATTTATTTCACACTTTTATGTCGAATAGTCCAAGCCGAATGAAGTGATTCAAGCAGTTAAAGATGCCATTGACATCGGCTACCGGCATCTAGATTGTGCCCCCGTTTATGGAAACGAACCAGAGGTTGGTGCAGCAGTTGCTGCAAAAATCAAAGAAGGCGTTATTAAACGGGAAGATATTTTTATCACAAGTAAATTGTGGAACACGAACCATCAACCTGATCTAGTCGAACCTGCATTAAAGAAAACTTTGAATAATCTTGGGCTTGAATATCTCGATCTTTACCTGATGCATACACCAATGGGGTTCAAGCGTAAGTTTTAATTTTTGATTTTGCTTAATTAGTAAATAAAATATATTTCTTTTTACAGCTGGTGATGATCCATTCCCTACAGATGCTGATGGTAAATCTCTAAACGATGATACCGATTATGTCGATACTTGGCATGCAATGGAGAATCTTGTAAAGAAAGGTCTTGTAAAGAACATTGGAGTGAGCAACTTCAATTATCAACAAATGGAACGAATACTTTCTAAATGTAAAATAAAACCAGTAACAAATCAGATTGAATGCCATCCATATTTAATTGAGAAGAAAGTGTGTGACTTTTGCAATTCTAAAGGAGTCCTGATTACTGCTTACTGTCCTTTTGCTAAGCCAGGTCTTAATGTTGATGAGCCTGTACTGTTAGAAGACTCAACAATTACAGTGCTAGCTACCAAATGCAAAAAAACTCCTGCTCAAGTAGTACTGCGATATCAAGTATGTATTTTAATGGCAAAATTCTCTTTAATCATATTCATAAGTCAAATTAAAAAAGAAGAAATTTATTAAATAGATACAACGTGGACACATAGTAATTCCTAAATCAGTAACAAAATCGAGAATACAAGAAAACTTTAATATCTTTGATTTTGAATTAAGTTCAGAAGATATGGATACAATAAATAGTATGAATTGTAATAAAAGAGTTGGCTTAAGAGCTGAAAAGTATGTATTAAAAAATTGCTTAATATAAAAAATAATGTTTGAAACTTCCTCATTTCATAATTATTTGTTTGATTTAGTTTCAGATTCAGTCACCACAAATACTTCCCCTACAACACAGAATTTTAATATTATTCTATAAACCAACACTAATAAACAGAATTTTAATATTATATTATAAACCACGAATAATAAAATATATTTCTTTTTAAATTATTAAGCTTTTTTCATGAAATTCCTTTAGTTTAACTTTATGTCATAACAAATGGACAATAAATAACTCTTACATTTAGGTGCACTGGCACAATGATTCATCACTGTCTTCACAACCGCATGAGCAACATTCACAAAATTCATCCTCACTATCCTCTTCAGCCAACTGCTTTGAACCAATTGGTTGATATTCCCCAGAAGGATCTAGCGGATCATCGCTACAGTTACATGCTGCGTTGGATAACCCACGAGCACATTTGCCCCTGCAATTACACCTGCAGCTTCCACCTATACGTGAACAGGGCGTCGATGGACAAATTTCACAGGGATCTCTAATATCGCAGGGTTTTCTGAGACCACAAGGTAGCACGTATGATTTGCACCCTGTTCGAATACCTGTATTTTATTTTCATATTAATGTCTGTCCTTCTCATTAGAGAACCTATTACATTATATATACACATACCATGATCTGCCATTGTATAACGTGGTAGCTCGTAGAAAGGTTTCCTTGAAGATGTAGCATAACTTCTGGTAGGTTTGTTACAAGGGATTTTGCAAGGAGGAATATGTTTTCCTACACAAGTTTTTTTCAAAACATATTCAAGATCCTGAGAAGTAAAACAAGGGCGATGACACTGCGCTGACTTCGAGTTGGGCTTTGACAATTTGATTGGCTCATCATCGCTTGTTTTCTCATCGTTCGATTTTTTTGGAGTAGTGGACGATTGAGTTCTGGGTTTAATTGTAGCAGTAGTTAATTTTTCAGTTAGTACCTATAAAATATCAAAAAGTGAATGATAGTGAAGAATTTGTTATAACGATGAAATAAATTTTTGTACATTATTCGCAATAAATGATGTGTGAGTATCTGCGCTTTTCATTTGAGATGCAACTTCCGATTTTTCGTTTTTTGACCACCAATTCGATATCCAGGAAGACATTTTTCCGATTTCTCCCTTAGGCTGTTCAGGCTCAGTTTCTTGATCCCATTTTTCAATATTCTGCTTCGATGTAGAAATTATTGCGTCACTTTGTGACTGTAAGAATATGGAAATAAAAAATATATCAATTCATCACATTATTCTACTTTAAACGTATAATTGTCACTAACGATGACAGCTTTTTCCTTTCCCTGTTTTTTCTTTGATTCATTTTGTTTTTGCAATAAACATTTTTTAGGCGCGTAACATATTCTTTTCCCGCTACTATTTAAATCTGGAATGCAGTTAACGACTTTCTTTCGAGTGCAAACATTTTGATACTCCTTAGATGTTAATAATCGATCCATATGTTCCTTGAAAAGCGTTTCCTTTTTTTCCAATTGTTTAATACAATTCTTCAGATTTAATTCTTCCTCAGCTAGTTGACGAATCTTCGTCAAGCAAAGTAAATCCTCGGAATGTATCGAGTGAAGACTCGGACTAGCGTGACATCGTACTTCTTTCTCCAAATTCTTCAACTTGTTGTTCATCTCCTTATTTATAAGTTCCAAAGACTCTAATTCCATTTCTGTCTCTTCCAATTTAACATCCGCTTGAATGATCTTCTCCTGGGATTAAATTGACTTTTATTATTATACGTTTAAGATAAGAAGATATAATGCAAAAGAGTAGGTGCATTTAGGAAACGACAAATTTTGTAGCGATAATTCAAGCACACTGGTAAGATTTACCCGAATTAAACGCTGAATTTCAATCGTTCCGTACATGCAACTCCTCAGTCTCATTGTTCAGATCCTTCACAGCATTCTTCAGACTTTCGAGAAGTTTTTCAGTTTGGTCCGGATAAGGAGCGAACATTTTCATAATCTTGCGAATTTTACAGTACGGCGCGTCGTCGCAATTTTTCGACATCCACATATTGTATGCTATTAACGCAGGAATCGATCGTTCCATCGTCGTAATTTTTTCTTTTAAATATTTCTGTCTACCGAGAAGATCGCAACGTCGCTCCTTTATCTTCATTGTGATATCTTCTAAATAGGGTGAGGAATGTTCGCTCGCCTTCGTGTCTGATTTCGGACCTAGAAATAAAAAAGGGGAAAGTCGAACGAATCTTTATCAAACATATATTTTGTCTGCATAATTTATGAAGTAATTATTTTAAGTATCGCCTACATTTACATCGGGACGTCATGATTCTTAAGGCGTAGTTTCTGCCCAAAATACAATTTTTCGTTCAAGACCAAAATTGAATGACAATATGTACACTAGATCTGTAATCACAAGTAAAATATTATCATTTTTTATGCAAAACTTTTTAAACGTTTATGACGTTATTTGTATGCTACGTAGCGTTTAAACTGATAAATTACAACGACGTATCTTTGATGACATCATCTTTGAAATTTTGATATTACATGTGAACATTAATTTGTTATATATTTGTTATTGACAGTTTCAAGTTGAATAACATATTTCTGTATTAATTACCATTCTCACCGATAACACATAGATTGAAATTAGCAATGATAGTATTCTTAAAAAAAACTATCGAACAAGGTCGTATGTTTTCTCCGATATCTTCAATCATTTTTGAGAATCTTACGCGCAACGAAAATCAACATGCATTAACGTAACGTTCCTGCGTATTGTACAAAATGTATTAGATCTGTTTAATTTACTTATTGGGGAAAAGATATAAAATATATTGCACTATTTGAAATCTGGAGCAAATCGAAGTGGATAACAATGTTGCCTCTCGACTTAATCAAGAGTTAATAAAATTAAGAAATTAAATTAAATTCAATTTATAGTAAATTTGATAGTTAGCTTGCAAATGAATTTTTATTTAATAGAAGAACGGAGGATTTGATTAGTCGTGACACGGACGACGATAAATATTCTTTGTTGACCGGAACCAGCACATCTCTTCAGGATAGCACCGGAAGTACAATTACAGGCTCTATTAGAGCCAACTACGAACGCAATTTCGAAGATCGTATCTTGTATGGACAAAGTGGTGCTCGCAGATTTAGTTATAAAAAAAGAAAGACTTGCAGCGGAAATGGAATATTTAGTGCTCCTCCCGGCGTCAGTCCCCATCATGTTAAATCATCTATTATCCGTCGCAACACAAGTAGAGCTTCTGAACTCCATACATATTCTACCACACATATCTATTATTTCCTAAATCCACTAGTACACAAAGTTATATAAAACTAAATACACGAATTATATAATTGTATAAATTATATAAAAATTCAAACTCTTTTTTCTTTTTGTGATAGATGGATCTCGATTAATTTTTGTATGGCCACAAAAACCGCCAAGAAGTAGATTATTAAGAATATTAGCTCCTCTTATGCATGGAATCCTCATTGGATTTCTGTTCATGGATGCCGTTCATCTTTGGCCAGGAGAATTTTTACCTACGTCGTTGCCTTCCATAATACCCGTCCCTTTACCACCGGTAAAATGTAACGTAATTGAACCACGATGGTTTGACAATAGTTAAATGTCATGATCTTTCCTTTGATACTGAAGTCGCGTAGGTTAAATTCGCTTTCGACTGAAATATTTAAAAATTTATAAGAAATTTGAATAAATGTAGAAAAAACATATTAAAACACAAAACGAAAAATAGTCTTATTTTAATATATATATATATAACACTAGAAGTTTCTTAATTTGTTTCCTAAAAGATTAGTCTGTAGGCAAGTATGTCTGCATATATGTATGTATGTATATGTTTATCAAAACACGATACTGTGTGGAATCAGTGAAGGTGAAGAGTACTTTCATCTGCAAATATGTCAAATAAACATATATTTCAAAAATTTGGATTTTTGCGTGCACCTTTTGGCATTGGTGTTGGACGTTATGTGTGTCAGTTACAAAGAATAACTATAAAATTTTGTAAAAGTCACGGTGGTAGTCGTGGAATAAGGTAAGACAATTCCTTCTGCAACCTCTTTGTCAAAATTAAATTTTTATATTACATATCGAAGCAATGGTAGGCGAAAATTCTGAATCTCTTTTTTGAGTCATAATTGTTGCATTAATACACATAGTTTATATCTTTTTTTTTAAACATAACCTGCAATATCCCATGCCGGTTGTATCTACATGTAGATATGTACATGTAGATATGTACCTACATAAAAATATTTATTACATTTTTATCATATACAGAAGTTTTTTGGAACATGATTTAATTGATTATGCAAAACACAATTCTGGAGTCGTAGTATATGTTAAACCAAGAAGGCACAGAAATCCAGTTATAAAAGCAGAATATTGTAAGTTTATTTATTACTTATTGTATTAAGAAAAACTTTAAATGGTAAAAGATAATATTGAAATATTTATGTATATTATAGTGAATGGAGAAACACATTGGATGTGTGTTGCCAATTATAGTAGGCAGGATATTATACAATGGATGGAATTATTGAAGACTCAATATCATAATGGCCCAGATTACAGATTACTTAAATTATGGCATACAGATTTTCCTTCTATTCAAGGACCTTGGACACCATTCACTTTCAAAGATCCATCTTTGAATCAAGTCAAATTTCCAGATGTAAATATGAAAGCTTCTCCCATTTATATGTTTTGTTATTATATATATATGTATATCTTATTCATTTTTAGAAAAAGATTGGTGAAGCTATTAAATTGAAACCAACAGCGACAGAAGAATTAATTAGATTATTTGAAGAACAGCAAGAAGCTGAGAAGCTTAGCGAAGAAATTCCAGTTCAAAAAAGTGTTAATTAAATGATAGTTTCAGCCATTTTTAGTTATTGCAAATTTTTAATCAAATATACTGGACATTAAATCAATATTGCCATAGCTTTTCAAAATGACATTTGGTTTGTTCATATTTATATGATAGTACGAGAAATCTAATAAACATATTTGTTTAATATCCAAATAGAAACCTTTATGTACATATGTCAAATGATCATGTAAATCATTTAATCGTTGTAAGATTATGGCTATTATAAAATAAATATATATAGCTTACAAATATACTTGTGCTATTTACTGGTATATATAAACTTTGCATGCATATGGTACCATATTTTGTATGAAACTAACGTACTTATTTAAATTATCAAATATACATTCTATATATATAATTCAAATTGCACGATGACATAACAATTTCATTTGTGCTTTATATACGTTTGATGGAAGTATATTATTGACTAGCATATATATACATACACATATATATACACAATACTTTTGATATGTGATAGGAGAGTTATAATAAAACATTGATTCATACTGTTGTTGACTATGTTTATGTTACTGTCAAAATTACAGTGACAGCCACATATTCCTTTTGTTATTTTGTTTATGTATATCCCTCTATATATTCATTATATTATGTATATCCCACTATATATTCATAAAAATATATCTTAACATTTTTTGTATAAAAATTGAATAGTGATATTATACATAGCGCCATAACTTGTTGAGTAGATGAATCTATAAACTCATATCCAATTTAAGTGACTCCTTTACCTTGCATGTGTGACCGATAGTTTTACATTCTAAATAAGTTATGTTATTATTATTACAATATTTAATTTCTACAACAACCTAAGAATGTAGTTCGTTTTTTAGAGCAATTAATTGCGTTTTTATTAACACATGCAATCTTTGTATATCAAACATAAAAATATATTCTACACATTCTATGAAACATACAATTATCAATTATTTTAATTAATCTTTACTATTTGAATTAAAAAATATTAAATACAAGACATTAAATTATTATTATATTAAACATATACAAAATATTAAAATGTTATTAGAATATAACTTCTAATCTAATTAAAATCCAAACATCAATTAGAACATGAATAAAATATTCTCAATATTTTGAGAACAGTAGATGAAGATTATAACTTTTCTTCATAAAAATACAATAAGCATGTATTTTTTTTAGTTGTGTAGTAATTTACGAACGTTTTTTCAAAATTTTGATGATATTATTTACAAAAATAGGAAATATTTCAATTATGCTCTTAAATTGTAATGAATGGCATTTCAAATAATTTTCAGGGGATGGGTACAGTAGCATAACCCTGATATATGCTAATTTCTTTCTATGAGAAATATGAATAAATACTTTATTTTTTACACTACAATAAAGAGTAATATTTTTCCCTATCATTTCTACAAAAAAAAAAAAGAGAAAGAAAAGAATTTGTAACTTCTCCTGTATAATATCAGATGGGCTTAGATATCCATAACCATATATCAAATTAATGAGATAATGAGGTGATGTACATTTCTAAAAATGTAATAATATAAATAGGATGAGTTTTGATGCTACATTCAATCATACGCACAAAAAGTCACACACCATCGGCCATTCCATATTAAACACTTCATTATGTATAAATAATAAATTTGTAATGCCTCGTTATATAATATTGGTATTAAAAATTGACAAATGTGGTACCTGCGATATTTCATATTTAAATTCAATCATAATATTAAGATAAATTGTTTATACTGCAATAATCGTCTTGTAATGAATTTAAATGTTACTATAGAAATTTATCAATTTTTCATTGTATAAAAAATAATCTAACATAACGCAATGTATCACATTTGTAAAATTAAACAAATTAAATCATGCATACGCTATCATCCCCTTTTAGCACAGATAAATGTCCACGAAGAAGATAAAACAGCACATCAGGTAAAATATTCTCGTTTAAGCAAAATATCACACATTATATCAATCGTGAAAGAGGGACTAGAGACGATTCATATTCGACTTTATTCGTCTTTAAGTCGTTTACTAAGTTCTTCTTGTTGCTTCTCTCGCAATTCCTTTTTTGGCTTTATTCGTTTAAGCTGACCATCCCTAAAAATGTAAATAAAAAACTTAATTGTTTTTCTTTATATATAATGACGAATTTTATCTTTTTTTATCTAAAAAATTTTACCATTGTAAATCAACCAAGCCACCCTGTCTTGCTATCACAGACTTTACTCTATTCGCAAAATCAATAGCGCTCTCTCCCTCGTTTCTATACATTGGAGGAAGATACCAAACATCACATACTATGGCCCAACTTGACATAGTCATATATAAGTATTGTATCATTGAATATCGACTACTATTCCAAAATGCATCCCCAAATCTTGGATCATACTATAAGAAAAAGAATAAAATTGGTTACCTAAGGTAATCAATACTATTTTACATAAATATGTACACAATTACCTTTATTGCAACAGGGTAAATTACTCCACCAACTTCAAAGCTTCCTTTCTTAAATTGCATCACTGATGTATTATTTATACAAGTGCCTTCAGGAAAGATAAGTATCGGTGGATTTGTAGGATCAGACACGTGCTTTTTTAATCTATAAAATATGTAAGAAAATTTTAATGTTACAAAGAAATTATGTTAACAGCACGGCGATTAACATTTACCGTCTTGTAACTGCTTCTCTATCTTTAACTTCACACCGTTCAAACCAAATATGTGGTGAAGCACGTGCTAAAGCTCTTTGTAGAATACCTAAAAATCCACCATGTCTCTGACCTATCTAAAATATAAAATTTGAATAATATAAATCATCTTTCACGTAATATTAAAGTAATACATTTCTATGCAATGCAAACAAAAATAACATCACAATAATAATAATAACTAGAAAAAAATTAATATATAGCAAATTTCAAGCAAAATTCATTTAAAGCAAATTTCACCTAAAATAATATTCTTTATGGAATAATATTAATCGCGTTGCACATGATACTAAGATAAAGCAAATTTTAAGCAAAATTCGTTTAAAGCAAATTTTATCTAGAATAATATTTCCTATTGAATATTTTAAATCGCTTTTTGCATAATATTAGAGTAATATATTTTCATGCACACATTCCACAACTACAACATCACAATAACAGAATAAGACCAATATAAAGCAAATTTCAAAAAAACCCCAAAAAGTTGACATAAAAGGATGAGTTATCATATCAATAAATAAATAATGCTGGAACTATTAACTTATTAGACGAAGAACGACAAAAACGTACCAAGGAATAGCAATTATCGCACATGAGTATCAGAACATCTATAGGTGAAGTATGATTTGCCACACAAATACCCCTAACAGGACGATTCTCCGGATTATGATACGTAATTACTGATGATAGAGCACTCGACAACACACCGAAGCACATTATGGAGACTTTATAATTCAGCCATCGCTTGAAACTACCCTCTGGAACATAGCCGACTACCGCTGTACATGCAGTCAGCCACATCACCTGTAAATCACAAGCTTTGTATCTAAGAAAGGATCTTTCTTTTAGTATCAATGCTGACTAGCTTTACTTGCAAAGCATAGTTACAGGATACCGTTTTATCTGTAACATTTAACAATGTACTTTAATTCTGTCAGTGGGCGGTTATAAATCATATTAATGTAAGGGATTAATACATCAGAATTTCCAAATTTGTTTTAACGATATCGTCATATTATGCAGAGATTAGTTAGTTACAAACAACAAGACATCATCACAAATTCCCAACAGCAAATTTTGAAAACAAAAGATTGATATCTTCGTAATGCCTCATTACCAAGGAGAATGTTGTCTGTGTGGATAAGATAGGCACATCGATTGTGGAAGTGTGATTTGCCACACACATTCCTCCTGGTTTTGGTTTGTTCTCTGGATTATGAATTGTAATTGTCGCTGATAAAGATTGTGACATTATCCTGAATGCTATGAGACTAGCCTTGTTGTATGTCCATTTCTTAATAAAACCATTTGGTAGGAAGCCAATAAGAAATGTTGCAATTACAATGTACAGTACCTAGGAACCTTTGATATTAGTTGAGTTGCAAATACTAAATTTATATTTGGTATTGAAACAGACAATTTCAAAACAGATTCATGACAAACATATAACGGAATCTTAAAATAAAAATAAATGTGGAAATAAGAAATTAATCGAGTGTATATGCATCCTACCAATTTGTTTCAACTTTTCTAAATACTACTAATTTATTATTAAAAGAGAATCAATGAACTTACCCCTACAAAACAAATGAATATCCTCAAGGGAAGAAGAAAACAATATCGCATAACAAATCCACATATCCATATCACTGTTAACTTCCAGGAGATGAACTCGTAATGTCTATTTGTTCTAGTTAACAAATTCCAATTCTAGAAAAAATATATCATTATACTATATAATAATTCATATATATCTATAGGTCTAGAGAAATAGAAATTACCTTCAATTCTTCTGCTTCAAAACGAGATGTCACCTCATCTTCTATAATAGCTTCTACACCAGCTTTAATGTAATCCAAACAGATTGCAGGTTTGAACTCCCTTTTCAGGGTTTCAAACGAATCTCTACGTATGAGAGTCTGCAACAAAAATATATTCTCAATCCATTGTACAATTAATCATAGATATGTATATATATTTTCTTAATATCTATTAAACACGTAGAATTAAAATTACCTCGCTTTTGCTCGCACTTGTTGCAGGCGTCTGTGAATTCTCCGTTTTCGTTTCTTCCAAATGATTTTTATGATTCTGCATTTCTGGCTCGGGTACCAAAATCAAATCCGTCGATCTGGCTATAACGCTGCTGCTCACTCCATTCTGCATACTCTCCGTTTTCCAATTTTGCACATTCTGCTTTTCGACGTGCCTCGACTCGCACTCCTCATCCGTGTCTTCGTCATTTTGCTTCCAAGTACCATTCTTCTTTTTCACGTTTTCTATGTTTTGTCTGCCATACTGAAGTATAAAAACAATACATGCGCTATAATTATTTAAGTTTAAACGATCCTAAGGAATGCGTTTCTTATTATGAAGCGCCTTTTTGTAAAGTTTGTAAAGTTGTCTTTACATAACACAAGAAAGTCAATCGGATTAGTCAATCTGATTATAACTTATAAGAAACAAGTACTTAAAACGCTAAGTACTATAGGCTAAACTACGAATATTTTTAATAACAATAATTTTACTTCGGCCTTGATCCTTTAATAGTTATCGGTGATAAGAATAAAGGTAAACAATGCTTCTTTTCTTTATTTATGAGATTTATGTAAAATTGAATACTTTGTTATGCTTGTTCCTTTTTAAAATTGTTTTACTATTGGAAAAGATTGTTAAAATAAGTTATAAAATATAAAAAAATGTTCGTAGTTTGGAATTAAATATTTTTTTCTAACAGAAATTTTTGGACAGAATTTTTTCTAAAAAATTCATATTATAACATGGAGACGCAATTAAAATATTTAGTGCCCAATCTACATACAAAGCGTTTGGAATATACTATATAATTATACTACTATGCCACATTATATATGTATTATGTAAAAAAATTATGCAAACAGGCAAGCTAATGTCCTCCTAGTTGATAAAACCGAATAATTTCATCAATTTTTTGAAGGTTAAACTTACCGAGATTATCAATCAAATTGATAATAAATCATAAATATTAAGTTCAATGAAACTAATTCAATACAGCTATTGATCATTCACAAGTTCGAACAAAAACGACAGGTTTCATTAAACATCTAACATAATTATTAATTACACACTTCAAGTGTTGTAAGAAATTTATTTAAATATCAACGAGAAAAGAATTTATTTAATATTTACATAAAAAGGGAACTTTTAAGATACGGCAAAAACATTTATCGTTTGTTTCAAGTCATCCGAATTATTTTTTAGATAACATTACTAATTACTTCCACACGAGTAATAGTCTTTTTATTAAAAAAAAGCACTGTCGTCTGATGATATCTGTACACTTTGTACTTAACTAGTCCATCTTTCTTCTGTTGGTAAAAGATAGGCATATATCATAAATGGAAAGTTCATCAAGGACAAGATACATTTTCCATTGAGCTAAACTTGTAGTATCTCTGATAAAGGAACCTCTCTACCAATATTATCGCGTTAATCATATCAGAAAACGAAATTTTGTTGCTATATCTATGGCAAAATATAGAGTTTCGAAAGAAATGGATATCTCGATAAATATATTTGCTCCTTGCACTGACACGTGCTTTCTTGAAATTCGACGAATCATGTGATTAATTGCAGCATTACGATATTCGATAACGTCGATGAGAAAAGAATCGATAAGGAATATGTTTCAACAAAAGACAAATTTCTTGAACTTTGTACTTGATGTCCATGATTTCTAATAGTATAGAAAAAAGATTTTTATGCGTATTTTACATAGCATTCCGCATAATAATGTAATGTATTTATCAAGTTATTTGATTATTCGCGAAGATAAAATATTCTTTTATCACACACACATACAAAATGTTTGAACAATCGCTTTTTAATACGTTCTCTTGGTCTTTTTATACGATAATTTTATTATAATTATGCTGGAATATGCGTCGCATGTAGGTTCGAGATCGTAGATGTTTTGTCCTGTTCGTGTAAAGTTTTTTTTAAATTGATTATAGTTCAATTTTTATTGCACGTAGTCTTTCCATAATCGCAAACTATTCAATAAAATATACCTACGATATAAAACTTTTATGTACGTATATATGTACATACGTATTGTATGTGTTATATAAAACATTTTGAATTTTCATCAGCACTGTAAAGAAACACGACTGATCATATTGGAAAACTGAAACAAATCTAAAAATGTATATAGAAATTATAAGTTATTTATTTGCAAACACATATTTAGTAAAAAATTTATATTATCTTAAGCGTATATTAAGTGTTAAAGATAATTCCATATCTTGCGATTTCTATATACCTTTCTAAATTTGTATCAAGCTTTTCCAATATAGCTATGACAGTCGAGTCTCATTACTATGCTAATGAGATTTCGAACTGTTGCTCGTGCCATACACAATATATCCATGACAGATATCTACGAGTATTCACATATTTTTATACGGCGTCTTCTTTTCATGCGTCTTTAAATTTTAGACGAAATTCTATCGATAAAATGATGGTGCGTCATTCTTCAATCTCTGCACCATATTCAAGGAACTACAAACATATCATCGTCGCAATTCACGATCTTTGTCTTGTAATCACGTTAAAAATATGTGATCAAAGAAAAAATTGACGAGTTTGTACGCATCTTGTACAACCTTTCAATTAGAACGTCGCGTCTTCAGTCTACCGTCTGTAATTACATAATCATCGTTATCGTTATATTAGGATCTATTCCATTAATTAATTCGCGATCAAAATTGAGAAGATCGTGAAGAATGAAAATTAATATGCATACATATCACACCTATATATAAACAAATAAGGCGAAACGTCATTGTTCTCATTCTGCATATAATGCATATTCCAGCATACATAATTACAGTAAGATTATTGTAAAAGAAACTAAAGGAACATCTTGGAAAGCATTCATTGCACATTTTGTAAATCGTATACGTATTGTGATAAATTTTTATCTTTGTGAGTATTCAAATAGTGTAGAGAATGCATAAGATTATCGCATGAGATGTTTCATAAAATGCCTCTATATTTTATTATTTATAGCTTGATCTGACGATTATATAACACATAAAGAATATTTGTTTTTCGTTTGCTAATGTAATATACTTCATTTAATACAACATTTTTATTTAAGTTGAACTACTTTTATTAGCAAACTTGTTATCAAATATTTTTGTATGGGATGTTGCTTAATATTCACTTTTAAAAGTATTTTGGTAACGTCATTCGGGTCATGTCAAAAAATCTAGACAATGTGACCGATAATTGAATAGTGTTTCATGTTACTCATTCGGCGCGTTCGTTATGTGAAACTGTAGTCACGGATTTGTCTGTTCTTCAAACAAAGGAGATCCACGTATTATCGTAACATGCGTACGGTGAACGGCCTCCGATAAACTAGAATAGTTTTCTAAAGAAGGAAAATTTCAATGAAGAATAATTACACATGTTTATGCAAAAATCTTTGCATTACTAACGAAATAAACTATATAATATAAATAAATAACATAATAAAACATAAAAATGCATTTCTATATAACACTGTATGGAAATATTTTCTAAAAAATATGATTTTCCTTATAAAATCATAAATCATAAAGACTTTTGCACAATACATCGTTTCTAATTAAATAAGATGTTGACATACAGAATATAGATAATCTACGTTATCAATCGGTATATATATATATGATATTCACGTCGATTAATTATTTTATTCCTAACACATGTAAATACGAGTTTCGTTTTATATTGAACATATCTCCTCGAACAGACTATGAACTACAAATTGAATAATTTGATATCTAGCGCGCAGTGGAACAAAATGCCCATTTTTATGTTAAGATTGTGGAAATTCCTATTCGAATGAGGTAGAGTGATGAGTTTTGTTTCAGGTTAAAGCTAAGAGTAAATAAGACAACAAGAAAATAGAATAAAAGAAAAATATAGAGAAAACATCATTAACAAGTTTTGACCTTGGAAACTTATGTTCAAGTTGACATTTTATAAAAAAAAATTGGAATTTATTCATTACTATCTATATATGATTGAATATTTCCCTGAAGTTGTTATACATTATTCCCTGTAGATTTGAACACTGTATTCAAATCCGGTCACAGAACTTGTCTAAACTAGTCCTTCAGGACACTGAGAAAGATGCGATTAAAGTGAGAAGATATAATCATGGTTTTGCTAGTTTACATTTTTTGATAGCACTCAAATTTCAATTTCACACATTGTATTTGTTCAAATAAAGTACGTAGAAATAATAGAATACTCGAATACGTTGAATTGTACGTTAAATCGTATTCAACACGATTAATATTCGAATAACATAGAAAAAAAATTGAGAAAGTCGACTTTTTTAACTTCGAAGCTACCAGAATAACGATCACGTATTTCTGACTAGTGAGACAAATATTTGAACGTACGTCGCAAAATTCCTCCTTTCAAAAATCTAATGTGCACAAGTATAATAAAAAGCAAACATGGAAATGTTGGATTCTTCAGTAGCACAAATCGTTTCAACATTAGGATTTCGCTATTTAACGGCTTTAAATCGATACAAATTGGTTACGTAGGATATAACATCGTAAGAGATTCGCCAAAGCACGCTTCGATTAATTTCAATTGAATATCTTAATTATATATATATATATATATTAAATATAAATATTATAATTATATATAATATATCTAATATGTATATTAAATTATATATAATATAATTAATCAATATAATATATATAATTCATATGAAATATGAATAAAAGAATCATGTTAACATGTAAATTTAAAAGTGATTCAGAAATAAAATATTCTTTGAACTGCACTGATGTTCAACCAATTGATAATTTGGGAGCTTGACTAATAATTTATACAAACTGGAATAAAAACATATTTTATTTATTAAAGATAAAAATCAAAAATTAAAACACACGATCTGAAAGTATATTATATATATGATAAGGAATATTTATGTAGCAACAATATATTTAATTAGATTTTTGCATGTTTGTAACATATTTTATTTGCGCTTTTTATTGATTATGGAATTAAATGTTAGAAATTTATGATTGAACGAATAAACTTGATACCATAGTTTTTATAATTAAGTATAATTACTTCGCGTAACTTACGTTTACTTTAACTGTCAGAAAAACGTGGTAACTCGGAATACAATTCTAACTACCAAATTTTATGTATCTTATGAAATCAGAGTTTTCATTGTATCGAAAATAAATTAGGGAAAAACTAAAAAATGAAATTAAATATTGAATTGCTGCTACTTGTTGATTGTTAGGTAAACAATACATGAAACACACTTGGTTTAATAGTAGTCACATATTTCATTGACCATCACTTTGAAACGATACATAAACCTTTACATATTTTATCTGTAAATTAGTGCAAATTTTAACATTCAAACTAAATCGGGTATATATGAATGAATAAAATTCAAAATGTCTACCTCAAAGTTAATTGCAATTTTTCATATTTACAAAATAATATTGTTACGTTTAATACGTATTTCGTTCTAGAAATTTCATTGTGAATTTGATATCAAAAGATCATGTAATCTTTCGTACCTTTTCTATAAAAAAAAAGAGAAAAAGAAATCATAAAATGTTTATCATGTTTTCAATTTATAGCCTCATGATGTGTCCCTAACCGGAGAAGTATTGTAAATTGAATTCACTCATTTTCTTACCTCAAATAGTGTTAGCAGCAATTTTATATATAATCTTCTAACGCCGAGTGACTTTCCGATAGATGCCAAAAAGATTATGGCAAGCAAAAACATAAGAAAAGGTGTTAAAAGTAAAGAAACCGCTAACGACATCACCATCCATAGCGGCGCCATTTTGCTTACTGCCAAGGAATATCCGAGAAGGCGAAACGGTTAAACGATCCCTTCCACAAACAGTTTAAAACCACCGTGCTTGAAACCTATATATACAAATACTATAGAGAGAAACATATTAAAGTGTAACGATCTGCGTTATCGACACTAGTCAAGAAGCTGTCGGCAGGTGCATTTCGATGAAATTGCAGTCATACAGTTACATTTCTTATCGACTACAAGAAGGCAAAATGGTCGGCCAATAGAAGACGAGTGAAAAAAGGTGTTTCAACCAATCAAATACGAGATGAATTTAAATTACAATTTTTAGTTTCTACCATGTTTCTATAGGTCTTTATAACGATAAGAAACATCAGAGCGCGTTCTTTTCAATGCTAGTTTATCAATTCAAACATAAATTGTCATTTTTTTGTTCCATGAATTATTTTGTTTATTTGCTGCTATAAAGATTATCAGTTATTCCTGTGAATTGTTTAAAAAAGAAACGAAGAAAAACAAAGAACGTGAGAAATTATAATACATATAAAATTAAAAACGATGAAATAACAAATTATAGTACATAGCAAAATAAAATAAAATTTAAGACTATTAATAAATATATAAAGTATAATATAATGTAATGATTGATTTAAGGCTAAACTTCATTATGATCAAATTCGCGATGATAAGTATATTCTAATTTAATCTTCATCAAATTGCTACATTTGTATCCTTTAATTTCTAATCCATGTGAAAGATAAAATAATATGTAGAGAGTATCATAACAAAGCTTTCTCAAATCTATATTATATTTGTAATATATTATTCTTCAGAATAATGGTAACTCTCATGTTCATATTCAAAAATATACAGGAATGTTTTAAATGTCCGCTCAAATAGTGATGTTATCTAGAGTTTCATAGCATTAGCAAGCCAGTGACAAAATGTCGTCTGCCGAAGTAGCACCCCGACCATTGCAGGTGTCCCCTTTAATTAAAGTGAGTACAATTTGCTACGATGAATTTTTTGAAACAATCTGCATTCAACTATTGTGTTGCTAATTGCTGTTTATTTAACAAATGCCTTATTAAGATTTTTTATTGTTATAAAAATGAATATGCTTCGGAACAATATTTTAAAATTGATTATATTATATAATTTTTGTGCAACTTCAAGTAATGCTTTCTTTTTTTTTTTTTAAGTTTTAAAGAAATATAGAAAGAGTTATATATATCACTTATTTTACATTAGAATGATATTTAAAGATAAATTAGTACTTAATTTGTATTTTATTTTCTAACCTTCTTAATAGGTATAATAAGCGTTAGTCAAGTAATATATTTTGCATGAATTAAATAATAATATAAATTAGATATCTCTTTCTCTTTTTAAAGCATTAATAGTGTATATATTTATATACATGCATTTAAACATAAATTTAAAAATACTTTGTAAAACATTATTATTGGATTTTGTGTAGTTTTCCCGATGGACTCTTCTGTTAACTGGGATAGTTTACGGTGCTTACCATCAAAGAAGACTCAGTAAAAGAGAAAATGCCCGCCGTGAACAAGAACTTAAGGAAAAACCCCTTAAAGATGCAAAATTAGCAGCAGAGAAAAAGAAGCTGGCTGAAGGTAAAAAATGATAAATTTGACTATGGATAACCTGTAGGTTCTTTTAATGATATAATATTGATTTGTAATTTCCATTTTTCTGTTTCAGCTGAAATACAAATGCTGAATGAGTTGTTCACACCATCAAAATAAAAAATATCACTTATAGTAGTATACATAAGTATTTCTGTTAAGTTAATATTAAATTATCCTTTAAAAAATGTCCATTATGTCAATTTCTGTTCAGGTTTACAATAGATATAAACTTCTTATTGTGCATATTAAATAAAATGATTTATAATATACTAAATTGTGATTTTATCCAGTAGAACCCCATTTACCTGAACTCCGTTTATCCGAACTGATGTCATCACAATGTCCAATTTCCGATTTTAATACTGAATATGTTTCTAAACTCTTATAATTCAATTCTAGGCCGCGTGACGCATCGCTTATAGGAATAAAAGTTTTTGCCCTAGTATTTACAAATTTCAGTTTAGTAAAATCCAGTTATATAAAAATTAATTCCGACTATATGAATGATTAAAAACGTAAGAAGGATGAAGTAATAGAGCGCTAATATCTGATATGTTTTGTCCTCTGACCATGACGGATAAATGAAGTTTTATTATATCTTCCATGGAATATTTAGAATTTTCCAATACTCATTAGTACATGCAAAATTAGATATCGAATTGTTTCCAAATAGAAAAAAATATTCGCCCGAACAGGGACTCGAACCCTGGACCCTCAGATTAAAAGTCTGATGCTCTACCGACTGAGCTATCCGGGCGATTGAAGTAACATTTTTCAAAATATATAGTTACTCTTATAAAGAGAATTAACAAATTAAATTACATAAATGTCAATTATATTTAAATGAAATCGATAACACTTAATAAAGCATTTTACAAAATTATTGTTCTAACTTTTTGCATATATAATTTATTGGGCATATATGTTACAGTCTTGAACAATAGAAGCTCTATTATGCAGAGTACACATAACATTCTAATAAAAACTACAATTATGCTGTAGATTGTATTTTATTTTTTCCAATTTATAATATCAGAGATTATTAACAAACAGTACTTTTGTTTATACTTTCATATTTACTTTTAGTTTAAGAGATAAACTGCTAAAGGACAACACAATTATAATATTTCAGAATATAAAATATATAACATTTATATAAAAATAAATATTAGAAACGTTATAAAATATGTTACAATATGTTTGCAAATAATTTCACTTAATTACATAATTTTATTGTTGTAATATTTAAATGGAATGAATTTATGTTGCTATATGAACCTATAGCTCTCGTGTTTAAAGGTACAGAGAAAAATATTTTTACATATATACAAATATATCTTCATATTCCTTTTTCAAATGCATTAAAATGGAACAACATTAACTGATTGGGTACACAACGATTATTGGTTCAGTGTGGATCTCCAAAAGCCGCGAAAAGAATTTTGGATGATCTAGACTGGACTACAACGTGGGACACTGTTGGTTCAGTGTGGATCTTCAAAGGCCGAGAAAAGAATTTTGTATGATCTAGACTGGACTACAACGTGGGACGCCGTGGGACACCGTTGGACATCGTTGGACACCGTGGGACAACGTGGGACAACGATATCAAGTATTTATAACGGGTATACATATGTATATATATTGTCATGGGAGCATCATAAATGCTTTCGATTCAAAATATAACTCTTTTTCTCTTAAGCTGTAATTAATTCTGTTTTATTGTCATTGGTAATCAATTGTAGGAGACTTCCATTAGCTGGACGTTCTTGATTTTGTGACCATTTCCAGAAGAGGCTATAAAATAAAATGTTACTAGTAAGAAATCAAATATAAAAACATGAAATAAGGAAAGAAGAAAGATTTTATTTACTCTGCAACAAATTCAAGTGGAGTCCATTTAGTTGTATCAGCATTTGGCATCCATTTTCTATTCATAGGTGTATCTAAAGTAACAGGCAAGATAGAAGCAACCAAAGAATTCTTTGGAAGACCGCTATCTTTAGCAGCTAAAGATTTAGTAAGTTGATGAACAGCAGCTTTAGCCATTCCATATCCAATCATTCCTGGTGTTTCTGCTAAAGCTGCTTTAGCACCAGTTAATGATAAAAATCCTCCTTCTTTCAAATGATGGGCAGCAATACTAGCAGCAATACTTGAACTGCACACACTCTGCTTCCACATAAGTTCACTGTTTTTAATAAAATCTTTATTGGCTGCATTTCCACCGGCCCATCCACCAGCCACACAAATAATTGCATCTAGTTTATTCCCATTTAAAATATTTCCAATTTGTTGCATAATATCAACTTCCTAATAAACAGATAAAAATGATTAGCTTTATAAAAAGATATATATATATATATATACACATATTCTTATTTAGTTGAATATAACAACTTAAAAAATTACCTGCTCTTGCCAATTGCTGTTTGGTTTTACAATCACATTTGCATCAGCTTGGTCATTTGCCTTCATATCAATACAGCCAACCCACTATGATTATGAAGTTAATGTAGTTTTATAAAAATATATTATTTTTTTTAAATATAATAATCTGTTTAGTACTTTGCCTATAAACTATATATGTAATGTGTAGAATAACAAATATTTTAGTATCATAAAATTGATATAGTTACAAGTTTCTTAAACTTATTTAACAAACATATTATAGAGGTATATGTATTATGTGAAAGGTTCTGATTCATTAACTATGGCCTTGATGTATTTTTCCTCTATACTTGAGATTGCTAAATAGAATTATATCTGTAAATCTATATCCTTTTTGTTGAAATCATATCTTTATAGGGAAAGTTCCTTATTAAATTTATATAAAATTTATTTTATATGTTTGCATTTAGTAATGTAAATGATTCATGTTATTTATTTTATTTTATTTTTCGACCTAACGGCCTCGTAGAAAGAATTTGGTTGTTTAAAACTAAAACTGAAACTAAATTTAAACTAAAATTAGTAAATGATTCATATTTAATTACCCTTAAAAATATATTTATATATTAAAAAAGGCTATAAAAATATATTTATACGCATATATACACGTAGATAATAATCGTTATAGATACATAAATAAAATACTATACTTCGTAGCATTCAAAACAGTGTGCGAAGAATTACTTCGTAATTACGTTTGAATATGTACACTGGTCACAAATTCTATGAAATTCATTATGTATAAAAAAAACATTCTATAAATTTTGTATTAAATTTCTAGAAGGATGTACATTCTCAAGTATTACTTTTTTAATTAATTATTTTTAAATACAAATGATTTCATTGTTCAGAAATTTCTGCCGAACAGTTGTTTAGAATTAATTTTTAATCAATGTCCAGATCGAATAAGTTATCGATGTATAATTGACCGATGATTTGTTTTTTTTTAAATGAAACTAATTAATAACATTTACAAATGTATTACTCTTGAAAACAACAATAAAAAGTTGTAACTTCTGTGGGAAAATAAGTCAGTCCCATTGATAACAAAATCAACATCTATATTTTTATTATATATTGTTAATATTTATTGTTACTATTATTACTCACCCACTTTTTCGACTTGAATTTTGAAACACAAGTAGAACCTAAAGCACCTTTGCCACCATATATTAAAACCCGTCCGATTATTGCCTCCATTGTTCAATAAAAGAAACAACTTCTTCGTGAAATATGTTTCGGGAGTCGCGATTATATACGAAAGAGTACGAAGTCATACGAAAATCTTTCGGAAAAGTTCGTAAAAGGAGTGCTAGATTGCCAGATTTTCGGCACAAACTATAAAGACAGATTGTCAACTGAGTAGTTGATATTGTTTCGATGGAATTATTTCGAATGACTTTAAATAGAATATGCGTATGAATCCTTAATTTCTACATTATGATTAGTATTTAATGAATTAAAACAACTAATAATTCAATATAGCGTCATATAGATTATTTATATATGATCTACTTGACATCAATAACATTCTATTGCTAATGAAAAAACCCTGAAATGTTTAATCAATTTTTTTATTGTATATATACCTTGTCAATAGTATGTTATGTTTTCCAGAATGTTTCTTGCGCGAATAATTAAATGAAATCGATTTATTTTGTACAAAATGAAGTGATCAGATTTGTGATATTTGAATTTCCCACGTATGTTTATTGGAAATGTGGCAACGCCGCAATGACGGAGACCCTGCCCGCAACGTTCTCCGGGAGCGTAGGTCTAGTGTGACGTCACGGTAGCCTAGTTGGGTTAGGTTTTACGCTGGAAATTCTAACGAAAAATTTTTTGTTTGACGATTAATGTTTTCCTCATTGTATCTGCTGCATTGAGGGACGTGAAGAGTTAACGCAGTGGCGAGCAGCAATCGTATTTCGTAAACCGTTCGATCGCGAGACTTCGCGCTATCGGCGTATATGAGATTTTAAACGGAAAATGAATCGACATGACGGTACGTACGTGTGCGCTGTTTCTGACTAGCAAGTCAGCCTTTACTTCACATGCTAAATTTGTTTTATATTGATGACAAAATTTTTTAATCATGGGGTATTCGGGGATATGCATAAAAAGTTTGTGTAGACTCATCGTCGAGGTTACGAAATCGAGAATGTATGAGATTTTTCCTAAGACATTTCTTGTAAGCTCTGTACCAAAGGGTCTAATGTCAGAGGCCAGATGGCAGCACTTATAAAAAATTTACTCCAATTTCTTTGGGTTTATAATGCTCTTTGATGATTGTGCTCAACTTTTTTGCCATGTCATCATTTTTTCTTATTTTAGTTATATAAAATGAATAAAATTCACGGGGAAATTTATTGACCCATTGTCAAGATGAGCTCTGCCAAATGGTTTCTTTGATATTGCTTTTCTTGTACAATCCCTTTCTCTTTCTTACAATGTTAAATCTCTAAAACATATTGAAACATATTTTTCTTATCCGATATCTTTGAATTAGCCTGTTTCCTCACTTTTTTCAACTTTCAAGTTTGTATTTTCTAAATAATGCGTTGTTTATTACATTCTAATGGTATAATATTAACATCACAGAAATGCAATTATATTGGATTTTTAAGTTAATGTGTTATAATGAGATTAGCAAAGTAAAGAGTAGTTATTGTTTGTATAAATAAAGTTAGTACATATATTCTTTCTTATTTATTTAACATCTACTCATGTTACATAATTGAAATTAGAAATATTGTATTGAAGTTAAAAAATGTTATTGCTGACTATTAATAAACATATACGTAGGTCTTAACTTTTATGATACTATTACAATAAAAGTGACATCATACTTAGCTTATTGTACTTTTTAAAATATGTACATGCATATATGTATATAACTTGTAAAAATTAAGAGGTAACTAGGAAAACACATGAAATTAAAAACTCATTGTGTATCTGTTATTATAGCTATAAAGATTGTTTTATTAAACAAGGAACTAAATTTTTATATGCATTTAATTATAAGAAAATTACATGTGTAGTGTCTCTGTATAATGTTCATTGTCTCAATATTATTTTCTTATTTTACTTATTTACATTTATGGTGAAGTTACTTTATTGTTGCATTCAATATATTATTAAGTTGTAGTTGTCTGTTTTAATAAGAATATACAGCTGAATTTTTTATGTCAAAAACTATATACATTTGAAACAGACTTAAATAATGTATCTGTAATAGATCTAGTTCAAGGTTATTGTGTGTATATGTAGGTATGAAAGATATATAAATATCTTTTGTAGAGACAATAGTACTTTTTATTAAAGTTCTTTATGTAAATGTACTTTACTTACATACATGTAATATCCTTTATTTATATCCTATGTATCTAATACTAATAGTAAATCTAATAAAAATGCTAATATAAAATGATAATCCCTATATATACAAATATATAGTAATTATTTATTTTAGGGGTAAGTTGTGACGCCTGCTTAAAGGGGAACTTTCGGGGTCGCAGATATAAGTGCCTCATATGCTACGATTATGATTTGTGTGCCAACTGTTACGAAGGAGGTGCCAGTACTACGCGTCACCACAGTGATCATCCTATGCAGTGCATACTTACTAGATCTGAGTTTGGTAAGTTAATTATTAAATTCTGTGTATATAATAATTGTCTTTTAAGTATAACTCAATCATACAAACTAATTTTAATTTATTATCTTGTAGAATTATATTATGGTGGAGAGGCAGTAAGTGTAGAACAGCCACAATCTTTAACTTGTCCTTACTGTACAAGAATGGGTTTCACTGAAGCTACACTGCAAGAACATGTTGCTGCAGATCACTCAGATACTTCTTTTGAAGTTGTATGTATACTATAATATATATAAATGTTTATCATACATTACCTTTTTTATTAGAGAGAAATTTCTAGGTTTCTAATTTTATTATAGGTTTGCCCAGTATGTGCATCTGTCCCAGGGGGAGATCCTAATAACGTGACTGATGATTTTGGTGGTCATTTAAGTTTGGAGCATCGTAGTGGACCAAGAGACTTGATCTCTTTTCTAGATGAACCAGCTTCAAGTAGATATACTGGTAGACGGATAACACATTCATCTAGAGTTGTTGGTGGACCGCGGCCTCGCAGGTATGTATATTTGATATACGCGCTATATTAAATGATTATGAAAAAGTGTTATAATATTTGTTATAAATATTGTAAGTATTATATTTAAGAAAACGTGGAAACAATTATTCCCCACTAAAAATAAATATCAAATGTGTTTCAGTGCTAGTTTATTAATCTATTTTTAAAAAATTCTATCGACACTGATTATGAATTACAGTAATGTACAAATTCTGTGATGTTTGATTGCATGTATTTTGTTAAGTATCATTTTTTGCTTGTTCTATAACATTAACATTATAATTTATCAGTCATTACCATCATCTTTTTAGTGAAACATAGTTCAATAATCATGATAGTATATTGTAAGATAAAAGATGCGTTCTCTTTTTGAAATGCTTAAAAAGAACGCTAAACCGGATTCAGCTTCAGTTTATCATCATCTCATCTTAGATAATGTTCATTGGCGTGTCATTGGACCTTCAGGTCCAATATGCATTTCAGTTCGTCCGGAGGATTGAGTCCGAGTAGTCGAGAAGGTATAGATCCAATTACAGAATTACTTTCTCAATTATCCGGTGTTCGTAGAAGTGGTGGAGGAACTGGTCAAAGTTCGTCAGCACCATCGCAATTACAACAGTTGCAAATGCAGCTACAGTTGGAACGACAACAAGTTAGAGTATGTATGATTTAGCAATAAAAAAGATTTTAGTAAAAAGATTAAGTTGTAATAAAAATAAATTAATCAAGAGCTGAATTCCTAAAATACGAATATAAAAGTTATCGAATTGAAAATACATGATACAATAGAAACATCTTTTCAGGCTGCTAGACAGCAATTGGAGCGATTACCTAGGAGACAAACTCAGGTCCTTGGCTCTGCAAGTTGTGGAGGAATTATTAGTGGAAGTGGTCATTCTACTACTATGACTAGCGTGGTAGCAAATAGTACGACTAGTAACAATAATACAACTAATGTGGCGAACCCGTCCGGCGTATCATCTACTAGTTCACAGAACTATATGTTTTTATTGCCAAAGTATGTGTTATGTGTAAATATTGGAATATACGCATCTAAAAGTATCTAAAATATGGTCAAAATATTAATTTTTATGCGCTAATATTTGAGTATTTTTATAAATATATTTTCGACATACACCTGCATGCATGCAGTCTTTTGTCTGAAATATGCAAAACTGCATGTCATGATCAGTGCGTAGGATGCCAAAAGTTATATTTTAAGATGATTCCATGAAAGGGGCATATGCCTTTTTTTAGTTCCCAAAGGACCAGTAACCTTGTGTTTATACATAGATGTTCTTAATTGCTATATTTATTTTAATTAATATTACATGTATGCTCTTTTCCGTTTATAGATGTATTACCAGTTCTCTCTCTGACTCACAGTTGCAAAATATTGAACGTGAAAGTGCAAATAGAAGTCTTTTTACGTGCGAACTTATTCTTGGAACGCTTTCTCAAACATTGCCGGAGTTAACACAGGAACAATCTGTAGCGCAAACACCAGTATCAAGTGCAACTACTGCTACAAGCAGTCCTGATACACCAAATGCTAACTCTTCCTCAGTTTCTACAAAGAAATTAAATGTAACTCAAGAAGCGAAAAGGGATCAAACAATGAGTAAACATGTAACGCAAACGTCTATGCAACAATCACATACTGTTCAAACTACTACTGCTGGGAGTATGGGGACAGGTCTTCAGAATCAAGGATTGCCACCAAATTCTAATAACCTCGCGATACAAAATTCACCTATGGTTCAAACACTGATGCACAGTGTATTGCCTGAGTCATTGGTAAGTATATGTGAGGATTTAAGTTCGCAATTTCGAAAATTTAAACTTTGTGTTAAAGAATCGTGACAAAAATAATTTAGTATTTGTAATTTCGTTATACAGGTATTGCAGGAATCACTGTCGCTACCATATAGTAGAACTATCAGAGAACCGATAGTAACCCCTGCACCAGCGTACCTTAGAGGTGGGGTCGGTCCAGTTGGCGTAACAGGTCCTTCACGTAGGAAGCCAGTTAGGGCTGTAGATGGCAGAAACCAATCTACGGAACCTCCGCCCCCACACTAACCCTTCCTTACCCCGTACCCACCCACCCTGATTCCTCACAGGACCCTCTAGCACTAGTCCTAGCACTGTTTAGAACACCTCATCATTATTGTTATTATTATAATATTATATATTAATAATTATTCAAATGCCCTCCTCCTCACCCTCCCTATCTTATCACTTTTCAAAACTCTAATCTCGCCATCTTTTGTCGTTACGTGACATGGAACAAGGGCAAGGGCTGATTCGCCGACACATGCAAATAATGTAAATAACTCACTTCTTGCAGTCATATACACTCCTCGTACACACTCCTCAGCGAGTCTTGCCACGTTCTACATCGATATTATTATATCCATTTACAATAACTTGATCGAGGATAGAGACGGGCAGGTAAAAATAATAACAATATAATTATATCTTTTAGCGTTTCATGTTTGGTGGCTGTATGGGTTTGTTAGAACAGTTAGATTGATAAAATACTCAGTTTTATTTAACACATAAAATCTTGGAAATGTAGAAACTCTAACAATTCACAAGACGCACTGCCCGTCATACGCACCAGTTTAGTTGTGCTTAATTTAAACTGGTTAAATTTTTTTGGTCATCGTATGTTTGATATATATATTTTTTAAAATTAGTTTAATGTTATGTGTATCATTGAAATACAAATATGTTTTATGGGAAAAAATTTATAAATCTGCTTGGGTTGGTCCGTTTGTATTTGAGAAATCTTAATCATCGGACAAATATTTTAAAGCGAGCAATTAACGATTTTTAATCTACATGCTTTATGAAATCATCAAAGCGCATGTGCATTAACGTTTTGTTAGATGAACATAAGTTTTAAATAGTCATACGAGGTTTGAATCATTTCAGAAAGATAATCCAGAACCAGTGGTTCTAAATAATAAGTTGGCGGGCCATCCCTTAATGTTATATATTACTCAGGAATTAGTACTTTAAAATGGAGGGATTAAGTTGGGTCTTACATGCCAAACAAACAGAAATCTGAATCATTTTCTCTTTCAAAATTAATCGTATTTATTTAAAGTATTTGTTGGAAAGTTTATTTTCGTTGTTGTTTTGAATTTTTGCGTATATTGCGCTAGTACTACGTTTTAAAAATATCACGTGGTCCCCTTTCTTTTTTTTTTAATCATTCATTTATGAATCTATAATCGCTCCATTTTACAATGTGAAATGAAATAATATTTGTATGTGTGTTCGTTTTTTTTCCTCAATAACAAAGGCTTTACTGATTTGATATATGTAAAAATTATACGCGATATGTCAAAGTAAAACTGGGAATTTCTGTGTTCCATTTCATTGAAATTAGTTGAATTGAAGCTTACGATATAATTAATGTTTATTTTATGCAGAAAGCGTCGGAAATGAGTACGTGCGTATGACGCACGCAAATGCATTCGAAACTTGTGAAGGTTCTACTGAGAGTAGAATTTGAAGGCGCTCGTAGGAACGAGCAATAATTATTTTTCAATTGTCTTTAACTCCTACTCAATTTTCTTTGTTTTTTGCCTAGACTGTTAATCACTTTATGTATATTGCATATTGTAATTAATTTCCCCTTGTATTACATTCAGATTCTATGTTAATTGATTTGTGGGTGTATCTGCAAGATGTGGATGAAAATGAAGTAAAATTATACATATACATATATACATATAAACTTGTAAAAAGTTATACAAAATATGTAGCGCGTGATTTCATTTCTTTTTTGTCTTATGCTCTCGCGTGTTCTGGCATTCTCAGTGGTAAATTCGAAATCGGATTACTTATAACGTTACAAAATAACCAAAGGTGTTGAAAAAATCATACATTTCGTTCTTTTTTATTTTCCTGGATCTTTCAGTGTCGATAGTAATTTAATATCTTCTTTTAAATGCACTATTTGCTTTATGCACCTATTTTTCGGACACTTCTAATAATTTCTCGTATTCCACTGTGATGTGTGAATTGGAAACAAGATATATAAAATAGTGAAGCAACAATGTAAAGAAAGAAGATGAAAAGTGTACTAATTGCCTTAACGCGAAATACCTGAAAGGGAAAAAATTCAGCCTTTTGTGGAATGCGTGATTAATCAAAAGAATCCTTTACACGTGATATACTTCATACAAAAGTAATGCTGTATACTTATCTAAACTAAATAAATATGTGCATATCCCCCCAAAAAAAGAAAAGAAAAAAAACTATAAGATGCAGATATTAAGAGAGAAATAATGAACTTCGCATATATTAATGTGCACATTTCGATGACTGATAAGCTAGTTATTTTTCAAATTTTACACGAATTCATAAGCGTATAATCTCAGAACGAAGCAAGACTCCAACAAGCACGTTTAATACAAAAACCAATTACATTAATTAAAAGGAAGGAAAGGAAGAAATAAATAACATGATTTGCTATGTACTAAAATAACTTCGTATAAAGTCGAAAATTTCAACTGGGTGTTTTTTTTTCTTCTATTCTTGATACTTGCGAACTTATGTTCCCCTTGTTTCCACGTCACTTCAGGATTATAAAATTTTTGGATTTTTACACTTCTATTTTACTATTAATATTATTTTATTACATTTATTGTCATTATGTACTATACGATGTAGCAGGAAAAATAATTTCTATATATTTCCTTATCAGAAGAAAGATTTCGAAGGACAGTGTAACGCCTTTTCCAACAGCTTTTTACATTATATATAAATATAAATATATATATATATATATATATATATTTATATATTTATATATATATAATATACATTTATTCATAAGGACGAAAAGGTGCCTCGGAGTATCGTCGTAATTCTCACGTTCTTTCTATTTTTTTTTTTTTTTTATGTGATTAACACCTATGTAATTAAATACTTTTCCTTTTCTTCATTCATACATATATAGAAAAAACGTAAAAAAAACTTAGGTAACTCAAGGATCTCGGTCTATGTAGTAGAAAGTTTTGAGATTGGGCGTCTTTGAAAGAAAGTTTCGATGCTTTGTAAAGATATCGACGATTCTCCTGGATATCCTTTGTAGGAGAAAAAACAAAATAACATGATTAAAAAATTATTCTTGTGAATGGAGTAACGAACAGAAAAAAAATATTCTTGGGTGGATTAAACGTTTGTTTTTATCACGTCCTTCATCCGTATGTTATCTCGAGTGTCAGGAAAGAGAAATTTTCTGTGAATTTTCGAATTTTAATCGAAACCATTACGCCCGACGAATTAACAAAAAAGAAAAGAAAGAAAGGGGATGAGAAGACTTCGCTAGAACAGGTCTTTTGTCCGTAGCCAATGTCTACAACGAATTTCATGAAAATCAGAAATGAATGATGGAATTGAAATTCAAAAATGAGAAAAAGAAACAAAAAAGAAAAAAAAAGAAATATGGTGGAAAAACTGTGAAACGCGTACGACATTTTCCCCTTTTCTATTCGGCGAAGAGATTCTCCTTCTAACGAATTGAAATTTCGATTTATATTTATCTATATTTTACGTATCATTGCCTACTGTATGCATATAAATAATATATATTATACATGCTTATATATAAATATATATATACATGTGTGTATACACACAAACATACATTTAAGTAAATGTGTGTATACACTTACGCACATGTACAACAGCGACTAGTTGCGTTTGTGCGTAGATCTGTATTGTTTTAATTGTAATCAATCGTGCGTGTGCATACGTATCGAAGAAAAAGTTATGTAAACGACTAAAAATAGAGAGAAAATTGCTGTAAGCTGGGGACAAAAGTGATTGGGAACGCGAACATACGCAACTTATCGTAGCGAAGAAAAATAAAAGTTTTAAATTTAATTAAAAATCTCGATAATTTATCGTATTACGCTCTCATTACGATACCGTTTCTTATCATTATAATCGATTATTAGCGACTAATAATAATAGGGCTTCTATGTAGATAATGGCCCAATAACGCAGGAGGAGTCTGACTGTGTGTATATATATATATATATTATTAATATGATAATTTTAATGAAGGGGATGTGTCGTTGAGATTAATAATGCTGTATTATTAACATCGCGCGAATCAATTAAAAATCACTCAGAAAACTGTACTTTATCGCTAAGAAGCTATCTGATAAAAAAAAGAAAAAAATTACAAAAAAAAAAGAAATTATGATAAACGTGAGAAAGGAACTTTCTTTTCTTTTTTATTAAAAATATTTATTATGCTATATTTTTCACAGTATTTTTGTACTGTGATATAATACGGATATGCACGATCAAGAACTGTCGCAACGTTGCCTTCCTCACGTTAGAGTTTCCGTTCCCTTGAAAAAATGTCGCAGTAACTATCAGTCAGCGAAAAGAATACGATATGAGTAGAAAGGAAAAAAGATATATATATGTCTTTAATATTGAATAAAGTCAAATCAGAACTAGTTACAAGGTAACTTTGAAATACTAGTTACAATATTATCGTACAATTCATCTGCTATACGCAAATGCGACTAACGTCATCAGTAAGTGCGAGTAAAATCTTTAATTCATCACTAATTTGATTAAAAAAGAAAAAAAGAATCATGTCGTATTCAAGACTCCCGTCTTGATCCAAAGATAAGTAAAAAATTTGAGCGCATTATTTTCTTCGAGGCATATTACGATATCGTAAGATTAATCGGTACATATTTTTCGCGAAACTCTGACGAGTTTTGATCGTAATCCTAGCCAAAGGAAGAAGCGAGTGGTGTACGGAGGAGAGCACGATAGAAAAAAATTTGTAGGAGTTAGCAAAGCGCATATATATGTATGTAACACTAGAAAGAAAAGTGGGTTAAAACACAATGTAGCGGCTTCTGTGGCCCATCTAAAGATCTAAACGATTTTTCTTTCTGCATTATTTTGTTTTACGTGATCAAGGGTGGTGTACGGGATAGGAGGGTAGAATCAAAACAGAAAGTTGATGTCATGAAGCCTCCCACACAAAGTCCTTTCTAGTTCGTCGGGCAAACAGAAACAGTATAAGAATGAACGAGAGAAAAAGCTGTATGTATACATACGCGTGTATGTGTGTGCCTGTACATGAAGAACAGAAGGAGAAAAACGTTTTGATTTTTTCTTCCTTTCTTTACTTTTCTTTTTTTATTTCCTTGAATGTAATTTCCACTTTACGAATTTCTCGGTTGAAGAAAAAATAGACACCGATTTTATCGTTTTAGAAATAGACACCCAGCCAGGCTGAAGCGAAATAAAAGAAGAAAGAGAGAAATAGAAAGTACATCTTCGAACACACAGACACTGACCTGCGTTGCAATTAGTATTATTGCAAACTTACTGGAGTTATGAACTTATTGGCACGGCTGCATTAACCGTGATCCACTGCCTGAGCTAAAGAAATTAAAAAATAAATCATAATAAGCATTCAGCGGCTTTATGTATGTAAGCTTCGAAATAATGTTCACTCTTCGTTGCGAAAAAAGAAACAGACTTTCGTGTGTAAATCTTGGAAGGACAAAATGGTGGTAGATGCCCTAGTTGTATCATGCAAGGCTGATCTCTTTGCGATCGGTATAGTATTAGGTATCACACAGTCGTTGTGCATTTCACAAGATTACCTTAATTCGGCCTTGCTCGTCGGTACATGCAGTCAAGCAGCAGCTATTTTGTCGGGGAAATCTAGAGCCTTTGATTTTCTTATTTTCGACAAAGTTGCTACTAAAGGCATCGTGTATCGACGTACTTGAATTTTTGCTAAACGATCTTTTCCTAAGCCTGCTCGAATACATACATAATAAAATTACAGTGCGAGAGATTGTTCGCGGATTTTTACTTGATTTTTAAAAAAAGATAAAGAAATCGACCGATACACATAAAAATGTACGGACGTAATGAACGAAAGTGAGAAAGAAAAGAGAGAAAGAACGAGAGCACGAACGAAAGAAATTACGATGATAAAACAGAAATATTGTGCGTGACATGTTGAAGTGGAATGTGTTGATGAATATTACTATTAAAGTAATAATAGAGAATTAAAGTGAAATCTTATACATAATAATTATTGAAATGTAAATTGTGTTTGGTTGTATTTTGTGTTATTCGCCTCTGATGCTAAATATAATGGAAATTCGATTAAATTGCATCGTTTATGTTTATTCTATATAACGAAAAATTATAATTTTTACATTCTCGATTGTTGGAACGGAATAATTTGAATTTTGTGCCGGACCTGCGTACAAGTGCACTTTTGTGATTCGCTGACCTAACGGTTGTAACGGTAGTGCAGAACCATTTTGAAATGCAAAATTTATTTAGTAACACACAGTATGCACGCATAGTACTTAACGAAGGTTTACAGTTTTGCTCGTTAGCAAACATTTCTAGCTTTTCAAGAATCTTACCAAAAATGGGACCATTGGAGAGTGCTAAGAAAGTTGCTGCTTACAAAGCAGTTGATGAATATGTGAAGGTAATTTCTATTTTAAGTAAATTGAATTAAATAAATAAATAAATACTAATTTAAATAACTTACTGGTATTTCATCGTTTGAATTTTGCGCACAATTATTTTGTAGAATAATAGCGTTATTGGAATTGGTAGTGGATCTACTATAATATATGCTGTTCACAGGATTGGTAAGAACATTTTTACTTAATTATAATCGTTCATAACCAAATTTCCTGTACTATTGCTACAGTCTACATGTAGTTAATTTTATTATAAAATCGTCATAGTGCACCTTTGACCCCATCAGGAGATAAGATTGTACTTGATCCAAATGTAATTGTAACAAGAATATTTTAATTTACTGACAGGAAATTTTATTATGCTAAATAATTAAATATTGTGATCTTGAATATATATGCGAATGATGGAGAAAACTGTATTTTTCAGTTGAACGTGTAAAGGAAGAAGATCTTAATGTTGTTTGTGTTCCAACTTCTTTCCAAGCTCGTCAGCTAATATTGAATAACCACCTTCGCCTAGGTGATTTGGAGAGTTATCCTCAAGTAATGAACAATTTTTTATCTATATTATTTACAAAAATATTTTCTATATTGTTGCTTGAATATTAACAGTTGGATTGTGCAATTGATGGAGCAGATGAAGTTGACTCTGATATGAATATCATTAAAGGTGGAGGAGGTTGTTTACTTCAAGAAAAGATCGTTGCATCCTGTGCTAGTCAATTTATTATAATAGCTGATTATACGTAAGTGTTGTATTTTTGCAGACAAAATATGTTTAATGTATGTGTATTTTATTTATGATACTTAATGATTTTAGGAAAAATTCTCAAAAACTTGGTGAAAACTATAAGAAAGGTATTCCTATTGAAGTAGTTCCAATGGCATACACTGTCATTCAAAAAAGAATAGAAGATAATTATGGAGGATTTGTAAAAGTTAGAATGGCTTTGGCTAAAGCTGTAAATATCCTAATAAATTATTTTCTGTGTTTATGAATATTACATGAATTACATTATTTATCTTTTTTTAGGGTCCAGTTATAACAGACAATGGTAATTTCATTCTTGATTGGCATTTCCCACAACATCTGAGTAATTGGAATAAAATTAACATAGATATCTCGATGATGCCTGGAGTTGTGGAAACAGGACTTTTTATAAAAATGGCAGAAAAAGTGTTCTTTGGAATGCCTGATGGTAGTGTTAAAGAACAGTTTTGAAATCTAGTTTAAATGTTAGGTATATTTTTCATGATATTAGTACTATTGACTAAAACTTAATTTAAATTTTGACAAAAGGGTTTGGAGGATCCTAGTTACTTTTTCTTTCCTAAAGTGATAATGCATTATCATACTTGCCATTCATGATTCGCATTTCTATTACATTCATGTATTTTTACGTTACTCTCTTTACAAGTGAATCTTAAAAGAGATTGTGTTCTATAGACTGAACTTTTATCTATTTATATTGTAATTTATCAAAAAACAGAACACTTGGGATAGTATCGAGTTTTCTGTTTTTGTGATGATTTTTATTCTATGTGTTCTGTAAATGATAATTATCTTACACATTATTTGTGTACAGTCATCTAATGTAAAATGAAAAGTTAAAGAGATATAAAAATGGAAATTTTTATATAATATGGTGTTTCATTTCTGCCCTGCAAGTTACTGCATATTCCCATATTAAAATTTCAGAAACAATTGCTGTATTAAACTGCAATATATATTTATTCTTTTGTTTTCGAAGTGTTTCAACAAATTGATGAATTATTTTATGTATTATTGGTATCGCTATATGGTATCATTATAGATAAAATAAAAAATTGCAAAAAGCTATTAACGCCCGAACAGGGACTCGAACCCTGGACCCTCAGATTAAAAGTCTGATGCTCTACCGACTGAGCTATCCAGGCATTTGTGAATTGCGTATTTATAATGTTTTAACCGTTGTATCTATATTAAAAATCATTCATATATTTAATTAATTATTCCCATTATTTAAATAATATATCATATATATATATCATATATCATATATATGTATGAAAATTATTTCACTTATTTTATTGTATTTTAATAATGAATATCTTACATAACTTTAATAATTTCTTTTTATTAACATTTATTTATTTTTATTGAATCTTGATAGATTTATTTTCATATAGACATTTTTAACGAAGAGAATATAACGCGTGCATAAGTAATATTCACTCGTTTTATACACGAAGAGAGTCATATATCAAGAGTAATATTGTTCTTTACGCATCTCTTATTCATAAGCTGCGAACCCGTCGTGATTTACAATATTAAGACGATTATGATCAACATATATTTGACACATTATTAAAATGTTGAAAAAAGATAAAGAGAGGACAACAAGGCTAACATACATGATAGTTTAAAAAGGACCAAGTGTTAAGAACGTAAAAACTGTACAAATTTAACATCAGATTTTATTTATAGATCCTTTTGCATGTCATAATAAAATATACTCAAATCAGAGAGAAAATTAAGAATTCACTAGCACAGCGCGTGTATTTTATGACACATATTTCATTTCTTAAAAGTGTTTTGATTCCAAGAATACTATTTTACAAAACGAAATATTATTTTCTTAATCCATACATCTCCTGACAATCAGTATTAATTTATATTCGATATACAACAGACTAAACAATGAAAAAAAAAGAACGTTAAAAATTTGAATGGACGGAGGCGGACAAGGGGCAGTTGCCAAGGGTTGGACAACTTTAATGTAACTCAGCGGGTACTGATGCGCGAACGTTGTTAGTACTTAGCCCCGGCTGCTTTCCTTTGATTTACACGGAACTTCTTGTCGATCAGTCTTCCATAAGCTGCTTCTTGCCTTGATCGTTCTACTATGTTTCGATCTTTTGTTGTCAGCTTTTGCATATTTATCAAATATAGTTTGCTACTTCTCTCGATGGACATAAGTAGGATAACGTCGCAGGGGGTACAGAACCATTTAAAACCTTCCACGGCTGAGAACTTACATTTGATGATACTCTTTCCGGAAAAATATTACTTAAGATTAAAATTATATAGAAAAAATTTGCTGTTTCTTTACTTGCTTCTTAGAACTTCATTATGTTTTGTAAAATATATGAATGAAATTATTAGTATAACTTTTGAATTGTTTTGATATATTTAAGAAGTTTCTGTTTTAACATATTGCACGTTTAACAGCATAGCTATTGTGTATTATATATGTATTGTATATACAGTGTCTTGTGAAAATATTTGAGCACTTGTAGAAATTTCGAAATTTTTCGTATAACTCGTAATAACTCGTAATACGCTTGATAAAAATTTTCTACGCTGAGTAATTGAATACTTTGGTGTACCAGGGTGTATATAGTTTTTGAGTATATTATATTGTGTATTATGTAAGCAAACTTTAATCTTTAACGCATCGGTAGTTACAACAAACGAAGTGCATGATACGAATAAGACACGAACAAATGCATAATTTCTGTGTTTCTTGCACCATTTAGACTGCGAAATATACGTAAGACTAACCACATTCTGCGTAAAGAATGTTAAATGTACCGTTCCATGGGCCATTATGAACGGTCATGCGTTCCTCTGGCGCATGTATTTACGCCCTCGAATGCTACTAAAGGAGGGGGTGGTATTTGAAGAGCTGAGGCGCGACTTCATCCCTCATACGCAGACTTGACTCTTTCCGCGAGTAACCTTTTATCCTTTTATCAAAGGACGTAGCCGAACTAAAGGAAGAAAGTTCAACCGAGACAGTGTTTCTTCGTGCGCCTATAAGGATAATTCTTTGTGTTGCCGATCTTCAAGCTATAAAGATTCGACATGAAGGTAACTGTTGCGAATTCTCAACTAAAGAGCAACCGGTCAGGTCAAACCGATCGGTCGATATCGCGTACCTCGAATGACTTAATGCTCAAGGTGGAGGAAGTTAAATAGATCGAGTGTTCGATTAATCTAGAACTGTATTTGCATATGTTGTATAAAAGTAACGTGTGATATTATGAACACGGCGGTGGTAGGATCTTGTTGGGAGTGAAGTATTTTACCCGCACGGTACGATATCTGATGATGAACTTTCCTCCTACGTTGCTGATTCTCCTTACCAGCCGTTGGGTTTCGTCTGTCCATCCTGTCCTTCTTGTTGGTCCTTCCCGGGGTTTTTTAAGTGACCTCGGAGTCATTAGATTTACAGCTCGGGGAGGACATGTAATTCGGAATTTCCCAAAGAAGGGAATGGGCCTGTCCGTGCCATAAATGGACGGCCACTCAAAATTCCGAACAGTAATTCTTGTAACATATTTTTGTCATTTAGCCATCTGCATCTTCAAATTCGGAAAAAATACTTTTTTGTTAAAATATAGACTTGCGAAGAATAATTTTTAACTGTATCGCTATATACACCTATATTGATAAAATCCACTGTACGTAAAAAACTTTTCGTATATGTATATCTTGAACAATATTCTCTTACGCGTTATGAATCACTATTATGTCTTGACCATTATGAATTACGTGCACGTTAATTTCCTGACGCCTTATAATATAAATTTCTAGTTACTAGTTGACAGCGTCTGAAGAGGTCGTATCACTATTTTCCAATTTCCCTTCTCGATCAAAAATGTAATTACATCCGATATTGCCTATTACGATTTTCAATAAAAAAACTTTGAAAAAGGTATTAAAAGCAACGAGGAGCATTAACCTAGGAGCGATTATTAAAATATAATGAAACTTGTAATTTACTTCTAATTACATTATTGAACTGTTGCAGTTCACTTGGTCGGCATATTACGTTATACGCGAAGTTAAAAAGCTTTTATTTGCATGGATGACGAACGTATTGCTCGAAGGAAGGATCGACCGGCTAGTATCGTTCGACATTAATTAACCACAGTACAAACCTGATTAAAGTCATAAGCAGATTACAACAGTTAACATGTTTGAAAGGTTCACGTGCGATAGTTATATAATCGATATGATTATTAGAAATTACGCGTAGCCTCAGTAATTATTGAGATCTTGTTCTGGGTTTTAATCGGTTCATTAACGAATATAACGTTATACAGTTTAACCAATGACGAGGACAACTTTCATTTTATTAGAAATATTCAAAATTTTTTTCAATATTCCCTACAACTTAATATTTTTCGATCACCTCTAGGCAATCAACCACGTTTGCTGTATTTTCATATTCGTATGCTTAGTGAACCTGACACAGTCTGAGAACCCGCAGGATAAGGTAAATTATTATCTTAACAAGCAAACCACGTTCATAATTATAGCGATAATTAATTGATCAAATCAACTGTTAGATCGAGCAACAATTGTTAAACGCCTTCTCAACAGACGAATCGCTGAAGATGAAGAGACCTTTCTGCAATGCGTTCACCGGTAAGAAAAACCTAATTTCCAATTCGCCATCAGATATGATTGAAGGGCTCGTAACAAAAATCACCCTTGTGCATGTTTATCTTCTTTTAAGAAAAACGGAAGAATGTTCTTGTGTTCTTTATTTATATTCCTAGTCTAGGTCTAATTTTGTAATTTTTGTTTCAATTCTTTTTAACAAAATGTTCATTATAATATAAGTATATCTACGATTATATTATAAAATACCTGTGTTAATTATTAATTAAATCACGCGGTTGTCGAACCCAGGTAAATGTTTTTATAGAACCATTTAATTTTCATTCGACGATAAATTAGAACATAATCATTTTTTAGAATTCCATCATGTCGTATGTCCTGCTTTTGACTATTAGAATGCCATATTATCTGAGAGATTGAAAAAATTGGCGAAGATAATTTTTTTTATGAGACCCTTCATCATTTTAAAATAATCGATTGGTTCCAGGGTGCGGAAGAAAGAGGAATTTTCATGAAAATTCAATGGAATCTCAGGGCATGGAAGCAAATGGCAGCATCCGACTTCCGATTTCTGTTTACAAGGCATTGCTAAGGGCAGCAACTAAAAATATTCGAAATACAATTCAACGTAATACAAATGATTATCAATTATCAGGAATCCCACAGGTTTATTTATCCGGTAGAATGCCTCTTCATAAGAGGTTCGATATTTCATCAACATCCCTGAATTAACTCAGTCGTTTAAATCTACAAATAACGCGAATTATTCGCGAAGATGAATATTAAAAATATGTCACTTTATTATTCTTTCTTCATTCTCGTTTCTTTCTATTTGCATATGGAATTTATTTAAACGATAGAAGATACAGTTTAATCCATTGACAATTCAATACTTTTCTTTTATACAATTACTTGTACGTTTAATGAAACTCGAATAAAGTTAATTATAGAATATTATAAACTAGTAGAATTACTACGTACACTACTATGCATAATGTATAATTTTTAGTATAAAAGTTATTTAAAGATAAACAGTCAATTTGATCGTGATACTTCCATTCCAAAGATATTTAGTGCTTCTCGACGGACGATCGATCGAAACGGGCAACTTGACAAAAAAAATCTGTCGTGGGACGCTCAGTCCAACGCATTCTGCATTATCTGGTTCTCCAGTTAATTTTGGACGGCCCCAAAAATATTCTGAGCAAAGTGTGGACGGATCCCAAATCCGTGATCTTCGATCTTGTCGCGATTGCTCCGATGAATGATCTAAAATCTGAAAACACGATCATTTTAACACTCCAATGAGATTAGGAGTAAAAATGTTGATTTTACCTCGAGGCGAATCTTATGGGGAAATGGCCACTTCAGAATAGAATCATGACGACCACGGGTCAATCCGACGCCTATGAAAACTGTACCGTCCGGAAAATATCGCGGTGTTACTTTGATGAACATAGCATACCCATTCGGGCTCACGTAAAATGTCGAACTGCGTAGGCAACGAGCGGTTTTCCAATTGGTAAGCTTCTCGTCAAAATGCTTTATCTGCCAGTAGTAAAAGAAGATGTTCGCAGGCCCTGAGACATATTAAGATACCGTATTAACTCTATATTTTATTTGTAATTCCATTTAGTCCAATATTCGACTATAATTCAAACGATTTAATCAATTCTCAAGTGTCAGTCAAACCTCTTAATAATGTTACAACATAATGGTGCAAACCATTTAATAATGAAGTTCTTTGGATCGTATTGTTAAAGTTATCGATTTCAGACTGTCTTGGAGAGAGTGTATCGCCTTTGCCTTCGTGATAATCGTCGTATAATTTCGCCAATTTTGGTACTTCCTTTTTCCCCTCCAAAACAGTGTTTAGCAATGCCTTGATTTCTCCCAGTTCTTTGATCAGGCCTTTTTTTAAAGCTCGCAACTTTTCATCGATCATTTCTGGATATTTACGAATAAAATTAGATAATAGAAAATAACGTGAACAATTGAGAAAAGATTAGAAATTATTTCCTACTAGTATTACAAACTCCAGTAAGTACTCTCGTGACACTGGTACGTGCGCTTGCAACCAATTCTTTCGTAGCGATTTTACAACTTGCATGTTGCGTTTCCGTGACACCTTTGTCACTCGTTAAATTCGTGTCTGCAGCAGCTGAAATTTTTTTTTTTTTTTCATAAAACTGTTTCATAAAACATTTTTTAATCTTTTATTCGCTACACATAAATAATTTTATAATGGCATATAGTAATCTTGTATCCATTAATACTTACATAGTTGTAAGTCGTTTGCATCGCTTGCATCACAGCGAGTTAAGTGGAGCGTATTCAGATACAAGAACAGTAAAACCATCGATGACATCTTAGGGAGTAACTCGTTCTAAGATCATTCGAATTTATACTCACTTAAATAAGAATGTTGCAATTTCCGGAAACTTGTAAAAATAGATTTAACAGCATTCTCAGATAATCATATTAGAGCTCTTCGAAACTTCTTCAATCGTGAGATAGTGTTTCGTTTGAAATAATTTGCGTTTCGGTAGGTAAGATATACATCTAGTTCACAACCTGATCACTGCGTAACTGTCCTCTGTATCTCCCGTGAATTATAAAATATAGGCAAATCCCTACCCTTCTTGTGATCAACTTAGATACAAAAATTATAGAAATACTTTTTTTCAAATAAACGATGTAATTTATACATATGTAAGAATTATTTAACACTTGTCACTAATTTTCCTTTTTAAATAATTTTAATTTTTAATTCTAAGAATTTTTATATATACACACACATTCAAACTGCTTATAAATTAAGCAAGTACTTAATGTTTTTAAATAATTAAATTTTTAATAAAAGTAAAACAACCGTTTTTAATTGTGTAAAATAAATAAAACAATTAAAATTATTAAAACAATTTTTTTTTGCATATTTATTACATAAGGAAATAAAATATAGTAGTAGACAGATTTCGTTTCAAAAATTTTGTTTAACACATTTGGCGGTCTTTTTCACAGTCGCGTGGAAACACGCGTGCATATAAACAGAGGTCCTAGTTTTTGTCATTTCTACTCTAAATTAGATCGTATTTCGTACCAAAATGAGCGAAAATGTACAAGGAACATTTGTATCGGAGAAAATTTCTAAAATCAGATGGAAACACGCAGATTTTGAAGATGCTACTAATTTTATAACCGGTAGTTGGGATGATCCGGTAGGGTTATCTTCATTAAACTTAACCTAATGCATCCTCATGTACATATGAATTATTTACGATTATTGTATTAAATAATGTTAATCATTTGTAATATCGTAATTTTCTATCATGTAATAGGTAAATAAAGTAACACATTGGACATTTCAAATGAATGACGATGGTGAATCCTATCCGGCTGTCGTATCATCTTATGCGATTCTCGGAGACGTAACTGAAATAAAGGTTTTTACTTTATAATGTATAAAAAATATCATGGACAATTTTTTCATCAACGTTTTATTATTTTTACAGTTTATTTCAAAAGATTTCTTCGTGGTGTCAACATCTATAGGTACTGTTAGGTTGTTGCAGATTCATGAAAATCCATACTCTCAATTTAAAGAGCACATGTCATGGGAATTTATACACAAATTTGAGTAAGTTTTATTTATATATTAATATTATAAATTAATTATATATTAATTAAGATTTATTTCTTTTTAAACATAGTTTATGTTTCATTAATCTTTTTTTAATAGTAATACAAGCGATTATGCATCTTGTACTGGACTTTCTACGTTTGAACAAGACATAGTTTCAGTGGGTGAAGATGGGAGAATTAATCTTTTAACAGCTGGGCAGAAGCAGCCAATTAGATCTATTAGTACTATAAAATTTTATTTCGTACATAAAATATTTATTTTATATGTTGATTTTACACATAAATAGCTGAATTCATATTTTAGATGATGCGGATAGTTGCTCTATATATTGTATTGATTTCTTAAGACATAATGAGATACTTACAGGAAATTTAAGGGGACATATGAAAGTGTGGGATTTAAGAAATGATCAAGATCTTCCTGCTACAACATTCATGCTTTCTGATCAATCAAAGGTATAATCTCTTTAATATTATCTCTAGGAAATTATTTATATACCTCCAAGTAAAGAGAAACTTTTGCAGACAGAAGCTACGAGTATTGCTCATCATCCTACTCAGAGACATATTGTTGTGGCTGGTGGTGGAGATGGCAGCTTAACAGTTTGGGACTTGAGACATAATACGTACCCAATGTCTCAACTCAATGCCCATGCTAAGGCTGTTAGCGAAATACTTTTTCACCCTGATAGACCAGAAAATCTATTTACGTGTTCAACAAGCGGTGAATTATGGCATTGGAATAATGCTCAGCATTCGAAACTAAGTTTAGGTAAGTTTTGTAATAAACAAATCTCACTGTATATTAGTAAATTATTCCTTTTTTAGACCCTACAAATACACATTGGTTAAACACGATTGGTACAAACGGTAAAGTTAATGTAACATCGCTTTGTAGTGCTATGCATAAACCAATAAACAGTATTGACATCGATAGATCAACATTACTTTTTGGATGTGATAATGAAGCAATGTATATTGTTAGGAATATAGCTGTTTAATAACTATCCTAATTATATATTTTTCTAATTGTAACATACTGAGAAATAAATATCTTTTTTATCTTACGTCTGTTTATTTCAAGATCATGCACCAAATTATTCATCTTTACATAAATTTAAAATTGACCACTTTCGAAATGAATTTTTTCTTTCGTAGTTATTTTATGGTACTTGTAGCTCCATCTATTGTTGCTTTTTGTGATTACGTTTACAGGAAGCTTTGGCCTGTTAGTTTGCCATTTTGTGACGCCTTGTGTGGAAGTTCGTAAACAGATTTTGCTTTGCTTGCCTGCGGAGGGACAAGAATTATGTCAAAACGAAGGATCGAGGTTGTGGATCCGTATATTAAACGGAAAGCGTGAGTGTTTTGAAACATTTTTAATTGTAAAAGTTAAGGAGTTCGATGAGATATTTTGCCATGTGCATTGTTACAAGTTTTTGTGATCCTATCGCGCATCTCGTTGAACGAACCCCGCTTCCTGAAAATAATCTATGTAAAATACGATTAATCCGTTGAACAATAATGTAATAAAAGGATCTAACGTTTTAAATATATAAAACAATTCTTTTGTATTGCTGTTGACTGACTTGATCAACTCATCCATAAAGGTTCTCAACTAAATTTCTTTCTTCGATAGTATGTTGTATATTAATATATATGGGAAATTAATGCATAATTTCACAATACGCTAAAAACATACGCGTTATAATTATAGATACACGAGAGAAGTTTCGGATGAACTTAAATATTATTTGTTTTCCATCTGATTGGTTTTCATAACAATGAAGTGTTCTCAACTTTCATTATTTTATGTCATAGTCACGCATGTATTATTTTGTTATTATGTGATTAAAATAATTTTCAAATAATAAATTTGACCAGCTTCATATACTCTATAGTTTATCTGTTGTTTTATAGAGATGGCTCGGCTACATCCAATAGCACAACTATACCTTCGACAGCACCAAAAAATCAAGTTCAACTAAATCCTTATACTAGTCTACCTTTTACACCAAGATATCATGAACTTTATAAAAAGAGAATCACTTTACCAGTATTTGAATACCGTACTGATTTTATGAGGTTATTGGCACAACATCAATGTATTGTACTCGTTGGAGAAACAGGTTCTGGAAAAACTACACAAATACCACAATGGTGTGTAGAATATTCAAGACGTATTGACAGCAAGGGCGTTGCTTGCACTCAGCCAAGGAGAGTAGCAGCTATGTCTGTTGCACAAAGAGTTTCAGAAGAAATGGATGTTCCATTAGGTATGTATTATGTCCTTTTAACTCTGAAGACGTTTTTTTATATTTTTTAACTAAAAATTGAGGTATATTTATATAATGTGTTCACAACAATTTTTTAAACAGGTGTGGAAGTAGGATACAGTATTCGTTTTGAAGATTGTAGTTCTCCGAAAACTATATTGAAGTATATGACTGATGGTATGCTGTTACGTGAAGGCATGTCAGATCCCATGCTTGATGCTTACCAAGTGATATTATTAGATGAAGCTCATGAAAGAACTTTAGCCACAGATTTGCTTATGGGTGTGTTAAAAGAAGTGATTAAACAAAGACCGGATTTGAAACTTGTGATTATGAGTGCGACTTTAGATGCTGGAAAATTTCAACAGTATTTTGATAATGCACCCTTAATGAACGTACCTGGCCGAACTCACCCTGTTGAAATTTTTTATACACCTGAGCCTGAAAGGGATTACTTAGAGGCTGCTATCAGGACAGTTATTCAAATTCATATGTGTGAAGAAGTAGCGGGAGATTTGCTCCTCTTTTTAACTGGTCAAGAAGAAATAGAAGAAGCTTGTAAAAGAATCAAAAGGGAGATGGATAATTTAGGTCCAGAAGTAGGTGAACTTAAATGTATACCACTCTATTCTACACTGCCTCCAAACCTTCAACAAAGAATCTTTGAACCAGCACCACCTACAAAGCCTAACGGTGCTATTGGTAGAAAAGTAGTAGTTTCAACAAATATTGCGGAAACGTCGTTAACTATCGACGGTGTCGTCTTTGTGATAGATCCTGGATTTGCAAAGCAAAAGGTACTGTGAAGGTCGTCTCAATGAACAAACTATAGATCATTATTATTTTTTATTCTTGTACTGCATTAAATCAATTTTTTAAATTCCCGTTATATTATTTAACAGGTGTATAATCCCAGAATTCGTGTAGAATCTCTCCTTGTATCACCTATTAGTAAAGCATCTGCGCAGCAAAGAGCTGGTAGAGCTGGTCGCACAAGGCCCGGAAAATGTTTCAGATTGTATACTGAGAAGGCATATAAAAACGAGATGCAAGATAATACTTATCCTGAAATTTTAAGATCTAATCTTGGCAGTGTTGTATTGCAACTGAAAAAGCTTGGCATTGACGATTTGGTATATTGGATTTCTCATGAATATAATTTATTTCTAATTGAATATTTTATTAAATAATTATTTCCATAAACTGTTTTTACTATAGGTTCATTTTGATTTCATGGACCCTCCTGCACCAGAAACTCTTATGAGGGCTTTAGAACTTCTTAATTATTTGGCTGCCTTAGACGATGATGGAAATCTCACAGATTTGGGTGCTGTGATGGCAGAATTTCCATTAGATCCTCAATTGGCAAAAATGCTCATTGCATCTTGCAATCATAACTGCAGTAATGAGATATTGAGCATTACTGCTATGTTGTCAGGTACAGTATTATTAAAAACATTTTTTCTATCACATCATTAGGTTCATACTTTTTTTGCGAATAAAGTAATTTTAATACGATAAAAACAAAAGTCTAAGTCAGGATCATGGTAAGGTAACGTGGTTTTAAATTGATGATTGATGTTGCATTAGTCCCGCAGTGTTTTGTGAGGCCAAATGAATCAAAAAAAGCTGCGGATGATGCTAAAATGCGATTTGCACATATCGACGGAGATCATTTAACGTTACTGAATGTTTACCACGCCTTTAAACAAAGTAAGTACCTGCAACTTTTTAAAGTCTGCATCTATGACGTTACAAGTCTTAATTCATGTTTCTTTATAGATTTCGAAGATCCACAATGGTGTTACGATAACTTCGTCAATTACCGATCTTTAAAAAGTGGGGATAATGTTAGGCAACAACTAAGTAGAATAATGGATAGATTTTGTTTAAAACGTACCTCTACAGACTTCACATCAAAAGATTATTATATCAACATTAGAAAAGCCCTTGTGAACGGTTTTTTTATGCAGGTAGATGTAATTAAAAATAAGTTTTATAACAAAAAATGTTTCTTGTATACATAGTACTACCTCTTTTTTATGTATATTATTAGGTTGCTCATTTAGAAAGGACCGGTCATTATTTGACTATTAAAGATAATCAAATTGTACAACTTCATCCAAGCAGTTGTTTGGATCATAAACCCGAATGGGTAATTTATAACGAGTTCGTGCTTACGACCAAAAATTATATCAGAACAGTAACAGATATTAAGCGTAAGTTACATTTTTATTAAATAATATGAGAAAAATATATCTCTATAAACATATGTTATAAATATTATATTTTTTGTAGCTGATTGGTTGCTTAAAATAGCACCACAATATTATGATTTACAAAACTTCCCACAATGTGAAGCAAAGAGACAATTGGAAGTGATCCAAGCGAAGTTAGATTCGAAACAGTATCAGGAAGGATTCTAACCTCTATATATTTTAGTTATCTTTAAAAATGGTGTCACACACACATACACACACAAAATCATTGATAATGTGTGGTTGATCTGTTTTCGGCATTGCGTCGAACACAGTTTTTTCAAACATAAAGAAAAAAAATATATATTAAATATTGTGAGACGCGGCCGAGAGGATAGTTGTCTGCTCTGTATTTTCACTTAAAAAATGTGTAAAGAAAAAGACAAATTTTAATGACATTTATAATTTTGTACAAGCTTTAGCGAAACTTGTACGTTTTTTAGGCTAATGTACTGTCAAAAATTTGAATGTAGACCTTGTTCTGTCCTAATATGAAACAAATGAAATTTGATCTTTAATCTGTTAGAAGGCTATGGGAGGCATAGTTTATTGATAAATGGTTTATTTATGTACATTAAAGAAAAATTTAGTAACTAAGTAATTTTACCAGTAGAATTTGTTGATCGACGTTTGCACATTCGGAATATACTACTAGATAAAAAATAGATTAATTTTTGTATTAAATGTTGAACAAGTATGTCAGATAAGATGTATACAATGCTTGCTATCGATAAGAGCAATGATTTTACATAATTTTCAGCATAAATTATATATTTGCTGTTTTTTCTTAAGATCAAGAAGTACCGTTTTATGTGTTATATATTTCACTTTTTTCAAGTACACACAGCCGAAAATATTACATATTTATTATAATTTTATTATGACTGAAATATGCATATAACTTATGCAAAGTTTTTCTTGTTTATAATCAACACAGAATTGCACTGTAACAATTTTACATAAAGATAAATGAAAAAGCAATCATAAAGAATTGGAAATACGACCGTAAATTATAGTATGAAAAATCTGTCTAAGAATCTATGTGATACATTTAAAAAGAATCAAATTATTCTTATTTATGAATGCATAATATAAATTGCAACCCTTTTTCGCGGTGAGGAATTAACTTACAGTGTTTACAAGCTATCTCAACAAGGCGAGAAACAAATTAAACTTAATTATTATTCAAATAATAAATCTTCAATGCTGTCTAATATAGGCTCTATGCAGACGAGTGATTTTTATCCATGCGATATTGTTGCGGTCATATGTCATTTTTTTTTGTTTTTTCCTGTTTGAAAAGGTAACAGACATATGGTCACAGCGATATCGTGCGGACAAAAGTCACTCGTCTGCATCGGGTCTTAGGATAATCGTATACGTTAAGAATCGTGAAATATTTTCGCTTGTTTTAGAATTGAAAATTTTTAAATAGTTCGAGATATTATACTACAAAATACTTTTTTCTAAACAAGATATAATGTCACCAGATCTAAAAATGTTTTGCGTGTTTAACGTATTCAATAATAGTTTGTTTTTGTAAATAAAAGATATGCAGGTATTAAAAGAACATAGAATCACGAAAGATGATCGCGAACAGTTTTCATTGTATTGTACCACTTCATTCCAATAAAATATTAAAAATATGATTCAATCGTAATAATTGTTATAACGAACGAATTTAATTTCTAATCTTAAAATCTATGTGAACTTACTGAGCATTTATAATTGGAAATTTGATACATAGTACATTACGTTTTACGTAATACATTAAAATATTTGATGGTTACAGTTTATAGTTCCTTATCGCGATTCTTATATGTTGCAAGAAATGTTTGAGAACCACTGAGAAAGCACGAGGATCGTTGTATTTCATCATTTACTAATTTTCGTGAAATTGAGAATTATGGCATCGTTCATGGTACCGGTTGCAGCGAGATTTACTCGTGTCACGATTGATAGTTTGCACAATTTAAATAAAAACATTTTACTTAGGTAAGATTCCGAACATTTTAATTCGTTATGTTAAAATATGCGACTCATTGAACTTATATTTCAACGTACATATAGAGGTTAGATTGCTACATAGTGTTCATCCATTACTTTATTATTATACAATTTTTTTAAGTAAAATTGTAACATATTTAATAAAGATGATCATATATTTTTTAAAGCTGTTATATATTTAAATGAAACCTTACGTAGTTAATTGGTTATGTTATTAGTAAGAGATTTGAATATTACTTTATGATAAAAAATATGTTAATAAATAAGTGTTATAAGTATTAATAATACTTTATGTTAAGTTATTCTTTTTGAAGAAGAAGAAAGCATTGATATCTTAAAGATTTTTTTCATGATTTGAAGGTTAACTCAACCATCACATGTTTCTTGGCAAAGGCAAGAGTATAGTACTATTACAGAAGAGCAACAATCAGAAAGGGGAGAACCACAATCTCCACAATTGGAACTTACAGAAACTGAAAAGAAATTGAAAGCAGATATTGATCTCATTAATAAGGAATTATTGGATCTTAAAACTCATAAAAATGAATTAGAAGATAAATACAAACGAGCGCTTGCTGATGGAGAAAATCTTAGAACTAGACTAACTAGACAAATTGAAGATGCAAAAATATTTGGCATCCAAGGATTTTGTAAAGATCTCTTAGAAGTAGCTGATATTTTAGGCAAGGCTACAGAAAGTGTACCAAAGGATGAACTTACAGAAAAAAATCCACATTTAAAAACATTATATGAAGGTTTGAAGATGACAGAGGCACAGTTACATAAAGTAAATAAGAAAATATAATTCAACTACATTTTCATATACTAAATAATGCATTAAATTATTCCTTTGAAATGTATTTGTATAGGTGTTTAAAAAACATGGTTTAATATCACTAAATCCACTGAATGAAAAGTTTGATCCTAATCAACATGAAGCACTATTTCAACAGGTAAAATTTTTGTGTTTTATTTATATAGATTATTGTGTATTAAATTAATAATCATTATATTTTTTCCACATAGGAAGTTGAAGGCAAAGAACCAGGAACAATAGTAGTTGTATCTAAATTGGGCTACAAATTACATGAACGAGTAGTAAGACCAGCATTAGTTGGTGTTGCCAAAGGATAATTCATGATTGTTTGTTAATTAAATGGAGATTAGATGTAATCTCATAAGAACTATCCGTGAATAAAGTGTTGGCACGTATATATTGTAATTAAAATTAAAATGTAACACATCAAAGCATGAATGTCATACAACTGATATAAAAAAAAACTGGAACTAATTTTATGAAAAATACACTTGTTCTTATTCTGTTAGATTTAAGAGAGATTGTAATATGAATCTGAATTTTTATGTTTTTTTGATTGACAAATAGATGTACGTATTTAAATATCATTTCTCTTATTACACCATATTGCATTCTATTACAGCGTAGAAGAATAATATTTAATTTAGTAGGAAATTTATTATAAAATTTATAAAAATAAATAGAGCATTGTAGTATAAATATAAAAAATATTACAATATTGAACTTTTAATGAAATAAAAGACCTTTACTTTTTATAAAACTTCAGTTTTATCCTAAACATCTAACATCTTTCAAAAACTTTGTACAAGTCAGGCAAATTAGCTATTTGTAATATTGTTGAATCATGTGCAAAATGTTTAGGGGGAAGAAAACTCTCCTTAATTGCACCATATAGAATATGTTCTGTAATGTACTTCCATTCATGAGTATCATGTACAGGACTCATTTGACTATAATATTTTGCTGTTTCCCTACAAATGGTTCGAAAGCATGGTTGTTCCGATGACCACTCTACTTCAGTAGCTAAACGTAATATATAGAGAGGAAGACCACTCACAGATGGAAAATATTTTTCTGAAAAGAAAACAAAAGATAATCTTGTATTGGATTCTAAAAGTAGTTTATTAAAATGTATTTACCTAATAATACTGGTAAAGATTTTAAATTCCCCTTTTTATCTATAACAATAGAATAATACTCTTTTAACATATCAGCTTTCTCCAATAATAATTCTTTAACACTTGTAGCTAATTCCTCTTTTGGTCCATCTTCCTCTGACCATCCAGCTTCTTTAGTCTCTAATCCTAACATAGCTATATCATATAAAGGAAGTGCCTCCTGCAAATAAGTGTAACTTGCAATATAATAATAATGTTCTTTGTCGATGTACATACCGAAAATTTGATGACTCCGTAGTTTGCAAAATCATAGAGCATAATTTCATAAAATAGTTCCTCCCTAGATGTAACAAAAATGTTCTTAATCAAGCTTGATTTTTTATATATATTATGAATGTTTTATGGACACTTACGCTAATTTTTGCGTATTGCAAAGATACAAATTGACTCCACTTTGAACTAAAGCGGAAGACTGATCGATACAACCAACAAAAGTTAATTCTGATAAAATATGTTTCAAACCATCGTGACATGCGTCTTCTATTTCTTTACGTAATTTCAATACACTCGTTAATTTTACTTCTCTTCTAAAATTGTTTATTGAATAGGATTTAAATTCATATGAACTTTCTTTGTCATCATTCTTATTATCATCGGTTTCTTTTAGTACTTGTTCAGTAATAATTTTCGTTTCGTTAGGTTTATTACACTTTTCAGGTTCATCATTTCTTATTTCTTTATCTATACTATTTTTATCTGTCTTTTGTTCTTCTAATTTAATACTTTTATTTCCAAAGTATTTATACACTTGTTTACGTGCTTTATCTGCAATAACGTCGATACATTTTTCTTTCGTAGAGTTATCTGCTATATTTTGATCAATTTCTTCATTTGTCATTTCTAAAATATCTTGCGCGCTATTTGATTCATACTGTTCTTTGTTAATATTTGCAGTGGATAAATCTAAATTAGATTCATCAAATACCGCAGAATCTGACGCAAGTGGACTTGTATCATCTATGATATTACTCCACGGAGTATCCGACTTTTCTGTTGCTTTTGATATAACATGCGTGGAGATATGCTTTTCTTTAGAATCATTTACATCTGATATCGAGCGCTTTATTTTATTTACATCTTTCTCGTCATTACTATTAGTATCTTCAACTTTAGTATCTTTGAAATCAATATCATCATTGTTCCTAGCATATTCCATTGCGGTATGAATGGTAAAATTAAATTTGTCCAATTTTTGATCAGATGCATCAGTTCTGATCATTTCTTGAGGACGAATTTTTTTCGTTCTATCATCTTTATCTTTCTCATATTCTGGCAAAATTTCTTTCAAAACTTCTTTTGTGATATCTGTTTTTGGCAACCGCGCTTGTACATAAAATGTTTTAGAAGCACTATTCCCAGACAGTTTCTCATCTAGAGCAAGTTTCATTTTTTCAATAATAGAATTTTCATGGAGAAATTTAACTTCATGTTTTGTTGGATGTACATTAACATCAACATTTTGTGGATCAATTTCTAAAGATATATAACACCATGGGTGGGTCTTTTTTGGAATATAAAATGTATAGATTTCTTCTAGCATTTTTCGAATAGCTGAAATAAGGTAATTGTAAAATATCATCTTTATGTATAAAATCTTTTTGCTCTAATACTTTAAAACTTACAGGATGATTCTACTAATCTGTTATTAATGAATAAAAGAATTATCATTCTCTTGCTTGTGTAATTTGGATTTGTTATCAAAGCATGCATTTTAAATCTATAAGTATCATCTGTAAGTTCCACTTCTAATAATTCACGAAAAACAGTATTGCCATAAAGTATTCTTATGTTGTTCATCTTACTTGAATTATGTGGTGTTCGAATCTAAATGTTAGAAACATGTTTATATATTTATAAATAATAGCTTCAATTGTGTGACTATTTTTGCATAGTAAAATACCTGAGGTGTGACTTCACCATGTTTCTTTAATGTGAACCCTACAGTAGGATTATGTATTGCATATTTTGTAACTACATCTGAAATTTTGTTGAATTCTTCGTTTGGATTAGAAAAAGCCTTTCTTCTTGTTGCAACATTATAAAACAAATTCTCAATTAATATTGTAGTACCTTGGTTTCCAGCGCATAATTTAGGTGGTGCTTTTAGCTTGCTATCAACATATGATGCTCTAGTATGAAAATGATATTGTTAAAAATATTTGCTCAGATTTCACTCTCAGATAACACTTTATATAATTAAACATACTTATAAGCACATTTCTCATCTGCAGTTTTTGTTGTGATTGTTAAAAGTGATATATGACTAATGCTCGCCAAAGCTTCACCACGAAATCCAAAAGTCGATATTGCCTGAAGATCTTCAAATGCTTGTAATTTACTTGTTGTAAATCTTTCACAAACAATTTCCATGTCTTCTTTTCTAATACCTGTTCCATTGTCTTGAATCTGTGATTAATAATGAATATTTAGTTGTAATAATAACTTTCCTACTTGAATAGTTGAAAATACCTGTAATAATTTTAATCCGCCTTCTTTAGCAATAATTTGTATATTAGTTGCTTTTGCATCAAGACTGAAACATTTGTAATATAAAGTGTGCAATGTAAAAAACATATATACAACAATTGTGATTCAAATATCTAACCTGTTTTCCATTAATTCTTTTAATGCATTTGCTGGTCTTTGTATTACTTCACCAGCTGCGATTCTATTCACTACAATTTTGTCTAATCTCTTTATCTTTCCTGTTCCATCCATTTTTAATCACGCTGTTTTTAGATTTTTATCAAAACCTCGAGAAACAAGAGTCAAGCATTACTCTAATTTACACCATAGTGTATGCATAGTAATTATGTTATGCATTATACAATATAACTATATTTGTAATAATAAGAAATGAAAATACAAAGTCTAGTCTCAGAAAGCATGTATTTTTTACTTATAATAAGAGTGCATTGTACATATTACACGATTTGTGTAAGTCGGTCTTCGTGCCGAACTTTTGAATTTAAATTAGCAAGTATATCAGTACTTTCTCCCGCTACTTTATACCTCGTTTTGATATATTTATTGGTGTTTTGGATGCGTACAGAATTCTGAGCCAATGGATGCGCGCAATTGATCATCTATGGAAACTTATTGAGACGCGAGATTGAGTGTATTAAAAGTCCGCTATGCATGCTGAACTGTTTAGCAAGCGAACAGTGAATATTGCGTTCAATGCGAATAATTATACGACTATGATTTATTGTTATATACACAAAATGAATGACACGAAAAGTAAGTGTCTGAATACATGGTGACAGTGTGTTTATTTATTTAGTGTTTGTCTAGTGAATTTTTCGTAACAATCAATCGCGTAAATCTATGTTCCAAACATGTTGAAAATGGCTAACGACAGAAACATCACGTTGAAGTTTCACCATGTCTATAAAGTATCGATATATCTCAAAATTCCTTGGATTGTTTTTATTTCGCGAATATAACCCTAAAAACTAAAACTTTATTCAAATACAACAAAATTTTTTGTCAAGATCCAAGAAAACATATTTAGTTTTGCTATGTTTATTTATGACATGTTTTATATTCTTGCAGGATATGGTATCTTTCGAAGCAGTCGCCTATATGCAAGGCCAGTTTAGTTAAATAAGTAGCACAGTAGTACTTTGATTCTTTTCTTCCGTCTTCAATTTTCCGATTGGAACATTCCAGAAGTTCATAAAGTATTTTCGGGATAATGTCACGAAAATCTCCAACTAATTGATCCAGCAAGCGACGTTCGTAAATGCGTTATTTTGTTTTTATTCTGTTTCTCCTGGTTTGCGTTATATAATAAGTAAATTATGGTTGATATTTTCAAGCCCCAAAAAAATAATTTTTGCAATCATTTCTAGGACTTTCACATAAAGCAGTATGTTTGTCTGTTTTGGTCTGCTTTGTCGACCCCGTCTAAATATTTATTGATGTCATTCATCATCACTACATCATGTAGTCATCACTACGAACATGTCCTCTCTGGATCTTTTAGGTATCGTGTATAAGATGTTTATATAAAATGTATAAAATATATAAAAGGCTTGCTATTCATCTGATAGTGTCATTGAGAGACTGAAATTCGTTCTGACTCTGCCATTATCACACATCGTGAGTTACATTAAACGGAAGATAAGACTTCATCGCTAAAATCTCTAATTTTCTTTTCACAAGAAACGTAATACTGTTTAGTTTAGTATACCCATGCATAGATACGCGTATTATGTGTAAATACGCATAAGATTATCGCTTAGAAAAATAGACGTACGCGAGCCACTTTATAAGTGAACTTATTCTACTTATATTATACTTATACTACTATTTATACTACTGTGAACAGACCGGGTAGCTATTTGCCTACACTCGTACGCAAAGGGATAATATATTTTTTAAATTTTATTTTTTGCGGTGATGAAACATGTCGGGGGCTCCTGCAATTGGAATTGACTTGGGCACCACATATTCCTGCGTCAGTGTCTTCCAACATGGAGAAGTCGAGATCATGCCAAATAATCAGGGAAATCGAACGACACCGAGTTGTGTCGCCTTTACAAACGAAGAAATACTGATCGGTGAAGCAGCTGAAGATCAGATCGAGACGAATCCGTTCAGCACTATCTTTGGTAAATAAAACCAATCCAGAATTTACTACATCAATTTCTTCTAATCCTCATCCCTTCTTAATTTTGTAGTTTCCATTTTTGAATTCTCATACATATTTTTTCATTTAATCATAATAATTGTCGAGTTTCAATGGCAAACGACGTAAATGCCAAAAAAAGAAGGAATGACCTTTTAAATGAAAGAAGATACAAATGTCACACTTGATATCATGATGAATGTAAAAGCTAGAAAAATTTAGTTTATGTTTTTAGAGTTATCGTAGGATGGGACGAAAGACATAATTTTGTTTTTCCTTGCCTATTTGTATTGAGAGCTATGAATAATTTCCGGAATTTGCATTATTTTCCTATTTTAGCTCTTCGATCTGTATTGCCGTATTATAGAATTATTTATTCAGAAATATTAGAAATTAAGATTTCCAATGATCTTTATCCTATACGATAAGTTTATTGATAGATGGATCTATTTACAGTGGATTAAATAGAAAACGATAGTTATTTAACGTGAAATAAATACGGTAATATGATATAACTAATATAACTAAATTGATAATTCACAACTCACAACAACTCTGAAACTCTCTCTTGACTCAACTCTCCCAACACAACTTTTGACTCGCAACTAACTAACTTCTCACAACTCGACTCTCAGTTAACGACTGCCTATTAATTCCTCTTTCTCCCTTAACCTCTTAGGTACGATGCGCCACTATAGTGGCCTTCGCGGATGACATCTTACATTACAACGCGCCACTATTGTGGTTCACTCTACTGACTCATTCGCTCACTGTTTGAACTAAATGATCTTTTTCATTTATTTTGCTTCACACTTCTTTTGCCGTTACAACGTTTAATAATACTGTTAACAATATACAGACAGATTATCTTTGTTTCTGTAGTCTTTGTTTTTGATACGCCAGTGCCAGGTATCAATTATTGTTTTTCGTTAATATAAATATTTCGTTAATATAAATATACCATTATTAGATGCACTACATTCATTATTTTTTCATCATTAGACGTACTACATTCATTCATATCTGTATGTATTTGTTTTCTTTTTACCATACGAAATGTAATACCGAATACCTTTGCGCACTGCACTATCGCGTGATTGAAACTATGTTACTATTTTATGCTTTTATTTTACATACATCTGAAATATTATTTTTTTTTTTGTTTTCATAAAATATTTCGTTGATTCTGTTTAATGGGGATGATCATCACGAAGAAGTATAGAAGAGACTAACAGAAATAACATGTAATTATATACCTCATTATTCCTATAAATTGTTCACATTTCTTACCTTTATTAACATATCATTTAAACATTTCTATAATCCATCTTTATTTGTAATATATTATTAAATTGTAATATTTTCTATTAAACAGACACGAAGAGATTGATCGGCCGTGGCTACTATCATAATACGGTACAAACAGACAGGAGATACTGGCCCTTTGTGGTGGTAAGTGATAAAGGTAAAGCAAAGATCAGGGCTTTATACAAGGGTACAATAAAGAGATTCTTCCCTGAAGAAATATCTTCGATGGTGCTTAAGAAGATGAAGCAGACAGCAGAAGCGTACTTAGGGAAGACTGTTACCGACGCTGTTGTTACTGTTCCAGCAAACTTCAGTATCTCTCAGAGACAAGCCACCAAAGATGCAGCAGTAATTGCAGGTCTAAACGTTTTGAAACTAATGAACGAATCAACAGCGGTAGCGATAGCTCATGGTTTATACAGACAGGACACAGAGAAGAGGTTCGCGTTGATCATTGACTTAGGAGGTAGTACCTTCGATGCTTCCCTTGTTTCCATTATGAATGGTAATTTCGAAGTCATAAAAACACTAGGCGATAGTCATCTCGGCGGAGAAGACTTCAATGACAGAATGGTGGATTATTTCGTTAAAACTATCAGGATGAACTACAGGAAAGACTTAAGAATAAGGATAGTCGAGAATATCAAGGTTCTTAATCGATTAAGAACCGCGTGTGAGAAGGAGAACTTTGAGTTCATCAACAGAAGCCAGGATCGAAATAGATTCTCTCTTCGAGGGCATTGATTTCTACGTAGACATCACCAGAGAGCAATTCGAACAACTTTGCGAGGATCTATTCACAAGGATATTGAATATAGCTACAAGAGCTAGCTATCCATACAGTATTCACCAGTTTGTTCTAGTTGGCGGATCTAGCAGAATACCAAAGATTCAGAAATTACTACAAGATAGCATATGTTGCAATTACACAGAAATCAATAAATCGATCAGTCCTGACGAAGCTGTTGCCTATGGCGCAGCTGTACAGGCTGCTATTTTGCACGGTGATAAGTCGGAAGTACTTCAACGTTTATCGCTAGTGGATATCATTAACCTACCTTTGGGTATAAAAGGAGCTTGTGGTGTCATGATACCCGTAATCAAGAAGTACGAGAGGATACCAATAAAAGCAATGAAAACCTACACAATGTATTCCGATAATCAATCTGATGTCCTGATCCATGTATGCGATGGAAACAGAGCTATGACTATAGATAATAATATTGTCGGCAAGTTCGAACTTACTGGCATTCCACTTGCACCTAGGGGCGTACCTCAGATTCAAATAACATTTGACATCGATGCAAGTGGTATTCTGATCATCTCTGCCATTGAGAAATCAACTGGAAAGGAGCACAAAATTACCGTCAGAAACCAAGAACGATCGAAGAAAGGCATCAACAGTATGGCGGAGAAAATGGAAATGTACTGTAAGGTAGATCAAGATCAATAGGATTGCTGCCAAGAACTCCTTGACGTTCTACTGTTTGAACATGAAAAGTACAATAATGGAGGATGAGAAGATCAAAGATAAGAGCGATTCGTCTAACAAGCAGGAGATTACTAATAAATGGAATGAAGTAATTTCATGGTTGTATGCGAATCAATCGACAAAGGAAAAATTCGCCGATAAACAAAAAGAATTGGAAGCCATCTGCAATTCTATTGTTATATTACTTAGTAGTTAATTCCTTTTACAATTACTTATAGTTAATTGCATTAAGGTGGAGCCGCACCTGGTGGATTCCCTGGTGGATTCTCTGGTGCTGCTCCAGGAGGCGGTAGCGCGGGTGCTCGAGAACCAGCCATCGAAGAAGTTGGCTAAATGCAACACACTGTCCACTGAACTGAACATCTTTCTACGTTTCATCTTATTTATTTCAATATCGCTTTGTACATCGATTTTCATATTTATTAAAGAAATATTTATGTTTTGAGATCAGAGGCTTTATTTTGCTGTAAGAAAAGTATTGAAAATTCGTAATGTATTTCGTCATGTGTACTTATTTGTATCTACATCGCATCTTACCTACTTGTATGCTTTTCTCTCTCTCTCCCCCTCTCCCTATTTCTCACCCCCCCTCTCTCTCTCTCTCTCTCTCTCTCTTTACTTACACACATTTACTTTACTTATCTCTGTGAGTATCTAGAGGATTTATTTCGACAGATTTATCAATGTTTTTCATTCTTGATATTCAGAAACCTTCTGGCTTATAGAATTGTACCAGAATGATCAAGTACGTGGTGATAACGCTGATAAACTGAAAGTAAATATACACGAATATAATTAACAACATCATATAAATATCAAATATTATCGTACTTACTCTTGTTAGCAAAGAATTATTCATTTCAAAGAAATCACACGCAGTAAACGTAATTCTATACTGTTTCAGTTGCAGTGAGAAATCATTGATTTCGTTTCGAACACAGTCTTGTTCGAAAGCTGAACGCAGAAGACTTTCCATTCCGAATCCATTCAGATTCAAGGCGACATTATCGCGGCATTCATTATCGAAGATTCCTAACTGCTCCGGCTCTTTGTTACCGAAACAAGACAACTTGTTAAATTTCGTCGAGTGTTGTGTATTCAGTATAAATTTACTGATATATAGCCCAATTTTATCTATTTCTCGGTGGGTCAGTGTGCACAGCCAACACATTAAAATGAATTGAAACACATAAATTATCCAGATCACGTTGTTCAGAAATATGAAACCACTTTTCTGTTCTGCGGCGCTCATGTAGATTCTAAACAGTTTCGCGACCACCATTATAAAAGCGTTCGTAGAACACAACAGCAGATCAATGCCATAAATTTCATTCACTGTCATTATTATGGAACATATCTCTGTAAGAAATCGATCGGTCACAAAGATGAAGTGCACAGAATTATGAGAAAATTGTTTTATAGTGGTATAATGGTAAAGGACGAGGAAGAAAAGTCGTATGTTTTAATTCGAAGAGAGAAAATAAATTTTGCCTTTAAAAATTCTGTTCCACTTACGTCACTCACTCTGAACTTATACGCTAAGAAACAAACCACCATTCTCCACGTACCATTGTGCAGTCTTCTAATTCTTCTGATCTTCAAGGCGATCCAATAGGATGTTAGTTTTTCATCTAGCTGTTTGATCATCTCGTTGATTGCTCTAAATTTGTGGCAGATCATGTATACGATGACATCGAACACGAAGCTGTTTACTAAAGTTTGCGCGATCGTGTAATAGAGAAACAGATCGGAAACAAAGATCTGATCAGGTGCAATGAAATAGTAATAAAGGATATGAACAGCTAGCGACACTGGACCACATAATAACGCTACTATAATGGCCAAGATTTGGCTGATTTTGATGCATTCATCATTGATCGACAACCCTTTGCTAATATTTTGATTCAACGATTCCAACATCTTCATCAATTCAGGCCATTTATCATAATGTCTTATTATATGATAAACATAGTAATAGGCTGCGAGATGGCATACAGTTTCGTTCATGCAGTACATAATTTCGAATAACTTGCTGGTGAATTGTTTGCCAAAATTTGCGAAGTCCATTGCACTGAACGCGATGATTACCGAGCACACGCTGAAATGGATCACTCTCAGGATGACGGTGATCCATTTTGGACAATTCTTCGGCCTAGCCACTCCGACTCCTAACAACCAAGAAATATACATTATTGGACGTAATGTATTTTCTGGTTTCGTCGGATTACTTTCCACTTGGACGTTTATCTCTTCCTCCATGACGGTTAATTCTTTTTACTAATATTTCTAAAAGTCTTCTACTAAAAGTCTCTACTTTACGAGAGAAATATCAAAGAACGAGGTTTCCTCGAAACGATGCGTTTTCTCAGGGACAACACGGAATATTGAGCTTTTAATTCGAGAATTCGTGGCTCGCGTAGTTTGCTAATTGATCTGATAATATGGAGGTTCATACATGATTTAATGTTTCAGCGTGACTTATGTGTGACACTGTAAAGCACTTTCATTCGATAGAAGCAGGATTAGCATGAAATTAAAAGCAAAAATAAAATTAAAAATAAAACAAACTTTTATGGATAGGGGGTGAAAGGTACAACAGTGGTATATGTATATCGAAAAACGAGCTTTATTCGCCCAACGACTATATTACAATTTTATTATACAGTAAACATTTAAAATAGAATAAAACGATAACGTTGAACATCGACCGTTTTTTGAATCTCTCTGTTCGTTTCTTCGGTTTTTAGAAATCAGGCAGGGGGTCGAGTCGAATCATCTCGTAATAATAATAATCATAATCATAATAATATGCGGGGTTGTGGCGATATAATTCATTAGAATTTAAATCCCTTCGGTGTGTTTTAATAGAGACTGGCAATCGTTCGAATACGATCGATTTCGATAGATTGGGTGTGTAATCGTCGCCATACCGCGCGCCTTTATATGCTCTGTTTTTTAAATCCTTTTTTTATCGTATCTCTTGTTTGCTGGGGAGGACATGAATGTGTGTTTTGTTTTTTTTGTGTGTGCGCGTGTGTATGTGTGTAACAATGATTCAATGACTTCGTTCACGCAAACACTTACAATGTAGAATCGCGTAGTCGCAAGAACGTTCTTAAGACTCTCGTTTCTATATCTTTTTTCTTCTTCTTCTTCTCTTTCTCTCTCTGTATTTCTGTTACTGTGTTTTTTTTCTTATTTTTCTTTTAGATTTATTTAGTTATTATTTGATCAGGAAAGGCAGCGTAATTATTCGAACACGAGATGTTGATACACGTTTTTTGATATTTTTCTCTTTTGTTTAATTGTTCTCTCGTTCTATATAGACAAGGGATGTTGCTCTCTCTCTCTCTCTCTCTCTTTTTATGGTTGTCAGTTTCGCTTTCGGTGAAATTCCACACAGCACCTCGTGCATGTTTGCTTTCTTACGTATATACATGTATATATAGAATATGTATATATAGAATATATATAATTTGCTTTTAACGATTGTTTTTATTTCTACAATTTACATTGGCGAGTCAAGCGACTCGAAAAAATCGTATGCACCGATGCAACGAGACGGTTTACATTGGCATTTAAACAAACAATTACAAAGAAAAAAAAGAAAGAAAGAGGATTCAACGACGATTAATTTAACAAACGGGAACAGAAACGTACTTAAATTATGTCGTTCATTTTTCATCCGTTTCTTCTCTGCAGAAATTACTCTTTCGTAATATTTCGTGATCGTATGCCATAAAGTAGCGGTTCGTCACGGATCGTCAAACGGGAACGAGAAATATTTAATTGTCTAATTTGCACAATGTATCTCGAACGAGTTGTTCAATTCGAGATAAATAATTTCGTATCTCTGAGGGAGTAACACACGACGAAACGAGTTTTCTTTCATTTTGATTTTCGTAACGCGTGTGTTCAAATTGGATTTTTGGTCAAAGTGCGTTCACCGAAGAAAAAGCGAGGGAAAAGAGAGAAACCGCTCGTGCTTCACGCAGTTTCGGTCGCAGAGAAGCGAGATTACGAGATCGCAATAGTGGTAGCACAGTTTTTTGCATATTTTCTTATTTTTTGTAGCGTTTTTTTTTGCACGATTCTTGCTGGTGCCACATCGTTGTGTGCGTCCAAGCACCAGCTCCATATCTTTCACGTTTTTCTATTTAGTTGTCACAGAGTAATTTACCTAAGATTAGAGGTATATTTAGCCTCGACCCACTCGAGAATGCCCTGCCAATTGTTTTTTTTTTATCGCTAAGTCGGTTCGAGCAAACGAAACGATCGAACGTATCGGTATATCAATATCTTTTTACACAAAACGAAATATGTACATGGACATAGCATGTTTTTTTCTTTGTGCTTTCTAAATACATGATAATACAAAGTTTGAGTTAATTTTCAGGCAAAACATTTATGGCAATTATTGTTCTCTTCTACCGAATATAACCATGTGATTTGGCATATTGCCGTAAATAGTTATAGAAATAATATGATAATTATTTTTCCATCTTTCTCTCTAGTATCTCGAACAATTCGTTTAAAACTGGCATTATTTTCTTCCATTGTTGATATGTGATTAAATGCATAGTAAGAAGTTATCGGTAAGGTACAAAGAAACAACGAGTAAGAACTATGTAGTTTAGCGTTGTGTTTCTTAAATCGGTAAAATCTTCGTTTGTAACCTAATTTCGTTCCTACTTGGAAAAATAATTAGACTGATACGTAAGTAAATCGTAGTAAACAGGGTATCGTGGTATCGTCGAAGAGTTAATTCACAAAGCATCGAACTGTTGACTCGAAGCTCGATTCTTTTTTTGTGTTCGATCACCCGCTTTTGCTCGCAATAATCGTTCGAATTATTGTAAAAAATTCTATCGTCGAACCAATGATCCGTAAATGCTTAAAAAATTTAAGCCGTAAAAAATCATCTGGAATACCAACTCCACTCTTCCTCTTGTCCGTAAAGGGACAAAAATTCGAAACGAGTTACAGCTATTATAAAATTTCGTGCTTTGCTGTTTTAATATCGTTTTACAAAGAAGGATAAAGGAACAGTTCAAAAAGTTTTAAAAGATTACAAGTTTTGCAAAAGTTTCGTAATTAGGAAATTCTATTTGGGAAGTAGCATTCGATCGAAAAATTTTTTGTCATTTAAAAATTATACTCTTGGAATTTATAACGCACGTAAATTATCCGAAAGATGTCATCTGAATTTTGTAACCATTACGGACAAAGAATCCTCCGCTACCGGATCAGAATTCCGCTGAAAACTTCTGAACCCTTAAATACACGGTACGTACCACCTCTATATTCAGGTACAACTTCGTATTCTCCCGCACCTACGTCCAGGTTTCACATATACTCCCGAATCTTACGTATTTTAGCACTGAACGATTTTAACTTCGATTCAATCTCGCGTTTTTATATTCATTTTTTAAATACTCAGAGCTGGCTTAACGTCCAGGTACATATCATTTTGCACCTAGCTTTAATAAAAACGTATCATTTTAGAGTAAATTCTAGGCCTTCGCGCGTGGCACAAGCAAAACTTCAACTTTAACAACTTAGCGATCTCCTTTGTACCTTTTGTCTACAGTTTCTTCTCATTCGAGCACCGCGTCCGTGACAGAGCATCTTACACGTGCACTTCCCTTTGTTTTAGCCGTTTATCTCTTAGGCGCGTGACGTTTTTAGCCATTTTATTTATTTATTTTTTCTTTTTTCTTAAACTCGGGACATTATCTTCTTGTTTTTGTTTTATACGATTCGGAACTGTGCTGCTACATGTTCATGTATTGAATTTACTAACGTCTCTTCACTGACTTGTAACCATTCGATTTGAGTCACGTGTGAGTTACGAGTTCGTCGATATTTCTAGTCCTTAACTACACTTGAAAGATGTCACCGGTGGCACGGGGTGCGATGTTCGTTTCGAAGATGGACGTTGTCGAGGTCGTGACGGGAACCATTTCACCGAATCTGGTCGCGTTCACGTTGGTTGTCGTAATAGCTGTCGTTTTCGCTGGCGTTTCTTCGGTCATGTCCGATGCGGTCGGCACCTGCTAGTGTACCCCAACGTTTCAATGCGGGACTGAGAATTATTTGGGATTTAAGTAGTGTTAGGGTAGCTTTAAAATTGGTTCAGATCGCTGAATACAGGGGGATAAATCGTGGAAGAAGAATTATAATTGTCAGACGTCTAAATTAATTTAGCTTCAGCTTGAAACACTTTTTTCAATACCGAATAGCTTGGCAGGCAATTGCGTTCTACTTGGTAAATTATAAATTCTTACGTTATAAGTTGTAATGTAAGTTGGCGTCGAAAGGATCAATTAGGTACTGAACGAATCGACGCACCTAATGTTTCTATAAAATACCTCGTTATAAAACACTTCCTTTCCTTCCTCCACGGATGGCAACAGCTCGTCCATAGAATGCGGAGTTCTAGGACTAGGCGTAGGGGCGATCTGTTGCTGTTGTTGCTGCTGTTGCTCCCGCTGTTTGGCCAGCCTGAGTTCCTGCAACGCCTGTCGTTGCTCCTTTTCGTTTCTCTCCTTTTCGAGCCGTCGAGCGCTGTAACTACGGGCCGAGGATGTCGAACTGTGAACCGACGTTAAGCTAGGGCGACGAGAACCTATCGAGGAAACAACGGGTAAAATTTTATTCCAGAAGTCGTGACAGAGAATTATACGTCCAATCCCCATCCGCCCCCCTGCCGTCACCCGGCTGTTCCCTCCCGCTACGCTAAGAGTCAATTAGCTAGGCTTAGAGATCAATCAGAAATACGAAATCTAATTGCGACTGCTCGGCTAATACCAGCGTGACTCTCGGCCTCTGTAAAACGTTTCTATCGATCGTTTCTATCAATATTCGGCTATACATATAGGAGCGGTATGTAGTTACTGGTGCTGGTTGTCGAATCAACGAGATCCCTCGGTCGCTAACTAATTATTCGTACATGGAAGTATGCAAGCTCGATGGTCGCATCAGTTGATTTCTTTAATTTTACAAGATCGTCGAACGTAGAAGCTTTTGACGCTTTGTGCTGTGATTATTTTCGGCAAAGCCGATAGGGAAAAGAAAGAGGCTCGAAATTAGGATTCCGCGCGAGACAGGCGAATTTCAAAGAGAGTTGCGAACGGGAATTAAGTTTGTAGAAAGTGGATAAGAATCAGAAGGAAAACGAACGGATGTGAAATGTTTTTTGCCTGTTGATCGAAGAAATTTGGGACTTTGACTTTTCGGTGTTCGAGTGACTGTGCAAATTGTCATCGTGTAGATATTGTCCATCGACAGCGAGCATTGCATGGTGTTATGTAACGTAAGAGGAATAACAAGCGGCCTTTTTCAGCATGAAGCAAACACGTACGAAAGCGAACGCTCACAATCTTTCCTCCACGTTTGCGTTTTTGAATCGCTAACACGGTGAACATTTTCTGCATTGTACGATGTTTTGATCGTGTAGTTTCGTGCAATTTCGAGTGGATGTCGAAGCAAACAAAATATACGCAGGCCGTTATTAATAATTCCGAACAAATTCTTGATCCTCGTTAGGAATTTAATTTCGCGAAATTATTACGTGAACGTAAGAGCCGTTGCGCGTATATACGTGTACGTGTACGCGGGGATGCGAACATGCTAGCGAGCTGTTTAAGTGTTTCTAAATCACGGAGCTTGTTAGCGGTTCTTATTGATTGACAACGCGTACAAAAGGCGACAGAAAATGCAGCCAGACAGAGAAAGAGTAACAGTTATACGCGTGCATCCTGTTGCATATAGAGAAGCTTCGTTCGAGATATCTACGTCTGTCCTTCGATTTCCAGCAGGCGCATTCAGCATATATAAAATCCGTGCACAATTATTTCCATTTTTTTTTTCAAAACACGTAGGTCATTCTTTTAATGTAATCGATCCTTTATCGAAGCAACTTTTGATCGTCGTCGAAACTTGTAAAATCGATCTTTAATAAACACACAGAGAAGTGAGAAAGCAACGAACAGGCAAATAGAAGACGAATATACTATATATTTTTTTCATTTTATTCCTTAGCGTTCGTTCTCGTTACAGCTGTTGACAAAAAAGAAAAGAAAAATAAGCGGCGACTTTTTTAAAGCGCAGTAAATAAAATGTAGTAGCGGAAAAACGTAGCAGCGGAAAAACGTAGCAGCGGAAGAACGTAGTAGCGGAAAAACGTAGCAGCGGAAGAACGTGGCAGCGGTAAAACGTAGCAGCTGAAAAACGTAGCAGACTTAATTAGAAAATTTAATTTTCTCCCGTTTCCCCACCACTCGATTTTGCGTAGTGAAAGAAAAGTAGATGCGTTCGTTAAAAATTCGGCGCGTTTAAGTTAAAATTGGTAAAAGAAGCTGACCCCTCGCATGCGAACCGGCACTGTACTTTTTTTTATTTTGCGTGCGTGTGCGGCGAGCTAGCTAGTGCGTAAAGATTTCGTGTCTCTCTACGTCTTACCAGAGAACGTTCGTTCGTTAACGAGCAACGAAATCGGCCGCTGCCATCTTGCTATCTCGTAACACACTCGTGCAGCGCTTTATATTATATTGGATACACATTAGAATCACATTTCACGTGACAATGTAGCATTTGTGTTTGATTCACGATATAAATATGCCACACGTATGTGTACGTGGTTTTTCTTATCGGTAAATTATTCTTTTTTATCTATTCGGGATGAGTGTGTAAGATACGACTTCGGAGGAGTGATACATATACGCAGATATTGTTTTTTTGTTTTCTTTTTTTTGCTCCTGTAATTTTGGGATTATCCGGATCGGTAGTACTGTCACGACCATTGTTAGGCGAATGTAACGCAATTCGAACAAAAATTCCAACGTTCTAACCGTGGGAAAACAACAGAGAAAGAAGGGTGGGTTGTTCGTGTCCAGGAGGATAAAACGTGATCGGAGTTCGCGTTTTCCTCGTTCCTTTAAGCCTCGTCGTGATATCGATTTTGCTTCGGTGTAATCAAAGATCGTTACATAAGAGTCAATATAGGACAACGAGACGAATAATGGAACGCGGTGAACACGAGGGGGAAGCTGGATAATCGGGGTGCTAAATATCAATAACAACGACTACGACACAACAGCGACAACGGTATGGCACGACTCAAAGCACCACCACCATCTTCTTCTTCGTCATCGTTGTCGCCCGCTTGAGAGGCGACTCGTGCAGGATAGAATGCGAAAAAATGGTGAGAGAAGGACAAGAAATAAAATGACGATAGATTCGTGTAGAAAACAGACAAAAGAAATTAGAATTAAGAAGGTGATCGTTATAGAATTAGGAAAGATATTCGCGATTTCACGTGGTCAATCGCTTTAACTTCTTTCCAAAGCTAAATTTTTTATGTCTACGTCAAAATTCGCGAAACACTCTACGATCAACACTTTGAGGTCGTATCGAGCTCAGACGTGGGTGTCTTGTAATCGGAATTAATTTTCATCGAAGAAACACTAATAATCTAATGAAACGTAATGTCCAAATAATCAAAATAAAATTCAACCATACTATATTTGGTACACTGACTCGTATCAATAATTGAATATCACGATGCATTAGACATTGTCGTTGGATATATTCCTTATTAAAAGTTAAATGTTCGAGTGTTCTTTACTAACGTAGTTGGCAGAAATGTACATCTTATTTACTTATATAAGAAATAATACACTATAATGCACGAAAAAAATGTTCGTTAGCTCAATATGATATAAAATCAGAATTGTTCTTTAGTGTCCGAGAATTGTCGTATGATTGGAACATAAAATTGATAAAAGAGCAGACATACAACCGCAAAGGGTTAAACCTTAAACGAATGACGAAAGAAAGAGGACGGGGCGATTCGAACGAGTCGAAGAAGAAGAAGAAGAAGTAGAAGAAGAAGAAAAAGAAAAAGAAGAAGAAGAAGAGGAAGAGGAAGAAGAATACGTAGAAACAGAAGACACACAGATGGTGTAGAGAATGTGAGAGACGCGGACAGATAAAAGTGAGAATAGAAGACAGAAAAGGATAGTTAGAAAGAGATCGTTGATCGTCTACCGAGGCCGTCGGACGATCCCTCAGCTACGTCGCTAAGGGTACGTCGATGCTTGTTCCCGCCTTTGGTCGCCTGCAGGTGACACGATATAAGCAAGATGGCGGCGGCACGTGCCGCACCTGCTCTCGACGCTGGTACCAGTGGACCACGGCTACCACCACTACTTGGCCTCCTCGAGAACGCGTAGGTCAAAGGTCCCCCTGTGCTGCTCCTCTGACTGGAGCGCGAGGATGGTCGGCCACCGTGAAGAGTCAGTGGGATACCTGTTGGGTCGTTTTCGTTAAGAATAATATTTCCTATGGGAATTTGGACTCTTCTGTCGTTCTGAATTTGAATTTTAATCGCCTAACTCCTTTGATATACAATTTTTTTCGACCTAATGAAAATTGTTTCGCTATGAAGTAAAGAGCCCGTATGTTCGACATTATGGTACTATACAGAATACAACTACATGTTTTCGTAGGTATTCAAATATTTTATTTGAGCGAGTGACTGTTTGTATCTTGATCGTCGATCGTTTAAACGAGTACTCACCTGTGTCGCTAGAGAACAACATGGGCGGCGCGTGATTGGCGTTGGCATAGTGCCGTGGCCTTGAGTATCTCGCACGACTGAATAACTTGAGCACGAAGCATATCATCGCTGTGAATACCGCTATTCCTGATGCTATGCAGAGCAGGGTAGGAATATCGGTCGTTATCAGCACCAGATCTGCCAACAGATTACAATGCTATGTTTCAATTCCGAACTTGGCTTCTTTAGAAGTGTGTGCATGCTTACGAAAAACTATTTTATGCGACGTTGATTCGTATCTTGACTGTATCAGTGCATACAACGATTGGTCACTGAATTAGAACTAAGTGCATGCAGAAAATTCACTTTTCGAACTACGATGTTATAATTTGTCATAAATGGTAAATTGTCCTTGGTGGCATAAATCGTTACTATTTAAATTGCAATATGAATATGAAAGGGAACAGAAACTAGAATCTATGTCGTATATGTATGTAATGAAGATTCTTTTCCTCGTAATTAGATATTTCACGTATGAAGGTCGGGTACGGTTGACTTTGGCGATGATGTAATCAGTGTGACAATAAGTTGGCACAGTGTACCTTCGGCGCAGAACACCTTCTTGTTAGGCCTGGATAGGGCGACCCTATGGTAACCTTGTTCGCAGTCGCACACAGCATTGTGCTGCACCTGGGTGCAGGTCGAGTGTTGATCCGCAAAAGTGCAAGTCGCGCGATAGAAACATTGCTCCCCGAGTCTTTTAGCTGGAAAACCGGTTACTTGTTACTTGTTTTGTCGTTGCTTTTATCAAAACGTGATACGTTTTCGATCTTCCATGTGGGATGATAATGCGAATATGTCGAAATATTCCACGCGATACTGTGTTCTTAGGTAAAAACAAAATCAAATATGCTATATATTTAACGTTCGAGAAAGAAGTATACGAATAAATGGTCAACGATTGATTTTCTTTAAATTCGAAGAAATAAGTATCGAAGCGACGAGTTTAGAATTAATTGCGCTATTCAAAAATAGAAGGAAAATTACATAAGAAAAATAGGCATCCAATTGATTCTCATCAAACTTAAAGAAACGCGTCGAAGCAACGAATCGAGTTGTCGAATAATCGCCGCGAGATGAAGATGAGAACCACGTAAAACATAGTCGTTCGGATTGGACAGAATAATCCACGTTTATTTTTTCCACTTTAGCGGTCTGCGTTACCGCGGTAATTCTCGCTATCGGGACGATCTACTTGAAGGTGAAAATAACATGGAATCGGGTGTGAAACGAGCTACGTACGTTTGGCACATCCTTTGGTAGGCCCGAGACGAACTGGATAGAATTTCTCGCACTCGCAGAAACCAGTGACTGTGTCGCAGAACACGTGCTGCAGTTCCGGATTGCACGAGACATCGCACGGCGAGCCCAGGTACTGCCCCTTCGCTGAAAACAGACGAAATCGATAGCATACCGGATTATCTACAACGTTTCTCAATAGTAGATGAAATATGTAGGTTGTTTCCTTAAATAGCGTACGCTATTGTTCCAGACGACTATCGTATCGGGGCCACGCTCCGTACTTTCTTCCGTCCAAATTTCAGAATTCCATTGATCGCACGGTAAAATTCAGTTTTATTCAATTTCAATCAACTTGCGACCAAGTCGTGTCTCCCTATCGCCACAAAATTTGTTTGATTCGAGAAAGATGTGATACGATCGTTGTTACTTGTAAAAGATTGCCTTCTTTTTCTCTTTAGTTGAAACTAGCGCGAGATCGACAAACAGAAAATTCAATTGTCACAAAAATTGAGACACGCAACTTTGTAGCAGGGATAATAATCATTTTTCACAGATAGCTACGCGCCACAGCTACCTTAGTGGTAACATTTTTGCAGAAGAAGGTCCATTCATTCCGAAGAGTGCTCTCAGTTATTTTCGTTATTGTCACTGTCGCTTCGGTCTCCAATGGAGGTATCGTTCCTCTTTCAACTATTATTCCCGGTTTCGATACGCGTCTTTGTTCTGCTTTTGACGTGCAGCCTAGGCGCGTTGTCACGGGCGTCTGTTTGTCGAGCCACGAATGCGCATACATTCTGAACGATTAACGAAGCAAAGAAGCCATTGTTATACACTCTATCCAGGCCACTTTCTCGCATCAAAAGATGTTTGATATCTGGCGCGCTTTTGTAAATGATGTCGGAACTGCGTCGATTTTCCAATGATTCTATATATCGTGGTTCTAAATTCAGGGAAGAAAAGTCAGGGAGATTTTGTGGCTCGAAATAAGACGAGAATCAAGAACGACGAAATCGCGTCGAAGGCCTCATTTTTTAAAATTGTGTTTCAAACTTGTGAATTTAGGATCATCACAGTGTGTAATTCTAACACGAAATGGTGAAATATTCGGCCATATTTCGGTGAAATATAAATTCACAATAAGTTTATGCACGGATGAATTATATTATTCTATTAGCCGTTAACCGAATGATTAATGTAACTTGTTTTCATCCAAGGAAAACTGACGGAGAAAATTAGCAGGACATATTTCCTCGGGATAATTGCGCCGTTTGTGTCAGGTTACCAGGCGCAGGCACTGAGCCAGACAAGTATCGATTTCTCCTTAATTATCACGTTATATCGTTATTAAATGTATCATGGCATGGGTCAGGTTTAAGAAGGTAACATAACGATGATCAGCTACGTTGGCAAACGTTCAGAAACACATGCTAAACTGCGGTATATCGTGTCACGTTCTCGCGTGTACCCTAATTAAGCGCATCGAGGGCGCACGGGATGGTGCAACGGAGAACATCTTACGTACGAGTTTTCGCCTAGAAATAGGTTTCTTCGTTCCTAGCCCAGAGCTCGCGTTTGCCCTGATCGATCGATCGTTCGAACTGCAGATGAATGGGAGGAGGTCGAGCCCAGCTGTGTTGCGTAAATAACGGAGCACGCAGAATTATGCTTTTTGACCTGATTCAGGAAGTTCACGACGCGCGATCATTAGGCTACGATTCGCCAATGTGTGTGTATGTGTTTTCACCGCTCATCGAACTCTACTTCAGAGCGGAGATTTCCTGCGAATGTCGTCAAGGAAATAAGAGCGAATGACGCACCATATTTCTCCTTCTTTAACGTTTGTCTCCTTCTACCGTTACTCCTTCTCTGCGTTACGTGTCACGGGCTGAAGGGAGCGGAGAAGAAGGAGAAACAGAGATCTTTTTGAAATCTCACGCAGCTGCAGGCAGTGTGCAAACTCCCACATGCAGACATTGAGAGAGCTTGCAGCATCCATTAAAATCAATACCGGCAGCGTGGTTGGCGCGAAAATCAAGAGGGACCAGTTTCTTCTTGCCCTTGCATCTATGCGCAGGCGCACTCGCGAATTTTGACGTGAAATATTTTGTCTTCCTTTATTTTTATTACTCTCTTCGACTTTGATGCTTTCCCACGATCATCAATGCGATTTCTACGAGATTGCGTCACAATTTGGGATTCGATGAATACGAGAAAACATTGACACGATCTCACGATCAGTTAGAATATCGTCTGTCGTATCAGAAGATTTGTACACGACCGCAAGTTCGATGATTGGATTCGGAGAAGAACGAGGAAAGCATCGCTGAATTTTGTAGTTTGTAACATTTACCATCTGCTCTCTCGTTGGATTTAACGAGGCAGACAAGGGTTACTTATCGTCTAACAGAGGCAAAACGTCTAGATGACGATAACAATGACAGTAACAAGTGTTTGCACCCTGGCTGAAGATTCTGGAGCAAAGTGTTTGCACGCTCGTACAGAGCATGCGCGAAGAAGGCGAGGCAAGAATCCCGTGGCACACGCGTTTCTTCGATCGTCCTTGTTTCACGAGAAAAGTAACAGGATCGGTGGGAATCATTTTCTAAGTAGTATATGATTATCTAATAGTAACTCTTGTACCGATCAGCGATCGATACATTGAATTGTGAGACCGTTCGCGTTATTAAGACTTTCGTTAGTTCCTGTTGCTCATCCTCTCTCCCGTTCCACTACACCACTTGTCGTCAAAGACTCGTTACGAACATAGTCCATATCGCCTACCAATGTATCAAACTGCAAAATCCAAGCAGACGTCCCTAACTCGATATCTCGTAATATCATCAGTCTCAGAGAACTCGACGTTCTCACCAGTCTTACCAGTTTCGGAGAAGCCGATAGCTTTCTTTAGAATCGTAATACCGTACTGCGTCGAATTAACGATATCGAGCATTTACGGTTTCTGGTCCACGAGTGGAACACTCACCCGCAGTGATGTTGTGTTCGAGGTAGTCCTGGTCGTCGTCATACACGTCGTCGTCGGCGTCGTCGTCGTCGTAGCTGGATCCGCGCACGTCATCACCTGCCAGTAATCTGCGGGTCAGGCGATCCGGGTGCGTGTCGCAACTGCAGCCGGATACCAGGAAAACGAAGCAGATGAGAAGCAGGAGCCAGGAACGGCAGCAGGTCAGTCTCAGGGCGGAGGGAAGTGCGCTCATCGCCCCCGCGGCGCGAGTCAACCCCCGAAACCGACCACCGGCGGCGCATCGACATCCTTCCCCGTCGCCTGCCCTCCCCCTCCCCCCTCCCACCCTCCTGCACGCCCTCTCGCTCTCGACGCCTCTGACAAGCGCCTTATATCGCGTCGAACCGTCTGTAAAACACCTTGGCCACGACAACACCAGCGGTTCACCTCGACTCCGACACACGTACTATTCAAACACGCGTCGTCTTTCTCGTTATCTTTGTTTCTGTCTTCAGCAGCGGTAACTCGTAGGCAGCAGCAGCACGACCGACGACGGCGACTGTCTGACTGTCGGCAGAGTACCACCGCGGTTTTCGGTTCCGTGCTCCCCCGTTCACTGACGCCTTCCTTCCGCTAGTCGGTCGACCACCGCGACTGCAGCTGCGCGATGCCACCCGTTGACCCCTTCCTTTCTCCTCCCTTTGTGCCGCGTCGATCGAGATCAGGGCTGCTCCGTCCTCTCGTCGTCGTCCAACTTCCAGCTACCAGGGGGTGAAGGATTATTGGTTTGTTACCTTTCCAGCCGGCTACCTTGAAACCAACGCGATTTGAATTATACGTATGCGATCGTGCGCGCCGATATTTCGGTTAGTCCGCTGCCGTCCGGCTACCTAGTTCTCAGCATTGTGCTTCGTCTTGGTTTTGGAGGGTGGTCGCTCTTTGCAGGTCAGGATCTGAAAGAATGTCGATCTCGATTCCTCGATTATGCACAGTGTGTATGTACGTTTCGCGATCGTTTTCGTTCGACGATGTTTTCCATGTTGACGTTGACGGTATATCTACATGATTATATGGAAGGCGTAATGGAGGATCGTGGATCGCATTGGGAATCATTCGGCTTCGTTCGACGTTGCTGTAGGATATTGGTATGGTTAATCGAGTACAGTCTTCTTCTTTTCTTTTGTAGAACGTTTTCGTATATTTAATACAGAAGGTAGCGTTTCAAGTATTAATACTATCGTCGTAGGTGTTCCGTTTTTCACGCGATGATATCGTACACCTCCTGAAGCTTGTATATCGTCTGTATATCTTCGTATCCTCCGAGAATTTACTAGGAGAAAATTCTCGTTCAAATACCGATTCGTACTTTTCTTGTTTGTTCTAATTTATCCCAGTGTCGTTCACGATTGCATCGTGACTTTCCTCTTCCGAAATGAGACATTCGTTTGCTTCGTGTGTGATAGTTTCTTGATACAGATCATTTTGCACGATGGCTGAAGAAACAAAAACAAAAAGATTAAAAGAGGAAATCACGTTGTTTATCGTGTTATTATTTTATTATTAATTCTTATCGTAATACCTGCGCGCGTCTTTATTTTCCGTTGTCTACGAATGAAGAAATACGCTGCCGTTGTTGCGGTCGCTATTATTACGATCGTAATTGCTGTTAATGTTCCAACCATCCTGGACACTGTGTTGATGTTGCTGTGATACATAGATAGGTAGCATGGCGATTCTTGAAATAGAACATACAACTATGCAATAGAGAATTTTCGATATAAAATTAGACTTTTCTACGAAAGTATTTGAATCTCTATAGAAACCTCGTATGAATTACGTGTATTATATAAGTTTGTATATTTGTTTCTGTATTTCACGTTATATAACTTGCATAGTCTTTGTGTTATATAAAATATTCCCAAATACGATCAGTATTGCTACAAGACGCAATTATCGTGATTATATTAGCAAAATATGAAATGAATCTGGAATTAGATTATTCAGCGCAAGTTACAGCGTGTGGCAGTGGATTTACGTAATTGTGAAAGATATAAAGCTTTTTTACTATAGGGGAACAGTCATATTTTAGTAATAGCGAATATATTAAGAAAGTACCTCTTTCGACAAAGCAACCAACCGTCGATGGACCATGGTCGGAGGTTATAGTAAAGCAGAAACTTTTGTTGCCCTCTGTGTCGTTGCATTGGTAGCAATACGGTGCGTAATGTCTGGCATCCATTTGTGTGCTATTCGTCTCATTGTGGACCGTAAGTCTATAAACATTTTTCTTTTAAAAGTTCATTAAATCTGTACTTCAATGCAAAACAAATTCGTATTACCATTATACTCACCGATTGACGGTCTTATCGTCGAAATCCATTACTAAAATGCACACAGTGGGTTGGTCACAATCCCACCCTGTCCATCCGTAAGAACATTCACACGGTTTCTCGTCCTCCACGCATACTCCATGACCTTTGCAAACGCGTGTACACGGCTTAACGCAGATACCATTCGCACTTATTTCGAAGCCAATATCGCATCGGCACTCGTTTGGTGCCACGCATTTTCCGTTCTCGCAGCTATTTTCGCAAAATGCTACGCACGAGCCTTCGGATTCCTTGACGAAACCTTCTAAACACTGGCATACATGTGGCGCAACGCAGATACCGTTTTCACAGGAGGAACAGGTTGGCATGCACCGACCATCTGAAGATCGTGTGTAGTTGTCATTGCAAGTGCAGAAATTCGGCGCCGTGCATTTACCATGTTTGCAATTTGGTTCGCAGATAGGTTCACAGGCTGATGTATATCCATCTGTGATTTTGTCTAGGACCTATATATATATATAAAGGATATGATAAGAGAGTGAAAAACTATTATGTGCACAAATATCGGATAAGTCTTATTTTCCAAGCTAGGAACAATTTAATTTCACACTAGATATGCCTGTACGCATGCAATCCACTTGTACATCAGCGTATGCGTGTGGGTAACCGGCAGGGACCAAAATTTGGATTCTAAAGCTCCTAGTTAAAAAGACACGAATTGAAAGATTACAGTTGTACTCACTTCGTTTTCCTTCACGTTCGTATCGATCGTTCGATATCCATCGAAGCAACTGCAAGTGTCCGGTGCCACGCATGTTCCGCCAGGTTCACAAGGAATCTTGCAAAACGGTACGCACGTTCGTTCCTTTTCCTCGAACCAGTAACCCTCCATGCAGTTGCAAACTCCTGGCGCGGTGCACGCTCCGTTTCCGCAAGGTTTCTCGCAAATTGGTTCGCACACGTGTTTCATCGTGTCATCTCCGCTAACTTGGTAGCCGTCGTGGCAAGAACAGATATCAGGTGCTGTGCAGGTCCCATTTACGCAAGCCTTTTCGCACATGGGCTCGCAAACATACTTGGAATCGTTCAATAATCCGTAACCTGGGTCGCAGCTGCAGATTTCCGGGGCGATACAAGTTCCATTCACGCAGGATTCGCTACAGATCGGCTCACAGTCCTTGGCCTCGTTCTGTTGGTATCCTGGGTTGCATGTACAATTGTTTGGTGCCGTGCAATTGCCGTATTTACAAGGTTGCTCGCACTTGGGCGTGCAGGTGAACATATCCACAGGTTCGTAACCGTCGTTGCAAGTGCAAACATCCGGCGCTGTGCACTTGCCATTTTCACATGGCATTTTACAAATCGGCTTGCACAGTAAATCGGATAGCTCGTAGCCTGGATTGCAGACGCAATGGTTCGGCCCCATGCAACGAGCATTTAGTTGTTCGCAATTTTGCTGGCAAACTGGTTGACAGTGCAACGTGTCAGAAGACAATTCGTAACCAATGTTGCATATGCATTTATTAGGAGACTGGCAAACGCCGTTCGTGCAGTTCCCTTCGCATACTGGCTCGCACAAGAATGATAGATACTGGTGGCTAAATCCTTGTTCGCATTCGCACGTATTTGGTTTTACGCATCTTCCGTTGATGCAAGGAACCGAGCATACTGGCACGCAGACGTTGTCGTTTTTCACGTAGCCGCTGCAGCACTTTTTCTCGGTCACCCAAGTGGTTCTGTACTGAAAACCAGAAGAGATTGATGTTAAGCTGTAATAGCGATTCTCATCGATAGACTGTGCATATTTATGCATTTATGACATGTAGATAATATCTTTATTGCTTCGCTTACAAATTATAAGGCATTGTGCTTCTTTGGTTTGTTTCGGTCTCAATTACTATCTAATACTTGGTTATTACTATATTACATATCGCACATCCGCTTCCTATTAGCGATTTAATAGGAGACAGCCATCTTTTATTATCCACATTACAACACATCCTTAATAGGCATTAATTAATGTGCACAAATGCAAAAATATATATATATATATAACATCATATATATAACATCAAAAGTAAAGTACATATTATTATATTTGAAGACTACAGGAAAACAACATGATAAGACGCATTTTCTACTTTTTACACGCAGTTTTGAGATTCAGCGAGCTATCGATCAATCTTATATTACCAAAATTGTTCGTACAATTGGTTTTAGAGCTAGGCATATTTTACCCTTATTAGGCCTAAATGTTTCATTCCCTCAAAATTTTGATTGACTAGCAAATTAGGAATTAAAAGGATTAAAGATACAGAGTATATCACAGGTAAGAAAATAGTCACTGGACGTTCATGACTTTGATCTTTCCCTGTTTCATACCTCGCTCCTGTAGTTTGTTCGAGTCTTAATCACATAAAAAAGTCCCCATTTCCGAGCCCTGTATGTTTCCGTATACGGCACGAATCGTTCTTCCCTCCGACTGAAACAAAAAAGTTCCTTTGTCATTCGTTTGCAACCTTGTACGATCTTCTTGTACAGCAGATCTCCATTCATCTGAATTTCATTTATTGGAATGAAATCTTGGTTAATGCCTAATTAATTGAACTTTTTCCACTTAAAATCAATCATTTCTATCGTGTGAACGAGAAATGATAGGTAGGTTATATGAATTGCAATTATACAAACTGTTTGTCCAATAAGTTTAAATAAACGCAGTTCAACCGTACACCGAAGAATATGGTAGTTTCTATGTTACCTGAAGCTCACGGTGCACTCATGATCCGAATCATTCAACTCGTTTTTCGGTTGTCTGGTCGACCACGACGACATTATTACGCCTGTTATAAGGATAGAGTTTATAAAAACTATACCACCAATGTATCTCATATTTCTCGTCCTTTTGTTCATACGAGCAATTTGATACTGAAACTGATGCTAAATGCTACAATTGATGGGCTCGACTTCTTTTATCTGTTTCGCGTTATCGACAGGATGCTCGATATCGCGGAGGCTCAGACAATTTTGTTGTCAGAGTTGATCGAGTTACACAGAGGATCCTTCGTCACAAATTTTAACCAACCGTGGGCAACCTGGCTCGTTTATACCCGGAGTGAAATTTTATTTTTGAATATCTTGGAAAAAGGGGATGGGTGGGAAAGAGATCCAGGTTCCGTTGCCTAAAGAAGTAGGCACTAATGGATTCTTCGAATCAACAAGAATTTGGTTCAAGTAAGTTTGTTCGAGAACAGTAAACAATAAAAATTTCTCTTGTGCTCAAACATAGGTTGTGCACAAACAACTCAGGTTGCCTACGAAAGGTGCAAAAAATATGCTTTCCCACGGAAGGTTAACAGGATTTTTGCTTTATCTCTTGGTTGATATGTATAAACATGGGGGAAAGTAAATAATACTCACATGTATCTCATAGATTTGCGGAATTACCACTCCTTAGCTGATTATATCTTTGTATAAAAATAATAAGCATATATACTTCTGCTCGTTTACTTTATCGGTAATTACAATGATAATGTCAGGTTGTTAAACGAAAAATAAATTTAATATATAAAGGTGATTAAACGCATTCGGCATTCCATTTAACACTAGAATTACCACATCAGTCAAATTGACTGGTTTTACAATTTTATTTTAAAATTCCTACTTCGTGTTATATTTTTTCCGCAATGATATAATGACTTTCGCAATGATAACTAAAAGAATAATATAATGAATGTTATTTTGTTTTTATGTATTCAAATTGAAAATAATTTTGTACCAAGGCTATTTATACCAAAACCAGTCAAGATGACTTGTCGAAGTGTAAAAGGGTTCTGTAATCTGTTTATCGAACCCCAATTAACCAGTTTCCTCGTTTCGTACAATATCGCACACGTTTTTAAAATCTTTACTGCGTATCATTCAATATGACGATATCAGTTATCAGAAAAATTGCGGATCGATCGCTAGATGCTAACACTAGAAATACCACACTAGTCAAAACGATTGATTCTACTATTTTATAAATATGTCAACCCTCGTTTAGGGATCATGGTCTCAGCTGAATTAATAATACTAAAAATATACTACATAACATGGAATTCCTTCTGTAAGAAAGTAATAAATCAAAAAATATAAAAATATTCTATTATTACGTATTTTTTAAAGACCAATCATTTTGACTAGTTGTAGTAGAAATAGCTTCGTGTTAACTATCGGTAGTTCTAGTGTTAGAAACTTTTTAATGCACGAATTTTCTTAAAAGAGATTATGAATGAAGTTTTTCAATTCTAGATCTGGTAGCCTTTATAAATTTTAAGCAATGAAACAAATTATTATTTTGAAAAGTGAGAGGGATTGAGTTAGATTGAAACTTAGCCTGATGGAATATGTGACAAACGTTTTATTTATAAAATATATTTTACATGCACCGTTAATGGCTTAACAAAGAGGTGAAACGACGAATAAAGTTCGTCTTCCAGTTACAGGCTGCTATCCTCTTCAGGCGTTAATGAGACTTGTCCCCGGGTCGACGTTGTTGGCGTATTATCTGCGTTTGCAAACGACAATTCAAAAATTGCGTTTTTAGAAACTCTCATTTGAAAACTTTGATGACGTAGTGATACATTAATTACCAGAAGAAATTTTCTTTTTCAAGCTCGTTCGTATCAACATGTAGATTGTAACGGCGCTACCAGTAATCGCCGTAGCACCCACGATTCCAGATATCGATGCATAACTTAGGCCTTTCGTGCGTGTTGCGTACACTCGATAACAGTTGGAATCTACAATGTAGTGTCGCAATTTAAAAAATGTAACAGATAGAATTCGCACGAAAGATTCGTGTAAAGCGATAACGAATCGACAAAAAAGATTATTTAATTGATTAATTCGTAACAAAGTTAATTATTATTACTGATATTCGTAACAAAATTTGTAATCTCTGAAAAGTAATTAGAAGCTTGTTTTACTCCGAGAAAGTTGTTCATTTATAGCTGTACCGATCAGACAGGAGATCGTATCATCCTCTGTATTGTTCTCGTACTTTCCAAAGCACAAAGTCTCGTTACTGATTTTGTCTAAACAATCGTGGTGGCACATTGGACTATTTTCAATTACGTAAGCGATTGTGTTGTTTACATCGTACTCGATGTTCGATCTGCAATGAAAAGAACGTGAAAATATACAAAATGCACATAATGTACAAAAATATTATGTAAAAGTTTTCAATACTTACGCGTTTAAGCGTTCGCTTGTGTGGTTCATCGTTGCGATACAAAATCGTGTTTCCCCACAGTCCATCCCATCCCATCCGTAATAACAGTGGCAGTTTCTGTTATTGACATCGCAAACTCCATGGTCGTTGCAATTATTCTTACACGCGCTGACACAGTCGTTACCGTCGTTTGAATTACCAGTATCTGTTTTCACAAAACCAGCGTTGCATCGACAATCACCGGGTGCTACGCATACTCCATTGAAGCAACTCTTGCAGTACGGTTCGCAGACGCTTCGATTTTCTTTTTCCATTAGAACGAAACCTTCGTCACATTCACAGACTTCAGGTTGCACACAGGATCCGTTGTTGCAAAATTCGCAGAATGGCTGACAGTGACCTTCTGCGTCTTTCGTGTAACCCGCGTGGCAAGTGCACTCGTTCGGAGATGCGCAGGTACCGTTTCCGCAATCAAAGTCGCAGACAGGTTCACAGGTAAACGCAGTCTCGTTACCCACCGATTCATAACCCTCTTTGCATTTGCAGCTGTCTGGTGCAACGCAGATCCCATTAACACCGCACGATACCGTGCATACAGGTTCGCAAACGTTCGGGATGTCCCACGATAGACTGTAACCTTCCTTGCAATTGCATTTCTCCGGTGCGCTGCAGAATCCATTCTCACAAGGTTGTGTACAAACAGGTTCGCAAACATTTGAATTATTCTTCGAGGATCGATAGCCTGGTTCGCACGTGCACTCGTTTGGACGAGTGCAATATCCGTTGACACAGCCTTCCTCGCAGATCGGTCCACAAGCATTGAAGTTATTTTCCAGTTGCCGGTACCCTACTAGACACTTGCATTTGTTGGGTTCGCTGCAGAATCCATTGAAGCACAAGCGGTCGCAGACAGGTTCGCAGATGGTACTAGAATTGTGTGAGAATTTGTAGCCAGAATTGCAAGCGCATATCCCGGGAGCACCGCAGTACCCGTTGATACACGGCTCTGTACACACAGGCTCGCACACGGTCCGGTTTTTTTTCGAGTATCCATCGTTGCAAGCGCATTCGTTAGGTCTAACGCAAGTTCCAAAGTGACATTCTTCTTCGCACGTCGGTTCACAGACGAAGGGGTCGTCTGCGGTTAGATGGTAGCCGTTTACGCAAGCACATATGTTGTGGCCGATACAGTGTCCGTATTCGCAAGGCTTTTCGCAGATAGGTACACAATGATTCGTTGTGTGAGGTTTATAGCCTGGGTTACATTTGCATGTATCTGGATAACTGCAGTACCCATTCACGCAACCTTCTTCGCAGACAGGCTCACAAACGTTCCCCTTAGTTTTTGATTTTGCGTAACCAGGATGGCAGTTACATTCATTTGGCGCACTGCAGTATCCGTTTACGCAGGTCTGCTCGCAGATAGGTATACAGGCCGATTTATTGGCGAAGAATTCCGTATTCTAAACATAGAAGCACTTCTTCTGTCGTATTTCTTCATACTTTGAATATTTTCGTTTGATTTATTTCATTAAAATATTTGTCCTTTTTTACCGATATTGAATAAATTTCAAAAATCGACATTCTACTGTAATTATCAACGTAGATTCAGAATTTTCTTCGAACTTTCACGTAACAATTCAAGAATTTATTTTACACTTACCATTATGTAACTCCTATTATCAAATCGATAGCCCTCGACGCAAGTGCAGATGTCAGGAGCAGTGCACTCTCCGTACGGTGCGCAAGGAATTTCGCAAAATGGCACGCACAGATGTTTCGAGTTCTCGTCTGTTTGTACGTAGCCATCGTGACAAGTGCAGGTATTAGGCCCCGTACATTTGCCGTTCACACAAATTTTCTCGCAGACTGGCTCGCAGGTGTACGTCGAATTACCCAGTAACTTGTAACCTTTGTTACAAGTGCAACGTTCCGGTGCTCCACAGAAGCCATTTATGCATGGCTTACTGCAGATCGGTTGGCAGTCTTTAATACCCGGTATCCTTTGGTATCCCGGATTGCATTTGCACTCGTACGGAGTCATGCATTTTCCATTTTCACAGTCAGGACAAAATGGTTCGCAAACATGTTTATTTGCTGTAGACGAAACGTAGTTCATGTAACAGTCACAAAAGTGATCGTTACCGTACACTCCCTCGACGCAATAGCCATTCGTGCACTCAGGAGAGCAGACAGGGTAGCATTCGTTGAATTTCATTTCATACGTAGGGCAGCACATTTTCTCAATACGATAGTCGGTGTAATACTAGAAATATTTTTTAAGCATGTACATTTTTGTCTTATCAGTTTGTAATACGTGCATAAATGGGGCGTTTTTATGCAGGTAGAATCTTATGATCATGATCATCTCTTATGAGAGAATTTAAAGGTGTAGAAATACACAAAGGGTTCCAAAATGTTTCATTAACGAGGCATTAGCTACGAGATATAAATATTCCAAGCACATACTATACTCGTTATAATCTATATACTGTGTGAAATAAATCTTTGCTTGCGTATATACACAAAAATATGAATTTGCATAAATATCACTAGTCTACTAATTTCGACGAAAATGGAAATTCTTCGCGTAGAATCAAATGGTTTACCTCTTTTCTGTATTTCCATCGGTATTTTGTTTCGTAAAAAATTGCCCATTTACTGACTCGATAACTCTCTCTGTATGAGACGTTCCGTGACGCTCTGAAGCTAAGAAGAAGTACAGTGACGATTAAATCGATTTGTTTTAAATCAGTTTGTTCATTTTTTTCAAAGACAAGGAGAATATACCTGATCAACTTGTCGCAACGTGATTTGTTTATACGGTATAGATCCGACTCGACTTCACATACTTGGAGAAAAATAGCGAGAAGTATGACGTAAAGAAATGTCATTTTGAGATTTGTCTCGTTCTGACGCGTTCTGTATTAATGAATGAACGATACTAAAGCATTCGTTCTCTGCAGTGTTTCATATCTTATACAATATGAAACGAAACAGGATGTTCAGAGATATCTCTCTCTCTCTCTAACTCATCACTAAGAATTCGCAAAAGTATATGTCATTCCGTTTCCGTATATATCTGTTTTATTCACAAATAATCGTATAAAGATTAAAAGATACTGTACAATCGAAGGCTAGTGCCGAGGATATTCTCGAATCGCTGCTTCGTATCAACTACGACACGTGCATACATTTGCAATCATACAGTTCGGTATACAGTAAGATATACATTCGGATTTACTACGCGTTTATTATCGAGGTAGGTACTTTATAAGCGAGCAAATAGTCGACTGTTATTTCGCTTGAGTCCGCTTATTTCTTAGTTACCTCAAAGATACGAGTGAGAAATATTGAATGTGAGCGAAACGGTCTCGCCTAATGACCATCTTCTAATCGCCTATCATTCGTGTAACTCGAATTTGTTCAAATACGGTCATGTTTGGTATGATCTTCGTCGGAAAAGTCTTCGACGGTTGCTACAATAATTCCACTATTATAATATAAATTAAACAATTAGAAAATTTTATTTCTCACAGCTTGATAACTGGTATAGAAAATCCACGCGAATGAAAAAACGCTTCTATTAACTGAGGATCGTACATATTTTACTCGGATATATCTGTGACTATACGGCACATAACGAAGAAATAGAGCGAAGAAACAAATTAAACGGCGACGCATCTTTGCCTGCCCTTGACGCCAGCTTCTTTCCTGTAACCAGGATTGCAGATGCACATGTTTGGCGCCGTACAAACACCATTATGGCATCCACCCATGCATACTGGTACGCATCTTGTTCGAGTGATGTCGGAAGGACTCAAGATGTAGCCACGTTTGCACGTGCACTGATTAAAGCCGGTGCAATCTCCGTTGATGCACGGCAGTTCGCACATAGCCTCTCCCGTGGTTCCCCTTTGAGGAATGCATCTTCCAGTGTCGGGATCGACTATATATCCAAAGTTGCAGACGCAACGATTGGGACCAACGCAACTACCGTTTGATCCGCAGTCGGGTTGGCATTGTGACTGGGTTGGCTGGCGGGGCTGTAAGTCAGGACACCTTCCGGTGACAGGATCGACGGGCATTCCGTAGTTGCAGATGCACATGTCAGGACCGGCGCAAAAGCCGTTGATGCCACAACCGTTTCTGCATTCGAAGGAATTGGACAACGGAATGCATCTCCTAGTATCTGGGTCCAAGCGGTATCCTAGATTGCACGAGCATCTGTTGGGACCTACGCACCTGGCGTTTGGACCGCAATCGAACTGACAATCAGAGACCTTCGACTCGGATTGCGTGTTGACGCATCTGCCATTGGAGTCGTGGGAATAGCCAAGGTTACACTTGCAAACGCCTGGTGTAACGCATACGCCATTCGCACAGTCTTGTGGACAATCTGGGACACAGTTCTTATTGCCATCTAGAACGTAACCTGGACTACAATTACAGATTCCAGGGGCTACACATTCGCCATTGATGCAACCTTGAACACACTCCGGAATGCATTTGTTGGTGGAGTCGAGGGTAAAGCCTGGTTTACATTTACAGACTCCAGGAGCTACGCATTCGCCATTCGCGCAACCTTGAACACACTCTGGGACGCATTTGTTGGTTGGGTCGAGGGTAAAGCCTGGTATACATTTACAGACACCTGGAGATACGCATTCGCCATTGGTGCAACCCTGAGGACAGTCTGGAACGCATCTGTTGGTGGAATCGAGGGTAAAGCCTGGTTTACATCTACAGACACTAGGTGCAATACATTCTCCGTTGATGCAGCCTTGAGGACACTCTGGAACGCATCTGTTGGTCGAATCGAGTGTAAAGCCTGGTTTACATTTACAGACATTGGGCGCGATGCATTCGCCATTGGAGCAACCAGAAGGACAGCTGGGCACACAGGATTCCGTATCACCTGAAGGATTAATGTACCTGTAAAGAAACAATTCGCTGGTTTATGAGTCTCGCACACGCTAGCCTTGGCAATACGTTTGCTAATAACGTTCAACCATTTGAAATCTTCAAGTTTGTCAATTTACCCTTCGTGACAAGTGCACATTCCAGGAGCAGTGCATTCCCCGTTGCGACAACCATTTTCGCAAACGGGTACGCACTCTTTGCCCTCGATCCCAGTGAAACCTTCGGGCGAGGGTTGAATCACGTATCCTTCTCTGCATCTGCATACTCGAGGTGCCACGCACTCGCCATTTTTACAGCCACCGGGGCAGATAGGCTTGCAGTTGCCGTTTTCTTCTTCGTAGCCCAATTTACAAGTGCACACGTTCGGCGAGAAGCAATAGGCGTCCTTTTGGCATGGTTGTTCGCAAGAGGGCACGCAGACGCCCTTCTGTGCAATCCAGCCTGGAGAACAGGTGCATACGTTTGGTCCAGTGCATTCTCCACCTAAACATCCATCGATGCAGAGAGGATTGCAATCGCCGGAAGTGGAGCTACGTTCGTAGCCGTCGCAACAATCCAGAATCGTGATCCATCCACCTTTCTAGCGGTGAAAAGGGAAGGAATATACAATGAGAGTATTTGAACGTTTATCATAGAAGATCTTTATATCTATATTGTGTGTGTGTGTGTGAATCGAAAACTTATTGAGGAATATACAGAGACTATGATATAGTTTACTCTAACATTAAGAAATATCTCAAGTTCGAACAAAATATTAAAAAATTGTTACTGGTACACACGATCTTTTATCTCGACTTTATACTACTCGTATTTCAAAATATTACAAATCTTTTTTATCTGCTAAAATGCGAAGGATTAAGTATTTTTGGAATACTTCTATTGCCTGCAGAGATGTAAACTATTCTACCTAGTTCTACCGTGCTATGGCTAAAGATGAAAAGATAGAATTTCATAAAAAAAAAAAAAAAAAAAAAAAAGAAAATGAAACGTGTCACTGAGAAATATGAATATGTGTTAAACTTTTGGAACTACTGTGTGGTACATTTACCGTGCCTTCTTGCGGCGTCGAAGGAAGTGTATTGTGAGGGAACTGACCCGTGGCGTTCAATGCTAACGCATCCGCGTAGCTGAAAAAAAGCAAAGAAAATGAACGAATTCAGTGGGCGTCGTGGCGATAACCAGGGTTAAACGTCGCGTCGTGCTCGTTGCATATTTGCATCGTTGCGGTTTAACGCGGAAAAACATCCGTCGTTTTCGTTATCGAATTTTCTCGTTCCACTCACCGTATCCTTTTGTAGCAAAGTCCAGCCTGTACGGTGCTGTTCAAGACAGGATTCGGTCGATCGTGGTGAACGTGACGGCCCTTGACACCTTCGATGGCCAAGGTGTCAGATACCAACAATGTCCAAAGAACCGAACTGACGAATAACGTTTTGTACATGTTGAATGCGCGAGCACCAGTGGACTACTGGTTTCTTATTTTCTCGATGCGCAGGATTACATCTCTTTTGATAACGTTTCGGGGTCACCGCGGAGCCACGGCGTCTCTTTCGATTGCGTAGCTGTTCGTAGAAGTGTTTATGAACTGACAGCATTCGTGTGTCGAAATTCAGCGAATTATACGCCCCTCCTCCCGTTCATCGAGATTTTTAAAAATTATCGAAGGTAGTGGAAAGTCAGCTATACAGGGTGTAAAAATAAGCGTATATTTATAAGCTAACTGCGGATATTTACGCGTCTATAGAAAATTTAAAGATGCAAGAATGCACAGAATGCACGTAATATCAAAAACATACATAAGATGATCAAAGTAGAATAGTCGCTACAATATTTAGCGGATGAAATAAATCTTTGTATACTCGTGTCCGTAAAAATATGGATCTGCATAAATATTTGCAGCTTATTTGAAAGAAAGTTACGATATAAAGCAACGAAGAAAGTTCACGTGTAAAAATGTCGCTCAAGATTTATTTTCCAAGTCAGAAATAATCCAAGTTCACCTTAACAATACGTTAGTAGTTGACATAGGCCAGTGAGTTAGTTGACGAACCTTTTTCTTTATTTCAGCCACATTTCCAGTTTTTTCACTCCGAGGAAGCAAACGATAATAGAATTTCGATCGTCATATTTAATTTTACATCAGGGTGAGAATGATGGAATGTGAGTGAAATAAAGAAAAAGATTCGTCAGCTGATTCATTGATACACGCAGATATCGATATATTTTTTAGCGTGTAAAAATAAATGACTTAGAACTTGAGAAACAGACCAGGAAGTTTGTTCACTGTCTTGATATCTAAAATAATGTTTCATAAATATCGCTCACTCGCTCTTTTTATGCACCCTGTATATCGTTCCGATTTATCATAATTATTTCCTTTTTTTATCGTATTTAAAAAACATTTCCGGACTCTAATTAAAAATTCACTCGTAGAAATTGGTAATCATTTCCTTTAATTATTATTATGAATAACGAGATTCGTTTCTATCGATTAAAAAGGTCAAAAGTAGAACGGAATGAAAAGATCGGAAACACGTGAGAGTGAAAACCAGATTCATTTGGATTTCCGTGTGCAGGTTCTCCGAATTATACATATTTTTAGATTTATTTGAAACTCGCTTTCTAAAATCACATAGTCCAGCTTCGTTACAATGTTAATAAAATTTTCAAGTTGTACGCTTTTTATTATCATTATGTTTTTTGTATAACAGACATGATATATTCATAAAAAGTGTCTATAAGTACTTGATAACTTTCGTCAGCCACTGTATACGAACAACGCGTGAATCTTGTATATTGCCAGTTTATATAATCCATCGATACTGTTGCTTCAAAGAGGATGCAGTGCACGAACGAGATAAAGCGAGTAAGCGGGAGAGACGGTATGATGCTGTCCTATTTAAAGTACGATAAAATGGATGTTATGACTCGTGTTGTGATAATTCGTGAACGATCTACCGTAATTGATCAGGAGCAAGAATGGTAATTATATAAAAAAAGAGTACACTTTATTAATCCGATATCAACTGTCCACGTAGCAGAATTTTTATTTCGTCTGCGATAGTTTCGTGCTAGCCTTACAATTGAATTTTTCGATATTACGTAATCTAAATTCGATGCAAACCTAAAAAATATTTTTGTATACATGTTTATACCAAAATCGAAACAAAAGATGCGCGATGACTATATGTGCAAACGAAATTAATGTGAAAGTTGACCTTGACAACATATGTCAAGGTCAATAAAACCATAAAACTCCCGGGAATTTAATGAAAAATCGGCCAGATTACGACGAATGCAAAGATTACGAGAATATTGTTTTATCGTGGTAACGCGTGGTTGAAGAATTGGACACGCTGATACAAATACGATTACGCAAGCTCTATCCTAATTACGACTTATCTGTTTCGATATTTTCTTTTCTTACCGAACTTCACTACGACGTTCGTTAAACGCATGACACGGATTCGAAATGAATCTATTATTATCGATGGTGTCAGCGCATAAACGACGATATAAATGTAATCGAGATGTTGCTAGACAAATCTTAAGCGCAAACTTTGGATTACATTTAAAGTAAGCTCTTTAGTTGAATCTCGAAATATTTGGATTTACACTTGGCTTTAACACTTACAAAACACCTATTTACATCTACGATAATGTTCGTTTCGTCTAAATCGATAACATATCCTTGAGAAACGCCGATTAAATTACTTCGTACATTTTGAAGCCTCCAATAGCAAAAGTTGGATCAGCTTTGACACGCGCAGATATTTTACGTTTTCTTATTTTCTAAGTTACATTTACGCGGCATAGATATATGCATATCTTGTATAAGTTGCAATATAGATTTTTCCTGTTTTTCTATTTATTATACGAAATAAGAAAACGAGAAAATTTCATATAATAAATATACTTAATCGTTCGTATAATAAATATAAAAACGTTGCAATCCGCACAATATGTTACATGTTATGTTACAAGATATATCGTTTCGCTTAAAAATTATTTAAAAGCAAATTATTTAACGTAAAATTTCCCTTTGTGACGTTTGTATTGAATTGCGTGCAAGTGTGTTCGTGGCTGACGTAAACGCGTTCAAAGTGTTTTAGATGGTCGCCGATTGACACGAACGAGTTTGAGGAAAAGTCTCCTTCTGGGTACGCCCCGTAGCGAATAGTTTAATCGGTGCCACGAACGGTTTTCTGCTTGATCGAGAATCGATTGCAATCACGTTCAACCTTGCTCACGTTCATTCGAGGCTGCGTAAGGTCGGAAACCAGTTCAGTTGGATTTTTCTTCGTCCCGTAGACGCGCTGGCTAGCTCACATCCGCCTCCGGAATCGCACGTGAGCGTGACTCTTGAACAACTGCACATAAACGTAGCTGGCACTTTATTCACTTTCTTTCCGTTTTCGTTCCTCAAATATTTAAGAATTTTTCTAACTAAATGCGACACTAGTCGAACTACTGGTTGTTCAAAGATTTCTTCTTTGATATTCGGAATAATAGAGAAATTCTTAACCAGACGTTTGGGATTTTCTATTCAGAGTGCGGCCTATTGTTAGTTCTACTTTAGGTCGCGCATTCATTACACTTAATTCGCTTTCTTCCGTCTTGTTTCTACGAATAGAGACTTTTTTTTATTAAACGTGCCACTAATTGGGCTATTCGATCCCTCGTAAATTTCTCCTTTACTCTTTCACGCATCAGAGTGATTTCTAACTACAGTTTTCTATCTAAAGCGTTGTTTTTTTTCTAATTCGACGTTATTTTCCAATCACGTGTTTTTACGGAAATTCTAGGGACTCGATTGTAAAGGAATTTCGTCGTAAACGTGCTCCGTGTTCGAGTCGAAATCGCTTTGGAGGTGAATTCGCGTCGCTGATGGTCGATCGTAATGATCCTCTTGCAGAAGAGCTAGGAAATGTAAAATAAAAACAAAGAATTATCAAATGAAGGAAACAATAATATAGCGAATAGTAATAGGATGAATAGTAGATTCTGGAGAAGGAATGGCGAATAAATTTTCGTAGAAGGAAGCGTATATATGCTCACCATGCAAATTGCCAGATATACGGAGACCGATCGTGGCAGCTCCATTGGCATAATTGCCCGTGAGATCGTTGTTAGTCATCGATGGCATCGCTATAGACTCTGGAGCAAACAGTGGTACCAGGCGAATTGGGGTTTCTACGATAGAATCATACATAGAATATGTCTATGGTTAAATAGTTTTTAATTTAAGTAGAAACTTGTTTATCGAGTAAATTTGTTTTCCAGAAGACGAATGAAAAAAGAAGCTAAAGCTTTCGAAGTGTTTACTCGATTACTTGATTCTCCCTATAGTCTTACGGTCTTTCCTTTTATAAAACTGCCCTTTTATACAATTTGATTTTTTCGACCATCGAACTAACAGCGTATGTTACACCACCATAAGCGAGGAATTGAATGCAGTGGCATTGGAGAAAAAGGGAAAACGCGTTACCGGATACCGTTTTAATTCTCCTCGAATAATCCACGCCTGAAGAGTGCTTCAAGATGGTCATCGAGGTAAAATTACGTGAACGAAATCGAGGTCAAGGATACGTAGACCTCACCCAGATATGAAGAAGCAGGATTTTTCGAAACTTATAACACTCACGGGGAAGAGTACCGGTAACTATCGATGAGATTTTCGTTGCGTTCGAATTTTCTTGGTTCTTCGTCTTCCCTTCTTCGTAGATCGAGATTCTTGTTGCTTCCAATAGCTTCGAACGCATGTGGAGAACCATCACCACTGTTACCGAGGTCAGACCCAGTGATACGATCGATGCTATCACGATTAGGGCGATATCCACGGAAATTGGGGCCGGTTGAATGTCTGTTCGAAGTTATTATTACTATTAGACTGTGGATGTCTGCGTAAATTTATATTTTTCATAATGACAATTAATGAAAATTAATAAAAGACAGTGATCGCGAGCTTAGATACCAGATGAAACTCTTGAGAATTATATAATCGCACTTGTGGTTAGCATTTAATATTCAAAATTAAAATATATCCCATACTAACGAGTGTTTAACATAAACTATTCGATATGTTCTCATACAGAATGGCGAGTTGCGTCGACTAATTTAGTGAAAAATATGAGATTCCACTTAAAATCTTTATGTATATTACCTTTATGTATATTTTTCACATAATCGATTTTAGGCGGACCGATATCCTGCAGATTGATGTTATCATCGACGTGTCTCGTAAATGTGTTTTTTATTGCGAATTTCCCTCGATCCCTGTCCAGGTTGCCCCTCCGTTCCGGTACGGAAACCCAAACGATGACAGGCTTGGGAGTGCTCGAGTTTCCGTCCTCGCGAGCTTGTGCCCTAATTTTCTTCTCATCCGTAGTTGAGACGTTGGTAGTTTCCGGGTTCGTTGTTTTACTAGGATTATCCGTCGTGGCTAGTATTTCGTGCATATCGTCCAACAATTCGTCAAATGAAACAACGATTATTATATAAATTACATAAATCTATTTGCCATCAATCTCCTCTTATTCAAAGTCAAGATATTTGCTCGACGTGCTGTGTATTTAGGATCGCGACTTTCGACTAACGGTTGCATCACGTAAATAAATATCTAACGCGTCGTCTTATTTACTACTAGACTGCGAAATTTTTTAGTAAATTTCGAGGTGCAAAAACGCACGGAAAACACGTATACAATATTCGAAAGATATTAGAATATTTAGTAAGTAAAACGATTTCCTGACTAAATATCATCTTTAAATATTCTTATAATTAATTCTTATATTATACATCGATTAGCTGTATATTATTCCTACAATATTCTTATGTTTATAAAAACATGAATTTGCGTAAATATTCGCAATTTATTTACTACTATACCACGAATGTTTCTGTAAACAGTGGTATACTTTTATTTTGAATGTAATATATATGTGTGTGTGTGTTTTATGCTTTCTTGAAGCTATAACTTCTCTATAAACGCATAAACTGTCATTTATTACCTTCCGTGGTAGTTTCTGCCGTTTCCCAAATCCTCGAAGTCTCTCTATCAAGTTGAACGATCGTGAAATTCACGGTAACGCTGTTTTCCTCGTCCGCGTTTCGAGAATAGCTGCTGTTCTCCACGGAGACCGTGTTATCCAGATCATCGTGAATGCATCGACCTGTTTCTGGATGACATTCGCCGGTCGAATCCTTGCAGTCGCATAGAAACGCGCATCCAGATCCCCAGCGACCGCTTGGACACGGCTCATTGCACCTGGAGGTGAAAACCGCAATTACGTATGCCACGCGAAGTAAGCGTGTGTCACGGTATGCATTATTGGAGCGCTTATTAGGCTGTGTTTCAATCAACAGGTTGTACAGCGTGTTCGTGTAATTCTACGATAAACACGACGCGTAGAAATCGATAGAACTTGTTGAGTCAACCTAGTCACCATGAATCATAATCTTTTTTCTTCTTCGCTTTTTAACGTCGCTATTCTTTGAACAATCTATTTTAGTTCTCATTAATCGCGCGATTGTTACACGAAGCTTGCAGCAACTGTAGCATCGCCAATTATCGAGAGGAATCTAACTAAGTAATGTTGTTCCTTTAACCCAGATTACATTCCGCTGTCAGTTTGTGCTCTTTCTTTGATCACGTATTTCACACGGACAAATTTTTCTGTCGTTTGTTTGCTAAAAGAGTGACACAATTACCAAAAGTACATTTTCGTATGGATCGAGCGAAAGGATTGACGAGAATGACCTTCTCATGTCGAAAAATTATGCAGTTTAGTGGGCAAAAGATCGGATCTCCTCGATCTCTATTTGAAGAAATATCATGGAAGAGTTTCATTGTTCGAAAATTTCTGCCTCTCTATTTGAATATGACAGATTCTAGCGTAATTCAAAATCAACGACTTTCGAATGCTGTCACTGTTCTAGCAAAGCGATGACGTATGTATATTTATAGATGATCTTACATTTCTGCACGTAATCCTGGCGGGCAAATACAGTGTCCATTTACGGGATTGCAAGGTACACTCTCGGTACAGTTGCATTTCTCTTTGCACTCCAAGCCCCACGTGCCCGGCGGACATACTGCGAATAAAACAGAGCGGATTCTCTCGCGAATCGTGATGTAATTATCGATTAAACTGTGAAGTTTGCGCATTTTTTCTTACATTTTCTCCCGATAGCTCCAACTAATGGTACAACGAATGAATCAACCACCTAGTCGTTACTTTTTCGTTTTCTCGAGTAACCGATACCTTGACGCGTGCACAACGTGAAAGAGAGCGGGGAGAACACGGCCGAGTATCGAATCACCGATTTCAGAATCGTAACAACGGCTAGGTGAAAATTATTCGCTGTTCGCACGCGTTCTTACGACTACGGAAGGTCGGCCTGTTTCATCGAGCGTGAAATATATCCGCCCTATTGCGGACTTTCGTAGTTTGTTCATTTCGAGTTCCGCGAAGCGACCGCTTGTCCGTGTTAACAAGAAATACACGATTGCAATCGAAGGGTTCTCAACACATACGATTCTTCTAAATTCTTGTCTTTTTTCCACGGAAGCAAAGGAATATTTTAATATTTTTAATTTCTGATCGATATACGATACACGATATACCAAATATGTAGATTTGAAATAACAGTGCAACAAAATAGATTCACCGGTATTGCAGTTGTCATCCTCATAGCCGGGAATACAGTGGCACTGATTTGGCGAGGTACAAATCCCCGACGGGCATTTTTCACAAACAGGCACGCATTTGATGCCTGAAGGCGATGTCTCCTCGTTATTGGATGAGATCGTTTTGTAGCCTTCACAGCATTCCTTTATAATCCTGGTCTTTGACTCAGTCTGGGAACAAAATCTTTGTTACCAATCTATAATGCTATATGACTTAAAAAACGACATATTTTATGTTTATTTTATTACTGTGCCATTATTCCATCGCTGAGTAATTCGTTTATAACAGTTATTAGCAATCGGTTTTTCCATTAGAACGGCGAACCGTAAGCGATAAGAATTCTTTTTCTCGTACGTAAAGAGAAATCAGGTTATAAACAGTTCGTTAATCTTAATACTTATTAGAACATACGCGATACATCGTTATATAAATATAATGGTATGTAGCCATCCACCAAAGTCTTTTAATGAAGTTGAAAGCAGTACAAACTTTACGAATACGATAGTTTCTTTAATTGAGATACTTTAACTCATCGTGACATTATCGGTAACCTTTGGGAGAATCTGCTTCGGTTTTCCTAATTACTACTGCAGATAAACATGCGATTTATTCAAATGGAGTAATAGAATAGTAGATTCAATAAACGTCTAGCTCCGAATGATATTGTAGTTGGAAAAACGATAAAAGAACAAAAACCAGGCCGCCTAAGCCATCGAACGAAGCTGTTCTGGCAACGTGGCTACTGGATCTTTGGAAAAGATCCCATTTTTCCCAGCCAGTCCCTGAAACGAGATCCCAATCGTCGATAAGGAAAGCAGAGCAATTGCAGAACAAAGGCAAGAGGAAAATGTTGGCGCGTGCAAGCGTGTATAGGTTTCGTTCGTAATACATTGTAAGTGGATACGCGCGAGAAAACCAAAGTCCATGTCTGTAAATTACACGCTTCTCTTTCTCTTTACCTTTTCTTCTTACTTTGCTATATCGACGAATGAAAGTAATAGCTCCGAGCATGAAACTAATTTCCACGAATACTTTATTTGGAGACTTCATTATGCGGTGAGGAGTGATCAGTCCATTTTTGTTAGATTTCTGACTTCTGAAATAATTGAAGGGACTATCCTGGTAGCATGGTATATCTTCCATATACATTTTCCGATTGGTTTCAAATCTGACCAATATACTCACGATAGTCGTGTCACATTGCAGTATCAATGTGTCAAAATGTTTAACTTAACCTATATAATTAATTTATTTATTTTTATTAATTTAACGTATAAAAGTTTTCTATGGTAAATGTATGCAAATACTTTCGTGAGTCAATCTCTAGATATAATTACAGAAAGACATAATTTGTCTAAGAAAGATGGAAATGTATCAAACCTTAATTATATTTTTCAATTAACAATTATTTAATTTAAGCATGGAACTAGAGAAAGTCAAACATGGACCAAGATCGTTTTTGTTACATGCCCGCCAATTTTAATAGCCAAATTTCCTTTCTTCGTTAAGTGCTTACAATTTATATACGACTGGTCAGACTGGTCGATCGACCAGTTTCAAATGTCAGTGTATCTTTTAATCGGGATGTTCATTGGCAAACGAAGAAAACATCGCTTCTCGTCCAAGTACCGATGAAGCAACGAAGCGGTAGATTGCTCGTTTGATATTTTTGCATGTCAGACGTTATCGTTTAAAGTCAATTTATGCTTATTACATTTCTTCCGGGAGGGAATTCACGCGATTCGCATTCAATGAAACTATCGATGGTTTTACAGATCGTTGTGAAAGATAAAGTCGTTTAATGTCCATAAATGACGCCATCGATTCGATACAATGTTGTAATTAGTATCTGTTTGTTCAAACTAGAGATTCGTTACGCAAAAGAACGCTTTACAGCTTCTTAACATCGATTACTGCGCGTTAATAAGTTGAGGAAAACTCGATAATGTTTACCGTTCATGTTGCATCGAATCTACATATTTTAGGAAGTATCGTTTCCTAATATGTTTCGAAACATGTCATTTCTTGTTACGTTAACCACGACGAATAAAGATTGCAAATTTTAGGATAGTTTTACTGTTACGAGGCGTAGCGTATGAATTAAAAAATATATAAAATATTTAAATTGTATAATATTCATCGAATGAAACGAGTTCTTGTTTAAGTTCCATTTCTTTTAGTCGTATTTATGAAAATCTGAATCTGCATAATCGTTCGTAACCTGATGATTATAGCATTCTGCACATCCGAAACGAGTTTCGTTTCGACGAGACTAGATAGAGTCGGAAAGATTGGATTAAGTATCGGTCGTAAGAAGTGATCAGAAGTCATCCTCGATCGAATAATAAATAACTAATGATAGCACTAGAAAGATATACTGGACGTTAATGAAGTCATGTTATTACGGTAAAATGTGTAATTTGAAATTCTACCAGGAAACAGTTCTTAATGTGTCAATTAACGACGTCATTTTACGATTCCAATGAGTCTTTCGACATCGATCAAAGTTCGTTACACGTAAATATTCCGTCCAGACCGTGGCTCGGCGTTTCAACGTTCGGAATAGATTTAATCCGGCAATTCCACGAATCGATAAATAATCAGTCGGTTTTTATAGACTGACATAGATCATTCATACGAGTCGATCTCATGCATAAAGTCAATGCACGTAATCCTCGTTGCACGATTTCCGTCTTTCTTGAAAGTTTTACGTACTTACTAAGATATCGCGTGTTTCGTTTCTTCTAATTCGTGTCTTTTCACGAAGCTAGTTGCAAAAACCGTAAGCAGGCGTTCTAGGCCTTTTAAGTTTCTCTGTACAGAGATTTACAAAAGTATTTGATTCGATGCTTGCATTAAACTTGGATTTGAAGTCTTTCTATCAGTTTAAAAGATCCTTCTTAAGTTGGCTTATATCACAATATATTCACTTGCCTTACTTTTCTGTCATTTGGTAGCTATCAATTAATGGTTCCAAAAGTATTTATACATCAGCTATATAATGATTTTACGAATACGCGCATCGTGTATTGTGGAACTAAAGCTTTTGACGCGACTTATTTCATTCTCTGCTTTTAAAGCCTCTAAATTGCATATTTTAGAAACTGAATGTGAAATATTTAGTCGACAAAATACTTTTGTCACTGACTGTATTTCCTTTAATATCACTTAAAGTATATCCTGCGCACATAATCCAAATCGTGAGAAATTCTATTAACGTTTTATTGTATTCCATTATGTAAGATATATATTATTAAATTATACCATGTGGATTAGTTAATTGAGGGTTTTACGTATGTTCTCTTCTTTACAGCGGACAACCTGCAGAAAACGTTTTGCTTAATTGTGTTGCGCAACAAGTTGACAGGTTCGACCGATGGAAAGAATTAATTACGACAAGATAGGATTTTCGTGATTAATAATCACGACACGGTAATTGTGACAATATTTACGATGTGGTAGTTGTAACAGAAAGTAGCACGGACGGATCTGTTTACGTAACACCTGTCTCTTCTTCTTTGTAATCCTACCAAATAATTGCTTTCGACTATTTTCTACGATCTTATATTTTTTCCGTTGTCATTGTTACGTTAAACATTCCGCATTTTTGTCATCGGCATTTTGTAAATCGGATAATGTATTTAGTATGACGATGAGCGCACAGGTGGTTTAATTAAACTCTAGATATTTTCACTGACATTCAAGTTGAGCGAATTGTCTGGCTATGAAATAATCGACGATAATTGATATAAATAAATGAAATAATTGCTATATATACCCGATTGTTTACATATCTCGTTTAATGATGTAGGAAATATATTTTTCTCTTTCCGTATATAACGAACCATACTTTTATCTTCCACTATATGATATGTCGTAGTTAGAAAAGTGAATTTTCCAACTACGATAGACGTGATCCTAATTCGATGCCTAGCAATTGTAGACGCTCCGTAAGAAGTAGATTTAAATTCTAACTAGCAAACGTTCCACGTAATGGTTTAAACATTTTGTAATTAACGGAATTGCTGTTTTTTTTTCTTGCTTTGCTGCTCGTCGGAAAACATCAAACGACCTCGAGATGTCGAACGTCAGCTCCCTGTCCGTTTTCTTTACACCAATCCTATCTCGCGTTTCTCCCCTTCCTTTTGAACCTCGTTTTCACATCCGATCCTTTACATCGCTCCATTTTTCTAGGACATCCTAGTCACTTTCGAAAAATGCTACTGAAGTTTCTTGTTATATATTTACACGTCACTCGTATCATAGTACGCCGTTTACTTTGAAACGCGTTCAAGGCCTACCCGCATTGTCTTACCAATGCTTCCCATTACTACTATCTCCGAGGTTACCTAACTGTTATCATTCTGATTAATATCCGCGTGTTTCAATGCTAAACTCGGCGCTCTTTCTCCTTACTTTATTTCTTCCTATTGTTATTGTCAAATATTATTATTAACTTGATACGTGCCAAATATTTCGTCCGGAATAAAATTTTAATCATCGTATATTCAATCAAATGAATTTGATCGATCGCACTTGATACGATCGAGTGTACTTTCACAAGGTTTTTAATTTTTTTCGTTATCTTAGATTTACAAGGATTATAAAATCTAAAAACGAATAATTTTTGAAATGAATTACTTACAGCCGAAATACTTGCAGAATGAAATACTTGCAGAATGAAATACTTACAGCTGTCTCGCTTACAACCTCTTTTAACATATGTATTTAAAAGCTTCTTCCTAAACAGATTTCCAAAAATACGCCTACACCGTATTTATATATACCGCTTGATCGGATTACATTTCAGCGCATTTATTTAGCAAAATAGGTGAACTCAACCTAATAATTCTACGAACCGCTGTATCTTTCTCTACGCTTCTGTTATGCAACCGTTCGTGTAGTGCGGAGCAAAACGCTGCTCGATGTTCCTACGTAATAAATATTAAACGCTACTCTAGCCGTGAGAGACTTGGGTAACGTGCTATATATACCGAACGTTCGATGCTTCACCTTTTTCTCATGGGGATACGCTCTCATTATTGGCATCACACCGCGACTGCGTGTCCCTCGTCTACGCGTCTACGTCTAAGTATACAGTAGTACACTTTTCGCGTTTCTATGGACGTTCTATAAAAGTGATATCTTTTCTTCCGTTTTCGATATAAGTTCTATAAAGTCGTTATTTGTCCGTAGTTTATACGGAACTTCTACGAAACTGTCATTTTTTCTTGGTTTTATATTGGTTTCAGAACGACGCTGTAGTCGATTCTCACTTTGATTTGACGAGAATATTCTTAAGCGTTTCGACCCTTCTCCTCTGTCATTTTACTTAAAACAACTCAACTACGAAGATTTCTCCGGAGCTGCTCGAATTGAGTAACATCAGCGACAAATATAGAACAACGATTTGAAAGAGTGGGTTGGATATCAAGGCGTCGCAGCGATCTGTTTATCGGACAAAAAAGTTGAACTGCACCTACGCATAAAATCTGCTGTACGAAAGTGTTCTCGTGGGCGCATGTTCTTCACGATTTTCCACTTCAGAGCAGCTGTTCTTGAGTTTAATGCGCTTGGTCGATTGCGAAACCGAGGAATTTAGACGAGGCCCCTTTTCTCTTCCGGAAATTTGTTATCTCGATCATCGGCTAACTGCGTGTACATGCACGAGCTGAGCTCGAAACAGTTGCTCGGTTCTCGATCCGATCGAGAAGTTACCCCCTTATTCGTGTCTTTCGATTCTCTTTGGAGAAAGTTTCGGACGTAAGTTAGAAGGGTACCGTGTGTTCAAGTTTATTCGACATCGATAGGAAACAATCGGAACACCGACGTTTCTTTGCGAAAGAGTTACGACGTCGGATCATTTTGTTGTAGGTACTGTTGGTAGAAAAGATATTGTGAGATCGTAAATTTGGTCATGGTCGAAAAAATAATTTCACTTCGATAGATTTGTAGCGATAGCACACTGATATAGCAAATTAAAGACGAATTAATAATTAGCAATAAATAAATCTATGAAATAAATTATGTACTAAGAAACTTGACAATAGTATACATTTTCTCTTTTTACAATCATATTGATGTACCGCCCTATTTTAAATACGGTTTCTTTTGCTCTTGTTTTTATAAGTAAAAAGGCTTATAATGTTTTGAGAAAAACTTTCTTTAGCATAAAATTGAAACAAAAATTCTTTCATGTTTTATTTAAACTTAAGAATCTTTTTAACAAAAAAAAAAAAAAAAAAGGAAAGGAAAGAAAAATAGCACTGGATCGAAAAGAAAGTGGCCAGAAGAATGCAGCAGAGTTAATTTATGTTCTTAGAGTGTCCTTCTCAGCAAATTTACATCTCCGATTGATACAGTGAAACAGAGAAGTGCTTTTTTTCTACGGTTCGACCACATTTGCATTAACCACCGCGCTCACTTTCTTCCGGCAGCAGTTGCTCCACATGTGGACGCCAATTGTTGCGTAAGATCGTGTAACGGGTTTCGATCGAGGATATTAGCTAGCTACCGAAATCATTGTCGGAATCTTGATCTATTACGAGATAAATAGGAAACACCGCGTGGATCACAGTTTAATTGATTAATCGTGGCTCGATGGTAATTAGTTTGCTGGTATATGGTAATTATCGACCGGAGTATGGCGAGTATGGTATAAAATGGTCAGGAATGGCACTTCACCCGCAAAAAATTGTACGAGTAATCACGACCGGTGTCTTTTTGTTCGGATCCCAATGTGGACGCGCGTCACGTGTTGCAAAATCCATCGAATCGTTCCACTTAACGTAACGCTGATACACTTTCTACTCAATTTCTTTAATAATGTTCCATCCAAATCCATCGCTCAGAAGCCATAATGATCAACGTGAATTGAAAAGGATAAAATAATGGTAACTAGAATGCGGATATTTATGTAAATTCATATTTTTATAAATGCAAGTAAAAGAATAAGACCTAAATTGTTTTACCCTCTAAGTCAATTTTAGTGATTCGTAAAAATATATCGCTATCTATGGCAAGATTGGATAGCGAGACACGAGGATAAAAAGATGCGGTTGATAATTTACCTTCCAAGAGTCGTACACTGCCATAAAATGTTATTTAATTAAGAAAGGAGAAAAGAGATTTAAGGAAGCGAAGGAAACAATTTAAATAAACGAAAGAAGGAAGGAAAAAATAAACTGCACGGTAGAACACGAGGTGTGAATGTAAAATAGACATAACACGTTGTTAATTATGCCAGAAAAATACCTGATTCTTCAACAATCGCTACGTCCTAGAGAGAAATAAGGAAAGCGATATCATTTTCACAAGATCGAAGTTAGATATGACTAATTTTAGAAACTTTTTACTTTAACGGTAATTAACGTCTTACATTGTAAGAGATAAGAAGCGTAAAACTGTTTGATTGATTGTGCAACTGCGCGTTCTTTCTTGTAACTCTTCGCGTATAAAAATCCTACGATGTATTTTAATAAATCGCACGCAACACTACACGTTCGTTAACGGTTTCTAATTTCCACGTTAGCTCGTCGGTGTATGTTTCAATCGTTAAACAGGAAACGGTTAAATGACTTGGTTAAATGAACACTATTCCTACGTAACGACACTCGAAATAATATATTTTACGTTCTAAGCACTACTTGGAAAAACGAACGTCGGTGAATGTTTCTTACAGAATACCTTACAGGAAATTTTCGTCGTGCTTTGGTCAATCATGTGAAAACGCATCGGAAGAACGTTCCTTGCATTTTGCTGTGATTCGTTATCGCGCCAATATGTAAATTCTTTCTTATTTCCGTCTGCAATGGCAAGTTCCTTTTTTCACGCAACTCGAACGACACAAGAGGCTCAGTTCAGACACATCTTTCGATTCTTGCGCTCACAATGCCATTTTCAGACGTTTCATTAGACATCACAAGACACTTGCTTTCCCTGTAATTAACTCGCACGGTTTTATTCACCGTGAGAGCAAGAGAGGAATCGAAACGAGAGAGGCGGAAGACTTGCCACTATGCTTTTATTGCTCCGTGTAACGGGCAACATTACATACTCATTGGTGGATTTATTGCAAATTTCTTGGGTCATTCTGGTCTTTCCTCTCCACGTGCTCGAATGCAGGAGGAATGCTTTTTCGTAAGAGTTTCCGCCGAGATACGAGCTGACGAAACTTGCAATCTCTTCTCGACGTTTATCAAAAGGTTCTACTGATATTAACAGACTACGGATGTTTCTGATTAAGTGGCACGCGCTTAATTAAAATCTTTTATAAAATTATCAATTTTATCGGTCGTAATTAATTGCTTTCTATCTAACTTAAGTGCTCGAAATCACTTCATCGAATAGCGTTTTATGGTGTTAGACGAATAAATCAATAAACGTACAATAAAACACTCTAAGTCTGATAAGTTAAAAGAAGTACAGCGGTTATCGAGAAATTCGAACGAAACAAAAATTAAGGAAGAAAATCTGCTTACCTTCACGCGGTATCGTTGTCTCATCTCTGTTCGTGTCTTCGGGCATCTGGGTGGAATCTGCAGGCACCAAGTGAACGTGTTCACGACAACCGGTTCCGTGTACGTTTCCATCGAAGTGATCGTATAGCTGCAATGTTTGATCAATTAAGTATCCGTCTATCGCGTGATTTCCTTATCGGGAGAGCACCGGTAGCGTGTCACGGGACTGAGTGACCGCGTGTTAAATTACGAACTCTGGGTTACTGTCAAGGCTCGTCTACGAAGGTGCTTAACCTCCGCATTCAGAATGTTTCGTTTATCGAACATTTTCATTATTATATATCAGAGAATTAAAAAATACTTACTTTTCCATCCTCGAGCACACGTTGTCCGTTGAGAATACCCTCGAAGAAGATACAATCAGGAACAGGACCAATTGCCAGACCCTGGAACCGCTCATTTCAACTGCTAACAAATTTCCCTCCATTACAATTCTCAGCCTATTCCACCGTTATTCCTTCACTACATGGTGCTCGATTCTGCATTACATTTCATTGCATATTCTTGGCGTATAAAATTAATTGTTTTCAATAAAAATTTGATTCAATAGAAAATAAAATTTTGTTGTCACAAAAATCTAGATCTTGAATATATATCTTTATAATTATAAGCAAATCACGAATGGCCTTCGAATGTAATCAAAGTATTAGCAAAAATAAAATACAACGAGTATGCACTAACCGTGATAAAACGTTCAATGTATCTAACTCGGAACGCAAAGAGTTAATATTCAAAATTTTGACAGTTTACCACACTCACTTTTGTCGAAGGTTGTCTGCAGTGAAAGCCTGGACACCAAGGTGAACGTTCAATTAACCATTTCAGAAAGATTCGTCGGTATATGATGTGGCTGGACGTTGGCGTAAATCGAACGAACATAGCGCGTTCATCGTCTTGCGTGTCATTCTTTCGTCGGATATGGATCGATGTATCGAGTGGTGTAAATGGCTAGTCTTTAAACGCAAAAGTGTCTCGTTACTATCGGTAACAAGAGACGTTACGTGCGTCGATGTCTCTAACGATCTGAGAAAACCGTTTTGCGACACTCCTCGCGCTTGTTTGCAATTTCTATCGATCCAGTTACATACATCCATCGAGACGCTCAATGAGTGTCCATAAGTTTCCAATTACGGTTTCCATTTTGCGTAAAATGCAAATTATACAAGGAGTCCCGAAAAACGTGGAAAATATTTTAAGAATTAATTCAGTATTTATAAATAACGAAAAAAGGTCACCGGATTCAAGTTCTTGTCATTGAACATCCTATATTTTCGCGTAATAAATTGGATTCTTATATAGAGAGATCGAGAATGGGAAATAGAAGATTGGTTAGTGGAAAGAAACAGACGGCGTGGCGCGGCGTTGCATTCAGACGTTGCTAGCGGAAATTGCGTCGCCCATATTTGACGTAAGAGGGACGAACGATCTCTTTCAAAGGACGTTCTTCTCGACAGGAAATGTTAAGTTGCTCCAATTGGCCGATTTACTGGGCGGTAATCAACCGAGTAACGTATTCGATAAACATACGCCTCTACGTAAATAATGAGACTCTGACGAAATATTTAAGCCATTTAGGGTCAAACGAAATAACGCGTAAAAGTTACGCAAATACCGATAGGAAATTTAAATAACTAACATATCGTGTACACGGTATAACATCCGCAGAAAACAAGAAACAACGGAATTAATTTCACTTAATTAATTACACTTTCGCCGACGAGCACTGGTAATGAAAAATAGATTCAAATTTCATTCATAGACTCATCCACACTGAGGTTAATATCGGTACAACGTCAATAGAATATAAAGACTTAATTTTGCTTAATCAATTATAGTTTTAAAGACAAGAATTTCGCAATAAAGAGTAGATTTAAGATTCGTTCACAGAATCTTCCATACTAAGGCTAATATTCTCGCAAATTGTACGTATGTTTTCTGTTACGAGCACACCGTGAAATCAATAATGGTGGCCATAGACCGCAACAAGCGACGAGCTTACACTTTCGACCGCGTCTAATGTCACCGACTGACGCTCTATCGTTCTTGGTTGGGTGGCTTCGAAATGTGGCGGTCGCCACATGTGGTTTATAATTCAATCTCTTGTCATTTTTTCCACGCTCGAGTGCTGGAACATCAGATAAGAAGATCGCAGGAGAAATATTTTCGATGCTAGTTCTGCTGTCACTGCCGTGAGAAATTCCTCGCTGATACTTTGCCTAACGCCGCTCTTGATGTATCATCGCGTCGAAAGAGAAGGCGAATGAATCAAGTAGGCTTACAATTCAGCCGAAAACGAGATATCATCTCGCTTGTAGAGAAGCTACCCAGATTTCAGATTAGTGTGGAGGATTAAAGTGAAAGATCTTAATTATCCGATTATCTCCGTTACATTCTCAACCTTGGCTTTAAAGAAGAAACTCAAACTACTCAAAGCCAATTAGTCCGTTTCGTCCAAATGGAAATGAGATCTCGCATGGTGAAATCTTACGATTTTGTTCGTTTACGGAGATGTCATAGTCGACTAAATTCTACTTTTAACTCACCACCACCGATATCTTTTTGAATTCTCTCTTTCTGCTTGCTAATATATATTTTACCAAGTATATTGTACGTTTGCAGTGAATATCTTATAACAACGGCATACATTTTCAGATTGGTTTCAAATTTTACTAATATAATTATGGCAGTCGTATTTTTCTATAACGCTAATGATATTTCAAAACATTTTATATAACACACATTCTATATGCGTAAGTTTTATGCCAAAAAGAAAACGTCATTTCATATGCATCAATCTTACGCATATTGCAATGGCCATCAACAACCGCGCGATTAACTTCAACGACTTTCCATTTCTCCGTCTGGTCGTCAATAAAAATCATAGAAAGTGGATCGTCGTTACAACAGAGAACACAGGCACAACGCGGTTCGTTGTACCGTGGAATGCAAATTCCAAAGCGATTGTCCTTATCCCGCTGCATACGCGACAAATTGCCCCGACGACGTGGAATAACTTTATTCCGATGTTTCGTTTGGATTCGTCGCGAAGGTACAGAGGCACGCGTTACGTGATCGACGATTTCGTTGGCGAAACGTATCGAAGGCGTGGCGAATCACTGCCCGAAACAGTCGTGCAAACTAAACTCTGTGCTCCCAAGTCAATTCGTTTTCTTCGTGCGGAATAATTTCATGTTGCGATCGAAGGAGAGAATGCGTCGCACGATCCACGACAACCGCTGCACGGTGCGATTTTATGGTGTTACGTCTGTGGGTTCGAGTTGTAAAACATGGTTTTCTATAAAGGTCAGATTCGCCCACCTAGATGTATATTTTGTCGTTAGTAGAGGCGATACGGTGAGATTGTAAAATTGGTCAGTGATTGAAATTTACGCTTTCCAACGACCATAATTAATATTAGATTGATATTAGAGATATATCGAGGGTCTTATAGAGTAGGATATAAATTCTATTGACGCATCTGCTTGATGGAAATCGTTCTCACGGCTTTCCGTATACGGTCGATGGGAAAATAACGATTCCTTGCTCTACACCATGCACAGTCCTGTTAATTTTCATCAAAGAATCCACAATTATGCCGCCTTGGGAGTTCTACCTTCTTTACGCTTCAGTACGTAATTTCGAACGAGATTCAAAGAATTCCAAAGAGGTCTTACACAATCTAACATCACACGGTTTCCCATGGGAAATCCCACCCCATCAGCGGGGCACAGGACACGCGAATATCCATTGAATCAATTGCACGTGAGACTCGAAAGTGTGACGAAAAATCGGTTAATGATGTAACCGTTGCTCGTCTTTCATCGCGCAGGAGTTTTTATCAAGCGCTCACCGGCGTTAATTAAAATCTCACACAGTCGAGGCGGTGCTAGAGCGAACGAATTAATTGGAAAAGCTCTCACAAGTTTTCAGGGTGAGTCGAGAAACTTCCTTTCCATCTAATAGTTTCCGCCACGAATCTACATTCGTGGAACGAGAATCAACCGTTAACGTGATTTATCAAGCACAAAGGAACGATTCCACGAAGGCACTACAATTCGAAACTCCAATCAACAACAAACTACACGGGCAACTATATATTGTTAATCAAAAGTTTAGTATCGGTAAATGTTCCATAGAAACTAAAAATTTAAGAAAAGCTAGAATACATAGAATATCCAAGGTAAGCCTTTTATACCTAAATATTTAAACCAATGTTTTCTATATTTATATCTCCTTGCAATATCTAATGGGTAAAATGTATCTCTACTTACACAGTGTTCGTAAACTATGAATTTGCATAAACATCCGGAGTTTAATTCGTACTAGAAGCACCCCACCGATGAAGCATTGATACGAAACTCGTCGTAAAATTCGACATAGCTCCGGTGAAAAGAGTGATTCTAAATTTTTGATACGTGAAAAACATACGTAAAGACAGTCTGATCCTTTGTCACATCACAACTCGTGCACTATCTTTCTTGTCGTATGATAAACTGATTAAAAATCGAAATGTAGCGTGCAGTGAAAGAACGAGGAAGGACGCACCAGGTTGGATCCTGGAGACTTTGTAAAGAGGTCGAAGGCGTTGGGAGACGTCAGTGGCTCTTTCACAGACCGATTCACAACTGGCTACGTAACGAGCAATTGGCGTCGCTGGCACTCGGAATGTACTTGTGGCACAATGAACTCCGACCCTAGCGACCGACAACGACAACTATACAACCGGTCAGAAGGTGGGGCCAGAAGATCCCAGAGGGGGCGGTGTTCGTGTTCTGGATCCTTTTTCCTCGTGGAAGACAGAGAACGCGCGATGGCCGGCCACTCGAGTCTCTGAAGCACAGAGGATATCCTGTCCGGAGACATTGACACTGTCCCGGGAAACTTTCGTCGAAGCGTAACGAAGTTCACGACCTACGTTCGTGTCTCTGCTATTAGCGTTCCCTTCGAAAGGGTGCCGACGTTTAACCAAAAGAATGAAGGAGGATTCGTTGGATGGAAGTACACCATCGTTCATAAGTATCTGGATACTGCGGTTGAATCGAAGCAAGAATATCAGGATTTGACCAAAGTGCGTAAATCAACGACGAATTAATAATTAGTAAATCACGATTTTAAATTGCCTGCTAAGGGACATAGAAATAACGTATTACGAAGTGTCCGGTCAATTTTGAACAATACTATAATTTTATTTGAGAGGTTCGTTTGCACGAAGGTCTGGGTTTAACGAGGCATTTTTCGTGTCGAAGATAATGACTGTCATTACGGAGAAGGTTGCGTGAGTAGGTCCACGAAAACTTTCTGATTGCTTGTCAAGAGCGCGTGAAATATTTGGTCAAAGAAATGAGATAGTTTTTGCTTGAAATATCATTGTTATTATTAAATAACAACATAAGCCACTTTTTAAAATTATAGAATTTAAGTCTTAAAAAGTAGACCAAGATCTAAATAAACTATGGTAAGATACTTTGGACACGAACTTTGTCGAAAGTCATCGAAGAATTCGTAAAGTGTCTCGACAATCTAGCAATCGACGACAATGGCCAGAAAGCCTGCGATTAATACGCGAGCAATTGGAGCTCTCAGTATCAGAAAGAGAATTTAAGATCTCGACTGCATTGTTTTCGATCATTCGCCTGCCACGATTATACGGGACTATTTCTGAGTTAGCCCCGTTTCTTGAATTCCCGAAATTCTCGCTCGTTCGTAGCAGGGGTCGACGGCAGATTGCAAGTTTTAGTGAAATTCTCGTAAATGAAACGGAGGATGGGTTCTTGGACTGGTTCGATGCGACTAGAACTAAGCAGACCTCGCGTAATGAGATGATTGGAAGAGCAATTCATCGTGCTCCCTTTTACTCTCCCGACACGCAGTGGAGTCAGACTTCGTTAGCTCGAACATTGGCCGTTTAATTTCGAGACGAACAACATCCGATGAAATGGAATAATTAACGATCGTTAAGGAAAAATCGGGTTGCAGTATCAGTACTGAAATTTAATCAAAATGCAGAAACTAGCGATAAAATAATAATTTGTGCTTTCTATTTATCCGTAAAAGCGAATTGTAATTTGAAATTCTGGTAGAATCTCGATTTTCTCAACACCTGTCGTCCGAATATGTGTGTATGTAACTCTGCCCACTCAGATTATCATTCTCAAATCGTCGTTAGATATGTATGCGAAGTTTGTGATACTCTGTACACATGTACTGGTGACTTTAAAGTGATTTGTGAAAAAGTCAAGTTAAAACGTAGGATAAAATATTCGTTTATGTTCGAGGCGCGAGTAAACAACCTTTCGGATGCACCGAAACGACTAGAGACTGCGTGTCTAAAGATAGTTCTCATGAAATATCCGGTTGCTAGCGGCGGCGTAATAGGATAATTAATGTAAATGCTTTTAACGATCGCACGGTACCAGTGTCGCGGCACGACTGGTCAAGCCACAGCGATTAATGCGCGTCATGGTTTCGCATTTAATCGCGCACGAGACAGGTAACTCGGACTGCAGAGAAATTCAACACAGAAATTCTGGTATTTCCAGTATAAATTAACCCGCTATGAGCATAATGATATCGCTAATAATTATAATTACATACGTAAATTGCCTTTTACACGGTCGACATTTATGACATTTCATGCTTGCGACTCGATTACAAAATAATCTGAGTCAAGAAATATTAAATGTTTCACGAAAAAATTAAATGTTACGAGTTTAACTAATTTACGCTATATATCATTAAGATTCAATGGGATAAAATGATAAACCGATATGATTTCACATCGCTATTTATAAATATCGGAACATCTTCTGATTTCATATTCCATGCGATAATTAATTTAAATTACCAAAAAGATTGTTAACTGATTATAATCTTCTGCTGATGCAATTTTGTTGAAACTATTTATAAGAGAAGAGATTTATTAGAAGGGAGACGATTCACCGGTCCAAATTTTAGATAAAAAGTTCTAAACTTCGCGTCAGATTTTAAGATAATTAGATAATTCTCTAATTATTTCTAAGATTCGTCTTAGTCTCCGCATGTATCGTGATATTTTCAAGCTGGGACGAATATTTCGAAATATTTTCCCTGATTGGTGCTTCTTTGAATATTGATCTGAAAGTCTATCAACTGGTTATTGATACAGTCGATGAACAAGAGTCTCGTTTCGAAGATAGCCTGATTGCCACGATTTGTCGGCATTTAAAAGTAACTGGGACAAGAGGCGAGTACCATACGAACCTCATGATTTCGCTGTCCCCCGCAAGATTCAACGGTGACAAACAATCTACTTTGCTCATCGTGTCCTTGTTTCAGCGTTCTGGCTAGTTTCTTTCGATAGACTCGTTTTATGGAGATAAAGTCGATCGCTTCGATGTTCTAGTCAACTGTAGAGTCGACAACTTTTTAAATTGACCCACGTCGATCTCTCGTCAGATTTATCGATCGAGAAAAAGTTGCAATGGCTCGTGAAAATTTTCAATTATCGCCTTCGATTTTCAATAACCAATAAATTCTTTGCAAGATCGAATTTGGTCGCTTTGGAAAATTTAATACCGTGCATAAGATCTTACATTTTCTAAACTTCCTTACGAAATGGATATTATCTTTTGATCCTTATCGTTTTGAAGTTTCCCTTGAATTTACCATATTACAGTTAGATGTGCCAGAAAAAACTAATTTGCTCTAGAATTCTGTTCGTTCTAGTATCGATACTAATATATATATGTCGGGTTGGCGTTACGATTAGAGTTAGGGTTGAGGGCGTAAACGAATCCCTATTGACACTAGACGTGATCACTATGCAATAGAGGAGATATTTACTAGTGCAAACATGACCATGTTGGAATTGGACAAGTAATCGCGATAAATTGACACTCGAGAAGCTAATGACAATGATCCTAGGCTCAATAACGAATCCACGGTCATCGGGATGACGAACTCTACTCTTCTTTAGCGTCTAAGTTGTACTCAATGTTAATGCGTGGGGCAATCACTACGTATCCGAGAGTTACTTGAATCGTCGTCGAGATCGTACCGGGGAGTGTCTCTCCGTCGCGGTGATGCTGTCGAAGAAAACTATGACGGGTGTGCCTAAGGGCACGAGATCATCGGATTCGCGGAGAAAAGTCTTCGCTCGAAGGGTGAGGGAAATTGACGTTGCTGTTAATTGGTCAATTTCCATGTTGGTGGTTAGAGAAAGATATTAGCTGTCCTTGGGGAGAGTTGCTAGCGAGAAGCGTCGTTCGTGGAAGGATAGATTTCTCTTATCTTCCCGTAGTTGGGGCACGGGCCATTTGTCTATTTGAGAGACTTTGTGTAATTGAAATTTAATATTCGTAGCGGGTCCTCGCCCAGCTAAACATATACTGTGAAGATGCGTTGGCATCTGGCAATCGTCTTACCCGAAGGACAAAGTCTGCGTGTGGCGAGCCACGGGACAGAAATCGTTGAAATGTTTACCGTCGTGCCCCGTCCCAAGTATTTCTTTTAAGGAGAGCTATAGAATTACTTCATGCCTTTGTTAGACAAAACGTTCATCCCTTTGACCGCGGCTACGTTCGGCGACTGATTGTCGCCTCGAGCCCGAGCTCACTATCATAAATCTCAAATAAATACAGACGGATCGAATGACAACAGTTTCTTAATACGGCTATGGTGAAATCTAAATTACAATACTAGGGGTCTTCCCAAAGTTCCAAAGGGAAGGTTCCGGTGTTCTTTCATCTCCGACACGGCCATTCTGACTATCACACGTCCTCGGGTGGATCTAAAATATTGGGTTCTCCCAACATTAGACTTGATATGACTAATATTTTACTCCTTTGTAGTTTAGCTAAATTATACTAGTTTATTTATGGTTTAAATAACTGTCCAAATAGGTCAAGGGCCCAGGTTAACAACAAAAATTTCGATCGGACGTTCAATGATAAAGTAGGGAAGAAAAAAAACACAAAAGTCAGTAGCATTATGATTGGTATTCAAAGCGCCAGTTGCATTTTGTGAGTTACCAGTCAGACCGTAATGACATGACAGATCATTTTCGATTTCGTACACGGACGAGTCTCAGTTTGTTGGATCATATTACCGCACTGGGCGTGTGTGGAGACACTGAGTGCGGGTGCATTGACGTAATAGGTGTGTATGAAGACACTGAATGCGAGTGCAGTGTATGGAGACACTGAACACGAGTGCATTGATGTAATAGGCGTGTATGGAGACACTGAATGCGAGTGCAGTGTATGGAGACACTGAACACGAGTGCATTGATGTAATAGGCGTGTATGGAGACACTGAATGCTAGTGTGTGGTCACACTAGGCTTATGTGGGAATATCGAATGCTAGTGTGTGGTCGCACTAGGCTTGTGTGGAAATATCGAATGCTAGTGTGTGGTCGCACTAGGCTTGTGTGGAAATATCGAATGCTAGTGTGTGGTCGCACTAGGCTTGTGTGGAAATATCGAATGCTAGTGTGTGGTCGCACTAGGCTTGTGTGCTAGTGTATGGTAACACTAGGCTTGTGTGGAAATATCGAATGCTAGTGTGTGGTCGCACTAGGCTTGTGTGCTAGTGTATGGTAACACTAGGCTTGTGTGGAAATATCGAATGCTAGTGTGTGGTCGCACTAGGCTTGTGTGCTAGTGTATGGTAACACTAGGCTTGTGTGGAAACACTGTGTTACATGTCATAGTCATAGTGTTAATGATCCTCTGAGATCGGTGTAGTCATATCGTCATTGTCACTGCCATTGTCATCACTACAGACGTCCAACTCAGCAGGAACGCAACTATTCGGCATTTTTCTTAATCTGTCATGACTGTATTTATACGATCGTTTGCCATCTAATGTCTTTAAAGTATATCTATCCCCTTCCAAAATCTCTGCTATTACGAATGGACCCTTGAATTTTGGCTCTAGCTTGGTTTGGTTTCTTTTCTCGTTTTTGCGTGGTACGAAATCGCCGAGGTTAAACCTAACCACTTTAGCTTTGTTTCTATCAAATCTTTCTTTGTTGTACTGGGCTTTACTCTCTATGTTCTACGCAGCCTGCTATCTTACATCAGGGATATCGACTTCCTTTTCCTCGATATTGTCGGGTAGCAATAGGTCGTACGGTCTCGCTGTTCTACCGATTAGTAGTTGTAAAGGGCTCGAATTAGTCACGCGGTTGGTGGTGCAGTTCAACGCTAGCGGTATTTCCCCAATCGCGTCTTGCCACGGCCGCCCGGTCGTTTCTACTGTCGTGAACGTATTTTCAATGTACGCATAACACACTCTACCTGTCTATTGGCTCTATCATCGGTCGCTATCGAGTGAACTTTAATTCGTTTGCTTTCGCAGAATTCTCGAAATTCATTACCCTTAGGACATCTTTCCTGATCTGCTACTATCCGGCAGGGACTTCCGAATAAAATATAGCGGGTTTAAGCGCTTTAATGGTGTTACGGAAATCTATCTTACGAGTACGATGCAGGTATACGAATTTAGTGAACACATCGATCAAAACAATGACGTACTCCTTTGAATCGCTTTTACCACTCAACTTGCCTGTTATGTCCATGTGGACCGTATGCCAGGGTATGCTGGTCTTAGGTATAGGATGTAGTTCGGCTTGTATCTTACCTGAACTAGCTTTCGAAACTTGACAAGCATGACAGTTCTCAATGAATCGGCGAACGTACTTCGCCATCCCTTCGAACCAGTAATACCTGTACAGTCTCTCGAGCGTTTTCTCCCAACCTAAGTGCATAATTGACTGGTGCACATGGTTAATAACAGACTATCTAAAACCTCTTAGGACTATAGGTAAACAGAGAGTCCTGCCTTTTCTTTGTATCCTACGGTAAAGAGTACCGGACCGTAATTCGTATGTATTCGCGATGTCTTCCGCGAGCTCATCGTTTTGCAATTTCTTGACGATTCCCAAGGTTTGAGAATCACGACGTTGTTCGGCTAATAGCTAGTATTCCGATATTTCGGCCAGATTGATTTCTTTCTCCGCAATTTTATCAATTTTACGGTGGTCTAAATCTACGGGGTTTCGCGAGAAGAAATCTACGTGGGCTGTCCGTTTACTTTCCAGATACATAATGTCAAAAACAAAAGTCTGCAAGTAGGCCCATCACCGATGGTCCCTGTCATTTAAATGTACTTTATTACTCGACGCTTTCGACGAGTCGCAATCCGTGACGACAAGAAATTCCCGTCCATGTAGATAGTGACGGAAACGCTCGACTGCGTTTACGACTGCTAACGTCTCTAGTTCGTAGGAATTATACCTAGATTCTGCGAGGGTAGTTCTTTTGCTGTAATACTCTATTGCTTTGCCTTTACCTTCGACTTGATGCGTCAAAATCGCCCCGTAACTCTCCGAGCTAGCGTCAGTATGTAGTTCTATCGGGTAACTGGGGTCGAATATCATTAACACCGGCGCGTCGGTCAGGGCGGAAACTGCCTGTTGTCTTATTTTCTCGTGCCTATCTGTCCAAGTTATATTTCTGTTATTTGAGATGAGCGCATACAGGGGTTTGATCACCTGTGAGAATTTAGGGATGAACTTTCGGAAGTACGAAGCTAAGCCTATGAACTGCCTGGACTGTGTGACGGCTGATGGCACAGGTAAAGAGCTTAAGGTGTGTATTTTACCCGGGTTCGGACGAACTTCTTCGTTATGAATTACATATCTCAAATAGAGCACCGATGTCTTTAGAAAAGAACAGTTCGCAATGTTAACAGAGAATCCTGCTTTTACGAGGGTATCTAATACGGTGTTCAGTCTTCCTAAAGCTTGATCTATCGAGTCGGCAATAATTAGAACGTTATCGAAATAAATAACAACGTACGAATGAGCGAGGTCGCCTAGGGCCTTGCGAATGGCCCTCCGAAAGACGGACGGCGCAATTTTTCAGTCCAAACGGCATCGTTATCTACTCATATTGTCTGTCGGGAGTAACGAACGCTGTATACTGCGCTGAATTAGGATAAGTAGGAATTTGGTGAAACCCGCTGGCCATATCCAGGCTAATAAAATATCTCGCCTCTTGCAATCTCGCGACTTGATCCGCAATAAGGAGTAAAGGGTACCGATCCGCGACGGTACTTTGATTTAGTTCTCGGGGATCCACTCGTAATCTATCTGAGCCGCTTTCTTCTTCACGAGTTACGTAAGGCTCGCGAATGGCGAATTACTAGGCCTTATGATCTTTGCTTTAATTAAAACGCTTATTTTCTCACGTACCGCTCTTCGGTCCTCCTCACTAAATCTATAAGAACTTCCTCGTACGGTGATGTTAGGATCAATTAATCGTATTTCTAACCGGCCTGTATTTACGCGAATACGTAGGGAATCCGTAACGAATGAATCTTTGAATTTGTCGAGAAGAGAAATTGATCGACTTTTATTATTACCATGTACATCAGTGTCAGCTTCATTAACGACGATCTCGTTTGCAGTGGTTTCATTACAGACATTAATTATTTTTGTTTTACACATAGCGAGGCTATTTTGTGTAATGTTACGTCAAAACCCAGACTTAGAGTTCCGCAACTAATCGCGATATCATATTTTAGATAACTATCAGCAAGGACATGAGAAATTGTCTTCGATGTAAAAATCATTAATACACACGATGAACAAATGGGAGGCGTATGTTTAATACAAGTATTTCCTGCTCCTCGCATTACTAATATGTCAGTCATTCTTTTGCCAGAAATCTCGAGGCCACGGACTCTTTAATTAGTGAACGCTCGGCTCCCGAATCGGAGTAAAATGGAAACGACTCACCCAGATGACTTGATCTACCCGATGATGCTTCCAGTACGTAGAAGTCGACTCGCCACTTGTTATTGAAATTATGGTTTTCTTTCATAATCAGGTTGACAGTTGCGCCCCGTGCAGCGGGGTCGGAACGTGCGATTTTAAGGGTTAAAACGTGGTAGCGAAAACTTGTTAGGTTTCACACTCGATTTTGCACTAGCGACTGGGTTACTCGCGCACGATGGTCGTAAGTTCTAACACTGTTATAATCGGCACTGATCCCACTTCTGATGTCGGGTTGGCGTTACGATTAGAGTTAGGGTTGAGGGCGTAAACGAATCCCTATTGACACTAGACGTGATCACTATGCAATAGAGGAGATATTTACTAGTGCAAACATGACCATGTTGGAATTGGACAAGTAATCGCGATAAATTGACACTCGAGAAGCTAATGACAATGATCCTAGGCTCAATAACGAATCCACGGTCATCGGGATGACGAACTCTACTCTTCTTTAGCGTCTAAGTTGTACTCAATGTTAATGCGTGGGGCAATCACTACGTATCCGAGAGTTACTTGAATCGTCGTCGAGATCGTACCGGGGAGTGTCTCTCCGTCGCGGTGATGCTGTCGAAGAAAACTATGACGGGTGTGCCTAAGGGCACGAGATCATCGGATTCGCGGAGAAAAGTCTTCGCTCGAAGGGTGAGGGAAATTGACGTTGCTGTTAATTGGTCAATTTCCATGTTGGTGGTTAGAGAAAGATATTAGCTGTCCTTGGGGAGAGTTGCTAGCGAGAAGCGTCGTTCGTGGAAGGATAGATTTCTCTTATCTTCCCGTAGTTGGGGCACGGGCCATTTGTCTATTTGAGAGACTTTGTGTAATTGAAATTTAATATTCGTAGCGGGTCCTCGCCCAGCTAAACATATACTGTGAAGATGCGTTGGCATCTGGCAATCGTCTTACCCGAAGGACAAAGTCTGCGTGTGGCGAGCCACGGGACAGAAATCGTTGAAATGTTTACCGTCGTGCCCCGTCCCAAGTATTTCTTTTAAGGAGAGCTATAGAATTACTTCATGCCTTTGTTAGACAAAACGTTCATCCCTTTGACCGCGGCTACGTTCGGCGACTGATTGTCGCCTCGAGCCCGAGCTCACTATCATAAATCTCAAATAAATACAGACGGATCGAATGACAACAGTTTCTTAATACGGCTATGGTGAAATCTAAATTACAATACTAGGGGTCTTCCCAAAGTTCCAAAGGGAAGGTTCCGGTGTTCTTTCATCTCCGACATATACATATGTATGTATTTAGGGACGACTTGTTCTAATCTCACAATTTAAAAGATACAATATATATGATCTTATAAATCGTTTTCTTGAATCTTGTCGTAAATTTAAGAATATTTCTAGCAAAAAGATATATTTCTTTTTTGAATGGAAGAATCAAAGGGTGCACACGTTTTGTAGAAACCGGTATTTTGCACCTGTCGGTCAGCCAGCCGATTTATTTACCCACGAAACAATTTCTCACTGATTTGTTCGCCTTTTCCACGCCAGCAAACAGGATAGGGAAATGCATGGTAAAATGTTGTCCGACGTTATTAACTTCTGTAAGCAACGGTCACTTATACGAGTACACGGTCTATTGTTCTCGACCGGTAGGGAGCTTGGTTATGCCTGCTAAGCGTTAATCGATACCACAGTCGATGCTTGTACACGTTTTACAAAAGGAAATGCCTGAACCGGGGTAAAAAAGTGTCTGAAAATATCTGTATTTCGTGATACTTATGGCCAGTAACGTATATCGTTGCAAATAGTGACTGGTCTTCTGGAAAGAGGAACGCAAAAATGATGAAGATGACGAATACGCGCGATCAGGCTTATTAGTATGCCAGACCCGTCGATGTTTGTGCTTCCACGGCGACAGAAACTGCCCTGAATAGCTACACGCAACCAACGCATCGTTGAAACCGGCTCCATACCTTCTGATCGGGGAGACTCGCGTTCTTCCATAAATTTTCCGCGACAAGAGGACAAACACGCGTGAAAGTTTCCGCGTATCGTTTCTATCTGATTTCCTGTATTTTTCTTTCGATACAGAAAAATTCTTGTATAAGGAAACTCGAGAAGCTTTCTGGAGAAAGGATTCGTAAAATATAGTGGTACAATCGAGCAAGTTGTGTCGGAAATTGTAATCCTAGTTCTGTAACACTAGCCATGTTCAGATTGATAATTATAATAGCTCTTAAAGAATTATATATTTTTAATATGTAAGATACGAATAAAAATTTCACGATACTTTTGAACGTATATTAAGAAAAGTAGAATTCCATTTCTTGGAACGAATCAATTGATACTAGCTACTCAAACTTCCGTTGTACGAATGAAATATCATAAGTACGGTATACTTGGAGTAGAACTTGGAATACTTTTGTGAGCCACTGTAGGTGAACTCTCGTTCTTTTTTTTCTCAAAATGACGTAAGATCCTTGTAATTCTTGCTGTCGGATCGTACGATTATCAGCCACGAATCAACGGAACGTGGAAGTACCAGGGACATTGCATAACGATTGCGTTAATATACGTCGCCGTTGTTTACCGTCCCCATGAACATCAGTCCGGGAAACGTTCAATTAACATCCTTGTTCTGTCACGGGGACGTACGATTTGGACATAGTGAATGGAAAGTGAATAGATTGCATAAATTCGACACGTTTTTTTTCTGTTATATCGTCGTGTCTAACCCTGAAGAATTTTGTTGGAATCTCACGAGAATTTTTATTAACTTTTTGCTCTGTAGACGCAGGATTATGGTCTAAGGTATCGTGATAAGAAGTTGCGTTAGCAAGCAAGTTTGGTTTCGCTTTAATACAGACTTTAATCGATAAAATTGACGAATACATGCCGTACCGATCTTATGAATGGCTAATTCTCACGAAATTGTTTTTTATAAAACTGTTTAGTATCTTGTTAGTACAAGTTTGTTAATTCTGATTTGCAACGACTTACAAAGGTATTTGAACGCTTGCTATATATATACTATATATATGTATATTTCGCACCTGTCCGTTAGTCAGCCGAATTATTTATTTAAGAAAAAACTTCTCACTGATTCTTCGCCTTCTTTGCGCCAGCAAACACGATGGAGAAATGTAACAAATTTAAAATAACATATATACATATTTATATATAATATAATATAATATAATTTTGATATTGTATACGTATACATATGTGTGCGTTGTTTCAAATTTGTCCAATATAATCATGATATATAATCGTGTCTTATTATAATGTTGACGAAGCTTTGAAATGTTTATAAATGTTTCTTACAACACGTCTAATATATAAAAGACTTTTATATTGAGTGTTTAAACACTTTAGCGATTCTCTGTACACGTACATAGTTAGAAAAATTCGTGGAAAATTAAATGGAAGAACTGGCACAGAATTCCAAGCTTGCGAAACTCTACTATAAAATGAGATTCCTTATTCCCAAGATCTTCTTGTTTTTCACCGTAAAACAGTCATTGCGATTAGTTTTTTATATCATAGACTAGACGAACTAGTTCAAGGAAATTTCTATCGAGGTTTACGACGTTAAAAGTGAGATAGCAAAGACGAATTTTTCTACGCCGAGGAAGCGGAACTTTCATGCGCCCGCTTCTTCCGACCGCGGAATCCTGCGTTTCTGGTTCATAAATCAATGCGTGTTCTCCGAATATATAATTTCCCTTGCTTTCTTTCCTTTTTTCCCCTTCCATATAGTACATGCCCTCGCTTTTTTAACCCGCAACAAGCTACGATCAATTAATACAAGGCAATTTGCTAAAAGTAGAAAATATTATTGAAAAAGTCTGTGTAAAAAATAAAACATGATTTTTTTAGTGGGAAAGAATGGAATGTAGATTCCACATGGAGTGCTATATGATGAAAAATATTATATATATTATTGTAAAATGGAATCGTCATTATATGTGCCAATTGGACCGTGAATGAAAAAGCGAAAATATTAAGTCATCCAATAAGATTGTACCATTAATTGCCATTAATTTAATAAAGTACTATTTATTTAAACACTTGAGATATTTGTTTAAGCGTTAAAAAGATACAATCACTTATAATATTTTTTATTTTTCAATGTTTCTTAGAAAATTGGTATTATCAAATGTTTTGTTCAATAATAAGTAACGTGCGCCTAAAAAAACACCGATGAAAGTTGCACGTTATAGCCTATGGTTTTAATTATGCAATACGTTTGTTTCTCTTTTTTGAAATTTTCTATAGTCATAGAAAAACGATCTTCAATCTACCATCTTACGTAAGTTCATGGTGCTCTCATTCATGAGATCCAATCCGATGGATATCTGGTTCTTTGCTACTTTCGAATGGAATTCATTAGTCTGAAGCAAATTGAATAGCAATGATTTCTTGTTCTAAACACACCGAGTGCTTCATTCAGAAGATTGACGGAAATTAATCGAATAAAGAGCAGTGGATTGCAGGTTTAAGATAGTTGCACAAGCTAGTGACATTGTGCTCCGTTTCACCTTCTGAATTGCGCAAGAGAGGCATTGTTCTCCCTTAATAGTAATTACGCTCATTACGATCTAACCAGATATTAGTCTCGAGTATCGTTGACCACCCGTCTCATTTTCTTTGGCGCCATTCGTTCTGCGATCTCATGATAAACATGATACAAAGTTTTCTGCTAAATTATTCTAAATAGTATTGATACTAAATTTCGTTTCACGGCTAATCATCGATTGTATTAAAGAATACATTTGCTATAAATAATGTATAACATGTTCGATTTTTAAAATATCCAGAATTTTTTTCTTCATCATTACGAACAATCACATAGGTATGCAAGTTCTGATTTGGAACTTGCTGGAAACAAATTTAGCATTTGGAGAAAACCATCTAGAAAGTATTTTTTGACGTATAAATTATTTCACAAGAAACTGTAATGGTTCCATTTCAAGAATTATTAAATTATTAAATTTTAATTTTAATTTAAATTATTAATATATAAATTTTAATTTTCTAGTCTATTCATAAAACTAGAACAATGAGGTTAATTAATCTCTGAGAAAGTGCATTGAATCGCATATACGAAAATCTTATGTAAAAAGTGCCATTACATAAGTAACAAGCTACTAAGCGAATCGTGTCCTTGAAACCTGAAAATCAATGACCTTGAAAAAGATGTCTCCATCTGGATTATCCATTCTTCGAGCTTCTTCGACTACGACCTTCCGCCGTAATCCTCCTTACATCACAAAAAAAACCATACCGTAAACGTATGTTCCTGTCAACGAATCGAGGTTGTGGAATTTTCACGGTGTTTTCTCGAACGAATTTCAAAGGCGTGTGTATTGGAGGTCGTGCGTGCGTGGACGACGCGACGGTGAAAGTGGACGAGAGGTATTCGCCGAGTCATTGTGCAGACGTTTCGCGGAAAGATAAGACTTCCCGGTCTTCAGATTATGCAACCGGACGGACCAGTTTTTGGCCAGCAGACACACAAGCAACGGATGAAGTCGAAAGCGAAAGGGGCGGCCGATCGGATCGGTTCTCGGATCACTGGCTGTCCTGCGGCTCGATCGGAGAAAAACGACCTCTTAACCCTATGTGTCATGGCCCGAGGCCACGAAATCCGTGCTTGAATCGAGATTGACGACCGGGGCGTGACTTCTCCTCTCGTATCTCATTCTCTGTCCCAAGTTTTCTTTTCCTTTTTTATCTCGAAGTCTACCGGCGCTGAGAAACGCTCCAGGCTTTGAACGGTCTGGATAAATTCGCTTCTGATCATCGTCGATCCAAGTAAATTTACACTGGCGATTTATAATGATATGAAGATACGATGGTTGGTCGGTCGATCGCCGCTAATCAAAGATTTAATATAAAAATTCCACAGAATTAGTGTCACGTTGTTGCAAAATTTATATGGATTATACAATGTTCTACCTATTCTATTATGTTCGTATAAATACAAATTTGCATAAATATTTGCAGTTCGAATGGAACGAGAATCGTAAATTTTTGATTTGCTATTTTTCTTTTAGGGTGATTATTTTGTGTGATTTTCTCTATTGCGTATAAGCAAGTTAGAGGAGAAATCTAACGAATTTCTGCGAATCGCCCGATCGTAAATAATTTATAGAAATAATTTATAGAAAAGTGTGAGGAAATATCGTTTCCATTTCGATTTCGCTTTCTCGTCAGGTGTAATAACAACAGTTAGCCATCGTCACAGGACAGATTAATCGAAACATCATCACCTACCGTAAGTATAATGATACTTGAACGTTAAGACGGTATCGATCATAGTAACATTCGAGACGCATCGAAAGGTGTAGATAAGATCTAGACACGTTCAAGACGAGTGGAATAAAAGCATCGAGGCACGTTTGATGCCGCAATCGAGCGTCGGCTCTTTCGAACTCGGTTTCCGCATCTTCGTGTTACGCAAGTGGGTGAACCAGTTTCTGGACAAACCACCTTTGTGTAATTATGTCTGAGCAGCTGTCCCCGTAAGAACAATAACGTCTCCTATTGCGGTTCTCGTGAAAGCTGTCGGTCCTGCACGTATCAAGGAAAGATCCAGGAAGAGAACAGTATCTTTGTTAAATTTCACAAATCATTGGATTACCTGTTAGAGCCCAACATTCTTGATTAAAATTATACACGATTTATGTTGCAATATTTAATCGAAGACTCGAAATCATAGATGAAAGAAATGAAAAGATTGTCAAGGTAGATTAGTGAATATACAAGTGTGTACAATAGCGATATTGAGATCTACTCGGAAACTGAAACAAAGGGATTCGTTAAACAAAGACGTGCCCCATGGAATTACAATTTTTATGGGTTTCGTAATAACGCGATTATCCGCGATACAGCGAATGGACATGCGATCCTTTAATTACGTAACCCGAGAAACTAATTTCGGTTCTTCGCCGTCAAACGGTTTTTATTCGATGGTCGAGGCTCGTTTCTACTCCTGTGAGAGCCACGAAAATCGGGAATAATGGGTTGCGGACAACAGGCTCCCTTTGTGGACTGGTGAACAATAAAAAAAGTATCTTCTTTGTGGTTTGAAATCTTGAATTTCAAACGCAGCATTGCCATTATCACATTATTACTATTACCGTTATTATTACTAGACTGCTATTAATTAATTAATTAATTAATTTCTATTTACTAATGCATATCAATAATCGTTTATACGTGTTCAAATCATCTATTAAAGATTTTTGCGTGTTTAAATCACCCATAAAGCCTAATTATCGCTACAGACCTGGAAATACTTGGCGCTAAAAATTTATTTCAATCTTCGTTCATTTCGATTTCCGTGTTTACACGTTCATTTTCTCCTACGAGAATATATTATGGTAAAAATAATTCGCTCTAACGGCACGGTCGACATTTAATGGTACAAAATGCATATACCAATAATACTACGGAATATTGATTTTCTCCTCATGAAAATTGCAAAGATACCGAGCGAACGATATAATTCGTACGATCGTTACGGACCGAGCTCGTTCCCATTTGCGATCGAAATATCTTCCAATTACGATACGCGATTGTGGAATTGTTTGAGACGTGGCTTACGAACCGTGTCGCGAAGGCAATTACGAAACGAGCTTATTTTTTCGTTAATTCTGTTTCTCACGATATTCCACGATCTACAGAACTATGAACGATTTATATACGTAGGTACATATATTTACAACTGGGTATAGTAGAGTTAATATTAGAATTACCGATAACTGGGGCGTAAAATATGCATCGAAAGAGCCAAAATGAAAAGTATGGTAGAATCTTGATTATCTATACCAAAATAATCTTTGAATAAAGTCCAAGGGTCCGTTTCTAAATTTTCTACTAAACGATAATTTCATTGACCGACGTTTTGTTAAAGTTTCCAGTAAATATGGAAAAAGATATCTAATACAAAAGAAAAAGCAAGTTCGTACTTTCTAAGAGATTGTAAAAAATTGCTAAGAATGTATCGTTACGAGTTTATAAAATTTCAAACGATATTTTACGAATTGATCGTGGCCACTATCGTGGTGGGTCTACGACTAAGCTGGAGTTCTAGAGAAGAAAAGCACGACTCGTGTCTGTCTGGAAAGCACGCTGGCAGCGTTTAACGATGGAGGACGTAAATCTCTTTGTCTTTATTAAACGTCGGGGCCGAGACGTTTCAAGGTACGCGACACGAGAGTGGCCCCCGACATGCTGAAACGATTTATGCGCTCACACGAGTGCTGCTCGCACGCGAGCTTAATTGCAGACGCGTACCATTGCCATGTTGCGGATCGCTGTTAAATTAGTAGTGAATATTTACAACAATAACAATAATTATTGGGTACACGCGACGTTTCCAATTCGACGCATCTTATTTTATATAAAGAACGCTCGTTCTCGATCGAGAATATGCTTTATACTACTATACGAAAACAATCATCTAGAAATATTTTGGTCATTTGTTTGGTTTTTGATTGCTTGACAGATCGAGAAGCATTGATCGTCACTGCTAAAAAATATCCTAAAAAATGCTTGAACATCTGGCTCGCTGTTCTACTAAATTTCTGCTTTATTAACGAAGTATCGAAACTGTTAAGAGAATCGCTAGTAAAATTGTCGTCACACGCGTTCTTGTGGCTTCGTTGTAGAATCCGCTTCCGTAGACCTGCAGACCAGCAGTCTCGATGCTGCGCTTGCAGTAATCTCCGTCTGCAATTGTAGTAATCCATGGTTAGGCTATCGTGAAATGTACAGTGGTATTACTATTTCAATACGATTTACGATACGGTTACTGTTATTACGGTCGATGAATGACTTTACGGTGATAGCTATCTGTTTCGTGGGAGGAATTACTGGTCCATGTGATTTGGTGTAAATAGCAGGGATCGGGAAATAAGGTAATAAAAGGATCGGAAGAGATAGATAGAAGCAATAGAAGTTGTTTGAATTGAGAACTCGCAACGAAAACGACCTTCGTTCGATTTTTTAATTTTCGATATAAGCAATGCACATTATCGCGATACTATAAAAAGTATTCTACAATTTGATCGATAATTTGAATTGTCGAATGAAAATTGTCTTTCAAGCAATAATAAAACTTTGCACTAACGATGTATTAATTTAATTTCGAGATCATCTGATTCGATCAAAATTATCCGTACGACCGATTGTTTCTTTGTTCTGGGCAGCAAGAAATAATCGCAAAAGTTGATCATATCATGAACCTTTCAAAATCTAACGACTGTGTATATATATGCAGACGATAGAAAAAAATATATCGCGATCTGATATATCATTTGCTTCTTTACGAATCGTGAAGCTCGTATAGCGTAAGGAGAACGTGTCTCAAAAAGATCGATAGATCGTTTACGGCTGCAGGGCTCTATAAACGTACCGTTCTAAAATTCCATAATCAAGATCAATAGTAGCAAAAAGGCCATCTTGTCGATCGAGGAACTAGAACAGGAATCGTTTTCCCTTTCGACCGGTGACGTGTCTCGGTCGCCATAAAACACCTTTTTCTTCAAGCTGCAAGTCATCGATACTTGAAATTACGCGATCATCACGCTACGATCTCTCTTTACGCGTATCGACGCGTAACTTGTATACCAGCTTGACCACTTAGCCAATTAGCTAGGCTAGCTTTATATCGCGATAACTCGTTTGTTTTTGCAAAAATCCTAAATTTAATATTCCATTACCTATGTTTAAATAGTCAATTACCGCGATTATGATCATCGAGAAAAAGAAGGGGGCCAGCGAAAAAGCACGACACGAAATGCTTTCTCCATCGAGACGTCGTAAAACCAGCGTACGGTATCAAAAGGGTGATTACAGGCGCCCGTTCTTAAAGGAAATCGAGAGGCAGAGAGTAAAAGAAGGAAAGAGGAACGGTAACGGCGTTATGGCGATCGACAGAGAAATTATACAACCGGCGTTCTTTCTCCTCGTAACGCACGAGTCACGTACATCTGCGCTTTCCATCGCGATCGCTTCTCAGAAGCGGCTCATTTTTCCTTCTGTGTGTCGCCGAACCTGCCACCGTCTTCCTTCTTTTTATTCGGCTTGTATTATTTAACATGGAACAATTGATCAAACGTCATAATCTTTTTCTACCGTACGATGTATGGAATTGATCAACGTGGTTCCTGAATGGCTCGTGTATAGATTTGTTAATTGCGACGTCAATTGGTGACTGAGATAGTTGGACTAATTTTTGGGTTGCAAGATATAAATCTCCTGAATATGTCGAAAGAGTGAACGGGCTGCGAAATGCGTATTCGACTGATTGATAGTTCGTCGAATTTTCAAATTATTTATGTTCTTTCCTTTTAGTCTTCGTTAATGTTGTTGTAATAGTGGTGGCCATTTACGATTATGTCGTAATCGTTGTAACGATCTATTCCAAGAATATATTCCTTATTACTTTGGTAAGAGATATTTACAATATTTAAATTTTTCGATCATACGTTTTCTCAATTTTTACGCGCTATTTCACAGCTTCGATCTTAATGGCCGAAGAAATCGTGTTACACGCGTGTTCGCGAGGCAAATCGACGGGTTACGATGTGCAACGTGCAATGAAAACGAGAGTAGAATCGCCGAACGTCTCTCGCGATCCAACATCTCTTTCTCTTCCAATGGCATAAGCCATTTTCTTACGGTCCATGCTCGCGTTCTTTCCTCGTTCTACTCCGATTTCGCAATCCACCAGTCCCACGGAGAGAGAGAACGTGACGATTCGTGGTCTGCTTTACGTTTAACGTGAAAACAATTGTGACGTTTCCTGTATGCAAATTTCAGGGACGACGTCTTTACGACGTTCCAGCAAAAATCTAATACAGTCCTGTATGAAAGTAAAACATTTTTGTATAGTACATCGACACTATGGACGTTGAAACAATTAAAATAAGAAAACGACAGAGGAATAAATAGCGTTTCAGATGCTTTCACGGTTTAATGGTCGCAATGATCAGCCAGAAGAACGACCATCGGTCAGCGTGTTGCGATCCTCGTTAGATAATCATCCGGATAATTAATTACCATCCATTATTGAAAGTATCTCAGTTAGCTTTTTCTTTCCTTTTCCTGTTATTTCTCTATGCTCGAGCATAGGAGCGATTATACGTGCGCTACGTAACGTCGTTTGTGTATTTGACAAGAGCTCCAGCTCGGAAAGATGCAACGTGGCAATCCTAATAATTTCGCCGCGCGCTGGATCGTAATTCAGTCGAATGTCGTCACACGATGAATATTTGTAGCGCTCCCCGATGGTAACTGGCACGTGGGAACTGCAACCTTCAATCTGTTACGGTAGGAAATTGCATAATTTGTAACAAGTTACGATGAAAGGCGCGCTAGCGTACGCTGTGTCGATCGTGTTTCGTCGCGTGAATCGGTTCCTTGTTTCTGACCTGTTCACGTTGGGCCAGGATGCAAGAATAAAATTCACGTACGGAGCATATACAGTGGAACTCTGATTACCTGAACTATAATTGCTTACGAATTTAATCGATAATATCCAGACTTGAAATGTAATAAAATTGAAGCGCGTAATTCGATATTGCTTCTGATTAATTATTTTTATCGCTTGGTTCGCTAATTAACGTCTAAATTAATTTAGCCTCGTTTCGTTTATCAAATGTCGGCTCTGTCTAATCTATCTCTACTTCTGATTTTATTACGTAACACGTAACTATTTCCTGCGTTGAAATCCAATCGTTCGATTATCCAATAGGTTCAGCAATTAGTTTATACGATTCGACGCTGCGAAGTATGACGGTTATGATGCGCAAATGGTGGATCGAAATAAATTGGTGAAAGGGTTGGTTGGTGTAGTAGCCGAGGAAAAATGAAGGCATCTCACGGAATTCGAATCGTGGTAGTGGATTGGCCGTGTCACATGAATGGCCGTGAGTCAAAATTGGGATTTCAAAGATAAATGTTAGGTATCAGGTTGGTTCATGTAAAGCGAAGTTGTTCGATTTGTCTCTTAAAATAATCAATTAACGATAGAACAAATGTATGAACAAATGTATGCTTACGAACAATCTATACCGTGGATATAGCGCAGAGCAACGACAGGTGAGTTTCTTACCGTAAGACCAGCCGACGATGTCCCCGGTTCTCAGGTTTTCCGTTCTCAGCCAGTCTTCGAGAGGCCTGAAGTACTCTCTGAGTGCAGACGCGTCCAATTTGTCGTCCCCTATAGCTTCTCGAAGCGTGTCTTGCCACGGTACCGACGAGCCTCTTTCCATAATTTTCCTGTAACAACAGAACGAGACAAAGGTTGCAGTTTTTCGTGGAGCGGAACGCGGGAAAATCGTGGACGAAGGATCGCAACGCAACGCGCAGGCAGAAAGCATCGGCCATTGAAATTACCGCGAGCGAAGCTCGTAATTCGTGCGTCGTTAGGCTTTAACGAGATCACCGGCGGCGCTTTCTCGACGAAACGATTGCGACAACGCGCGGAACGGCGCAACAATGAAAAACCCTTCGGCGAGGAAAATTCACGGGGAGAATTGGAACGAGAGAAAAATAAAGACGCGTAACGAGCCTTTTCTTCCAACGTCCCGCGCTACTAATTAGCCTATCTTTGGCAACTTGGCGTGTTTGAAACACGTTCGAGCGTGTTCGAACGACGCTCGTAATTTACGGCGGGTGTGTCACAACATTCAGCCATATGCATGAGTTACGAGGTGAAATTAATTCTGCTCTGTAAGAGCTTGCAGGACAGTGGAGAGAAACCTTCGCGAGTCGACAAAATCGAATGTCAGTAGCTACGTAAGATGCGTTTTATGGCGTTCAGAAATTCTTTTCCTTTACGTACTTGCTTGACGCGTAATCCATCATAGACGCTTATAACCAGTTGTCCTTTTCAGCGCTAATTTGCACGTTGATCGAGCTCGTGATTTTAACGAAATCGATCGTGACGTGACCGTAATAGTTTCGAGAAATAGTCCCGTTCCCTTCGACGATAATGCATGGTTGATCTCAGCTAAGTAGCTACTCCTACCTGAACACGGTGGTTTCTGGTCATTGGTATAATCATCGTCTTCGTCATCGTAGGAACTTTATGTCATTTTCAACGCATTAAACGTTTGAACACTTCGCGTGTTAAGTATTCTGTCAGAGACTTCCAGATTCGTAATAGTTATATTCCAATCAGATTCCATAATTATTCTGCTTCAAGACTAAGGAACTTTTATTTATAAAAATTTTCCTTGGTTATATTTTTAAGCACTACAGTGATTTTCAAATAACGATGATCTTCTTTTGCTGCTCGTATCATTTCTGGTAAATAGTTTTCTTCCTACGGAATCTTTTCTTTAATTCTAATTTCGAGGATTAATAAAGGAATATAAAGAAGTCGCAGAGACTAGATACAATTACAATTTTGACCGCTTTCATTGAAATTTGTGAACGATATATAATCGCGGAAGAAATTATCCTTCGCATTGAATCGATCGCGAGTGAACGTCGCTGAGAGGTCGTCGACATGATATCCGATCGAGAACGATCATTATGAATCGAAAAAGACAATCCTGCGAGACGCGGTGTGTCAGTGAGACGGTCATTTAAATACAATGACCTGGAAGTAGTGTAACGAAGAAATTCGTTACGAGGTATCGATCGATGAAATCATTCATTCCTTTCTCGCGACGTTGGTCATAAACTAGCGAAAAGTTGCAGCTTAAATATTTCGTTGTAAATGGCACCGTAAGAAAAATCAGTCAACCAGCCTCGTTACGCGATTTGAAGAGAGTTTCTTTGTTATTCGAGCTTCTTTTACATCTTATATACATTTCTACGCAATCGTGATTGCGTCGCCTTCTTTCTTCCTGTTTTCCTGTTTCCTTTTGCCGATCGTCGATTTCGAGACAAACGATACTTGGAGTCGCGCGTAATCCTGGTTATTCCGATACGACAGCACATTATGTAAAGAGAACTCAATCCCTCATGGGAATATGTTCTTTTATGACGGTGAAGTTTCTACGGAGAATCGTCGATATGAGACATTTTGACGAGGAACATTCGCGAATCTTGCGTAACAGGGTGTCCGAGTATCGAGGATTCTCGTGGACGAAGCGCGGTAACCAGTGGCCATAGACTTTTGAAAATTTGTTTATACGTTGCCAGCTTCGAGTTTCAGATGCTTGCACCACTGACCAATGGAGTTAAGAAAGTATAATTAACACGGAAAACGAGATATAGTGGATTTTAATTTAAATGTAAATTGAAATCTTGATATAGGTAATTTTACCAGGTTGTAAATTTTGGCTGTTATTAGTATTTCTATTATTTCATTTTCTTTATAGCTCCGGTCGTTCGCTCGATCTTTTATATCGCGAAACCGATTAGGTAGTTTAAAAACATTTCTGCTTTCTAAATTGATTTAGTTAAATCAATTTAGTACAGTAGAGAAATTCTTCGTTGCTGTTGCATCTTGATGGATAAACACGTCATTCTGCGTATTAAATAAACAAAGACACGAGACATTTCGTCGAAGTGAACGTCGGAGAAGCATAAGAAAGCAGAGGGTCGATTTCACGAAAGTGAAAAGTGTTCGTAGTCGACATCGAGCGGCATGATATAACGACTTTTTGAAAAGTCATTTGGATGCAGGCCACGGTGCAGCCCGCTTCCGGTTCCTTCGAGAACGGGCCACGCCTCTCGTGGGAATCGACCGGACGAGCAAAAATATTTCGGTATGCCCCCGTTGCAATTTATATCGGTCTCACAATTTCCGGTGTCAGCGAAATCGCCACTTTCCTGCACCAGCCGATGATATTTCACAACGCGGGATGCTGGTTGCTCGATTCCGCGTATTTAACGTCTTGTCCTACTCCCACCGATCGTATGCACGTCATACTCCTATGAGAAAATTTATGCGCAAATAAAGCGTAAACAACAAATTACGGTATGACATGGAAGAAAAGAGGAACTTTGCAAAATTTTACTAAACTTGGAACGTCAAGAATCTTCGCAGCTATGTTACCATAGAGATCCTTCGAATCCTTCATTTTCCTTTTAAATCTCGATCAAGCGATGCTTCTCTGTTTTTTCCCCAATTTAACATCAGACTCTCGGTAGCTCCATTATCTTGCGAGTTATCGCGGATTCGTGCGGTTCCACGCGCAAACCGTGTCGAATAATTTCCAGTCTCTTTTACACGGTAGAATCGAGTCACGAGTGTACTACCGTGGTTCTGCGTTTTAAGGTGATCTTTGACACCGGTGTGGGAAACGCGTGTCATTTGACTAAAGAGGTTATCGGTTTTGCACGATAGGCGACCGCTGTTATTTGCTCGTTGCCTGATAGAGACCTTGACAGGCCCACAATGGGGTATTGAGTGCGCCAACACTTGACCGAGTGCGGTCGAAACAGTTCGTGGCAATTGTTTCCATTATTATCGGAAAATACCGCGATTTTTCTCGTGAACGCTACGATCGATTGCTTAATACTTTCATACGTACGACTGACCGTTTTTTCAACGTAAAGGTGATCAGAACTATCGATGTTTCAGTAATTTGTCAGATTAACCTCTTTATTTGCAAGAGAAGCTAATATTCTTAATTTTATTACTCCTTAATTTCTATATCGAATATCTCTGATTTGATCTACTAAGTATGATATTATTATTTAGTATAAATTATTATGTTCGTTTCATAGAGGAGAAGGTTAGCTATTTAAAAGCATATTAAAAGCGTATTTTAAGAGGAAAATTACTTTTTTCATTGGATCGAATCGGTAGATATTTAAACGAAATTTGTGCCACGAGTGTGACTCGATCCCACAAAACAAAGGATTGATCCGACGCAGCTTGCTTTTGAAACGCGAAAATTAATCGTTGCACCGGCCCCAAGGCCGGGCTATCCATTTCCATGAATTTTAATCGATTTCTACTCAATCAGATCCATAAACTGTAGATCGAGTACACCACAGGGTTATGCAACTTGGACGAATTGGTCAATCGTATAAAGTGCAGTAGAGATCGTATCGTCTGTAATCCTTGAATTTCAATAATCGAAAATGTAATTGCGATTTCGAGGCACGTTTTATAACACATTCTCCATTACACGTGTTTACGTATAAATTATCCGCGATTTTCAAATTGTGCGGTTACTGTTTTCCGTTCGCTTACGTAGACTACAATTCTTTATCCGTTGATCGGTAATTATAGCTGTCGCGATCGTTTTTAAGTGCTTGTAAAGACAGAGTAAGAATCAATGTCCCATTAAGTGCATCCTACGTAACGGCAAGATGGTTATTTCGATGAAATCGTTTAAAATTTAAAATACCTGTCCCACTAAGATTCATCTTGCGTGAATAACAAAGACCAATTACCTCGTTCTGTACGACTCGGCTGTCGTAGTCTGCGAAAAACTGTTGTACTCCTAATCGATTACTCGAGCGATGTTCAAAAATAGAGGAAAAGGAGAAACAACATTTCTATAAGTATACTTCGTGGAAAATAGAAATTAATACGCTCTCCCTCTCAAACATATTTCGACAAGCAACAAAATTCACTATTTGCTGATATTTATTGGGAAAAGCAAATTATTCGATAAATTAATACCTGTTATGCTAATTATGCTACCGATACTTCTCATATAGTACATCTTCCCACAGTGTCGCTATTAATTCTCTGGATAATGTGACATTAAACTAGAAAAAAAAAAAATATAAAAATTGAAAAGGAAAGAAATATTTGCCAATCGTGAAGAATAACTTTCAGAAAGTGACGGTTACATCGAGAAATCTTTTCCCTGAAATATATCGCTTCCTTCTTCTTACTTCTCCTGCTTTTCCTTCCTGCGTCTTTCATTTTGGTTCTCTCTCGGTCGAGAGTAAAGTTACACGGCTTGTAAAACGGAAGTGCAACGCGTAACAAGCCGAGTTTCTTCATGTAACTGCGTGTACGCGACACACGCGCGTTTTTACGCGGCGCAATCGGTTTCGTAACAGCGTCTACAAACGCGAGAGCCGGAGATCGTCCTTCGATTACAGGAAGTCGGGCCTTTGGACGGTTACTCGGCTGATTTTGATCTATCGATCGCCCGGACGCGGCGCCAGCGTCCGTTTTGCGAAAGAAAACTGTTTTTCCGCTCGTGAAACGTTCTATTATCAGATGTTTTTCTTTCGATAAAAAAAAAAAAAAATTAATTATCAGTTGCACAGAATTAAACAGAGAAAATGACTATAATATTGGCAGCATGTGTAGCGAGAGAAAATTAGCCAGTACGGGTCGTTTGACACCAAATTGAACAATCGTCGCGTGAATAATTTAATGAATTTCGTTGAGTGATTCACCAGCTGCGACGAACGAAATTAAATTCCGAAAATAATTCACGAATGCAACGGTAGAGTATTTATGAATTTAGACGAAACGATCGTCGCTAGAAACGGAAAAGTATCTCAGCTGGCTACTTGCGCAATTGAACGTTTTTACAGCGGCCGGTGAACGCGCATTACGCTCCTCCTAAACAGATAATTTCACTGCATCAGTTGCAGATCCTCCCAAGCGATAGAAACGATTTATTACCGCGAGCTGCACGTTCCGACGGTTGTATCGCTTTTAATTGCTCGTTTCTTGAGATTTCTTCATTCGCTACTTAGGGAGAAACGAAAGCAGCTACGCATCGCCGCGTGCCATCGTTTAACCCTTTGTAACCACAGGTTTATTTGATAAGAAAGTAAAACGATACGATTAATCTAGACGTTTCATTTCGTCTTTCTTTGCTTCTTCTTCATGTCCGATCCCTTTACATATTTTCTTCCCAAATTTTGAAATACTTTGTTTATGAACGTTCCAAGTAAGTAAATTTTCAAAAATGACGTCTGTAATTCCCATTTTCTTCGAGTTCTTCCTTCCTTCCAGGTGACTGAATATATTTTCTGATCGAATCGTGAATTTTTGTTAAATCGATGGTCGCATGTGTCGAGTTAAATTCGCTAACGCGGAATTTAGAATCAAGATACAAATACCAAATTGGCAACCGAAGTTGCGCAACTGAACAAAGGTTCCTCTCTCGTTGACCTAGATCACGCAGCCTACCAGAGATTGTCAAGGGACGCGATCGGATCGCTACGAGATCGATATAGTAGATCTCTTCCGATATATTCCATCTCTATGTACGCCCACGTGCATTATATTCTACTCGCTTATACAATATATACGTCAAGAGGTAACTCTATCCAAAGATCTTTCCAAGATTGTCCATTACGTCTCTTCGGCGGACCTTGAAAGTATCGCTCGTTCCTTTCAATCTCAGCCAATAATCCGGGGTTTCCTCATGTTCCTACTCTTATTAGGAATCTCAATCTGTCCGAGGTAACAGACACAGATAACGCCAGGACGAAAGTTCGGTGATCATCCGCGACGAGATGCAAATAAAAGATTTTCGATGAGGATTCCTCGCGTTGGAAAATAAAAGAAATATAATATAATAAAATAAAACAAACTCGACGATACGATAAATTATTACAGTCGAAGCCCGATAACTCGAACCTCTGTAGGTCGAAAATCTCTACAAGACCACAACTTTGCTCATTTTCTTTTGCTCTACCGCGAAGACCTCTGGAAATCGAAATAAAACTGACATTAGCTCGAATTATTTGTCACGCGTTCAGATGCATTATGTTACCTCTGTAACTGGAATTTACAATAGCCAGATCTCTAACAAGTGGAACCTGTATCGTCGTTGCCTTTGCAACTGAAAGTGTGCCTACAGCTATGCCACGTGTCACAAGATGTGAGAAACCGATCGTTAGGATTGTCTCAAGTAACATAAGACGACACAAGTCGTATCTCTACTTCATCGCACTTAGACCACGTGCATATCTTTAACTTATGCATTTATATATATCAAATGATAACATTTTCCGAGAAGGTGAAAATAATTGTACCTTCGTACAAAACTTCTTTATGTCGAATACTTTTCGAGTAAAAATTTCACATACAATCGAAACCTCTAGGACTTGAAAATTTTGATTCTTCCATTAAAGTTCGAGTTAGCGAGCTTCGTCTGTGTACAATATCCTCCCATAATTGCCGATTTTGTAATTTTTTTTGTACGGTTAAACGCTTAGGAACTGATGTATCGTGGGTTTCTTGTAAATCCTGAATAATTTATGATCAATGGACTCAGACTATTTATGTGTTTTTTTGGCATGTCATCCATCACAATTTTCGCGATAGCTCAAGAAATTGGTTTGTTCCGTGTTTCAAGGTGTTTGAACGCATAATTGATCAGCGATTACAAACTAGAAAAAGAAGAGCGTATCTCGTTATTATCTCCTTTCCATCTTTTTCTATTATTAATTATTACATCGTGCAATTTTTATCAATTTTTATAATCGAACATTCGTGTATCTGGATAATGAAAGTGAGCAATTTATAAAAGATGGAATTGATCAGTTTAATGGAAGCAGAAGATATCATTCGTTATTAGCGAAGCGACAGAATCAAATAATTTAAACGTGCAAACATGTTATTTCAATTTTATACGTGTTTCATGCAGATATTTTGCGATATAAAAAGAGAAGAACAACGTTCCTATAGGTCAGACTAAATATCAAAATGTTTTATTTGATTACGCTGACGATAGCTTCGAAGGAGGAAGCAGTTGATTTGCTGAAATAAAATTTCACAAATTCTCAAGTTCCTCCAATCCAAGGTTGATTGATTTAGATTGATTGAATCAGAATTTTCATTCTGTGACAAAGCATCGCGAGAAATGTCACAAACGAGCATATATTAAGCCAAGGTCTAGCAGATCGTCCAGATACTAATTCTGCCATTTTTTCTGAAATTTTTATTTCTCTAATTTAGATTCTCTGACGTCTTTTTACGATCATCTTAAAATCATAAGGAAACTTGATTAGTTTCAAGAAGCAAAAACTCGAAGATAGAATTCTTGAGAGATTCGATGATTCCAGTTTACAGCTTATTAGGTGCCTGTTAATTTTTCTTGCATTAGAACGACGTTTTATTTGCAATCTTTTTTTACAATCAATTTATTATATTTACTGGCGTTTTTGTAACGTATCTGTTATGTTTTACTATATTTCTATACGTTCTTTTCTACGTGTCTGCGTCATCCTCCTCTGTCACAAAAGAAACGATAGAACTTTCTTGTTTACGTAATACTTAACGTTTCTCGATTATGTGGAATTCACGCAACTCTTACATGTTATTTCGTCGTTTGCCTTTTAATCAAGTAAATAAACTAGTCGTTCAACTTAGTCGACATTTTATTCAGGGTTAATGCGTCGTTCAGAGCTTATGGCACAAAGAGTTCCAGCATTTCTGTACAAGCGTAATCTTGCTGCAATGCACGAGAAATTGGAGAACTAACTAATGTTACAGTGGACTACTTGATTTTTCGATTCTGATATAAGTTTTTCGCAATCGTTCGTCACGTAACCGATCGATGACACGGTTTTGTAAAAGTATAGCGTGTACTTTCGATCGTCCCATAAGACACTGTTCTATCCGCTTATCAACGCTATTAACGTTAGCCTCGACTAAATGATATAATATGTATTCATCAAGCAAGGACTTATTACAAAAGGAACACCAGATATCTCTTTTCTGTACAATCTAACACGCGTGTTTCGTTATCGTTAAATAATCTCAGGGAATGGAAGTATTTTGTAATATTTATTAAATATATATGTCATGAATGAAAGACTGTAGTTATTTCGACTAACACGTCTGAACTATTTTTAAAGCGAAATCGCAGAAGGAACAGGCCAGTCGAGTATCCATGCGAATATGTAAATAGGAAACTCGGCGTTAGCCTTGAATTTTAATCAGGTCAAAAAATCAGAACCCTTACGACAAAAAATTTGTCGGATGTCCCAAACCAATCCTCGTGTTCGCCGTCTGGCTTAACAGACAAAATTGGAATTCCTGATTTCATAGTCCGTTGACATTTATGAAAAATTATGGAAATCAAATTAGTTTCGGATGTCGATAACCAGCACGTTTTATTTAAAAGCGAGGAACACGTTCTTTACGCCTGTGGTACCTTGGAATATGTTAATCGCAGAATCTTACACAGAGTCCCATCTTTTTATCGATTTTATTTTATTCTTATTCATCGTTCGAGAGATTCCTTCCTTTCGCGATCTTTCGTTAGAAATATCCAAGAAGGTGAACTAGGTGGTTCCAATTTTTTTAAATATTCCTCTTACTTTCTCGAGAAGCGTGAATTTTAAACCGAACTTGTTATTAAATCGGCGTATAAATATACGAAAGTGCCCTCTTTCGAAATTCTGTCGAGAGAAAAATCCATGTTCTTACAGCTGTAAAATACAAAAATCTATGTTCTATCAGGTGGAACAAAGATCAAACGCGTTTCAAGTTACTACCGGGTTAGAGAAATATGTAATTTTGTATTGGACGACGGAGGATGTTGAGGAACGCAGACGATGTCTTTGTATCATCACGAGATAGATGGTAATGCGTAAAAGTCTTAGACCACCTACGCTGATTTTATGCTAGGTCACGAATATTGAAACACCTACTCGTTGCATGCTTGTTGGAAAGAAATAATAATATAATTAAAATATTGCATTACTTCGAATCGTATTTGTATGTGCAAAAGTTAAAAGATGAAAACTTTGTATAAAGGAGAAGATTTCCATTTCTATAATGGAACGATATATAGAATGAATTTTAAAAACGAAAGATAACGATACTTGTTAAAAAAAGATGAATATAGGAAAGAATCAGAAACTTCGCATATCGTAGTCTAATAACACGAAGTAACATGTACAACAACATTTCTAAAAGTAGAACATTTCTATGATAAATGATCGACAATTTTTGCACGATGTTGCGAATGTAGTGAAAACTACTTGCTATATATCTTCTCCATTCTCGAGCATTCCTTCCATAAAATGATCCAGCGATGATGGCCAGGGCATATGGCAGATGAAAAGGGAAAGTATGCTGTGTTTCGTAAAGCGGAACTTTTTCTATCGGTTAGTTAATCGTTATACTTCGACCTTATGGACTTTCTATGAACGAGGTAGTGTTAAAACTAACACGATTAGTCGGATCCTCACGAAATCGTTCAAACATCTTCTGTGCTATGTTCCTTTGTCAATCTTGTTAGTCCGAGTTACGTTACGCGTTCATGTTTTATGACGGTTTAACGCGGCCTTTGGCTGTCAAAGTGGCGCTCCTGCACTTCGTTTCGCTCTTTTTCTTTTCCACCTGCTTTCTTTTTTTCTGTCTTTTCCGCGCGGCCGTCCAATCAGACGTAAAACTGTTTCGCTAACGTTACTCGCGAGCAGGTACAAGAAGAAACGGACAGCGGTTACGTTCAATCTATTTATCATGTCGTTGAGAAAGTCGTTCGCTTTGTTGAGAATATTCTGGCAAACGGAGACGTTAAGTTCGCCTTTTACAACAGGCTATCGTTGTTTTTTTCTCGTTACCTAATACTCGCGCAACTGGTGCCGAATGTCTCAATATTGAATTTTGGTTCAACCCTTTATGGACTTGCGGTGCTTTGTAGTACCACCTGCACTAATATACTTCCTGCACTAATATACTACCAAACGTGCTTACAGGTAGATTACAACTTACAAGTACTATTCGACGACATGCGCTATCCGCTATATTACTTGGTTTTACTTAAAAAAAATCGTCGTTTCGCTTAAAACGATTCAAGTAATTAATATTAATATTATATTCGACGTTCTTGTCTCATAAACTCATGGTTAATATTCCATCAAAATACTCACCCCAAGATCCTGCCAGCTTCCGGGCTTCTGTAGAAATCGCATCTGTGCAGAGGTCTCCTGGGATCGTCTACGTTCCTCTGTCCAGCCGCTTCGCATAATGCTCGATAGAGTTGAAACTGAAGGACCCCTGCCACAAAGTTCCTGCGAAACATAAGAGAAAATGAACTTAACGTACGTGGTGCAATCTCCTTGTGACAAATTTCATATTTAAATGCGCATCAGCGTATCGACACCGATCGACTGAGAAAAATTTCTCAGAGAACTTTCGCCAACAACAAATCCACGGTACGGCGGAGACGAATCAAAAATTATCAAATAGATATTCAGAAGTAAGTAAGAATTGAGAGGTGATCGTGAGCAGATTAATTGACGAAGCGTTTAACGACCTCAACTGTGGCGACTTTTTGCGAACCACGAAGAAACCGTGACGTCTCCTTCAAGGTCAATGTCAACAAGGTCGATTTGCCGCTTAGGATTCCTTTCAACGATTCCGCGAAAGGTCGTGCTTGTTCTTTCTCGGATAGATCTTCTCTCGGAGAAGTAACGCGATGAAAGTGAAAAAGAAGGAAGATGGAAAGAACACAGAGGGAGAGAGAGAAAAAGAAAGAGACACGTTTCACAGAGACTCTTCATCGACGACGACCTTTACGTAATAAACGCGGGGACTATCCTTCGCGGATCGTTGTTACGCTCTTGTTCGTCTACTTTCCATCGAAAAGAGGCTGCCTCGTGGCCTCTCGGAGGAAATTATTACGACCGCGATCGCGAAAGTAAGGAATGTCGCCAGGCCGATCCTCGATTGGAGCGTCGATAGTTTCATAACGATCCGTAATTACGCTGTGGTTGTTTTATGACCGAGATTTTTGGTTTCACTTTCGCGCGACGAATTCTTACTTTCGTCAGTGCGCACGTTAAATGCTTTTTTTCGTCGATAACCTACTTGCTTTTTTTCGTAGAAACGAGCTTTTGTAGAAATGAGTTGAAAGCGAGCCCGTCGCAAGTTAAACTGTTCAAAACCTGTACGCTTTTTGTTTTTATACAAGCACATAGTTAACGTTGAAATTTTCAAAGAACATTTCATAAGAAAATGTATTTCTCACCGATGTAATCACGCGACATATTGTAACGTTTTAAATCACTGTCCGCCTCCGTTCGTCTCTCGTGATTATACATGCGAGCGGCAGTACCAATCTGAATAATCAGGTAACAAGGATAACAGGGAGTCGATGGCAAAGGATGATGCTAATCTTGAATTCTACAAGGTATAGCGAGCGAGATATCGATTTTTCAGCGAATCACGAAGGTTAGGCCATATCTTCGAAGTCCAAGGTTTCTCCGAAAGTTTCTTTCGCCTAAATTTCATCCTTGATCGTCGTTTTGTTAGTGAAAGAGACAAAAAAAAAAAAAAAAAAAAAAAAGGAAAGAAACCCAAGGTGGCTATTACGATTGATATCATCGAACGTAACTAAGAGAGGTGAAATTGGACGGGATAAAAAAGTCTGTCGGACGGTTACGCAGCAGCGAGAATACGCGTATTCTGGCGAATTTTTATCCGTTAATCTTTGAGCTTCTGCCCACGTGCTTGGTTCAAGATAGAAATCGACGATAGGCCGTAAAGATCGAAGCTCCATCTCGAGGCGAGGAAAACGACGGTAATTGAATTCAAGGAGAAGCCTTCGTTGTGAGTGGCAGGGCTAGTGATTTACAAGCGACAGTTCGTTTCGATCATTTTAGTCAAATCGATCCAAAGACCGGCAGAAACGTCGATCTCCGATATTTCCATCTAACGTTAGATAATAATTCGAATGCTGTCAAATGGATTTGACTTTCAAATCCTGCTCCTCGTAGATTCCTCTCAAGATTTTATTTTTCTAGCGGTCGAACGGCGAAATGAAATCTCGCCTTAACTCATATTCTTATTAATATAACACCTCGATTTAACGCGCGTGATTTATTATAAATAAAGCCAATTCTCGATCGTTTATATACTGCCCACATTTCGACCATCAATTTCCCTTCGATCGAATGTAAATCGTGCGCACGGTAATCGCGAGAATCTCGCCATGTACAGTCGTTACGTAACGATCCAACGATCTCGCGAGTGGTCAGCATCGATTGTATATTATACATTCCTAACGACCATCGTGCGAGTAGGCGTTGTGTGTGTGTGTGTATGTTACAAAATATTTGGTGAGAAGAGAATTTGCAAATTTTAATAGCAATGCGAGACATTTTATAAGATATAACACGTGTATATTCGTAGTTTAAAGATTAAAACGTTTCAAGGATTCGATTTCTTGTCTTCGTGTCCGATCTTACGTAGAAATGTATTCCTATCGATCAATCGTATGTATATAAAATTGCGAATACTATGGAGAGTTAATTATCTCATGAAATATCGTATCAAGTACCTTACAGTGTATCAAGGTATATAGCTTTTAACTGAGAAATCCTACGTAGAACTTTTATTTTTTCAAGACGTACACGTTCGGTACGCAACTAAACGTTTGCATGGAAATTGTCGGTAAATTTCAGCTATCCGAACGTCGCTCGTCGGCTCCTATTATCGCAATTAATAAGAGTTGTTCGGGGCATATGAATTAAAGGAGGAAACAAAATTGAAACATCGTTAATTACGAGAATAAAAGTAAAAAATGAATCACGTTATTTCTTACTTTCTTCCTCTTCTATAGAAAAAATGCTAGAAGCGGTTTCAGATTTTTAATCGGTAGCAGCAGAAAACGGAACCGGGGACAAACTATGAAAAGAGAGGGAAATCGTGACGTAGGACCGCGTGTCTCATGAAAGAGAGCAATGGTTGCACCCACGAGATTGGCGGCGGATAAATCCTTACGGGTGAGCACCTACGGCTTGGTGCACACGTAACCGTCGAGGTTACCGTCGAGAGAGGAAGGACGAAAACGGAACGGTAAAACAGGGAGAAAGGGAAGAGGAGTTGGAACGTGTTGCACCGATTCGATTATCGTCTACCGGCGACGATTATGTCCGGTTGGAAAAAAGAGGATAATATTCGTCGAATTGGGCCAGTTGCGCAAATTTCATGTACCGCAATAGTATCGAGTTCTATGTAGAGACTTAAGAAATAGTATTGAAACGTCGATCGAAATAGAAAGAACCCTTTGTGTTCGATACTTCGTCGATTAATTGCGTTCTATGGAGATTACAAATGAGGTTGAGGTTTAGAATAAGAGAAGAAATATATAGGAGATGCGACTATTAAAGAGAGATATTTTCGACGCGTCAACAGGTTGGTATGCGAATTACGCACAGTCGGAAGTTGGGGCGAAACTACGGAGAAAGGAACGAGCGCGGATGCAACGTGACAGAGAGATTTTTGTATACGAGACATTTAACACGTTACGTCAGATGCACGAGTATTACGTTCCAAAATTTTCCCCTTATGTTTCTCTTTCGAATATAAATGTCGCTAATAAAGCAATTAGGATTTCACAGGCGAGACGAAACGTATAAATCGGGAACTAATTTTCTTTTTTTATGCAAAATATTATTGCGACTAAAATATTGTTACGAGACAAGGTTGAACGGAGGAAGAATTTAGCGCAAGAATTTCGATTCATCGAGGATACCAGGACGATCCAATGGAGACAGAATAGAAATAATATGAATAAAGTAATGAAGATATTACTACCTTTGAAAACTACAACATAGAATTGTAGGTAAAGGATCAATTCTGTTAATACAAATATGTATTCCCATGATCGAGAATCGTATTAAAAACGAAAGTAGAAAAAATTAGCTTTTTGTTCTAAAGCAGCACGATGTCAGGATCGATATCAGAAATCCACCGATCTACTTCTGTTCAAACTCACCAAGAATAAAGTAATTACGATATCGGAGAAATTCAGCTGTCACGTAATTCACATATAATAGATCGGTCTTAAAGCGCTTAAACAGCAGCCTGTCCTAACCTGTCCAACCAACAATTCAAACTCACCGGGAATTCCGCGAATCTCCATCTTCGAAAAAAAATCTAATAATAAATGTCACAGCTACATCAGGTATCTAGCACTGGAAACGACTCATACGCATATCGGGGTACCGATGTCGGGTATCCGCATAATAGTGGAATCCACGGTGGTCAACAGTGGGGATGCCCCGGACGACGAAGAAAACGAAACTGTTGCCTAAGGAGAGGGACGTTTCGGAGTGGCGTGGGGAGGTGACTCGTGTGTCTCCCAAAGGGGAGTGGTAGCCGATCGTGGTCGTTCTACGCGAACAAAGAGGTGTAACGAGGGGGGTACGGTGTGTTGGGCCCGGGTGGCGAAGGCGAAAGTATGCCGTGTATATAAGGCGACGAACCAACGGCAATCAGCATCCAGTTCACTTCTGGACGCACCTGGAATATCTCGAGAGCAAAAATGAGAATCCTGGTACGTGAGTGACACGACGAAGGGGAACGATTGTCGGCCCCTGTCCGAGAAACCGGCGACCGGAACAACGGGGTCGAGTAGTGACCAGAAAGATACGTTTACGCGTTCACGTCGCGCAGTGAATGATTTCTATCTCGAGCTGGTTCTGTAGTTTCCGTATCGGGACGTTGCTTTCCAGCAAATTGATTGTAACTTATTTGTACTTCCAAGAACCGTAACGTCGATTCGTAGATTCGCGCACAGTGATCTCGTTGCGATAGAATCCGATCCAGCTTCTGGGGATTCCCTGAAAATCCCAGTAATCGCGACTCAGCCGGTGTCTTTTGGTCTAGAAACTCGAAATCGTTCGTACGATCCGTTTACAACCGGTCTCTCGAATCGCTTTCGTTTTCATAGCCGGTCTAGTCGACTATGTGATCCGGCCTTCGACCAAATACTAACGTTCCGATGTGGTTTTCTAGGTTTACACGACAGCGATCGCCCTGTTGGTTTCGTCCACGTGGGCCGAGGAGAAGACGTCTGAGAAAGCAGAAGCTTCGGTGGAAGACAATTCTACGAAAAAACAAGAGAAACGCGGCCTGTTGGGTCTCGGTTACGGTTACAGCTACGACGGTGGTTATGACATCGGATCTGGTGGACACAGTGGTCTGGAATTAAGCGGCAGCGGCTATGGCGGTGGCTATGGTGGCTACGATGGTGGACACGAACACATCAAGACCGTGACTGTTGTTAAGAACGTAGCTGTTCCATATCCCGTGGAGAAACACGTGCCTTACCCCGTGGAGAAACCCTACCCAGTCCCTGTGAAAGTTCCAGTACCGCAACCATACCCGGTGGAAAAGCCTTATCCAGTCAAGGTCCTCGTCAAGGTTCCAGTACACGTACCACAACCGTACCCCGTGGAAAAGAAGGTTCCATATCCGGTTCACGTACCCGTCGATCGCCCATACCCCGTCAAAGTTTTGGTTCCACAGCCTTACCCCGTGGAGAAACACGTACCATATCCGGTAAAGGTACCAGTGCCACAACCGTATCCAGTTGAGAAACCAGTCCCAGTGCCGGTCAAAGTTCCAGTCCATGTACCAGCCCCTTATCCAGTGGAAAAATTGGTTCCGGTGAAGGTTCCTGTTGATCGTCCGATCCACGTGCCAGTACTCAAACCCTACCCCGTGCACGTTGACAGGCCAGTACCCTATCCAGTGGAAAAACCAGTGCCAGTCGCAGTCAAAGTACCAGTCGACAGACCGTATCCAGTCCCGGTAGAGAAGCCAGTCGCTGTCCCGGTAAAGGTACCGGTACCACAGCCCTATCCAGTCGAGAAGCCAGTACCTTACCCCGTGGATCGGCCGGTGCCGGTGGAAGTTAAGGTTCCAGTAGACAGACCGTATCCAGTTCACATCGAGAAACCGGTGCCCTACCCGGTTGAGAAACCTGTTCCGTACCCAGTTAAAGTACCAGTAGCAGTTTCGGTACATGACGTTGGTTACAGCAGCGAGTGGGCGGGTGGCCACGGTTATCATTAACTTCGTTCCAGTCGCGTTTGTTCCAGCTTGATTACCATTCGAGCGATCTTTCGGATGGTAATCACGTGCCGGCGACATCGAGCAATCGACGAGCAGCTTTAGGAAAATAGAGGAGAGAAAAGAAGAAATGAAATTGACGAGAGTCGGAAGGGAACGGTACTCGATGGCACGCGTCTATTCACGTATTTCTTCTTGTACCTGGATCGCGACAGGGGTGAGCCGCGAGTCTAACGAACACATCGCGCCGCTCCAGAGACCGGTTCCTCCGAGGTCGATCGTAACAAACCCCGCAAACATGGCGACACAAGTCATGGATACGAAGAAATCGAGAGATTCATAGTTGGAGCCCGTCTTTGGCGATCTTCGACCAACAGCTCGCTTATCTCACCTTCTTTTTTTTTTCTACCGAAATAGCAGAATACATGTATTTTTGTACGAATTATAAATATTAATAACCTAAATAATATCGAACGGTGTGTTGTTTCACGCTCGATACGACCTTCCCTCGGATTCCTTCGACCGACGCGACGTCACGACTAGTTTAACAATTTCCACTTTCGTTTTCCGCGTGCTCGATTCACCGACGTCTCTCGCCGTTCCTATTCATTAACTATTCTACAACGATATTTATCATCGACGATCTCAAAAACAATTTCACGTTCTCTGTCGATCGATAGTCCTCGAATCGTCGATATTATTACAAGGCTGTGGGAGAATCCGTGTCACGATCGGATGCTCGCTTTCCACGTGCTTCGATCGAAGGGACAGAGTTTGCGAATTCGCGAGTTTCACTTTCTATTTGAAACTTTCTTCCAATAGTCCGACCGACCATGCGTGCAGGTGCACGGAGGATTCGCGTGCTCTATCGACGACACGCTAAACTGGATGGCAGAGCCACGACCCACTTCTCTCGCTGCCAACACGGGCCTGCCAAATCGATGCTCTTGATCGCCCCTTACCGTCAACGTGTCCTCGTAATTTGCACCGATATACAGCTCGTTGTTCTTTGACCCATATCCACTTTCCACGGAATTACCGGAATACTCGGGAAAAGATTCGTGAAAAGGCGATCTTATCGATTTTCGCCTTTCTTTCGTCTTATATCGAACGTATTATTTTTCCCTCTTTTTATTAGCAATTCCCAGTGGCTCTGAATTTTCGAGCGAGCCTGACAATTTCTGCGCGTATGTCAGTCTTGAACAATACCGCCAAAGGGAAAGCGATTATTGACAAGGCGTACAAGTTCGATGGAAGCACCGGAAACTTTAGCAACGATTCAACAGTAACCTTTAATTATCTTCGTTGCGCGTTCGTTAAGCAACCCCGATGGATTCTTCGGCTATATACGATTTCAATGTACGCGTGCCTTGTGCGAACTCCTCGAAAAAGCAGCAGCATTATTTTAATTAAAGAAACTCGCGCACGTGACTCTCTGTTCGTTGGAATCGTTAATTGATGTCGCGTCGTTAGCTCGGGCCTGAAGTAGCCGAGTATGTCGACGGATCACGCCCACGACTTATTTCATTCTCCCACGTTGACGTTTGCAATTCAGTAGCAAGCAGAAAAATAAATAAGCAAGAGAGAAAATTTAAACGAACAAACCGAAAGTGGAAATGAACAAAAAAGAAAAAAAAAACGTAAAAAAACGTATCGAGAATATAAATAAAGAAATATTTTCTCCTTGCAAGGTCACGGTAAACGAAAGTCGAATTTCCATGTTCAATTTTTTCGTGTAACGATATTCATGATATACAATGAGTTTGACTTTTGCGCTTCGACCCACTTCGACCGTGCCCAAGCAGTCACTTGACTCACGAATCACACGCTTCGTGCTCGTCCATCGAACAAGCCGGCAACTCTTATGCAATCGAACCGCACGCGACTTCCACCGAGGCTGAAAGTGAGAGAGGCCTCCCCTTCGTACGAAAGATAGTCATGGGAGAGAAACTCACCGCTTCGTGTCCGACCGGAACAGTCCTAATCTCCTTTCGCGACTTTTGACAGGGCAAAGAGCGTTTCTACTTGCATCTAGGTCTTTGTACCTTGGTTCCTGTGGTGTTCTCTTTCATTTCTTTTTTTAATTAGTGAAATTTTGGACAACTGGCATGTGCGTAACTTTTTCATTTTATTCCTTCCTTTATTTTATTATCATAAGTATATATCGATATAAATTTATACGTTAATTTTTTCTGATATTTCTAATTAGTGATTTCTTATTACGAACTAAATTTTCATTCCTGCAACGCTACTTGCGCATAGCTCGGTAGTTTCTTCAACTTTTATTCGTAGCGAGCGTCGGTAAAGAAGCCGTACGAATTTTACAATGATCGGTATATTCACTTTTGCGTGTTGGGAATTTGAGTAGTTAAAGAAAAAAGTTAAATTCGAGACTGAATCGCTAAATGAAAATAATATCCTGTTTTAAGTTCGCAGAGACAATCGAATCATTATATAAGAAAATTAAAATTAAGCAACTGTGGGAAACAATATCGACTGCAGTTACAGCACTTCATTCGAAATGATACTACCAGCGACACTACCGAATATTCGATAAATCGTATAATGACTAGATTTCAATTCGAGATAAATGGCGCTGTGACCGGAAATTTAAATTGAAATCTTTCTAAATCGCTGATCGTAATAGAACTTTAAAAGAGTGGAACGCCCGATAAATCGTCTTTAGCGCGGCACACAATTGCTATAAATAATAGTTCGTTAGTATACACCGTGTACGCATCAAAAGCGAAGACGGCCAATTATGCTAATGACGCGCTCTATGTAACGAAGCTGGATTCTTTTAATTAATCGAGATGGTTTTTCTCCATCAAGAGGTCTCGTTTGTAATCGGTCGCGTGACTCCGCCTCGTTATTCAATGGCTTATCCATTAAATAATCGTAATTAATACAATAAGGCCGATTTTACATATCGTTAGAGGGACTTCAATTTAATTATAGACATCGTAATGATTTCAATAATTAATCAATTACAAGATACCCAAATTCGCAAATGCGCTGCATGAATGGAGTTTTCTCATGCTTAATAATTTTGATGGTAATGACCATTAAGGATAAAAAGAAAGTTATTTGCATATTGACTCCAGAATTTAGTTCTAGTAGTGTGCACTTTAAAAATTCAGATATCTGAAAGTGAAATTTTTATTTCTTAATTTCGATCGATTTCTTAATGACTTCTTCTTACAATTTTAACCTGTAATGCTCACGAGAGTATTCTAATATTTTGGCCTTTTTCACGAATATGTTATGCGTGTACGCAAAGAAGTGACGTAACGATGCAAAAATACGAATAAAAATTTCCTGGACACTAAAAAGTAATATAAAAATAAACAATTACGAAACGAACGCGTTCGAAACATTTTGATAACGATTTGCAGATTTCTCGAAATATTTTAAAACAGTTCCTCCATAATGCCCATATATGTATGTCTAAAAATTCTTTGAAACGTGTTTCGTGTCCGTATGAAAGAAGAAAACTATACTCTCTGCTGAGCGATACCAGTTGTCAGTAACAACGTGCATGGAAAAAATTTGCATGGTGTATTAAGCATGACAGAAACGCTACCAAAAAGCAGAAAAGGATCAGAATTCATTCACGGTCCCGTGATTATCGCGTGTACGCCGAGAAATTCCCATAAAACGGTCTCAGTTAACGCGATTCCATATTTTCTCCGCGGCCAATGTTCCCCTTTTTCGATTACGTGTATCTTTGCGAAGAACTGTCCACCATTTGCTCGATTATGGCCACAACCGCGGCACAGTTTCCATCGACATAGTCCATGACCGTGAATGTCTTGCACGGTTTGTCGCTTACATCTTTCCGGTTGGTATCCGGAAGGCCATAAATGTTAGAACTTGATTCGTTTAATTTCTCTGCTTACATATGCTGGATCTGACATTTGTTAGCAGTCAGTATCTTCTATTAGCGTTACAGAATAATAGGATATTTGGAAAATTTTAGCACCGCGTGTAAAACAAATTTCAATCTGTTTAGATTATTCGAGATAAAGTCGTGTATATGTAATCTCTGCAATTTTATTATTTCTATTATTTAGAATTATTGTTTCTTGAAATTACGATCTCAGTTTCAATTTTCCACCCTTTATTATCTTTAACTCGATATCTTCTGTTAGAAACGAAGAACCTGAAAAAATATGCTAAATTTATTAAGCACCGGTTTTGACTAGAAATCCCAAGCATATCACCCGAAGACTGCGAAAGTCAGGCGATCTTTCGCTTTCGTTCCGTGCGTGACTCGTATCGAGATCGGTTGCGGCCAGCATTCTCGATGGAATGCATTTCAAGGTCGTCGCAACAGGGAAAAACGTTGTCGCAAAAGGCGTGAAAACACCGACTGAACTTGACTGAAACTCGTTCACCAACATTCAGTGTCGCTCCATTTCTAGATGTTTGATTCTGTTCATTCTAGTTAAACAAGAGTTAGGTTCTTCGAATCGATAGCGCCTGACCGGGACGTTATCTGGACGAGTTTCACTCTCGACAAAAGACGCGAAAGCGAAGGCGCGTCCCCTCTTGGTGAATCCATCAACTTGTGCACACGCTCTGGATGGAGGAACGACTATATAAAAGATAGTAAATCGACAGAACTGATTTACTTCTGTCCAGTTTGGAACGTGCATCGCAAATTCTTCAAAATCCAGTAGAACCACGTAATTTACCTAGTAATTGTCTAGTTTGTAATTTTCTAGTTAGAATTTTCAATCCTACAGACACCAGGATCTTAATCTATACGATGGATTACATGGTACGTTCTGAAACAAGAGAGGAACGAGAAGAATGTCCAAATTTGCATCCAAGTGTCTGAATATCGTGTGATCATGTTAAAAAGTGAATTTCGAGAATGCTATAAATTTTGTAAAAAATTCATCTGTTCCACTTGTAGAGAAATACGGCAATCTTGTTGATATTCGCCGTGGCAACATCGTCTGGTCATCGTATTAATCGGAAACAAGTTTCGATTTCTGACAAATGTTATCAAACTATGAGTATACGGCCACGAGAGTACTTTAAACAAGAACGAAACTTTCCTGTTGCTGAAGAGAAAACGAGCGGTGCTTTGGAGAGGACAGATCGGAGACCAAGATCTACAAAGTCGATAGAAGAAACGTGTACGTAAATTTATCAGTTATAATATCTTCTTATAGTAAGCGCTTTGTAAGAAGTCCATTTTCATTAAAATAAAAACCTATAGCCGTGAGACTGCAAATTTTTCTTTTCCTCGTCTAGTATTTTTGCACAACACATTTTTTTTTATATAATATACCGATCGTTATACTATTTATATTTACACCAACGGTACATAAATGTTAATTAAACGAAATCGTTACAGACGATTCCTACAATGGGCCCTTGGAAGATCAGCAAGCAGAAGCGCAAAATCTCGAAGAAGTGGTAGTCAACAGCAACGATCTCTACATCCCAGAATCCAACGATATACCAGCCGGAGTACCCCGAGAGGGTCAAGTTCTAGGCCGTCACGTGCACGAGGACGTGCACAAGATGGTAACCGTGATAAAAAAAGTTGCAGTGCCCTATCCAGTCGAAAAAACGATACGATATCCCATCGTCAAGAACATACCGTACCCCATCAAAGTACCTGTACCACAACCTTACCCAGTCGTAAAGAAAATACCATACCCGGTAGAAGTCTTCGTCAAAGTTCCACTGAAGATACCTAAACCGGTACCAGTGATCAAAGAAGTACCTTATCCGGTCCAAGTACCAGTCAATCGTCCGGTACCTTTCAAGGTTTATATACCTGACCCCTTTCCAGTAGAGAAGAAAGTTCAGTATGAAGTTAAGGTACCAATACCCGAACCAATTCCTATCGAACGAAAAATTCCAGTAGCAATAAAAGTACCGGTACACGTGCCTCAACCGTATCCTATCGAAAAAGTGGTGCATTATCCTGTAAAAATCGAGGTGGAACAACCGATACCGATACCGGTATCTAAACCATATCCTGTGCTAGTTTCCAAGCCTGTCCCTTATCCCGTTGATAAACCAGTACCTGTACCTGTGACAGTTAAGGTACCAAGACCTGTACCTGTAACTGTTGATAAACCTATCCCTGTCAAAGTGAAGATTCCGGTACCAGCACCATATCCTGTGGAAAAGGAGGTACCTTATACCGTGGAAAAACCGGTGCCTGTGCTGGTGAAGGTACCAATCCATAGACCTATACCTGTCCACGTGACGAAACCTGTGCCTTACTCTGTTGAGAAGCCTGTTCCCTATGCTGTTAAAGTACCCGTTTCTGTACCAGTAGAAGAGGAAAAGGATGTGGACGAGGTTAAATATCACGATTGAAAGCGATGAACGTGAATAGCATGGTGAACGTTAGAGTAATCTTGTTTAGTTAGGGCGTCTCCTAGTGCGAAATTTGGAGTCAATGGTAATTGTTGAGTGGCTCTCTCCGTTTCTTTTTGTGTGTACAAATACCGTAAGTGGAATCGAAGAGTTATTTAGAGCTATTTAGAGTTACTAGAGTTATTTAGAAGTTAGATTGTGGATTTTTATTCATTTGTAGGAAATGTAAACGTATATTATATGTAAAAATATATAAAATATCTAAAGTATAGGCTCTTAAAGTGAGAGAAGGAGGGTCAGAAGGAAATTAATTTCTGTTTAGGTTCTCTATCTTCAATTTGTGGCCACAAGGATATGAAATTGTACAAATATTTGCAGTTTAACCAGTATTAACCAATTTCAAAGGAATTTCAGGAGAATTGGTTTTATTAAAAAGAATTCAAAGGTAGCGAATTTCAAAATTTCTATATCATTGATTATTAAACTTGAACTGCAACCTACATTCCCTGGAATCCATTTTCTGGTTCTGCATTTGCATATCGACAGAATAGTTTCTGCCGTAGTACATGCGCATTGATGCCATTAGTAATTATCGCTCTTTAAATAATTTCTATTTATGTAAAAGAAATATCGATATTACGATTCTTAGTTAATTTATTTCTATAAGTTTCCAATAAGATACCGTTCGAATATAAATTTGCAAACATATAAGGGCCGAAAACAACATTGGAATAATTTAGATAAAAGATACGATATATTTTTTACATAAATGCAACGAAATCCAAGATATCGATTTCCTTCCGGTCACGTTTGCCTTCGTTCCGATTAACTGCATTGATGTTCCTTGTTGATTCGTATGGAACTTCCACGACATAACTTCCGACCATGATCGAGACTTTCCTCGTAACTAATAGTAACGTCAGTAATACTCGACAGAAAATTACACAATTCTAACATGATTAAAATAAACGTAATAGTCGACCAAAGAATAATCGTAATCTCTTCTATTTACTCGAAAAATATTTCTCAAATTTCATTCCCAGAATGAAGCTTCGAAATTATGTGATTTTTATTTAAGAAAATTTAGTATCGCTATACGTACCGTAACATGATAATTGTAATCGTAATACGCTCATCTCAATTTCAGTAATTGAATTCGGGAACAACAGAATCAAGTTTCGTGACTTTCGTCGAAACTTTCTACGTTTCCTGTTTAGCTATGAATCTGTTTGATTGGAAAATTTTTCAACGTAAGACACGCAAAGTTGCGAACCAGAGAATATATTTAATCTGATTGTCGAGCCAGAGGAAGAAAGCGGCGCGATTTAAAATGGCAAGACTGCCACGAAGAACTTTTATACCGGTTTTCGTTTCACTTGTTCCAGACACGAGAAACTCAATGGCTCGTGTGATCGATGAAGATCTACGGTAAGAAAGAAACCTAAGGATGCGAGAAGGCTGACTGAGCGTACAAATGCAATATTACGAAAGGGACGACTAGTAACAAAAGATAGATTACTATAGTTGCAATTTTTGTTTGTAGCGAGTTCCGTGATAGAAATTCTGGAACGTTCGCTCCAGAGAATAGAAAAACGTGGCTTCGTAGTAGTTCAGGGTTCGCGTAGTTTTACGATTGCTTATAGAAAGTGGTCATTCGCTTTCATCCGACGAACGCAAATAGCGTTGCCTTCCTAGCGAGCTTTTCATCAGATTAATGAACTAGAACCTTTGTGTTGGTGCATCATAAATAGATTTTCATGGTTTTTGAAGTTGTGTAAATTTGTTATTTTCCTTCCACTTTTAATTTTTTTTAGTTTAGGATACGATTAGGTGACGGAAAGTTTAAATCGTTTTAGATAACGTCATTGAATAATTTAGTGACATGGGAAATAACTATTTCTGATACGTTACACAAAGAAATATATCGAATGATTGGAAGATTCCTGGTATTTTTTAACCGATCAAATGTCCAATTTTTAACGATTTATAGCTGCTGCAATGAATTCTAAAGAAATATATGTTTTATACACGCGTATATATTGAAAAATCATATCATATATGTAAAAGAAAATTTTCATCCTTAACACGATATGCAATGATACATCGAGAAAGATAAAAATATTTATTAGAAAAATCTTAGAAAATTGATGCAGCAGATTTATATGTTATGTTCTGAAAATATTAATATTTTCTAGTGCTAGTTCGAATTCTAGTTGACATCACAAATTTTTACGTTTAATTATACAATTAAAAATTAAAAGATAGAAATTTCACGCTTATTCGATTACAATTTAAGTATTTGTGAGTAATTAAAAAGGTATTCAAGCGATTGGTTATAGAAAATTCTTCCCTTCGATCGTAATTGCTTCCGTGAAAATAATATCCGGCAAAAATGTTCTAAAATTATTTCTCTGGAAATAAAACAGTTTTACGAGTCGAATAATAAATGCCTGTACGTTTCCGCTGGATCATTCCCATGAAAAACAATGACCGTTTAACAGTGGATAATTGTCACAAGCTGGATATCGCGAAGTCTATAAAGATTTAGCTGGTTGAACAGGCGAAAGTTGTCCACCGTGTATAAATAATACTGGAGCAGCATTCGTTTGGATTCAGTGCACCTTGATCTATCGCCGCGGCTAGGAAAAATCATGGGACGACTGGTTGGTATTTCGAATCTTCAACCTTTGAGTTTCATTAAGTAGATTCTTCCTTTTCCTCCTTTCGCGAATATTTTAACGGATCAAAGGTGAACTATATCATTTTATTTTTCTTTTGAAATTTTAATCGACATTTCAATTGCAAGTAGTACTAGAAAATACTAAATTCCAATTATTTTGATACTTTTTTTCATGAAAATCGATGTATACATCGAATCTCCTACTCATCTTGTATAAAACAATGATACACCCTGATTCGATAACATTTTCCAAAAATACGTTTTAAAAATGTTTTAAAAATGTTTTACTCTTTCTCCTAATCCATAAAAATTCAACGCTTTCAACTAATATTTATGGAATTTTCACACAGCAGCAAAGCATTATCGCGTTATTATGCTTCTCTATCATCCTAACTTGTTCTGCCACCCGAAAAGAGGACCTCGAAAGGGCAGCGGAGCTCGCTGTAGAAAAGGCCGCGGAAAGGGCAGCCGAAAGAGCAGTGGAAAAAGCGTTGGAAGGCGGAAATGTCACTACTGAATCAAAGAAAATTCGGGAATCTTACTCCAACACGCGAAAAGTTCCTTATCGCGAGGATTTCACTTACGAGAGTCATTCCTCGTCTTTAGAAGACGAAGGAGAACCAGAGGACGACACGGAGGACTGGGGGTACTCCAGAATATTCAGATCAAGGTCGTTTAAAGAATGGCCAAGTAGAATCAGAAATGAAGGTTGGAAAAGATTTCCAAGGAGCGATTTGTCTCTGCAACAAGTTTCAGCTTGGGAAAGGCCAAAAGTGTTAACAGTTGAGAAGAAGATTCCAGTACCTGTGACTGTAAAGAAAAAGGTACCATATTCTGTGTATAAACATATACCCTACGAGGTGAAGGTGCCGGTACCACACCCTTACACAGTTGAGAAAAAAGTACCATATCCTGTCAAAGTGTTCGTAAATGTACCTGTCGAGGTACCAGAGCCGTACACAGTGGAGAAAAAGGTACCATACGGAGTGAAGGTGGATCGGCCGGTACCGTACAAAGTGGAAATTCCAGTTCCCCAGCCGTACACCGTCGAGAAAAAGATACCGGTGGAGGTAAAGGTGCCGGTACCACAGCCGTACACCGTCGATAAGACAGTGCCCTACGAGGTCAAAGTACCGGTTAAGGTACCACAACCCTATGAAGTGGAGAAGAAGGTACCAGTACCAGTCAAGGTCGTCGTAAATCGACCTTATCCAGTCCCAATACCAAAACCGTACCTCATGGAGGTCGCTAAACCGTATCCAGTACCTGTGGCCAAACCGTACCCTGTTGAGATTAAGGTACCAGTCGATACACCTTTCCCTGTACCTGTGGAAAGACCGGTACCGATACCGATAAAGGTACCAGTGCCAAAACCGTATACTGTGGAGAGACCAATTAAAGTGGAGGTAAAGAAACCTTATCCAGTAGCAATCAAAGTACCGGTGGACAGACCGTATGAAGTGTATGTGACAAAGCCGGTACCAGTACCAGTAGAGAAACCATTCCCTTATTGGGTTCAAGTGCCAGTACCAGTGAATCTTGATTGGGACCAAGGTAGTTCTCATGGATGGAAGGACCGAGGAGATTCGAGGGAAGATGAGAAGAGTATAGAAGCTAATGATGTACGTAAAAAGAGAAATATTCGATCGAGACAGTAGAAGATCGAGTTGTGGATCGGGTGCATTGAATTTGTGATGAGTGATAAGTTAGGGATGACAAGGATCGTATAAGGATTATTATATATTGTTTAAAACAAGTAGAGGATCCTTTTTCGTGTCACTTTGATTTTTCTATTTTTTAAGGTAACGTTTTACCCTGTATAAAGATTATTCTTTTTGATAATCACTGAAATTGAATCACTTTTTGAGGAAATATTTAATTTATAAATCAAATTTTACTAACACTACGTGAAGAATTCAAGTAAGTGTATACCATGCAAAGAAAAATGTACATATTTTAATGCTGTTTAATTCAGTAAAACTGTTCATAGTAACGATCTTCTAGTTGTTTCGTGTAATGTAAAATGTATATTTTGACTGATTTCCAGCATCGTTGATTCTCCAAAAGCAAAGATGTTCAGGATTCTTATTTTTAGGAATAATTCTCATTTATAAGTTGATTTTCTGTTTAATGTAAATAAATATGCTTCTAATACTATACACTCTGGAAACCTTGTTTTCTTATCGGTCTTCGCATGTTTCTTTTCCATTAGATTAATTTCTCGCGAATAATTAAACGCATGACTGCAATTACTTGAGTTTCTCACGGAAAACTCGTTAACGCTTTAATCGATATGCATATTTCTCGAACTGTTCTGTTCCCCAAGAGTAGATTCTTTTTAAGGAAGTACTCGAAAAATTTCAATTACAAAGGATTAAAAATCATTCTTTTCTAAATTCACATTTTTATGTATTAAATTAAAGTTTAAATCAATCTTCTGAACTTGTAAAATTACTATCTAAACTGCTACTTCGCGAAAAGTAATGATTATCATGAAGAAATTACCTAATGATCAAGTAATATAAGATCGTGTTTAACTCTTCTCTTAAATGTAGTAATTTAACTTCCGGCTGTAGTAAAATATTCCTAGACGTCAATAACGATGTATAATTCATATATCTTTAATTGATGATGGTAATTTAGAAACTCACGATACTTTCACGCATCAAAAATCAGCAAATGTTTCATCTAATCTATCAATGATATCACCGTATTTATTCCTTGGCATTTATTACTTCTCCCTCATGCTATTTTACTTTTAAGACCGCATAATTACTATGTAAACTGGCGATTAAAAAGCAACGGTGCGTATAGTTTTCCATCTAACTATTCCAATCATTACCTTTCCAGTTTTAGGATTAACAGTCTAGCATATAGCAAATACAAAATGTGTAGTTTGACTTCCTCCATTTCGTAACCGTACAGCGTATACATTTTCAATTTACGTTTACCAAATGACCAACGAATTATGGGTGAGAACGTACAATATTATATTATAACATATGAAATGTTCGGTAGTATACGTTACGGAAACGAATAGAATTCGGTAAGACTCTCTTGTCTTACTCTCTCCAAGCGTAACGTGATTATCGTTTATCGACGCGATCGCGTTGCAGCGAGCTCAGGATCTACACGATCGATCTCTCGAGTCGGACGTAGCTTTATCCGCTACCGACACGAACTGTAGGTATATCTGTGGATCCCACCCGTCATACGTTCCGTATGTTCGGTGCTCCCTCCACCACCGCTTTTCATTTTTTTGTTAATTCTCCCACCGCGAGCCTTCTTCCTTCCTCACGCTCTCTTCGTTCGACGAAAGAGGATTTCGCCGCAGACCAGAGGATCTACAGGCGATGGAAATGTCGCGCGTCCTCTTACGGGAACCGGAAACAGAGGGGGCAATCGCCTTGGCGAGAAACTTTGAAGTATGACAGAGAGAAGGAGAAGGAGAGGAGCATTGGACTAAATATGAATTCGCCAATCCACTGGCGTAAAATAACAAGATCTTTCAGAATAGGCGAAATTTTAGAAGATTGTCAACAATAAGTGGCGTTGTATATCTTCCAAAACACGATTTACATCCTAAAGCTCCAATTTTGATAATCTCTCGTTGCCAATCATGAAATCCTCAAATATCTAATTTCTAGATTTAACTGTGAAATTCTCAGGTACCAGCATCGGGTCAAAACTAACGATAAGTAAGTACTTGACAATCGTTGAAAATTTTCGTAAAAAGAGAAGCTGAATCACTTGCTGCGGGTTCGTCTTAATGGAAGTCAATCGATGATGAGAACCAAGAAAAACAAGGAAATCTAACAGAACCGTTAGGCAAGCTGCATTTAGGATTCTAATCAGTCTACCGTGAACATCCTCTTTGTACGATAAAATTCAGCAAATACGTCAGTTAGTTATCGTGTTTCTCCCTAATGGGTCTTCGATTGCCTCTATAATCTTCACCATATTTGCACCACTGGTTTCACGTATTTTCCTACTGTTGGTTCTCTGTTATAGTCTGTGTAAGATGCAAGTATAGTTGCAATCTACGCTAAACTCGGTATCGTTTCGATGTAATCGATCGATTTAGAGATAGAGGTGCGAATCGAGGTAGGAGGGGAACTTGATAAACACTCGTACGTCTTCCGCGCAGTGAGCGTTTCCTTTCACCCTGGAAGAGAATCCGTGGTAGTAGCTACGCCAGTGCAACGGGTTATGGAAGCAAAGTTGCGGCCGGTTGAGATTTGAAAAAATGCTATAACGTCGCGCGCTTCGAACAAGCGGCCGGTCGCTCGCGCGCCACACGCGTGTGTTTCACTTTTCCGCGAACGTAGCGCGAACAGGGGGGCTCGCGATCGATCCATGGTCGGGGGAAAGCGGACTATAAAGTCGGTGGCATCTTGGGGGGAAGTATCCAGTAAAGTCTGGACTTCGCCCAGATATCGGAGTGCCTGTAAGACATGAAATTTTTGGTGAGTACCGACAATCAACTATCCTCGAGAATCAGAGAATCAACGTTGAACAGAATTATAAGATAGAGTCCTTTAAAAGCAAAGAACGTCGAATAAAATACTTGAATAGAATTCTTTAAAGGCGGAAATTTTGAAATCTTTAATTCTTCTAGACTATACTATTTATACGATATGATAAAGTTTCGAACTGTTTCGAACACAAAATTTATGAAAAAGATAGGATAGGAGTAACTATTTTATTTCAGATTCCTACGATATTGTTTGGCCTACTGGCCACAGCGGTGTGCGAGAAGGAAACCACGAAGAACGTGGCAGCTCAAGAATCTAACGTAGAAAAGAAGCAAGAGAAACGAGGACTCAGTCATCTCGAGGGAGGCATCGAAGGCGGTGACTACGGCGGAGGACATGAGATCGCTCTGTCGGGAGGCCATGGCGGTGGATACGAAGGAGGTGACTATGGTGGTGGCTACGGCGGTGGTTCTGGTGGAGGCTATGGTGGTGGCTACGACGAAGGTGGCAAAGTAAAGGAAGTCACGATCGTAAAGAGCGTGAAGGTACCCTATCCGGTCGAAAAGAAGGTTCACTATCCAGTAGAGAAAGAAATACCATACCCAGTCAAGGTCCCCGTGCCGCAACCGTACCCAGTGGAAAAGAAGATTCCGGTACCAGTAAAGGTTCTGGTTAAAGTACCGGTCCATATTCCACAACCCTATCCCGTGGAGAAGAAGATACCGTATCCTGTCCAAATACCCGTGGAAAGGCCAGTACCGTACAAAGTTTACGTGCCACAACCGTATCCAGTGGAGAAGAATGTACCTTACCCTGTGAAGGTACCTGTACCACAGCCGTACCCCATCGAGAAGCCTGTACCATACCCCGTGAAAGTCGTGGAACACGTTCCCCAACCATTCCCTGTCGACAAACCTGTACCATACCCTGTGAATGTGCCTATTGACCGACCTTATCCCGTTCACATCCCGAAACCGTACCCAGTTCCGGTTGAGAAGCCGGTACCAGTGCCCGTCGAGAAGGCTGTACCTTATCCAGTCAAGGTAGCCGTAGAGAGACCAGTCGGAGTTCCCGTAGAAAAGCCGGTACCTGTCGAAGTTAAGGTACCCATACCAGCGCCATACCCAGTGGAGAAACATGTACCGGTCCCTGTTGAAAAGCCTGTACCCTACGCGGTTAAAGTACCAGTCGAACGACCAGTAGCAGTTCAAGTTACGAAGCCAGTACCAGTGCCTGTCGCCAAACCTGTGCCCTATCCAGTTAAGGTACCTGTACCTGTGTCGGTGCACAGCCACGGAGGAGGTTATGAGTCTGGAGGTTACCAATCTGGAGGTTACGAATCCGGAGGTTATGAATCTGGTGGTGGCTATGAGTCTAGTTATGGAGGGCATTAGAAAAATTAAGATCGAAAGGTCGGCATTAACATCTGGTAATATCGGCTCGACCGCCCAAATAGTCGCGTCGCCTTGATTTCCCCTTTTTGGAAATTCCCTAGAATTCATTTTCGACGCGACGAGGGTATATTTATTTTAATTATTTCTTAAAAAATCATTTCACTGGGTTGAAGAACGATTTACAGAAAGAATGAGTTGCGAAGTGGACGCTAGTTTTTGGAAAAAAGCATTCTTCAACCAGTGATTCATTCTATTTAGATCCTAGTGTTTTGATATCCTTTGATACCTGAGTACCTAAGAATACACATATTGTACATGTACGATGTATTGTATAAAGATTCACGCGGCGTCCGTCAGCAGAGTGACTGATTTGAGCTCAGCTTGTCGGACGCCCATATACCATGTCTTTCGCTTCTTTCTAATAAAACCAAAGAACAAAAATCGAATTTCTTTCTATTGGTTGCTTCGTCTCCTAACCAAACTTCCAAAATACCATGAAAGTTAAACAAATTTTATGAGAATCCGTTTCAAAATTTCTCAAATATTCGCCAAAAACTAATTCTGAATTGAATCAAGACCGTTGATTACATTTTTATTCAACGGTTTCGTAACTGCCTTTTCCTTCTTAAGGAGAGCGTCCAACTCGGAAAATGCGATAGCATCGCCGAATCGACTTTCGCGATGCGCGGTAACGCAACGTTACGTCCGTAACAAATGGTTCCTGGAAAAGTTGGAAAGTAACCGGTCGGTGGGCAAGAACGATTGCTCGCGAATGCGTTAACACGGAAGCGATCTGATGATTAACGCAACAAAAAACTGGCCAACAATTAAGCTGGCCGTGGTCGAAGTAAGAGAAACTTTCATCGAACATGCATACGTAACGATGCCGATAGAAGAGCCGAAAAGTTTCAATAACTGTTTAAACAAAACCACGTGCTTCTTTGCAGAGGATCGTTAATACGGAGAAAGCCTCTTTCTCCCAATGTATCGATGATACTACGAGACGAAACGCAGTTGGCAACGAATTAAGAATGATCAGAAGTGAAATCGCGCCTTATGGTTTTCATAAAAGGAGAAATCTAATTGGTGGCGATGTACTTGCGCGTTTCGTTGATAAAATATTATTACGTTTAAGATATTTGACTCTTATTGTAATATGAGGTATGAATCATGGAGTTCGGTGATTACGTTTATCGGGAGCCACTCGAAGAGATCACTGATATTCTGATAACCTGTATCGATTGTAATCGATATATATATATATGTATATCTCGTTGATTCCAAATAAAATTTGATAAAATTCCACGATATTCGTATCTCTCTCTAACAATAGAAAATCAGATAATGAAGTTCAAAAGTGATACTTCTAATGAAGAAACTAAAAGGAATTGATATTATATTATCTGATACCTTGTCAATACACGCTGTGCGTTGTCGCTTTAAACTTGGCGGGTCTCAAGTAACTCGATCTTAGAAACTCAAAAATTAAGAACTTACCGAATATAAGGGATGTTCGCAGGAATGTGATATTTGGCGCCAGGATCGAAGTCATCCTCGGTTCTCAAAACAGGCGGCTTGATTCCAGCGTATTGTTCCATCAATCGATGCCAATGACAATTGTAGTCTTCCCTAGTGATGTAACCACGGAAGATGTCCCACCGCCATCTCTCCATCGCAATGCTGAATGGCAATATCACCAATTTGTCCATCGCCAAAGAGAACAGGTAATTAATATCCGCTGTAGGTTCATCGATAAACTTGGTACCCAAACCGAGGGTTTGTAGATGACGAGGAGTGGCGACACTGAGGGCAACGGCTTCACCCACTGTTTCGTGGAATCCTGTATAAACAAGCACGTTTTGCTTCTAGCGATAACCATGAGGGAAAGCGACAGGTGCATTAGACAGACAAATTGTCAACCAGTAAGTATCCTCCAGTCTCTTTTACTCCTCAACGATGAACGACGAGAGATTGTTCTTATTGAATCGTAACTTTCTTACAGCTCAATAACAATTTTATCCCGTGAGCAGGATTTTATCTGGCTTTCCAGTCGATCATTAGTAATTTTCTCATTAAACTACAGAGATAGGATTATTTGAGTCATCTAAGCTTCAAATTACAACTGAAAGTATTAACATTGAACAAAGTTATTTCCTTTTTATCAGTACAAGTTATCATATCCTCATAGAAAATGATGGTTATCGAGCTGTCAATGTAAGTATACGATACGTTTTACTATTCATCACGCTGCTACTAACGAGTCAAATAATCTATTCTCAAATGTAGATCGATTAAGAATGTTTCATAATCGAGTTTGGTAAATTACAAAATTACTGAAAAATTTCTTTGACTCGACTCAAATATCTGACCGACTCGAAATACCCTATTTTACTCTATCCTAAATCTATTTCAGGAATTGCCCGTGACCGTCAAATTTTCCATAATATCTATTCACTTAACATAGTCCGGTTATTCCAACCGACTTTCCAGGCCCCATAAAGCGACTCCGCAAGGTCACAGGCATCGTTCAAGACTTATTTTCATAGTATCTAGTCGGCGGTTAGGCGAACGACCGACTGGCGGAACGGTGAAAGCGCGATTATACCATAATAAAAATATTTTAACGATCTGGCGTCCCGGATTAGAGAGTACTCGCACATCCATTCGGACACACCGGGCCGGTACTCGCGCGAATCCGCCTCGACCGTATCGTTCTCGCTCTCGCTTTCGCGCTATTAGCCGTAAAAGTTCCGAGTGGACCGCCTACCGGAAGTCGAGGAGCGGACCAGACTTATGTAACGACAGCGACTTATGTCCATCATGCTATCGCGTGTCGTTCCGTCGTTTCTCGTTCATGAACCTACCGTTCGTTTTTATAGGCTTCACTATCGTGTGTATTCCTCGTTTGTTCCGTTTTCAGAACATCGAAACGCTTGTATTTCATTTAATGACGCACGATTTCCGGGTGGTCGATATGCGATCGTTTGTAAGATGTTTGCGAAAGGAAGGAAAGTAAGTCTGTACGTTTGATTACCTTTTTTTAGTAGTTCGCGATGGATTTTTTAAAAATGTTGATTTTACTTTGCAACACAGAAAAAATTGATTTGCAAGTTTGAAAGGAAACGTCTACGTCACCTGGATTGGCGCCGTCTCTGAATTCTCGAGCCAATCCGCTGTAACGTAAGAAGTATTGAATGTGAGCCATTTCGTGATGTACTGTGATTAGATCCTTCATGGTAACCTTAGTACACATCTTGATTCTGAAAAAAATGAAATTAATTAGCTAACCTGTTTCTTATAATTAGATTGCGGATATTTATTTTATAACAAGCGTAAACACGCATATACGATGATGTGTATAAATGATTGAAATAGAATTCTCTAAATAATGTGCATATTATTGCACTTGAAAAATAAAATATTCTCTCATTTAAGTTTTAATATTTTAGTCGTTTTTAAAGAAAATTTTATCCAATTGTTGATTATCTGCAAAATATAATTGTTCACATATATAAACATTCGTAATCTTTTTATCAGCATAAAAACCGATTAAGTTACCTGTAATCTAAACGATTGCAAAAGTCCCAAGCAGAAGCCTGGCAAATTAAAGGTCGATTTCCAGGGTCCGCAATTATACTACCAGCCCAGAATTCAGGAGGCATGGCGCTCAAGTTGAGGGACAGATAAAATTCCTCCGCGATCCTGAACATCTCGATAGGCGTGTAACCCTAAATCAATTGCCAAAACAATTTCAATTTCAATTCCGATTAACCAAAACATGATACGAGAGCTAATTACAACTAATTAGTTTCAATGAACGTGTTCCTACGGAGCCTTATCTCACATAAAACATAAATTCATGTAAACACGCAGTGTGAAAGTCTTTCGGCATAATTGAAAATGGATAAACGCAAGAAATAGTAAGAACGATTGTAATCGGATATTCGAAGCATAAACAAGAATTGGTCGTGAAATTTAAAAAATTGAATCTTGTGGTATTATTTGTAAGAGGGCGAATTCAATATTTTTCGTGCGTGATCAATGACTGAAGGTTTCAAAGTTTCATGCATTACGTAACGAACAATGAAGAGAACAGAGAAAAAGGAACAAAGAATTCCAATGGAAATAGGTGAGCGAAACATTGCATTTCTCGAATCTTCACTTACTTCACCGTCGCTTTCGAATCGTAACAGGTTACTTTCGATTTTACTAGGAAACAATGGTCGGTCTGGACTGAATTCATTAGCTTGTTCAACTTAATTCTTCTGATAAGAATTACGTAATGTGTAACTTTTACCTGGGCCTGCATTTCCTGTGTCACGTCCAGATAATTTTTCCCTGGATACGGCACCGTGATATCAATGATGTTGGTCCACGATTGTCCCCAAATATTACCTGTTAATTTTCGTTATATCTTAAAATACCTGCACACCTTACGCGGGGTTTTATAATAGTATTAACTCATTCAAGATATCAATAACTCAAACGTTGGTAGATATTTGTATTGTTAATAGTTAATAGTTAATAGTTAACCGGATGTTTTTTCAATGAAAGAAATCAGTTTAGTTTGAGAAATTAATTATACAAAAATATTATTGATTTAAGAATTCGGTAAAAAAAGAATATTTCACGACCAGGGCCGTGAATTTGTCAAGATGCAAGTCATAACTACAAAAGCTAGCCTAATTAGGAACAACGTTGTCAAAATACATCGATCTTGAATGTATTAAAAACCATGTTAGTACCAAGAATATGAGCTGGAAGAGGAGCATGAGTGCCGATCTTTTCAGGTCCATACAGGTCCCTCAATTTTCTTCGAACGTACGCGTGTAATTCTTCATAAAGAGGACGTATCATTTCCCATACTTCATCGATGTCTTGTTGTAGGTTTGGAGATTCATAGGGGAACATCCAATATTCGGCTGCATCAGTGAAATCTACGCAGCGATACATTTTTCTATAGTTACCGATTATTTCTGCTGGATATCTTTAATTCTTTGTGTTCAGTTTCTAAATTTTAGTGCAAAAGCTACCCGAAAAAATGTATTCACTACGCTTAAAAAAAGAAAAACAATTTTCCTTACAAGCTAGGAAATTCAACTTTAAAAAAGTTAAAAGTAGCGTTTGTTTTCGAACATACTATTCAATCTAGCAGCTTCATTGTTTAACATGACGAGTTGTTGATAGAGGTCCTTGATCCTCATCCCACTTCGTCTTCTCCATTCTGCCCAGACATACTGCAACTCATCCCAATTGCGGCTTTTCGCCATGATCTGCGATATATCTGCAAAACAACATTATTTCGGAATAAACGGCCAAGCATCTTCATCCGCGATGATGAATAAGTAAACCGTCTATTTATAGAAGCATCTCTCTGTTCGATTACGATTTTCACCTTGAGTAGCTTTCACGATTATCGTGTGACAGATTCGATTCTGATAGTTTGTTGCAACACATGTGATCTAAGCTTCATGTAAAGCTGACTACCGCAATGGTTAAACAAATGTAAGATATGTGGAGCTGATCTGCATAATTTTAATGTAAATGACGAACGAGATCCAGCTTCGTGGTCTTATTCATAAGCCTGCAATTATCTTTTAATGGGATCGTGTTACGTATTCGTCACTAAACAGCAATTTTACACGAGCAACGATTTTCCAAAATTATGGGGAAGTTCCATAAAACAATTGGCTGAACGACAGAGCGCTTGCCGATGAAATCGTTGGAGACTTAAGAACTATTACGCATTTTTCTCTTTCCGCGTGTTACGCGCATACTCGTTGTTACAGACTGAATCCTGATCGAGTAAATGAACCGTGAAGCAAGTAGAATCGCAAGGAGGATCGTAAACTTCCGTGTTTCTAAATACATTGCTCTTTGGGCGTTGATTGCCTCGTGCGGTTTACGAGGTGCCATTTAATATAACTAGACGCTTGAAAAACATATTTCCTAATCATGTAACGCGAGAAGAAATCGTTTCTACAAGATCCCAGATATAAATTAATTTATTAATCCTCTGAGAGACCTTTCAAACATTATTGGCATATTCTATAGGAAATTGCCCTTTTCGTCGATACGAAAGCTGCATGAAAATGGCTTCCGCTAGAAAAAGGGAAAATTTAAAGGAAGAACGTAAGTAATTCAACAAGAAAAAAGAAAATTAAAGTGCATCACTGTATGAAGATCTGTAGAATATCTGTAGATTCTGTGGGAGATCTCTGATATGAATTAATTTATTAATCCTTTAAGGAGAGAAACGATTTGCCAAACAATATAAACATTTTCTATAAAAAAAATTACTCGCTGAAAAGGAAAATTTCTAGAAAAGCTTCACATGAATAATTCAACCAAGAAGAACAAAGAAACTTAAAGAAGAGTATCGTGCAGAGAAAAAATTGCAAATTAAATCGCGATGAATTTTCATGAAACCCTCTGTGAATCTCTTTGTGATGCCGTCTCGATGTAGTATGTTGAAATATTCATCGTTTAGCCGTTTTGCGATTAGAGAGGCACTTTCTTGCGCGTAACAGTGGCCGCTTACGCATACCGTGGCAATTTCGCTGGCTGCAAGCCGTGAAAATCGTATCGCCATCTATTTTCCCCGATTCGGACGACTCTCGAGTTCTCAGATGTTATTCATTACCTGGATACAGCCGCAGCCCGCACCGGAAGGGATCGTTGTACGCGCAAATGCTAGCATCGTTATACACTGCCAGCATATCGTTGATCACGCTATTGTACTGAAAAAAAGGGAACAATAGGCATGAGAAGAGCTCCATGTGGAAGATTTAACTATCGCGAATCATGAGCAAAAGATTTTAATATATAATAAAAAAAATACGTTTCGGTTTATTCGATCTTTTGTTTAAAATACAAGAAAGACTAAACTTTGATTTATTCTATTGATTAAAAATAATAATCGAAAAATGTACTGATGGAAGCTGTTTCGAGTCATCAGAAGTAACAGAGAATTTTGAAAAATTCTCCATACGAAATGGAGGAAACAAGAAGGTTGTAATTCACTAAAAAGAAGAGGAATAAGAGAAGAGAGAAAAGTAATAGAGAGAAAACTTTAGAGGGGAAAGCGAGAGAAAAAAAATTCAGGAGACGTTATTTCCTGTGTCTCGATGGATAGAACGTCCTGTAGCTTATTTTTCGTTCCGTCTTATTTCTATAATCATTTATTTTTAGAAAATGTAATCTATTATGAACAGATACTTCCTATTTCTTTGACCGAGCCTGTTATACAACGAAAGGAAGTGCGTGATAGAATAGATTTGGTTGCTTTTCGTTTATTGCTTTGGGTTTCCTTTCTTGCACGATAGATGAACGCCTTCCTTTAGTGTGAATTGAATCGATTACAAGGGAGCAACTGTTTCATTTTTTGTTTGCCTATTATTAATGTTTCTTGTATGGGAAACTAGTTAATAAAATGAAGTTACGTCGAGCAACACAATCTAGTTAATTCTTTCACGCGTGATATCGCGTATATGAAACGTTATATTTTAATATGTTATTGTACAAATAGGTTTGTAAATTGCGTAATTTTAACACAAACTATATAAATGATAAGTATAATTTGTTTACGGTGAAACTAGTCTCAAACTTTTGTGCATTATATCTTTTCTACAAAACAAATTTTTCAAATTATAAAACCATACGCTAAACAATTATTACTCTAAACAAAAATTGGGCCCTGATGGGATTAGTAGTACGTATTAAGTAATTATTTACTCTGTCCAATTGATCCGGTGGAAGCGCCGATGGTCCAACAACAGATAAATATCTGAGACGTCTTCTGACTACAGGATCCCTAATGTTATCCTTATCGATCTTCGAAATCAAGAACCAGGCTTGATTTTGAAAGTCTGCGTATATTCTCTGAGCTTCCAGCTGCGAAAAAATATTTCAATAAACATTGTTAAAATGAATATCTTGATATCATTAATTTTTTAATATATTTATTCATTCAATGACAAGCGTAATTTATGTTAGAATATACAAGTCTTGTGTTGAAAAGCAAGGTAGTAATCGGTAAGAAGGTGATCGTCCGAGCGAAACTGGTTCGATGTGCAAATCAACCAACGCCAGGTTTACCGTTAGAGATAAACGTTGCTATCTTTACTCTTCCTGGGATCAGAGATAGACGAAGGCGCTGGAGGAAAGGAAAATGCTCGAGAAAGTGTATACGAGTTTCTTTATGGGTCACTGGGAGTCGTTCAGATAGCGTAAAGCGTAGAGGAACTCTAAATAAAAGTAAAAGTAGAAGAGTACTCCGTTTCCTTTTCACTTTAGATGTATCGATAACGAACAGCAGAAACGAAGAAAATTCTTAAACGAGTTTTTCTAGAATGTTCAATTAACATTTATGCTCTATGCTGAATAAAATTGATACTTATTTTTGAACTAAATATTTTTTACCGCGTTGGTAACAGTCACCTGCTCTCACCGAACATAGGATAATTCTATTTCGAAAATTAATTACGTAATATAAAATTATGGTGTGACAAAATTATGCTAGTTTTTGAATATATAAAATATCCAAAGGACAATGCTCACTGTAATGCTTGATAGATGAAATAAATCGCTGCCGTAGTTTCAGCTTTTTAGTTACGTTCGTAAGAATTTAATTTGCATAAATTTATTATACGATATACGGCCTAATTATAACGGAAGCGTCACTTCGGATATTTTGTAAATTCATTCACATTATACGCGCTCTGTGCATCTTTGAACGCTTAAATTTCATACAAATACATTAAAATTCCCAGTCTCATGAGAGACATATCAGTATTAAGCAACGTCGAAGAATCCCATGCACGTGTTCCACAGTAGGTCGCATACTGACGATACACGGGTTTCCCTAAGCTTCCAAGAATAACAAAAAATAATATGAAGAAACGAGGCAAGGATAGCCGACGATTATCATTAGCATCACGCGAATGTCTAGCGGATTTCGCGTTGAAGGCTGAAGATTTCCGTTCTAAGTTCGTTTGGACTGATGTTCCGTTGCGAAATCATTCAGGACACGCCGATAGCACAATGGCAACGACTGGGAACGTTTCCCGCGGAGGTGTTCGGCCCCTCAGCGGACAATAAAGGCCGGCTACTGTCGAGGAAATCCCCCCCGCGTACACGCGAAATCGCGATTCTCCGCGTCCTGACAGCCACGATGACGTTCCACAGTCTCACGAGCCGAATCATAGAGCAGGTCGAGGTCTCAGTGCCATCGAATAACGTCAAACGGTTGTCTAGTGTAGAATATCACATATCCAAGATTATGAAAGCATCTGTTTTAGAGTCTTTTTATCTTAAGCAAAGGATAAGTATTGCATAAAAAATAGAAAAATTATTGCACTATTCCAAATAGGTATCGTGTAGAATCTATTTTTTGAAGTAAATAGAAAATGAGTGGACCGAGATCTATAATGTACCACATTTATTTCTTTTTTACTCTAAATGTCTTATCGAAGATAAAACTAAAGATACTCGGTTTTCTCCTAGGACATTTTGTTTATCTATACACTATTAGGCTTGGATTAATCTCGGAGTAGCATACTCGTCATGAAACGTGTAAACTTGAAGTTCTAAAGTTAGTTGGCTTGTTTGATTTGAACATTACTTTAATTAAGCCGCAGGCTCGTGGGGAGACTGGTCATTAGTCCGGTTGAAATTCAAGGTCGATTGCATTAACTAGAACAGAATTCATGGCCGTAGGTTGGTGACATTAACGAAGAGTGAAAAGGTTGAACAATAAGGTGAAACTAACTCTTTCGAACGATACTTTCACGAGGTCCAAAAGTTTTTATCGTATGCGGGTATTTTGACCACGAATTCATAGAAATTGTTATTTAAATTATACATGCTGGTGGATAATTCGTATTTACCGCCTGCAGCTGCGTGTACTCGCTCACGTCGGTTTCGTAGGCCCACTGCGCTGCCACATTGGCGTTACATCTTTCGGTACCAAGGAAATCTAATCTGGCTAAAATATCTTGTAGCTGTGCTTCGGTAGGTGGAATACCTCTCCCGAGATTGTTTCGAGAATCGTCGTTCAGAGAGGGTAGATCTAGCTGGCCAGAGACCAGGGAGAGTAAACCAAAAAGAATCCAAGCGCGCATTATCTGGAAGAAAATTGTAATAATTGAATGGAAATGTCAAGAAAGGGTATAAAGCGCATTTACCACATTTTGGGGAAAAAGCGGGCTTTAAGCGGTTTATACTGTCTCATAAGTTACAAACACTTAACGTGTTAAATATCTAATAATAAACGACGAAATATCTTCAATCTGTGTGTACTAAAACGACCGATGGGAACTGTAGAACCATACTTCACGGTTAATTCAACTTTTACCAAAATATACTAGAGATCCTTGTTCGTGGTTTCCATTCGATTAATAAGATACAACTAAAAACATTATAATATGATAGTTAGCAAGAAACTGCTTATAATGTACTGCTATCAATCACTATTGCGCCGATAGTAGACACTTATGGCATCGACTGAAACTATATTGCTATTAATAAATAGAATCGATAAAAGAGACGAAGAATTCTTTTCTATGTCGCACATCTGTTCGTTCTCTTTTGGGTCAAATATTGAGAATAGCGAACCTTAGAGGAACTTTGGTGAATTTCGAGAAATTCCGTGAAATTTCATGAAATTCAATTGCTATCTAGTTCTATGCTAAATTTGAATAATTAATGTTGGAAAAATCCTTTTATCTGTTCTGGAAAATTGTTTTAAATTACACGAATGAACAGAGAATTACACAGAGAATGTAAATGAAACCTATTGTTAGCATGATTTGAGATAACGACTACGTTGATTAATTTAATGAGAGCCATTGGTTCGTGGTAGATAGTACATTGTTTTCGTAAATCATACCGCGAGCTGTATTACAACTAGGACGTTTACGTGTAATTCATTTCTTGACTTCACGGTCACGTATTATGTCTTCGCGTTACCTACTTCCTTTAGCATGAAAGGCTATTCATGCAGAGTAGTGGGTCATCTACGATCGCATGCCGATCCTGCCACCTTGGACGTTCGATATTTGAGCACGATCACGCGGAGCTATTAACCGACACGTGAGAAACTTGCTATATCTATGTCACGGATTGGATTTTTTATACAGCATCCTCTATCTCATTCATTTAGTACCTAATATTTATACACTACTGTTACTGTAAAAATAAAAGCTTGGAAATTTCCATTATCCTCTTGAAACGGGAAATATTCTTCCAATATCTTGCATAAGAAGTATTCTTGGATCAAACCTTTTAAATATGTACGTGCGCATTCCAAGATTCACACACTTCTATCACCAAATTAAAAAAAAAAGCTCGAGGGGTTTATCGATCTAAATCAAAGGAACTTTAATTTAGCAATTTTTGCGATCCGATCGATCAAACTTTCGAACCATCATTTTTAATTCCGCGCACTTTTTCGACAACAATGAACTCGTTAAACTTTTTAATTAACAGATTCGCCGATTTATACATTGATCCTTCTAAATTTTTATCTCATTCACGTTGTGCACTTTCACCCTTTTTCCTTCTTCATCGTCTGAACATTCTGCAGTCCCTTCTCTTGCGAGCGAATCGTCAAGCGAAGTCGTAGCGCACCTCAAAGAGGGAGAGACTTACGAGACCTTTCATCCCCCGATGATTGAGCGTCACTCCTCCGTTGAGACGCTGTTCGATCTTGGATCGAGCAGCAGGCATATGAATCTCGCGGTCTTGGAAGATGCACGATGAGACGCGACGACGATTGTTGACGAGCGGCCGTTTCGTTCTGGCGTCGCTAAAAGCTTCGTAGCCGACGCCAAGTGTACATTTATCCCTGCGAAGCAGTTCGAACGCGACCATAGGGAGGTCATCCGTAGCGAGAAGTGGGGATCCGCATGTACACCATGGTGTCGTCGTCGCATCGACAACGTCTCAAATCTTGAATAAGCGTGGGAGGATTCGAGGGAGGAAGGGACATGCTAAGAAGATGAAAGAAAAAGACTTAACCTCTGAGAAATTGGCTAAACTCGCAAATGTGATTGATGATGTGTGATGTCGTTTTTATTAAAGAATAAAAAAGACTGTCTGTATAGTCTTTGCTATAATCTGGCTTTAACGCTATGAGTATTCAAGGTACTATATAAATATGGCTGGATATATTATGTAACTTTATGTTTATGGTAAATCCTATTTCTACTTGACACAACGACTAAGTGACTTTTTGTGGTACTAGATTATTGATCGCTGTAATCTCAACGTCAAACAATCCAGTTTTTACTGTGTTTTTTGCTCTATATGACACGACGGTTCTGTGAAAACGTTTTTACCTCATCTACAAAATTACTATTACTTTTAGTTCGTATCAACATCCATTTATGGTATTATGTTTTTCAAGTAATCGCGATATCATGAGAAAAAGTTATTGTTTCTATTGAATAGGTAAGAATCACATTAATCGTATTAAATGAGGATATTCGAAGGAGATAAAGGAATGTTCGCGGACGAAAACAGGTCAGAGAGAAGGTTATGGAATCGAGGGCCAACCTGTGCTGGTCGATTACGAAAGTTCGAAGCTCTCACGTTGACACTCGTCGACCTCTTTCAATGAGCCTCATTGTCTTCGAGTTGAGTACGCGTCTCTTTTGCATCTCGCAACTGTTTTCCATTTATTCTTCATTTCTATCAAACCAATATTTCAATTACCTACTTATGTTAGTTTCAAAGGACAATTTTGAACTCGAGAAACTTCACCACTTTATCGATTTTTCCAAAGAATGAAGGTCTTCCAAAGTTTCTGGGAATCTGTTAATTTTTGTAGATGATACATTTGTGACGAAAGGGCTCAACTACGTAGTTCAGCGGCAATCGATCAAAATTGAGATGGATGGAAGACAGATGGAGACTTTGTGGAGGATTGATTACGGTAGGATATTAGATGACATTTAGCAGAGCGAGAAGAATTATGTATTATGTGGCTCTTTTAATAACCATTCAAGATAGAATTCTCAAAAGTCCTTGTTTAACCTAATACGGTTCATCGTCTGAACCTAAATTAAAGAATATTCGAAACTGGGTAAAACGAATGTTTTACGACATTCCAAAGAATACGATTTACATATGAAACATCGACGAATTCGTCGAAAATATAAAAAATGACTCGATTGGACAGGATGATTCATCGCAGTTAATGTGTCTAATTATGTAATTATCTCTGAATCTCATCGATGCCGTTTCCTGCTTCGACTACCTGTGCTTCCTCCTGAGAATTCTTAAGCGTCATTGTGTCACCACTGCATCAACCTTTAATTGAAACCGTGATTCATAATTTTGCAAGTTTTAATAACGCTATGCGGCCGTGGGAAAACAGCGGGGTTTAAATTGCACGTTTAATATGCATTGTTCGACAGTCGGTTTTCGACTCGCGATTAATCGCGATCTTCCATCATTTCTGCCTTTTCATCGAAGCGTCGAAGGATTATAACGCAGCTATGAATTAAAATTAACACTAAAGATTGTAGTTCCTTACATGTTTAGCAATAATCCAGTACACAATTGTATAATTGCTATCTCAGTCTTATAACAGACATTATTAAGAATTGGGTTAGGATTATACATTAGTAATCTGCGAAGATTTGCCCAAATTTGCTATATATCATAAGAAGAGTTCTTTCCTGGATACGCTATACATGTATATGGACATGGTATATATACATGTATATGTATATGGTATATCTTACTTCAGTTAACTGTCTTCCAATTCCAATTGCGGTTTGCAATTTTGCAAGCAGAGTGATAAGATTGCGAACCGTGAGAAAGAATGAGGAGAAAATGGGTGATTAGTATTCATTACGTACACTGTTCAAGGCGATCGTTATGCATTTGTTTTCATTGATCAAGGAAAAAGCATCCACCTGCGTGACGCATCGACCTGACAGCGACTAAACTCATCGATCGACAAGAAAACGTCGAACAGCCGCACCCTGTCGCGGATCACGAGAATAGTCTCACGATGATGGTGGAACTGTATATACGGTATTTCAGTCATCGTGTTATAATCAACAAGGATGTAATATTAAATGGAAAAATAAATTGAAACTATAGAATAAAATGTTATTATACGATGCTTTGTGTTTTTCAAGCAGACTCGCTCCTCGCTGACTGTACTATAATTATAAGGATATCTTGTATATGTGATTTGTTCTATAGTTCAGTAAGTTAGGCCAATGAAGCTCTGTTATTCGTGCATACATGTTATTCTACATAACGAGTCGTATGTAAATGTGCTCCTGAATCATTTTATATCGATATCATGACACGTAATATTTAAAAAAATTTTTCAGAAATACATTCTATGACTCTAAATGACTACATCAATCCTTTCTTTTAGGAGAAAGACTATACTTCGAGATCTGCTACTATCTCTCTTAGAATTCAAGATTACGTATCACGCGCACGTAGTTAATTACCGGGGTCTTCACGGTCGAAATTGAATTAACACGTAGAAGGGCACGCACGGAACGCGAATTCAGGTTTCAATGCCATAAGCTAGCTCACGTCACAGGCAATAACGTGTAGCATAGCGCGCAGGTGGTTTTTACTTTAAAAACGCGCCTCGTGTTCTTCCAACGAGCAACTTTGACAATGCTAATCCTGTCGAGAGATAATGGGTACACCAATCCCACGTACTGACCGCAATTCTAGGTTCAAGTACGCAAACATTTACGAAGCGCAGCCGTGCGTTTCTTCAGCCTTTTTGTTGATAGCTGATAGGTCTTTACGCTCATTATCCCTCTTCCAAGTCAAAGAAGATACTGTATGTTTTACGAATGCTTACAGTGACATATGAAAATATTCAAATTCTCGTAAGAATCTTTTATAAATATAGTATACAGGGTCAGGTCAGGTAATATGTAAAAGCGGAATAACATTTTTTCATTTTCGGCTTAGACTTCGAGAAAATCGGGTTTGGAAATATATCAAGTATACTTGAACATGGCTAATTCCGGACTGGCACGTCTAAATGATCGCTTTTACGTGTTATTCAGCCGGATCTTGTATATTATGCGCGATATAGAAAAAGATCTCTAATTATTTCTGACGTAATGAAACTTCTTTTATTTCATCACTTTTTTACTACTGCATGTTTACTTCTTCATTTGTTAATCGTGGAAGTTGTATGACATAAGATGATAAAACACGTTTATTTGCAAAGCAAATGGAGGGTAATTTAATGCAACAAGAGGAGATCCCGAGATTAATTGACATCTTAAGGTTCCTAATTTAAATACAATAACAAAGTAAACATGTGATTTGATGCCGAGAAGAAAGATTGAAATAATTGTCGAATTGAATAATATATAATGCTATCTACGCTTGTCGAGTAATGCAATAAGTGTGATTTGATACGTCAAGGAAACATACGAGCGATTAAGTAAGAGAAACTCTTCTAGAGTGGAATTGCATAAGCAATTTGGCGAAGAAAGTAAATCTGTAAGATATTTCCTCACATCCACGTTACGTTTCGGTACACTTTCACTAAATCTATATCTATACTTAATTCATCATGTTCACATTTTCTAAAATATGCACGAATGCAAATTTTTGTCCATCTTCCGCGCAAACTAACAATGCCATTGTAGCTATATAACACAAAACGGCGATTGTCAGCGTTATTACAAGGTAACCGATGAAACGTGGGAAAACAGTGATACGTGTTACCGGTATTACGCGAGCACGTTCAAGAATTATTCAAAATGCAACGCTACGACGATGGCAAGGTCGATCGGTTAAATGATTGAATTCTTTTCATCGATCGGTCCGTCAGACTCCTGGGTGAAGGTTAACGACGCGTTTCGCGAGAAAAGAAAATCGAAAAATAGCAAATCAGGTGTAAAAATCGTCGCAAAGAATCTAAAACGTGACATCGATACGTTTGTTGCATTGGAGACAAATTGGATTATTTTCATGGCTGAGAAGCTAATCCTAAAAAAAAAGTTATTTCATCGATTCATCAATCTTGTTACATAAAGTCCCGTTCCTAGGTATTAGAATATGTCCTGGTTTTACACAAAACGATTGAGATCTATATATTATAGTAAGTGAATATATTATTAAGATATATTTTCAAACGATAAATAATAATTTCAGAAGTTAGTTTCGCTCTTTATAAGTACCCTATAAAAGAAGGTGTATGTATAAAAATTTATTGAAACGTAATACAAGATTGACGTAAAATTTAACGACTCAATTTTCGTTGATGTCTCGTTAATGAAAAGTATCGAAAGATCTCTCTGTCCTTTTATTTTACCTTATTCCACCTTTGGAATCATAAAGTGAATTTTATAAATGAAGAAGATCGTTACACGACTTCGACCGTTTTTGTGTCAACTTCGCTACGAAGAGCATCAACAGCGTGAACCGGAAATAGAGGACACGCGACACATCTTCGCAATTCTGTATTACGCAGTCATTAACGTGATTGCGTATTGTCGTTCACACATAAACATGTACTGGAAATTCCCCCGAACTACGACGATTAGGCAACGTCAAATGCTATAAATCTACTATTGAAAAGGCATAAATGACCTAAATAATAGAAATTTTTATTTGTTGTGTAAATATAAAAGATATAATGTTCATTAAGAGCTATTACAATTACCAGTTAAAACTTAACTAGTATCGAAAAATTAAAACTGAATCTTTCGGCGCAATTTACTCAATTCACCATTTTGTTTTATGCATCCTCTTCCCTGAACAAATTGTTCAATCACATTAACAAGTTTCAATGAATTTTAACACACATTTAGAAAAATGAAATTACAATGTAAGTCATGAATAGCACCATAATTATTGTTATCGTTGATCTAAGGCTGATGATACGAAGATAGTACATGCAATTAGAGTAATTATTTATCGTCGATAGAATCGACAAGAGAGGAAGCAGCGTCATTTACGATTTCTGTGCGAAATCGCGAATGTAAAACATTGCATAAGAAACTGACTCACAAAGCGACTTTAATAAAAAATAAAAAAGCGGAAGACGCAAGAAGTCGCTGAAATTTCATTGAAAACTCTTGAATCAACCATTGCCCCCTTTTCTTATCGTGTCATTGTTTGCACGTTGCTTAAAAAAATCATTGTCGCCGAAGACTGAAAGAGCTGCGTTTTTTCAATTCAATTCAATATAGGTTTACATCAGGCAATCTATTTACATTCTATAGAACTTCTTCCTGTCCATATAGTTTTCTTTCTTCATTCGAGATTGTTTTCGATGTAGGTTGTACAACTTCGATGTACAACTTCTGACGTACAAGTCACAATAGAATAGCGTGTTTCTGAATGTGGATTATTCAAGCCATCTACTACAAGGATACTGATTCCTTGACTTTTGATTACGCGGCAATTAGAAATTCTTCTGTTGATGATATGGAAACAGTTTTCCTGGAGCAAATGTGCGTGTGTGCAATTATTTCATTACCGTATGCATAACAAATGAATCGCTACCAAGAACACGAACATAATACTAAAAATATAAATATGAAGTATGAAGAAAAATATAAGAATGATCAAATTATTATAATTATACGCTTATAATCAATTTATCTGCGTTACGATAGCCATTAATTTGATTCACTATGAAATAATCGTACGACAATCGGTGTCGTCACTTTTTCCCGCGTATGGAACTAAATGCGTAACTATAGCGCCATTGTGAGCATGAAGGACGCTGGTGGAATAATTTTCGTCCTGTGATCGTTCCAGAATTAACGAGGCCATAACCGTAAGCTTGGTATTGCAACAGGAAACGAGAGTACGCCTCGCAGAATCTTGAATCTAATGGTTTTACGTTATTTTTGTATGCTTGTACTTTTGAATATCCCTAGAATTTAGAGCCACAACAGTTCTCTAATATTCCACGAAAAATCACTGCCTACCATCGGAAAATAACTTTGTCAAACTTGGGGAAACTATAAAGTATGTGTTCCTTCGTTTACCGATTACAGTTCGGGTATTATTCGTTACATGAGATCATGCTGTTGCACAAAGAAGTTTGATTTGGAGCTGCACGTGACACCGGAGAGGGAAAATTATTGAATTAAGGATTATTAAAAAATTAAATTCAATTAAAAGAAACTTAAAAGAGGTAAATTATTAAATTTAGTATTTTTACAATTAAAATAATGAAAAATATAACGTTTCTATTATTAATGTAACGAATATTATAGAGAGTGTTCGGCTACAGATATCAGAAAATTTAAGGAGTGATTCTTGAAGCCAAAATAAAACGAGAATCAAATTAAAAAATTGCATTTGCGGCTTTATTTTTTAGATATTGACAATTAAAAATCGGCCGCAATATTCCTGCATGCGAGCAAACCTCTTTACATGAGCGAAAAGAAGTCAGCCTAATTAGCGGGGCACAAAATGATCCACAAATCGAACAACACATAGGTGGCAGCTTACTTCGTACAAGTCGTAAAGAAGAACATGATATTTAGAGATCGCTTTACGTTTTGCAAAAGAAATTGTGGATTGAACATTAAACTTGCTTACTCATGGAAATCCACAAGAGCATATCGAAAACCACCCTATGAAATTTCCGAGTAGAGAGGATTAATGTTTCCACTAACATTTACCTCTATAATTCATAAATAAAAAAGCATGTTGTTAATGTTCATAAAAGACTTACATAGGCACTGTGATTGTCCCGACCGCAGGTGTCCACAGCAAAATCACAAACCACAAAAATCGGTTTTCTTGTAAAGACAGCCTGTGTCGTTGCAGGCCTATGTGCTAGATTCACGGCTGGATTACCAGTGGATCACTGAGATGCATCATCGGTGGTGCCATCGACCGTGATTTGTGTAAATTTCGAATGGCGAAACAGGAATCGAGTGACGGTCAATTCCTGGGCTTTCCACTGAACCTTAGAGTTATTTTGTGCACGGAGATACGTCGCGTAGGTTTGTTAGTTCTTTCGAGGGATCGCGATCTCGTAATTTCCGAGCGTGCTGCGATTTTTCTTTCATTATCTGATTGTTCGGGCTTCTTGCTTTCCCATTTTTAAGGGGAGTTTCTTGCGGTCACGTTAGAGTTTATAACCTTTCGATACCTTCAAAGTTTAGTGTGGCGAAAATAGAATGTTAAACAGTTTAATACAGCGACTCGTATGTCCCTTTTGCAAGACACGAAATTGTATATACAGTGTCTTCAGCTTCATTTTCTTTCTCGCGGTCCGAGTTAGACAGACGTGTCTTTGATACTGAACGCTGCCAGTAAGTTTACGAATTATTGTACGATGTTTATAAAGATCGGTGTAATCACTGTGTAGATATATGTAAATATTGCGTAATGTGTGCTTCGTTTGAAATTTGAAAAGGTTCGTGTAGCACTGCGTAGAAGATGAATGTTTTTGCAGATGTATACATTTATTTTGTTTACTTAGTTCAACTGCGTACCTGCTACCGGTTCGTGGGTCTCCCCTTCCTCCGCTACTTTGGTAGTTGCTCTGCGAAACTAAGGCGTCATTTAGTTGTCTCTTCTCGTATCGATAACGTGGATCGTATTGCGTCAGGTTTGTAACGTATTATATTTTAACCTATTGGTGGCGTCGCTTCCTCATTACTATTCATTATTATACCTTTTACTATCGTTTACATCTCGTTATTATTATCGTTTAATTAATACACATTTATTTGACAATTTATTGAACATTAAGATAGTGAGATTAAATGATTTTCTGAAATCTTTTGTTTTAATTTTCCTTCGGTCGTCTATTTATTAAATGTTGCTGTTACCGGTAGCTTCTATCATAAGCTTCCGTAATAAAATTTGAGTTTGATTGTGTTTTCATTTAATTATTTTATACATTTGTTTTAACTTGTAGTTATTTTTTGTGCAGGTTATTGATCGATAGCAGGGATAATATAGAAGTAATTGGAATATTAATATATGGACGCAACGACGATTAATGATCAATCCGATGAATTTTCATGGAAATTTGGTAATGTTTAATTTATTTTGACTACATAAGACAGCTGTGTATGAACAATTCTATTGCCTTGTTATTCGAGCATGGATAACACTTGATATACAATTTATATTTACTTCAAAATATATTTGATACTTATTTCATAATAAATAATTTCGTAATTATTTGGAATACTAAGACGAAAGTAAATAAGATTAAATAAATCATTGTTCTAGATCGAATGTACGAAATCATTCTCGTTTCAAACGAATTTGTAACAAATTATTTTACTTTTTCAATGTAATTTGCGATATAGAATTCTTGATAATTTAACGATAGCTTCGTGTAGAGATTTTGAAACATAGAAATCTTAATAAAAATAGCTTTAACTTATTTCGATAGGTATGGCAACATTCACATATCGAATTCAAATTATTTTGCTATATTATGTGAATTTGCTACAGTTAACGTCATATACTTGCAAATTCATAGCTTATATCTTTTTAATAGAAGTGGCGCGCTAGTAGGCTCAAATGCTTCAAAGCAAGGTTTCGCGCGCGTTTCTGTAGTATTTTTTAAGTATATTTAGTTGTGAACTTTTGGATTCTCGCAAATATTTTGAAAGATTTATAACACGCGACTATAGTGCATTGGTGGAGTGTATATTTCATATTCTAGTAAGGAACATTCACAGTATAATTCTTGCAAACGATTGCATTACATTCACGGTGTTCATAAACATTTGTTCGATATCGAGAAATATCTCATAATTTTCAACTAATATTTTTCATACTTGTTCCAATCTTTTAATAATAATTTTTTAAATGTAAAGAAGATAGCAGTATTTTCTAAATAAACGTTCGATAGAGAAAAGAAAAAAAATATCGAAACGATATTTCGCTTCTTTTACACCCTCCCCCCCCCCCCCCCGCCCCCAGTACGCCATTACACAACTCTATTTTCAGAGAACATTTTGGGCCGCACGCAATGGGGTTTGTAGAGTCAGTGTTTGCTACGCAAAAGTATTTTTCAATATTTTCAAATCACGATAGTTTTTATTAAATTCAATCACATAATCATACGCGAAAGTAATAAAGTTTTTGTTCGCCGATTATAATTTAAGTGGTCGCGGTAACGTAGTCTTTTATTCTTCTTTATACATATATACTTGAACATTTGTTTCGGCATTAGAGTCCCTAGAGGATAAAGCCTCTCCGGGAGCTCAAGAACGTAAATACTTTTACGTATTGTATTTCAATTTGTTCCATTTTCTACATTCTGTTTAAATTATCGTTAATTAGAAAATAAAAACGATCGGTAATTTAAAAAGCTATAAATGTTCCAAAATGTTCGTTATTACTCATTAACAATGTTAACTGTATTTTATGTTTCGTTACAGATACAGCTTCAGCTTGTTTGTCTTCTTTGGGACCGACTGAACGGTGGCTCAGAAGCCAAGAACGTAAGTATCTTCACATATCGTACTTCGATTATGTCTATTCTGTATATTTCACTTTGAATACTATCGATTATGAAGTAGAATTTGATTGAAAATTTGGAACGTTAGGGTCTTCTCAGGTTGTTCTTTCATTAAGATAAAAAAAATGTTAATGCTTCAGTATGACATTATAAAACAAACGTCTAACATATTGTAGAAATCATTAAATTCTTAATGTGTAGATTTGAAACTTTTATATTAAAGTTTTAGTTTATATATTTATCAAAGTTTATTAGAATTTCAATCTTTATTATTACGAAAGTTACGAATTTAATAAACTTCTATTTGTTATTATCTTCAACTTTTCAAATAATCAACAACCACTCATCGTGTTTTGTTTTATAACAGGCTTTTCAGAACCTCTATTTCCACCGTTGGATTTTCAACGGCTCCTGCCTGATGTTAGTTTCCCTGATGATATCTGCTGGGATAGCGCAGCATCCATGGTAACGTCCTCTGGTTCTCCGCTACGAACGGCGAGTCGCATGCATTTCTGTTCCTCCGGTCACTCAATCATGTTGTAGGATGAAAGGTCCGAATCGGCACGGGTGACTGGTTGTATTACTTAGAATTTTTTGCGAGCATAGTGATCGCGGATATTTTTTATACCCGTAAGTAGTAACATTCTTTTTTCAAATTTATTAGGATAGGTCTTCTTGCACATCGAGATTATAATAATTAGTTTTTTAATAGTTGATTTAAGCACACACATTTGAGAATAAATTCATGGTATTTATAAATATGTATATTAGTATTGAGTGAGAATATTTGAAAAGGCAAATATCTACACGAATATATCTGTATGATACAAGCATAGTCGATCTTAAGCAGTGAATTTTAGTATAAACAAGAGATATCGAGGTGATCTCGTTTGAGCATTTTGTAGTGGAGAAATTGGATACCCTCCGATTTCGTTGCTATGAAAGCTGCAATTGTCACTCAATGATAATGACGATACAGGCAATATACGATACAATAAATAATGCTGAATTTAATTTCTTTTTCGTGACAATATTAAGTGACATTCGTTTATTTGACTTCAGATAGAGTTTAAAATATGAATTAAAATTTATTTTTTTTCGTACAAGAATGTGTAAAGTTTTATGTGCAAGAAGAAACTTCACCGTAGGCAGATTTTTGACTCAAAGCAATAATTTTGAACGCTACTTCTGTATTTTCGAAAAAGTGCTTTGATGAAGACATCGCCTGAAATTATTTCTATCTTAGTAATACATTTAGATTTAACCATTTAAACAATCATTCCATTTCATCGAGTCGGTCTGTTATGTCGCGTGAAAAGGTCCGCGCGACGTCCTTCATTGTCTCACCGTAAAGGCCCAAGCACCCATAGAAGGACCCTCAATAACCTAAGGTCCCACCATAAACCGAGTCTTATAAACCTGCAGGAACCTTTAATCCTGCTGGTATTTTCGGTTTATAGTTGGTACATAAAACAGTCCTTAGGTCTATTGTACATTTTTACAAATTACGGAGAAAGCAGATAGTTACCTAATGGGAAAAACCAAATAGTTGTCGAACGGAAAAACTAGTTTTTCCCATAAGCAATGTCGCCCATGAACCACCGGTAGGAGGCTTCTTCCTTCTATCTTCATTCCCAACATTGGTCATAACCAATCGGCATCGCGGATCATTGCCCTCACTTTCCTAACTAAAAATGTGAGCAACGAATCCGCGTTCTTCGTTCAAAGGATACACCCATACCGAGCTTTCCTCCGTAATCACATCAGAACGAACTTCAGAGTTCCTAGAGTTCCTTTAGCTCTCACAGTGCCTATAGTTCCGACAGTTCCTTCGGCTCTCACAGTTTCTACGGCTCTGAGAGTTCCTAGATCTCTCAGAGTTCCTACAGTTCCTACTGCTCCGATTTCTTCTGCGCCATCAGGAGGATCACTCTACTGGTTCTCATAACCAACGAACAGTCAAAGTCAACATATATACGGATTCTCTCATCTACGAATAATCCTTTTCTTCGTCAGCTGTATCGTAATCAACGGCGTTACTCAGTTGTGTGATTGTACAAAGCGTGAGAAATAAATTTTATAATCCTGTGAATCGCAGTGTTACACTCCAACAACTACCCCTATTATTTTAACGGAAATCAGGGGATAGATCTATTACAATCGTAACGATCGGTAATCGATCGTGGTGTCGATCATTACAATCGTAACGGGAATTTACGACTTCCGTCAACGCATTTTCTCGCGACCGCGTTTCCCCGCAATAACTCGAAAATACACGGTCTTTTTTCAATTCATGCTACTTTTTTTGTAATATTAAAATTTCAGTGATTTATTAAATTAATAAAGTAGAGTTATTATAATCTGAAACTAAGTAATAAAATATAAAAGCAGAGAATCTTAGTCCGTTAAATACAAATTGGACAAACTAGTCATATTCTTAGATCAGGATTTACAGATTTAACCCTTTCCGTGCCCATTGTCAGGATCTTATTCACGTGTCCGGTGCTACTTGAATGGGAGAAAGACATTGGGCACGATAACCATAATTAATGCAAAAATTTCTCAGCGACTGACAATGTGTTACTGTATCGTGCACGACGTATATTCTGCATTGTGTATGTGTGCGTGTGTGTGGTTAAGCTGTTGTGGAATTGCGTCATTTTTTTCACTCGCTATAACTTAGAATATTAAAAATGTTGAGACATATATTAATTCAATGTATGTATCAATAAAATCACAATTTGTGATAATATCACATACACGACTAAGTATAATATAACCACGGTATTAACATTTCTATTAATTACAATCATAATTTCAAGTCTACTTACACTTATTTTAACGATATAATTTCTTTAGACGTGTCTTATCACGTTTTGCGCAATGGTCACTAGCCTTCGTCAGTCGATTTCAGGCAAATGGTACGTAAATTAGAGTGTGCATATTGTATGTCAAGCTCGGGTATCGGAGGCGTCCCGGGACATTTTCTCTCTAGTGTAGGCTCTTGCGCCCGGGTATTATGTGTGAGAACCGTGGAGCGAGTGTGTTAGTGTGTTTGTTTTGCTATTTTTTAAATATAAGGCTAGGTAGTATAGGTAGTATACTGTCTGGTGTGTCTGCTAATTATAAGTAGGTAGGGCCTGGCGGGTTGGCACAATCTCTGGTCGGGTAGGCGCGTTTTCGTGTGACCAACCTGTTTCTGAAAATCTAATTTGAAAAATCGACGGTGAAACTGGTACGAGTAGAGCATGCTCTCGTCTCTGGTTTTGTCTATTGATTTTTCGAATTTCGCGGACGCGGACGCGAGTAGGCTCGAAGCGGATGTTTATTGCTTGAGCACGCACATGCGAATGGACAACGATCACTGCTGTGGTCGTTTGAGCAACGAATGGATTGACTGTTCATGTGCACTTTAAATTAATTAATTAGTCAATAGTAAGTACTCTTGGTACTTAGTAAAGTATGAATAAGAATGGACTATTCTAGAATTAAATAACTTTATCCAAATTATCGTAGCTGTCGATATCAATTGAGGATTAAGGTCTTAAACTTAAGGAAGATTCTTCAATGATCTGGAGAATTTCTAAGAACGACTATGATGGTCAGACTCAGGTGTTTATCACATCATCACTACATACAATCATATTATGTATTTGATATACAGTTACTAATTACGATACTATATATGATACAATTATGAATCGAGTAAGAAATAATAAGAGTTGATTGACTGGAATCGCGATTACAGTTTTGTTGATTAGTTAGAGTGTTAATTAATTAGGTTGTTTGCCGTAGAAAATGACAGAGGGCGTAAGAAACACTGATTTTTTCCAGGTCGGTATTCCAGAACCTGTGTTACAAAGCAAGCGAAGGATCAATAAGATACAGAATTTCTGTATATATCTACATATTTAGTCAATGCCTGTAGTTAATCGATGGCCTAAGTCTGTAGCCTAAGTTTACGATTAGTCCTAACCTTTGCTAGCGTTGAAATCGTATTCTCTGCCGAATCAGTAATGTTGGAAATGAATTATAGTTCTTCTTTACCTTCAAAGCATAAAGAAATATTCAAGTTAAAAAAGGCTCCTGCTTTACCAGCGCTTACTAACTAAATACCAACATTCGTGTTGTTACTTTCAAAGCACCTACATTGCCACTTTGAAAGTACACCCAATTCAACTTCGCGCCGTTTATGTAAATTTCTATTACAATTGCATCCATACCGCAAATCAATTAAACGAAGCCGCGAAGTCGTTGGTTCTGACAGGGTATTCATTAGACGAAGGCGAAATTGCAGATAATCGCTCGTAGGCTTTTATTGCAACGATCTGCGTGTGCATTTCGCAATGGTTCAATCAAAGTTAGAACACATACCTAATGGAATTTGCGGTTACGCAAATTTTTGACGACTGCGTTAGTCTCTCAATTTTCTCGAGCAGATTATTTCATCGACCGGAACGACTCGACGTGTAAAGGTTTCTGCAATACGAAGCGTCAGCGTGTAACGCTTTGGCCGTTTTTGTTATTGCAATATTCTATTTTCGTTTTTAGTTGTGGGCTATTACTAATTCTTTAATAATGTTCTTCGCGAAAGTTTTATTTCGTATTCATTACGAAAACAATTGAAAAATGTCAAACTACAGTAAGTCGTAAAATATTGTAATCAAAGAAAACAAAATAATATAAAGGCAACATATTCGTAATCGATGGAAATTTCCTACACTATGCATGCAAGTTTGTAATATATTATATGAGGGAATTAAAAGGCTCGTATGATAAATCAAATAAATTCAACGAGATAGATCCCTTTCCAAAGTGGACTTTGATTTAATGCTTATAGTAAATTAAGCCGCGCCATTTTTCACCGTCCTTTACGGCTTGTTCCGCAATTTATATACCATAAACCTTCCCCGTCTGATGAAAATTTGCGAACTATTTTTCATTGATATTTTCTATAGACCTCGGGAAGATCATGTTTGTTCAACAGAACACCCATGGATTCTTCGTTTGGTTTACGGATAAAGATCGAGAATCTGGTTGCTTAGAAAGTCAATGGGTTACTGTGGATGCACGTGTTTCGTACGGCATGAAAACACGGTCGTATAACAGCTGAGAATCAGGTTAACTCAATTTAGATTGTAGCTAACTCGACCTACCCGTGAGCTCTTAGTTGATGTTATTATTTAAAAGTAATATTCTCTAGTAGTAAACTGTGAGTGTTAATGTATTTAAAAAAATCTAAAGTACGCCTAATGTATAGCAATGTACAAAATATCTAAAGTAAAATATTTACGTAGTTATAATATTCAGAGTCTTTCAGAGGATGGAACAGATCTTTATTTAGTTTTTGTTCCTTTAGTTGTATTCGGAAAATCTGAATATGTATCATTTACACTCTCTTTATCTTAGCTGCTTAAAAATTTCTATTTTCTACTCAATATCTAGTATCGTTGCTCCTGGATACGAAGCAGTTTTTTCTTGATGTCGTTCCGAGCGACTAACGAGTAGGAAATTAGTTTGTTACACTGGAACGACGTCCTTGCGCCAGGACCAGCTCCCTCGTGTTCCAACTCTCCGAGTAATAAAATTCCATCATGTATAATATCTAAACTTGCAGAATAATTTAAATATAACCGGTAAATCCAGTATCGAATTGCATCGATCCTTCATTTTTTTACTTTTGGTGAATTATTATTTTTTTGATAATTTCATGCAAGGCTTTTTCTTTTCAAAAGAAGGAAGCAGTCGGTATTCCTACCAGAATTCTAATTGCAGTAAAATTATTATAGCAAACGAAAAGTCGAGCTTCAATCCAAGATAATCTAAATATAACTATAGGTATACTAAATCTAATATCCAATCTTCTCGATCTCTCACTTTTCCATCTTCCATTCTTCTTGAAATGTATGTTATTTTCTGTTAATCTTTCCTGCGCGAAGTCTGCTAGTCTTGAAAGAAGGAGGCAATGAATATTCCAATGAGATCTGTTGTTGCAGTAAAATCATTATAGTAGATGAAAAAAGTCAGCGTTGAAGGTTAAGGAGACAGAAAGCTTCCCTGGAAGAGGCACGAAGGAAAAGGAAAAATGGACTAACGAGCCCGTTGCGCGAAGGCAACGCAGCGACCTCATAAAAGGTGCATTCGTATTGCTAATTGCGTCTTCGGTGGGTTGCACCGCCTTCCGAGTAACAGATCGGCAATTTACTCGCTGCGTCACGCGCATCGAATGTCCATGAGCTGAATTCGTCTGCAACGGATGCCCACGAAACGGTCACTTCCGGTTACTATGCGAGAAGTCGGTGAATTTCGTGAACTTAATGTCGCGTCTTGATCCGTTAAGATAAGAGAGACCTGTGCAAAACTGTCTGTATACCTACATACTTAAGATTCCAAAGATCTATAACACTTTAGTTTCTACAATAAATTGCATAACCAACGTAAACTAACAAAAACAAAATGCATCAAAGATGACGCTAAGATTATTTTTTTATGGTCCGAGCATTATATGCTTCAGCATTTTATTACATTCAGTAGGTAAAATTGGAAATTCGTTCATAATTTGGTTATAATTATAGATGTAAATGGATATTATCTGTGTAAATATGTTTCTTTATGTAATTTACCTGCTGATTACTAAAACATTATGGTACGTCTATAAAGAGGGAAGCTTCAAGCTAAATTCGATAATTCGGTGAAGCGTAATGTGTCTTGTAATACATCTTTATTGACAGACACTTCAATAGGGTAATAATAGTCATCTAATTTTTTGAACTAGTTATGAAAGTAAGTATAACGTGATCGTACATTCGAAATTCTACGAAATACTTTATTTTTTCTGCATTTCCTGACGCAAATACGAAGGTGTTGCCGTTTCTGATTCATCGTACTATTCGTAACTGGTACAGAAGGTTTATTCATGTACAAGTACTGGACGTGACGCGTCACGGTTCCGGAACACGAGCGAACGTTTCTATAAATTACAACGAGACGAATTTGACGGACCAAGGACCAACAGGACCAGTACAGTTCATGGCCGGTAGAGATTCAATTGTATTTTCGATCTCGAATCCATTCCACATCATTTTCTTTCGATTCGAATATTCGTACAGTGAATGAACCTCCGCAAGTTGATTTAATTCGAAATCAAAGTTGGAAACTTTATTCGATTTTTGCATCAGTAAGAGACGAACGAGTGTTTAAGGAGAACTTACGAGAATATTATTCCAAGCGATCTCCAATTCTCGACTAATTAGATCGTTTGAAATCCGAAGTTTGCATTTAAAGTCGAGACATATAGAGCACCTTGCTGTCGTATGAAATTAGAGTACAAGGTGTCCCTGCTCGCCTTCTGCATGGCCTGGAAATTTCAAGTCACTCTTCCGCGTGACTATCAGACGCAAATGATGTTTGCTTCGTGGAGGTCTTGATCCAATTAATTGTAATTACACGATTAATCGATCCTCGTTTCTGTACCTTCGATCTATGATGATTTAATGCTGTGGAAAAAACATTTGGTCAATGATAGCGTGTTTTAAGTGAATCAGTCCATCGACGATGTCACCGCGAGGACGACTGCACCGTTAAAACTCCACTGCTATGAATATTATTCTGTACTCCGGATAATTGCTTCAATTTGACACGACAACTTAAGGCTGTACGTAAATAGAAAGGTTAGATACACGAGATCGGCTAAATTACTTGAGTTAGCCGAGCTAATTAATCTTTTGTTGCTGTTTTTTTTTTATTAATTAATGTTTCTTTCTATGCTAAAACAACAGCGAGATTAAGAAATAAAAATTCAAGGATTGCAGATAAGCAGTAGCATAAGTTAATAAAATAAAAGAGAAGTTTCTTTTCCTCACATTAATCGTGAAATCTTATAAATTAAAGACTTGCGACAACAAAATCAGAAAAGAGAAAGGAAACGTGGTTTCTCGAAACATTAAAAATATTCAACTGCGTATCCATCAGCATAATTAAGTACGATGTAAATGATGTCGCGTGGCGCTGACGAGTCGATTAGATTGAGCATCAGCAGGGCATTAATTAAGGCCACGGGATCATTGTCGTAACATCGCGCTGCCGGTTGGTTTTCCCTGTTCGTCCAATGACTAAACGTTCGTTAGACTTTCATAAGGATCCTTAGCGACAGTCTATACAATTAGTTTTCCAATTTTACGACGATACGTTTAACATTAATTGCACAGTCCATCGCCGGCCTTTGTTATTTTATTTTTTCCTCCTTTTTTCCTTCCTCCTTGCTCGATTTCTCTCTCCTTCTATTTTTGTCCCTTCCGCTCGATTAAATAAGCCAGTTTAATAACTGGGAAACGAAACGAGATCGAATATCGAAATGCAACGAAGGACAGCGGGCTATTTAGGGTCCATCAAGGTCCGCTGCCTCTGAATCGAGCGCTTACAACGCTTCGTTAACGATATTGACCATCGAAAATAACACAATCATGCTGATTACACGCTATACTATTCAATGACTCGTGTAATATACTTTTGATTATACCTTTACCAATATGTGGCACGTGTTTCGTAGAAAAAGTTGAGAGCTTGAAGCGCTCGCGTGCAATTTCTCCCACAATCGACTTTCAATTCTGGCTTGATATTACATGGTGTAACACGTAATCGATATAACTCGACCAATTTGGGTCGTGTAGCCGGTAATTGCACTCAGGAAGCCATACTCTTTCGGTGTAGTAGTTTCAACATTGGCAAAAAGATAGAGATAAGATTGATTAAATATAATGAAAAGGTTCGGTAGGCTATTTATTTTGGATTATTATCAATCGCTCGTAAATTCTCGCTTTATGGTCGTTGAAGTACGTTGTGCAATTTATTGAAATTTTAAGAATAATCGAATTTGATAATAACGAAAACGTTTGGCTACTTAACTGTTGTAAGTGAAAACAAGTTTGCGAGCTGAAATGGTACAGGCAATGGGGAGTGTGCGTTGTGAAAAGAGTGAACGGTATGCGTGCAATTACCGGAGAACAGGTTCCAGAAACTAAATTACTCACGTGATCCTACTGATCCCTCGGTTGATCTAAATTCCTGTTGAATGTAATAACAAACCGTTTCCTTCGATGTTACAAGATTCCATCATAGCCTCGTAGAAATACACGTCGTGTTCGCGCTGCAAAATAAATCACACGAAAAAAAGAATCTTTACCCTTTTTATCGTTTTCTGGAAGATTAATCGCTCTGAATGGCAAACTTTCCCCCAATACGTTTTGTTGCGAAACTGCTCTGTTGTAGAACAAAAAGTTTCTACCTCGATCGAGAATTTTTGGAGATCAATGACCGTGAAAAATGTTGGAACAAACGTGAGAAAATACACTGAACGACACGTTTCATGATGTGGTATTTCTTGACCTCGAGAGGTGAACCAATTTTAGGAGATCTTGGCTGGTTAATCTCTCAAGGACTAACCTTCCTCCAGTGCCCATGGTATTGGAAAGCACTGACCGTTTCCTTGCTTTGTGTCTCGGCTCAAAGCCCACTAATTATCGGGTTAAGGTTAACGGTTCCATTTTTGACGAAGGTTAAGAAACCATCCACGCGACCAGTTGCACGTAGCACGTTTATTAACCCTTCCTGGTGAAACTTTAGTCAAAATTGTGTTAAATCTTGATAAACCAAGAAATTACTGTTATATGGTTTCTGCAAGATCAAGTTAATAATTTCGAGGTAAAATAGAAAAGACATAACTCCTCTGTTTGATAATATCTAATAGAAAAATATTGATATAAATTCAAGCGTTATTTTGAGATACCAAGTCCGAGATAATCTTGCGCTGTCAAGAATAATTATAGTTAATACCCACTTGCCAGGATAATGATACAACCCTACCTTGATCACATGATTACGATCCACTATCTTTCTTCGACATGTTCCTTAGTAAATCAGTACAGTTGAAAAACCTTGCTCCACTTTACATATTTTACGAACAAACATTTCTTCTCGTGGTAAAACGAGCATCGAATACTTTCAAAAGTAACCTCATCGTACCAAAAGGGAGATGATTCCCTTGAATCGACGCGACGATTGAATTTTCACATAGAGACACGCACGCAGATGCTCGGCCTTGCTTCGAAGCGCGTTGTTACGCGCGGGAAAGAAGCGAAATAGCTTCTTGCGGAATCCTCGAGCATCTTTGATAATCGCCCGCGGATGACACCGATTTATTCCCCGCCCGAGATTCATCGCCGGAAATTATGCGAACTTCTGGGAACTTTGCGGACTCCTTTCGACCAGATTGTCGAGGTTAATTATCTTCTTTGCGTTATTCGTTTGTTTGATAAAAACTGAGGTCATCGAAGATGTTGGGGAATGATCTTGTATAAGAAAATTCCAGACGATTTATCTCAATACATTATCGGTCATAAATAATTGGAGATTTGCTTAATTTTGGTAGAATGAAATTAAATCACAAAATGAGAGATAAAAGATCTACAATGGGTTTATTCTTTAGTTTCGTTTCAATTTATTATTTTATTCTAATCTTTATATTGAATATCCAGAAACATTTTAAGTAATATTTGTTTTATATATCTATCAAATCAATCTACTGTGAATATAAATGTGTTTTAACGAGCAGTAGAATGTAAATATACAAAGTAGTATCGGCAAATAACGATACTTCCAAGAAACATGAAATTCAAATAATTCATATAGTTTTTGTTTCTATCGTTTACCTCACTCGTATAGAATGTATAAAACAATTGCTAAGAAAAAGAAACGGCAAACGCATGCATACGAGGAAACTTCCTCTTTACGTAATTAAATATGATGTCTTTGACTGCTGACACCATTTTATAGTACTTCAAAGAATTAGAAAAAAGCTAATAATTATATGTCTTGGTCGGGTTCTAAGTATATTAAGTGGAACTACAGAATGTCAAGACATAAGGGTTAAAGACATATTTGTTTCAGATTATTGAATTGTTTAACTGTGAGTTAGATAAAGAAGATTCTTCTAAAGTGATACGAAAAAAGAAACATATAAGTTTTTAAATAAACAATTTAAATGTAACTTTATATCGATAGTAATAAGTAATTGTTAATTTACTATTAATTTGCAAAGGAAGGTGTTAATAAATGGCCATTTTTTAACTTCCTTGCTAATGAAACATTCTTGTACTAAAATTATATATATATATATATATATATATATGTATAATTCGGCTAAACGCGTTATTCATTTTTTAATCACTTATTTAACAAAAGATCGTTTGAAACGTTCTGTATAATATAATGGGATGATTTTTCGAAATGAGTCGAAAAAAGATTTCTCTTAGAATATTCTGCCAGATCCCAGACGCGATCGGGGGAAGAAAAAAAAGGACACGTTCCCCATTGAAGAGGCCTCTATTCTTCACTTTTATCACGCGGATTGTCGCGTCAGCACGAATCTCGGAGGTTTTTTTTCAACGACTGTGATGAACCACATTGAAGAGGAGCGACATCGTGATAAATCGGTCTGTCTAGACCGAGAAAACGCCATCGTGAATGCAAGCATAGTTTTTGCCGCGATTTCGTACTACTTTCGGCTGGAACAACGTCGATTGCGATTAAAATCTCGTTGCAGACAAGACCATGCGGTTCTTGCAGCGACGCGTGACGTCATTAAACGGGTGCACGGATCCGGATTCCGATCACGACGCTGTAATCGTATAGAATCGTCATCGGGATATGTCGCGGATGACGCTTTAATTGAGATCGCGTAGGTAATCGACGGTAATTTTGCAACAGCAGTCGTCTGCCCTCGAGGTTCGAAGACGTTACAGGCAGCTTTTTTGTGCTGGATGCTTGATGGCACGTGGAATTCATTAAGCGGATGAATGCGCGATGATGGAGATTTATTTGATAATTGGAAGGTATCAGAGGAATTGCAAAGGATTTAGTATCGATCTAGCAGAAGAATGAATAACTGCGTTGTTCTTTTTAGAATGATTCACAAGTTTTAACACCTTCAGGAATCCTGTATAAAGTGGTGCTTCTATAATACCACCAAATAATAATTACCGTCCTTGTATAACGCGATTAATTCGGTGATCCACAACATTTTATGATTTCGAAGATTTCTTTGAGTTAACAAAATGTTCAACATAAAATCGAGTCTAGGAGTTGTGCTTAAGAATTTGTTTCATATTTTGTCGAGGAGTAGGGAGGAACTGCTTAATCGAATTATCTGATCGAACATGACCGAAAGAACGTGGCACGGTTAAAACTTTATACACATATATAGCTATGTAAAGTGATTTCTAAAATTGTTGCAAAATAATTTGAAACTGAATAACTTTTCTAATATCGAAGCAAGCGAATGGCCGGAATCGCGAAGAGAAAAGCAAAGGTCGCATTTTTCGACCTTTTTATCTTGGCTTGTAATGAAAATTTGCACAACGCATTTTAAATCTATACCATTGCGTTAAACGTACTACAATAGCTCTAAAATTGAAAACGATCAATGCCCAAGACTCTACGAGTAACCGTTGCCAAAGATAAAGCAAGAAGCACGCGCAAGATGTAGAATCGATGAGGAGTCGTACGTCGCGTCGTTTCCCCCCAAGCGATTGCGAGTGGTGGAGCTTGGCGATCGGTCACGTAGTGTCCCCGGAGGCAGGGGTCACCTTGACCATCGTCAAGGGTCCCTTTAGAGGGGCTCGGACCCGAGGGGGCAGGGATTAAAGAGGCACGGTGGCCTCCAGCGGCGACATATAAGTCCCAGGAACAGCCCCCACTTCGTGTCAAACGTTCCCGGTACGGCAAGCGCGCGGTATACACCTACGATCCACCTTTTATCGGCACCGTTTCCTCTGCTCAGGCTCGCGAGTCTAGCTTTATCGAGCTTCCAACAAGGTAGGAAGGCTCTGGAACAAGCGTACTGTTCTCTTCCAGCTATCGAGCAACGAACGTGCCCTGCAGTGGAAGCTGGTGAATATCAGCGTGCCTGTAGAATCGACGAGCCAACGCAAGCTTGAGACTACAGTTGCTTTCTGGCTCGTCCAGCGTGTAGTCCACTTAACGACTACCCAGTCGCCACGTGACCGCTCCGAGCAGACCTATTCTTCTACACAAAATCGAAGGATTGTGAACAAAATCGAAGAACCATGAGGATCGTAAGTAATATTCGCGCTCGTGAGCGTAAGCTTAAGGAGTGGAAGAGAGTCGTGTAGAGTGTACACGCGCACGGAAGAGATTCGTGGCAATGGGAAAGGGAAGTTTTCCTCGGAGTTGGCCCGTGTGCCGCGATTAATTGGAGGGGGCGGTAGTACCGGTGGGAGAGACTTTCGCGGGACTAGATCGCGCGCTTTTATAGTGAACTAACTCGCGCTCCCTGTGCTCGTTCGTTCGATCGATCATTGTTTCTCTCGCGGTCGGACAGAAAAGCTTTCGTGATTGTGTCCAGTTTGGCACATGACTCGTTTGATTGGTAAACGCGAACGTGATTCAGTCCTCTTTCCGGTTCCTGGGGAAATGAGGTGTTTGGCTGAGTACCATCGAGCACGGTAGTGAGGATCGACGAGAGGTTCACGCAGGATGACGGTGTTGCAAGTGAGAACAGATATTTACGATCAGACTCTTCTTTCAATAATAGTATGAATTTTATCGTGGAATATCGATCGGTTTATGTTAAAATAAAATTTTGGTAGGCCATCAATCTCGCCTGTACGGTATTGATATGGTTTTTGGCGGCGTTTTCAAACTTTTCGTAAATATTGTCTGACCAGAAGTGGCTCAGCATCTTGGCGAACCTTTCACGTACAAACTTTCTACGGTTGTTTAGTGATTTGAAATCATTGACCGTGTAGAAAACGTATTTCTGCGTCGAAGGATCAATTTAAAATTCAAATAGGTCAACTATTGCCTCGAATATCTAGCTCGTGATAAGATAAGATCGGTTATTAGAAAGGCGAGAGAGCGAGAAGACACCCTGATCGTCTTCGTCGCAACCGCGTGTAAAGATGCACACCACGAGATTCGCTTATTGTGGCCGAACTTTCTACATCCTCTTTTTCTGGAACCGCGATTCGTCTCGCGAACTACTGCTTAGAATCCTCGTAAACCTGATTATCAGCATGCTTATTTATCGTCTCCATATAATTAGAACATGTAGAAGAAATCGCGGTAATATTAACAGCACATCCTAATTGAGGTCAACTGAATCACTTTTATGACACCTATAATGATTTATAGTAGTTGTAAGGAATTTACTGCAGTCGCGAGCCCTCGTTGCCTTGGATGATCCCATTGGAGTCACATATCGTGAAAGTAGGTTGTACATTTGTTCAAAGGTTCGTTCATGCATCCCTAGCGCACTGGATACTTTGCACACGTTCTTCTTCACCGCGTTATTATCGCTTTCGTCACTCTGCTCTTCGAAGAGAAAGTAATCATCCGTCTCACACGAGTGGATTATGCTTGGTTAATTAGCACTTCCCAGTTTGGAACCGAATAGACGCTTTATTCGTCGAGACAAGAGTGAGTAGGAAGAAGTTGAACGAACATGGAGACGCGAGTAAAGGAAATCCGTAAACCAGACTTGGGTTCATTCACGAGATCGTGGCCGTCGGCGAGACAGGTCCACGTCCTTGCCCCGGGCTGATGTAACGTTTGCCTCAACTAACGTCTGCTTCTTGCCGGGTTGCTCTGTCATTGCGTAACGAATCACCAGTCTGTATGTCAGGAGTACGATTAACATCCGATCGATCCAATCGTACGATTACCATCCGAAAGATATTTGATAGAAATTTGATAGAAATTCTAATAATCGTTCTAAAACTATAATTTACGGTCAAAGTCTTAGATTTCATCGATTGTTGCATAACATAATAAATAATATCGAGGAAACTAAGAGAAAACATTTAAGATCAGACCAGAACAATAAGAGTAATTCGTTTCAGCCACGGAAATCGGTTAGGTGCGCTCGAAAATTCAAATAAGCATTGTAAAATAACGCTCAAACGACATCACTTAATTTCTCTTTTATGCACTTTTTGCATAAGAGCTCTGTCCAATGCAGTCACGCACGAAAAACGTCATTAACCCTCGTCTAAAATGAAAACGGTTACTGATCCTAGTCACGCGATCGGAATTAGATAGCGACTTGCGAAATCATTGGTGGGGATATTAATCCTTACTTGGCAAACAACTAACAAGAAATTATCGCGACACTTGACTCTTTAGATGTTTTCGACTTCGTATAAATATCTCGCTATCACCAGACTCTGATTTCTAAAGAACTTATTACACGTTAATTGCCCTAAGACGAGAAGTACTGGTTATGCAAAATGCATTAGTGAACGTATATTACGTTTAGCAACGTGAAAATGGGAGGTTCTTGGTGGCATTAACTAATCTCCAGCTATATTTCAACTAATTTCGTATCGGAATACAGCTGGAGTTTAAATTCATTGGAGAATCAGTGAACGCGGTAACGATTCGAAATCAGTTTCCCTGATCGCGGTGGATCGGTTGCCCTCTTTAACACCGGTCATAGGTATGCGTTCTCGCTTTCTAATCTAACCGTCAAGTAATCGACAGCGACATTGACGTTTCCACGAGTGCTCGACTTGAGGATCGTATAAGAATTGCAATGAATGCAAGAGGTTTTCTCAGGGTATATTTTTTTTTTATGTACGTATGTCGAAAGTAGTTGGTGAGAGTAATGCAACTAGTCGGATACGGAGATATTTTCGATCAATTTCGGGGGATCTAGTGCGTGAACAAGAAACGATTCGTACAACTATGGTATCTTAAATTGGTTTTAGGCGTGCTGCGATAGAAAATTTTTTTACATACACATTCCGCGGTTTACGTTCCTCGGGGACATGGTTTTTCTTTCTTGATATTCGATCGTGATAATATTTCTATATTATCAAGGAATATTACTTATGCGTGAATTGATTGCTCGAGGAAGTAGAAACGTTGGAAAATCAACGTTACGTCGTGTCGTTACGAGGTGTGACGAAAAAGCTCTATAAATCATTTTCTAGCCGCGAGAAGAAATATTGGTCATGTCGACGTATGAGATTAATGTGAAACAGGTTGCACGAATGTGCTATTTCCGAGCAGCCTCTTTAACGGAAAGAGTTTTGAAATCCTTTCTCGTCCTAAACGATATCATTTCTCCAATTTTTCTCATTTCCAATACCGTTTAAAAACAGCAACAAATAAATCGACGACTATTAATATTCGAAAAAAAAAGGAATCCATCGATTGCACGTAAACGATTCATGGGTCGAAATAAATCGCGCTCAGTATATCGTGGTCGATTAGTCATACGGCTGAAAGGTCGATTTCATCGTTTTATTGTATTAGTCTTTTGTTTTTCCTCGTCGCCAAGCGGTAACTGCGATCGTGAGCGCTTGTAAATCACTAAATTCGATTCAGGAACTGCGTACATAGCTTTCGATATCGTGGGTAGGATTGTTTCCCGATTTTGTACGCTTTTTGTAGCGTGTATAGTATCTGTGGCAAAATACAAAAAAGAAAATCGCTATTTCTGCGTAAACGATTAAAAAATATGAAACCTCCTTGATCTTTAGTTTCTCGAGCATTTGATATTTAATTATATCGGAAGAATAAATAACTTTTATAGATACTAAATTCTTAGATTACATTCAGGAACATTATCACACAGATCTTTCGATTTCATAAAGTTGATTCCTGGTTTCTATATTGCTCTCATAATATCTATAACAAAATACAAACAAAACACTATTTCCTGCACGAATGACTGAAAACATGAAACTTTTCCGATACTCAATTTTTCAATAATTTGATAATTAGCTGCACAGGAAGAATAAATAACTTTCAAATCGGGAACATTTAGCTCGTTACATATTTCCTGCAGGGCGAAAGTGGTCCGGGGAACGGATTGGAAAGGAGAGAAGAGCTATCATTTCGCTGGTGGCCTTTTATTTTTTAAAACCCCCCTTGGTGAATGGTGGCGATTTTCCCGTCTTGGAAAGGTGCGGAACCGATGGAGAAACGTTTCTTCGTGCTTTTCACCGGTAACTGTCGAACCGTAACCGCGTACGCGGTCGGAAGTATCCCTCCCTTTCTTGTTCTCCGCGAACTAGTTCACCCTTTTCACGCGCTGCCTCCAGTGCTACTGACGTAATATTATCATGTAACCGAACTCTGAACGAGGATCGAAATTGCCAGTAGCCGGCAAATCTCGCGTTATAAAATGAAACTAAATAGAAATGAAACTAAATAGATGTTGCCGGATGCTATACTGCCCTACAATAGAACGGCTTGACCAGTCACGATAAGATAACATCGATATGAAAGGGAAAGTGTACGTTGGAATATATAGTAAGATATTTGAGTAACTAAGCTACTCGAGTCTCTCACTCGGCTAAGTCAACTAAGCTTCAACATCTTAACATTTAACTTTGAATTTTGCGCAGAATTACCGAAATTGTTACATATACGAGACTGTTAATGTTTAATACAATAACGACGATCGAATTTAGCAAATTACAAAGCAAATTGCTTAGCCTTATCCTATTAACTGAAATAACGTTATCTTAGTCTATATCGACCAACTATTGGAGGATTTGGGAGCACAGAGATAGAAATTCAATAGATAGGACGAGGCAGTCGTTCCACTTTCTAATTACGAAGACGTTCGTTGTCCAACAGCTTTGGCCCTCATCTCGCGCAATAATTGGCCCACCGCCAAGGACGAAGTCCAACACGAGGATTGCACGAGCGACACACGGAGGATGAAAACGCAATCAGGGATGTTCGCTTTCACTCGATCGCACAATTCTATAAGAGCCTCTGAATCAGAACGATGCCACTGTCGTAATATTGGCACACGAAAGTATTTGAACACTTAGCGTATATGCAACACTTATAATAGCTCCTATATCCATATTGTAACGCGTTAAATAAAACCTTTTGAAGTTTTATTAATGGTGACACAAATCACTACCATTAGCCATCGAGGGAATGTTTCCGTTACCTATATTTTGTTCTGTTAGAGTACACGTTGCAACAGTTGCACGAGCAACGAATAAATAATTTACCATGAATCTGAGAGAACATCGTTCGAGGTCAAGAATATCATCTTAAATCTGATCCTCGCAATAATTATTCCCTATTATCAAGAGGCGATCTGTAGATTTCTGCCAAGATTTTTGCGCGTCGAACAATGCTTCGAAACATCGTAATAGTCTTTTCTTTTGCAGCGCGTGTATATTTTTCTGATACTCTCTGAAATCGTAACACGTGCATTATACAGTTTTCTCCGGGTACATGAATCAAATTTATGTTACTCTCAGTTGTTCTCTCTTCTTCGTTGGCCACAAACAACAACGAATTCCGTAACGCCGATAGAAGGTTTCTCCCCGTTCCGGTGCACGCGGTGGCGTCGTTTCGCTCTCAGAGAACGCATTCCGTCGAATTTTCTGAACAGTCGACCTCGATTATCGCGCTACACGTTTCACAATTGCACCGTCGCCACCTTTCTGAAAGGACTCCCGGTTCACGTTCCACAAGTCGACACGATGTTTCCTATTTCTTTCGTCTTTTCGCTTCACAAAACCAGGCTGATGAATTTTCTATTGTAATAAACCGGTCGCGTGTATTACCAATAGCGTTCCTAGAAGCAATTTACACTGACTGCAAGAAGTATGAATATACCATTGTTCTTATTACAGCGCAATACATACCGAATAATCAGGACTGAGTATATTAAATTTCATTTAGTAGTACTTTCACATGATTGAAAACATCTGATACTACGACGAACGGTGCAAGTATCTTTTATAGCAATTGTACTTTCCACGGTTTGTTTAAGATTAGCATATAAGCTAAAAGGAATTTTCTATCAAAATTTCAACGATGGAAATTTCGATGCTACAGAAGAACGTCGAACGTTGAATTTTAGGCGAATGGACGTTGTGTAAGCAGTAGTAGCTACATTGCAATGAACACATTGCGTTCCCGGGTGTGCATCATATCTTCGCCGATGTCGAAATTAGGCGCCTGCGGCGTTTGCAACACGTGAACCGAAAACTCACAGAAACATAACCTGTTTGCACAAATCTGTTCACTTTGGTTCGTGTTAGTTGAATTTCATTGTGTTGCATAGGCTATTAGCAAAAACTCTTAACTCATTGGCTTAGTTTGTTGCAATTTTTCCTTCTGTATATCTTGCGAAGGATTCAATTTTCTATCGGAAAATTAGAAAATGTGTAACATAGCCTTTCAAAATCCTTTCTAAATATGCGATACAATAGAAGCTTTGTTTTCATTGCCAATTAAGAAACGCTTGCAGGGAAATTTCTCTGCATCGTATAATTATCGTTGCTCGTTTCAATTTTCTAATTGTCTGGAGGCACTAACGCGGAGAGAAAAAATAGTTTTACGAGAAAACGACGGGTTTACGGTAGTACTAATACACGAGTAGCGCATGACAGAAAAGTAAAAGCGAGAAGATAATATTTTGCATGGACACGATGTGGGCGTGTTGTAACAATAGCTATCTGGAGTGCAGTCGTGTGTACATGTAAGATAGGTGCATTCCACTGTACAGTGACAAAAATACTCGTGTAAATTAACCGTTTGACTCCCGTGCTTTATTACGAGCGTACAAACCTCGGTTTACTTTATGGTGGCATATAAAATTAGATTTGCAACCTATAGATATAGTTAAGAACAACTTACGAGAACAAGAAGATCATTGGAGCATAAATGCATACATGGAAGTGCACAGAAATAATACTTCTAACTAACATCGAAGATGTTGTTATTTGCAACTAATATCATAAGATTCGAATAAATATTTAGTTCTTAGCAATATTTTAATGTCAGTGATACCTTGAAGAGTCTTCGCAACGTAAGAGATTAAGAAAGTGAAAAGACGAGGAAGAGACAAGGAAGAGAAATTTCATTGCTGTTATCTACAAGAGCCTCGCTAATGTCAGAAATACCAGACAATTCCGCGACACGCCTAATTTACCTAACGTGTAACGAGTCAATTTTGCGTGAATATTTCCCGAAACGATAATTCCAACGATCCTCTGTACTAGAACCGTCTACCAAACGAGCTGAAACGAGTAATTGCCTGAGAAGAGCGTTCTCCATTGGCGAAACGACGGAAAACTCCATGTACTTTCGTTCGTAGACGTGTGTTTCTCCACGTTATGCAACTGACGCATCCGGCTTCCACAGATGCGACCGAATAGCATCGTCATTAATGATGTAAACGTTGGAAAAAAGCGACTGCAGAGGAACAAATCGTTTCTCTGAATATTAAACGCGGAAGCATTCGTCGGAACACTCGAGCGTACGCTTTAAGCGTTTCGCTACGCGATCTCTGCTAATGGATCCAAAACGTTATGCACTCGAGATACATCTCGTATGCTCACTTGACGCACGGAGAAACTCGAGACGCGGTCTGTTTGTGTTTGTGGCAATCGAGAGATCATTGTTTTGACAAGAGACTGGATTTCACTCGAAGCATCGTCCCCTTCGCCTCGTGTTCAATTCGATATCGATTGCGACCGAATGATCGTGAAATTTGTTGGTAGATAATGTTACGGAATAAATTAAGGAGCTTTGTGAAAAATGGCCTATAAAGTCTATCGTAAATACACTTCGAGTCTAGTCAATTTGGATAAAATACAGCTATTTTGTCGGTCAAAGTCGTTTGATCCGACACGTAACATCGTATCAAAATGGTAGATATCAGGGAAAGTAACCATTACATTGATTTAACGATACGCTCAGTTAGATCTACATCGATGCTTATCGATCAGGCAACACGAGAACAAATCGTGTTCGACATTTTGTGATGAATCGCGCTCTGTACGAAGGATGTCGTAAGGTGTGAGATACCGGAGAACGAGCAAAACTCGCAGACCGCGGGCGAATTAGAGAGAAAATAATGAAACGGGTCGACCTGGTCTTTTATTGATCATCGAGGAGAAAGGAAACTGTTATTCTTCCTGGAAATAGTCGCAGGTTGATAAATCTATTGCTTCAACAGTTGGAGAGAACTCGTGTAAGTGTAGATTGGTACATTGTGTAGTAAAGCACTAGAATTTCACAAACTTTCAAATTACGTATAAAAAATGTCAAACTAATTACAAGATTAGGTGAATTACACCCACGAAAATATTTGTAGAGTCAGTGGTATAGATTCGCTGAAAGGCTAGTACTATCATCCATAAGTCATATATTTTTCATTCCGGGATACGTATTTAAAGCTTTATGTTTGACGCGTGAACCGAATTCTGTTTAACGACGAAACAACTAACTCGATTCTACGGTTAAATTTCCACCACTTTGCGAAAATGATTTCAGATTATCGTACTGTAAATAGATGCAGCGCAAAATTAAATCTTCGATTTAGGCCGCTTATACAATCAGCGGCACGAATGTTGATTAATTCACGCGTGGAAAACTCGACGAACATTTTCTGATTACCTCCGATTCCCGGTTTTCCTCTGCATTATGTGCGCCTCTTCACCCCGACAAATATGCAATATGTTTACGATTATTTCGTAACGAATTCAAAGCATAAATTACATCGTCCCGCGCTCGTTCAAGTAGCCACCGTGCGCTACGTGCAGTTCTCGTGATCATCGACGCGCGTTGCCTTAGATATCACAGCGGCGTGATCTATCGTCACGGTGTACGAACATGTGTGCCGTGGTTTGTGGGCGACCTCGTGCCTCTGTACCTACGATAGAACGCGCGTGACTTTTCCAACAGAATTCCTTTAAAATCGCTCTCTTCCATGTTTAAGGTGCCTCTTCAATGTCGTTTCTCTCGCCTTAAGAACAAATTGGGTTAATTTGTCTGTCTAAGAGTTGCAAAAGTTAGATTATACAAAAGCATTTTAGTTCAAAGAGAACCAGAAGTCTTGAGTCATGAATTTTTGTTTCCATCTTACACTTCAATTTGTCTTAATATATTACAAGATCTTTTGTTTGTTGAAACAAGAATTCCAAGGAGTTAAGTTTGAATAAAATCATATTCTGAAGCATTCTGTAGTAACCACTCGATAATTAGATACGTGTAGGTATTCGCGTTTGCCGTGTTACCTCGACCTTGCTTTCCTATTCCTCTCGTTCTTCTGAACGAACATACATAACGATCTTCGTACGCCTTGAGATTTTCATACCTTCATCGACATATGAAGCAATTTATGTAATTTCTCGTTTTAAAATGGGATTTTTTCACTTTTTGACAGAAGAAGATGGGCTTGGAGGAAACTGGAGATAATATTGGTATTTGAGAAACGACGTGTCGCATTTTTCTCACCGTTCGGTTTCGGCAGCGTAATTATGGCGGATTTATTCATGCAGGCAGCTATGGCTAATTAGAACCGATGCCAATCAACTCGACTTCTGGCAGCTTGCGAGACTATATCATTAAACTGTCTTTCTCTTTTCTCGCTTCAATCAACCCCGTTGAAAGTTGTGACAAGAAAATCCAGCGTGGCGTAACACTATCCTCGTCATAGAGTATCTTGTTGGCAAATCAACGTAACGTCTCACCAGATTATGTTAGATCGAGCGATTCCATATAAGCAACCTTTTGCAATCGCTGGTTTTAGGATTTGAAGTATCGGATTAGTGGGAAAATGATAATCCAAAATAAAATACGAGCCGTTCGAGGCGTTTCTTACTACGACCAAACACCGACGTTATTTTCTCACCAGTCTAATACATTGGGAATTCTTAGTTGGAAACTATTTACTGTGATGTATCGTAGATCGGAGTTCTCATAACGGAGCAACAATTAATCGCCTTGACATTGTGCTAGACGTTAAGAAAGAAATCGCGAGGCAATGACGTGTTACGCTGTTCACCTTGCTTTCGATACAGAAAGCTGATGGAAGAATGAGCGTGCTCACGTTCATTTAAACTTTAAATAATCAGCCATGATCGAGTGCGCAATTGTTCGATAGCATTAACCGACGTTCCCAAGCCCGTAACGTCGATGGAATTCTCGTCGAACAAACCGTAAAGTCACGTAATGATTTCGTCAAATTTTACGTAAGAATCGATGAAAAGCGAGAAGATCGTCATTTGTCAGATGATACAAAACACTTTCCTCCATGCTTGTTTTCAAGAGAGAAGGTGTTTTTTCTATTTCCGAATCGGCGATTCACAGAGAGTTTACGTCACTTTCACGACACTGTGTATTTCCTTTTTAAGACTTCTTTCGGGCACACGATTCTTCGTTAGGTGATAACACCTTGGGAATATTTATGGCTTTTTGCGGGGACCACGATCGAGAAGCAAGAACCTGTTGCGAGATTGAAATGTTCTGTCGAAAGAGTAATTAACATCTCACTTGTGTTACATAGTCGATGGAAACGGAAGTACCATGGCTGCTGTTTTTTAAGGGAGTACTGTAGTCTAGAACGTCGTTTTAATCGTTTCGATAATCTATACTTTCATAAAGTGCCAATAGAAATCGATTCTTTGCAAATTCCATGCTAGAACAATACCTTAATTGGGATAGAAGTCTAAATTTTACGATGTTCCATAAATCTCGAACACAATCTATTTCTGTAATCCTTTCCACTCTAAATGCCATAAATACCTACGAGCACGTAACAGAAATAGTTATCTACGAGGCAAACAAATCAATTAAAAATAAAATCATTGCAATTCATCAGAGTCGAATGGAACAGTTCGCGATAAAGTGCCACCGTATTGCGATTTGCAGCATTCCCCAATAATCAACATTCCCCATAATTTGTCGTAGTTAATTTATCAAGTAACACTTTAGTCATACCTTATCGTTTAATGGCGAATGTTAAGGAAGTCGGGTGACTTTAGATCGAATGGAAACGTTGAATAGGCAACCTGTATACAATCTGTCAGGATGGTGATTTTATTCCGCGACTATTGTCCCATAAATTCTACTGCATTGTTAACGCTCGTAAAAATTGTCATGTGGTTTCAACTCTATATAAGACTTTTCTCGATCGTAAATCATCCGAACGAGGTTACCATTCTGCGGTTAGGCGCGTTTTCAGATCGTTTAACGAAACTTTCGAGTCTCGTTGACCGTTCTCCGTCGTATAGTAGAATTCGCGACATTAATGGCGACGTAGCTTCCGATACTGGAACCAGATTAGAGTCTATATTCTCGTCGAATCGTTGCAATCGCCTCTAGAGACTTGATTAAAAGTGATTGCGAGAATTTACATTTTTATTTATGGCATATTTTTTTTCATGTGACATTCAACTTTTTGCACGAAGATTGAGCAACGGTGAAAGCAGATTCGAGAATGTAATAATTTGTCCGCAATGCTGGATACATTAGTTAGTTTGTCGAACGTTTTATAAATAAAAAAAGGATAACTAAGAACAGAGGGCGTACATGTTGATCTACTGGCAGTGAAAAAATTCAAATAAAAAATGAAGCACGTATTGAATTAATATTTGTTTGTTTCAGACAATTCTGGTGACCTTGGTTTTAATGAGCCTGGCAGTGGCTTCGTCCCAGGACTACAGTCAGCTGTTCGCAGGATTCGGGCCTTACCTGAGGCAATCAGCGGTAATGCGAGATCCACGATCTAACAGAGGTAAGTATGTTAATTCCTTATCCTCGGAACCCTTCTCATGTTCTCGATATATTACCTTTCAATCAATTCGATCAATTCGACGCCACTTAAGGAATCAATCAGGTCTTGATTCCAATTCCAACTCGAACTCTATCGGTCATAATTTTCACTACGAGTACGAAACATCGATTTGTGAACTCGCGGTTAATTCCATATCCGCTGTCCATGTTCCCGACGAAGCGTGACGCTGCTACTAAACGAGATTATCTTTGCATTCCGAAGGTTCGAAAGCAAGCACAGAAATTACGATCAATAGCGGAAGAGGGAACTAATCGCAATAGTCTGATCTATATCAAGCGCGTTGCGTTTACCAGTTCAGGTTTATGGACGTTCAGTTAAACTAGCAATGGCTCGTGATTAGAATAATTCGTTTCAAGTAAAAGGAAAGTGGTCGTATATGTTCCAGTCAGTTTCTCGATCGATTTCTACAAGCTGTCGTGAATCATCGTGTTATTTTAAACTTGGTCAATCAATTTTAGAAACTTTATGGTATCTCACATCCATCAGCTTGAAATCTTGCAATTTACAATTGACGGATAGAGCATCCTTCGTCGCGATAATGAGGCCTCTCGTCGCCTATTCGTATTCTAAGGTCAACGTTGCAGCTGTGACATTTGCCTACGCCATGTGTGTCAGCCGATGCACGCGTAACCAGGATACGCCGATCCTTGCGATCGAATGGAACGCGGCGCGTTTACGCACGGAATGGGTGCCAAGTTCAGTCTCGCCAAAGTGTTGCTAACAGTGCGCTGAATTGTACTGAAACTGGTCGTTTTATAGCGACTGAGTATTAGATAACAATTTTTTCTTCCTTCCAGAATTCTTTAAACACAACTCTACGTTATTGTGCATGGAGACTGGAACTAACTAGATTATGAGAAAAAGTTAGCCGACTGCATAAAGAGCTCGGCTCATTAGCGAAACATAGATAGAAGTATGGCGAGTATATAGTAGCTTTGATCAGTTCGTTAGCCTCTCTTAATTAACCGGAACAATTGATCAGGTGTTTGCCACTGAGAGTCGCAATTTTGTAACAGTTTCTCGCAGCGCGATAAGCATCGCAGAGTTTGTTGCACGCTGTTTCCACGCTGTACATTAGCAGAAACCATTATCTCGTATTGGCATCGATTAATAACCATTCACGCAAATTACTTCCCCATTCAGGCAGATTTCCACTGGCTTTCCTTGATAGCCTGTTACCGAGAAAATAACGAAGTTTATAAATGACAATATACAGAATCACATTGATAATCTTCCATAGCTGATCGTCTTACTGTATACTATAATTTAAATTCCCGTGATGCCATCATTCATCAAAAAGGTCGCGGAGAATTATTGTACATGAACATTGTGAAACGTGATTCATATTTCTGCTTCTGATCGTGATCGAACAATCGATTTAAACTAGACCAAACGCCGTCAAAGAAACGAAATATCATAGCGATACAAGAGAAAGACTTACAGAAGCCGTGAAGGCCGGATCACTGATTACGCAAAGAATTTCGTAATCTTGAAACAATTCCTTAAGTGGTTTTTGACTTGTTTATTCTCAATAAATATAGCCATTTCTGTAGTTTATAATTGAATTCGTAGTTCTTCTAATTTCTAACTGTAAATTTCGGCAGTCATCCTAAAAATTTTACATGTGAGATATAAACCTACATGTAGACGATTACAGATAAAAGATATATAAATCAAATATCTTTCGGAATATATTCCAAAAATTTCACCAAAAACAGCGATTGATAGTTTAAAAATTTCATTGAAAATAGACAACTGTGTAATTTCGTTGACTGGTAGTTTGAATAATCGCGAGTCACGGTTTGACAGGCATCTAACGAGCTCACTTAAAGCGTGTTTATGATTTTTTATAATCACTGCATTCGTGGGAATGGAGTTGAAACTAAGATATCGTGTCTCATTGAAATTCCTGTGGATTCGGGCCGACGGACATGAAAACGACGAGCGTCGAAATGATTGAACGTACAGTTTGATGAGTGACGGCTTCAGGCTTCACGCAGTAGTCAGTTTTGCATATTGTGAAACGTGCAAGAGGTAGATTAATCAGTCGAGGATAATTGAAAAGCTGTAGAAATTGACACTGCGTTGGAGGTGAGACACGTTAGTGGATCGAACAGTTCTTGTAGAAGTTATAGTTTACTGTAATGTAATAATTTGGTGCTAACTTTCCTTTTAACAGTGTTACGTTCTTTGGATAATTTCCGATTGTATCGTATTTTTCTATCGTTGGATAATGTTCTCAATTTTAGGAAAATATAAAAGAATTAATGCGCGATTTCTTGTTGCAATTGTATGGCAATGACTTTCTTAACACGTTAGAAATTTCTTTCACGATTGAAACTAACGCGAGTTTGAGACGGAACACGTTCGAAAACCGGATCAGGGTTAAATAATTGAGAGTTTGCAACTACTTTCAAAATTTTTAACGAGGATGATTTTTCGTTCAGGTCCAGTGCTGTTCCCTCCGGGTCCCCCGCCAAATAGCGCGGACACAAGCGGAGTGATAGTAGGCGCGAGCGGATACGGATTCGTGCCACCCAACCAAGGTAAATCGTCGATTGGATTCTGAAGGGAAAATGAAACCGCTTTCGTGACGCAGAAGCAGAGAATGGCAACGAGTCTGCTCTTAAAATTCAGATCTTCACCAAAGACCCCCCGCGGCGAGCAGTAACTTTTGGGGGTGAAACTAACCCCGAGCACTTGTCGCCGTCCTTGTGCACCTAACTTGTGAATAAAACACTATTTATTTGTTGTCACACACGTCGGATAACCCAGCCTTTTCCTTCGTTTACTTCAACATGTCCTCATGCTGCATGAAGATCTCTTTCATTGAGTATGAATGTTCGATTACATCGTGTAATTAGAGTGTGACTGAAGGGACACACAAAGATACTTGTGTTCATTGACACGTGCCGACTGTGTCAATTCATTGGAATCGTTTCATCTTGCTGTTCATTAAACGACTCACATTCATTACGGTAACAATACTGTAATCTCTAGATTGCGGCTGTTTATTTTAGTTCACATTTCTTTTGAGCGCCACTAAAGAAATTGAACTTAGACGGAGTATTGTTTTCTCGGTTCTTACTTATTCCTGCTGCGATCGTCGAATTTTTATATTTCACACTTGCGCTTACTTTGGCAAACAAAAAAGTTTGTAACATTTTAAGAACACGTTCGATATAATGTTAAAACAAGAATTTTCTCATATTTTGTTCAAACTTGTCATATAGCGTTGGACAAATAAAAACGGATTGAAAATGGCAGAAAGAATGTAGCAGGGTTAAATTTTTGATAAGTGCACAAACATCCGCAATCTAGTAATCTTCGTAACAAGACTTATCTACTCTACTTCGTCACTTTTAAATAACCTACGTGATGTTTAAGAGCTCAGAAGTTACACCGAATATCATTGAATTCAACATATAGAGGATACGTTTGCAATCCTTGGCTTCCGTGAAAGACGTTCCATCTCGTTCGTGATCGTGAACTACTCAAAGGTCGACGTCCTTCCTCACTGACCTTTCTCAAATGTCAAACACTGCGTTAAAATGCGGAAAATTATAATATATAAACGGACATCTAACCTTCGAAGCATCAATTCCAATATTATGCAAATTTCTCGAGTCACACGAAACTTGTAAATATGAAAACACAAGACTCTTCTTCCTGCACTAACCCACGAGTTTCTCATCCAGTCATATATTACTAATACAATAGATATTGTTTGTGCTAGTTGGTGCTAATTAGTACACCCGACACTTGTCCAATTTGAAAGTGCGTCTTAACGTACGAAATTCTACTAACATTTTGTAAATAAGACATACAAGTTGGCATGTAGAATGGTGACGTACAGGTAAGCTTAGTCTAGCATTAATTTTAGAATCTGAAGATAGATAAAGTTTGAGAATTGTTTTAGGTAAGTATTGGGTTGTAACGTAAATCCGTGTCCCGTTTTTGTATTTACTATACGAACTGAGAAAACAGGACGAACGTATGTTACGGTCTGATAATTACGGAATGATAAGTCCAGATTTTTTTCAGATAATATTCATGTAACATTTTGTTTCACTTTCGATCGCCTTAAAGGAAAAGTGTTACAAAACGAAAAAGTTATTCGCTATATTCGAAAGATCAATTATTAGGTTATTTAATAGGCCGCGTCGACAAAATATTCTACGCACTTGGAATTTAAACAGAATTAATAAATATAAAAACTCGGCATTTTGAACTTGTCAGGGTTTTGCACCCTCTTAAGAAAAAGGAAAAAAATCTTCCTCCTTATGAATCGAACCTGCGAAACAAACAAGCCACCCCTAAAATCCCCGAGGCTGACGGCAATATTTTCGCAGAAAATACCGATTCGATTCTCGCATAAATCACATCACGGAGTAATCCACGCGCAAATGGAAGCACCGAGGGCTTCCTCTTCCGGGATTACGTCGCCGGGATTTCCCCCTATCTCTCTCTCTCTCTCTCTCTCTTTCTCTCTCTCTCGCTGTTTCTCTGGTTGATTCTCCCGGCAGAAGTTACGCGAACGAATAAAAATCTTCTCTCGTCCTTCATTATCGAAATCGTGCCGTGCCCGCCATAGACGATCTTCGTCGTTGGGCAGAGAACAAGAGAAAGAGTGAGAGAGAGAGAGAGAAAGAGGAAGGGAATACCGGTTTCCTCGAAGAGGAGTCAGGCCTTGGGATTCACTTAAAGAACAGCGTGACGGGGAGTCAGTGAAAGTGGTTTCGTTGGCCTCGTGACTTAAACTCGTTTACGCGTAACCTCGGCTGAGGCACTTCGCGAGGCGTAACAGGTGTTACGAGGTCAACCGGGTCAACGACAAGGTCGTCGCTTTTAGTATCACGCTGGAAATTGTACCTCCGCTCGAATCAATGTTCCTCGACTTCCCGATTCTTCGTCTCACGGTCAAGTTCGCGGTTTTAGGCTCTCTTTTCGTAACACTATGACGGCTATAAAGTTTCAAACGTAGCTTTCTTTAGTGGCTGTCGTGTTTCCATCAAGAATTACGGTTTCTCTTTCATGCGATAGATTGTAGAATATTTTTCCGCATCTGTAAATTTAACAACCGTGTCGATTAATTTAACAGTAGAATTGAAACGTTCTTTGGGGATTTCAAAGATCAGAAAGTTTCTCCTGTAATAATGGAAATCGTATAACTTGGGTTGTTAAAAAAAAGCCAATTTAGAATATCTTTTGATTATATGAGAGAATCGCATCGTTCTTCGGAATAGAAAATTGATTTGCATTTTTCAGTGGTCGAACGCAACCCTGAAAGTGTTAACCAGTCGCGTAACGAAGACAATTTTGAATTTTATAATCGTAAACAGACGCAATTACTCATTGCTAGGCTTTCGCCGTTTTCTTTATCGTGACTCACTGCGAACGAAACTGATATTTAATTCGTTCATCAAACTAGGCTCGTAATACGATTTCGAGTAATCGTAACGAGTTGTTATTTAATCCGTTATGAATGTGTAATGGGTGCAATTTTACAAGCATGCAGTCTACTCACAAGACAGGTTCGATCGGTGTGCAAACAGTTTCACGAATCGTTGCGCGACTTTCATACGCTGTCATTATGAGCAATAACAGTTAATCGAATTACCGAACGGACCACTTAAAGAACTATGCGCACCTTTGCCTGCAATATAATTGCAAATATTTACTCGGTTAATGAAAGTTTATTGAAAAGCGTGATAGTGTAAACTACCTACCTTACATAATTGCAGATATATAAAATATACTCGTACTTCTCTCTAATGGAACTCCAGAATTTAATTACCGATCTTATCTCAAACAGCAATACGCAGTTAGTATTAGAACGTTCAACGAGTTCGTGCCGTCCGTTTAGACGCTTTCAGCTTTGGTTTTATTCTCCTATTTATTTAATATCGAAGGGTAATTTTGTACATTCAAAGTTTCAGACACTTGTTGTACCAATAGACTTTCGATTTCATCCAACAGACCACGAATTCTGTCCGCGGCTATGTAAGATTGTCACAAAGAAAGTTGTTGATTTCCAAGATTAGAACTTTTTTTCGAAACCTATCAAATTATCTTCTACGATGCTAAAACGTCTGTTCTGAAGCTGACGACGATTATCGCAGTGGCGCTTTAACGGCAAGAAAACGTGTTAAAAGTTTCGAACCATGATTACCTGGAGATTCGTCGTGCGGCATCAAGATAATTCGAAAGATTCACTAGCAGTGAGATAAGTAGGGCAAAGCATAATTTAATTCAGCCACGCGAAACAGCCAGGCCAAGCCTCGTTTTCGTTAATGCTTAGCGACGAAGTGGGTCGTTAATATGGAGATCGTCCATTCCGATGTTGTCTGCGCGTTATTCTGCGAAGTTCTAACGATGCTACCGTCGAGCTTTTAACGGGCCGCGATATCGGCCTGGTCCGCCTTTTCGCGCGGAATAATCGCGTGGAAGGAACGTAATTACGGGGTGGAAATCGGGGACAAATTCCCGGGACACAGGGAGCTATTTGAGACGAGCACGATTTAGGTGTTAATGATATAGTTTCGCGAACGACCGGCTGCCAGTGAAAGTTCGATCGACTTCCCTCTGCCCTTTGAACGTCTATGATCGAGAATTGATGGTGTCGTCGTGTCGGTAAGAGAAAGGGAAACGAGACTCTTCGGTGCACGTGTTGCCCCGTAACTCGAATCGATCGTTAAACTTGAACCACAGACACGACTTCTACGATTTCTCCACTATTCTCTAGACGCAATGCATCAAGCACCGCTGCGAAGTTAAAATCTTTTCAAAATTCAATCAATGCGAACCGGAAAAAGACCGCATCGTCGAAAAGCAACCCTTACTTTGTACGAGCACTCTTCTCTAGTCTGTTCCACTCTGAGGGGGCCTAAATTTACGCGTAGCATGGCGCCCCTTCGACTGCCTAATGGATCTCACTGCCATCTCCCTCTTGGTTAACTTTATTGTCAGCGCCGCGGTCGGCCCAGTACTGGAGCCAACGGGCAGAAAAGCGAGCACTTAACAGTCAAAGGGAGAGAGAATATCGGATGTGGATGAGGTAGGGTGGCTTGGGTGACGAGGGTCTTGTAATTAGCAGCTTTGAAGTGGTCCCGGGCCTGACTTCTCATTACCGGTGGTCAGGTGTCCCAGCGATTACTCGCGGAAACGAGGCTTTGCCGGTTAGTCGCGCGATCCTTCGTGAAAATCGCGGCATCTCGAACTCTGCCGCCTCGACGATGAGCACCCTGTTTCGCGGGAATATGCAGGATTGAACGACTGTTGAAAGAGCGATGTTGAACTAGAAAACCAGGAACGTAACAGCTTTGTTACATGATGAGATTTGTCTCGTGATACCTATTCATAACTGGTAGCGTGCATTGTTTAAAGCAATGAAATATCGCCTCAATGTCTATCTATGGGAAGAAAGTTTACAAATATGTAGAACGAATATTTAGTGAAGTGTCGAGTTAAATTTAAGAAAAGAGAAAGCGAAGAATTTTGTCCAGATAGATCGAGTTTGATATGGTGAATTTAATTTGAAAGGAGAGAAAGTGAATTTGAAAATTTTACGGGGTTTAGAAACGTATGTTTGAAAGGATAATGTATTATTATGGTGATTGATAGCGGTTCGGTATTTCCAAAAGCTGAGTAAAATTATTTTTTATATTTTGTTGCAGCTTTCTACAGGTACTTTTACTATTAACGATGGATAAAGGAGGTAATGGAGGTAAAAATATCGAGAGATTCGTGATTACTGTGTCATCATCAGTGAGGAAGTGGTATGGCAAGGAGTTCTCAAGAAATTGACGAATCCGTGGCAAGGAATAATTTAGGAACAAATAATTCTGCGTCCAATTTTGTATTATATTGTATGCTTTAATTATTTTTATGCTGCCTGAAGAGTTTCTAAACGTGTCTCTAACGACACTCAGGAGTATCCTTAGCAGTATTTGTACAAAGAAGTACATATCTTAAATTAATGTATCGTTAACGTTTTATACAAATAGCGTTACTGTAGCAATTCGCAACAGTGGAATCTCAATTATTTAATCCAAAATTTTCCTTCACGATAAAATCTCATAGAATTTTAACTGTGGTCAAATTTATATATTGTCAAAACAGAATTCACTGTTAGAAGGGTGACATAAAAGTAAAATATTTAATAGAATAGGAATATTACAATAACTAAATGAAATTACGTTTAAAGTAAATTTACTTTAACCTCTTTCTTAATATGTAATGGAGATTCCCCGGTTGTTAATATAACAAAAGTATAATATCTAGAATCGTTCGCTAAAAGTCGCGTACCTTTATCGATGTAGAAACGCAGTTTACGCTTCAAACATTTATCGTTCGTCGTTGTCGAGATTGCAGCCCCTACTCAATTTCCTGTACATAAGCAAAGCAGATAGAAATCGAGAAGGCAAACATCAATCATTCTACGGGCACATGCAAAGTAGTCCCTTAAAAGACGCGTGAAATTAGCGTCGTAAATATACGTAACTTCCTTGTAACGCTGTTCCGTATCAATTTTAATACACGATACACAACGCGATCGAGTTGTTTCCAGGATTTGGCCTACGCGATTTCTCAAACGTGCTGTCGCGGTGCACGCATGCCTGCCTCGCTTTATTACGTCACATCTCGATCGATCGACCGATTGTCGGCCGTACAGCTTGGGTTAGTCATAGACTGCACTTGAAATCGAAATGCGCGAGGCATGTAACCGGCACGCGATGCATGGGCGGGAAAATTGCGGATTGTTCCGTCGACTCGGAATACCGTTCATCGATCACAGGCCAATCTGGCTCGACCACCAGTCACGGTTGATAAGCATAATCTTAAGTACATAGAACTGTACATAATTCTTGATCCAATAAAATTATTTTGTTGTTAACGAGAACGTATCCTGGTGAATATTATGCCGTAATCATGAGAATATACAGTGGTTTGCGAAAGTATTTGAACGCTTATGATAGAAAATTTCGATGTCAATATCATGTGTGTTGTATAAAACATTTTGAAATCTCATTAGCATTAACCTAACTTTGAGAGCGACTACTTATCCCAGTGGAATAGTAAGCAAGTACTACTTATCTGTATACAACATATATTTTGTATGTACCATTAAGAAAAGTTATAATAAGAAGTACGTTGAGAAGACGATCGACATTTGTGGGATTCGCGTCATAACACGGTTCCCGGTCGATTCGCGGTGAAACGGCATCTGACGATAACGAGACACGTGCAACGAGAATTCCTTTACCACGGAGTAATTACCTCTGATTATCGATTCCGATTCGCAAAGACGGTCTCGTTAACGTAATTACGCGCAACGCGACCACTATCTTCGTAGCTCGGCGCAGCGATGGATGAAGCATGCATGGGAAATTAAACCGCGAAATCGTGCGATCTCGTACCGCTTCAGCGCGTGTTCGTATACCGACGTGATGAAAAGTTTGTTACGAGATCGTAAGAGTGCACTATAAACACGATACTATGCGTGTAATTGACTCTTATAACGGATCTCAAGAATTCGGCAAGGTTTATATAAAACCGCAGAGAAGCTCGCGGCATGTCGGTGGCTTCCTGCTTAATTTATGATCTGGAAACAGCCGTAAAGAAACGAGATAGCGATCATTGATCGGGTAACATCGACAACACCCGCTCGATGAAATCGTAAAAGATTGATTCTCAACGAGTATATCCAAGTTTGTCGACGAGGCGAGCATCTAGTCAAGAACTAGACGGCTTAGCAGGATATTCAAAAGCGTGCGGAGAACGTTAATGCGTCGTTCCATCCCGCGGGGGAACGAAGAATCAACGGCATTCTGCACGCCTCCCAGGAAGCTAATGGCTGAGTCAGCGCGGTTAATCTCCCCTTTTCCTTCTTTTTCCCCCATGAATGATTAACGAGGCGTCCATTAGATCATTAAGATTTGCCGTGGTTCCAATTTACTTGCCTAGACACGCCACAGTCTTAATTACGAATGTCTTCTCTCTCTCGAAGAAACACGCGGAATTTTCCTGTCTGACCAACGCTGTCCTTATCTGCTTACCGACTAAGAACGACTGGATGGAACTTGGACGATAAAGATCGCAGTCTCTCCCGACGTATAACATTATATCGATGAAAGTATAGAAGAAATTTACATTGTACAGGAATCATGATTACCTAAGTTTTCTTTATCTAATATCCGCCTATATCCGTTTCTGTTGTTAGATTCTACCGTAACGATTTTTACGATTGTATTTCTTCATTGAACATTCTCTACATATTCTTACGTCACAATGAGCATGCACGTAATGATCGATGCGAAGGCAATCACACGGAAGAAGGCGTGTGTAGTAAACCGGAAGCAAAATCGATACAATTACATGGAATTAAAGCAATTGCATTAGGTAGCGGTGAGCACGAGGATACGGAGGAAAAGAGAAGGTAATAATAGAAGATACGTGCGCGGACCATGAGGGAAAGCAACAATTCCCAATCACAGTCGGCGATTCGTGTCTCGACTATAAACCCACATAATTCGACGAGCTGTTGGAGCTGTTCGAACATGAAACATAGGCGGCCTAGACTTTCCATGAATCGCCGTCGCGTCATGTTACCAAAGAACTACTTTTGTCCTGTTCGTCAATCGGTATCGCGAACTTCCAGCCCGTCGAGCAAACAGCCTATCGATTATCGTGGCCAGCCTGCATTTCACTGGTTTCCCATGAAACGAATTTATCGGAAGCCCAGCGAATAAGTAAACTGTAAACCGGCTGTTTGGCCCGGCTGAAACTTCGATGATCGGATTATTCGCCGGTTCTCGGGACATCACGCCGCGGTTCGCCACACGAAATTACGTTTAGAGTTTGGGTCGACTTGCTCCGTCACATCTACTTCGCAAAGCTACGGGAGCATAAAGTTATTTCCAACTAACATTCAAGGTGCAATGACTCTTTGAACATTTATCAAAACATTTTACAAGTGTACTATACAAAACATTTTGAAATTTCATTAGCATTACGGTAAGATACGACTATACGATTGTATTTGCCAAGATCCTATCGACAAAGTTTCGAACGAATTTGAAAGCGTCTGCGAATGAATAAGCAGAAAAGTTTTCTACAAAGTATATAGTAAGAGTTCAAGTAACACTTTGTGTGCCATTAATAAGGTGAAAACGAGAGACATCACTTTTTTCACGGTATACTACTCTAGTTTTTGCGCTAGTTTTGCCGTTTACGCCTCCATAAGAAGGAAATCTAGCGTCAAGGAAAGAAAAAGTAAACATTCTATTGCGTAAAGGATTATGAATATTTATTCAACTGACTATTAACTAGATTCTACTCACGCTGTTGCGCCATACTTCCCAGCCTATGTAAACTGGTTTCCTTGTAAAATAAACAAGCGAAACTTTCTTCCCGACCTGGTAGCGATTCCTAAGGAAAAATGTGCTCATATTGCGAGATATATATGTATATCGGGGAAGGAGAAGCTGGTTCGACCACTTTTAAGATATCAGCGAACGAGACCACTTTCGGGACACCCTCGTGAGGAATGGTCACGGATTATCGCGTCCAACTCGTTGACTGATTAATAACTTGTCTGTTATTACATAACGAAGTTGCACGTGGCTCGGCGAATCGATATCGCATACAGTTAGCAGAGCGTGCAAAGCGTCGCGCCGCGGGAAATATAGCGTGGTTAAGGAAATTATCGATGTACCACTTCGATGAAATGCTTCTGTGACAATATTCTTGCGATTTTTTGGCATACTTCTGCGAATGTTTCTCTTTTTAGCGAAACCTGCAGATTTTCCATTATCCTTCAGATCAAAATAGAATTTTCTTCGTTATGACTTTGCGTCTTTTCAAGAGTTAGGTGGATTATTATTTGCGAAAGAATAATGTTTGAGAGACAATAGGTAATTGATCTAAAGATTAGTGAAGTGTGACGAGGCAGATCGTGAAAATAGACTCTGGCGATTTGGAAATAATTTATCAATTCCACTGATTTTTTTAATCGATGAATCTAATTGTTAAGTAACATGAAAGACAATGTAGTACGGAGACAAAGAACATTAAATGAGATCAGAATCTTAGAACTTAAATACTATGAAATACAGTGTAGAAAGGAGTTGAATGTAACGTGAGATGCAATGTAAAATAGAATTAGCTGAAACGAAGAGTTTCAAGTTTGAATAGCATAAAATATGGAGTAGAATCGTGTTAACTGATGGTTAGATCTTGCAAATCTAAGTAATACGAAATATGGACCAGAAGCTAGCTTCAACCTTATATAATTTGAAATACTGTACAGAATGGAATTAGCTGAGACTAGAACCAAGAGACAACTACCTTTCTCTTACCATCGAGGTGCAGTATCGATCCAACCGATCTCGAGAAACACTGTAGTATTCGCTAACAGGTGCCGCTTGAAGTATAAAATGGTGAAAGTATGCAGCTTCGTGAAACACTTTTGGCGGCAAGAGATCGAGACAAATTATATTAACTAAATATTATCAAACAGATCCCCGTTCGATAGAATATTCGTGTAATTACATTGGCGTTTGAAAATTAGAGAAATTGGATCTAATAGGTAGTTCTCGCGCAAATGATTAGTCTGAATCGAAGTAAAGTCTGCTCACCAGTTCGGAAGACCGTCAGTTAGCAGGTATCGTCAGGTCGACGACATGAAATCACGTTAGCGAAACGACGAAGCCTATCAGTCAGTTCTGGGGTTCGTAGCGCGGTTCTAGGGTCAGCCTTTTAAGCCCTTGACGCGATTACGTCCATTTTAGGAAAGCATTAGGCGTCTCCCTGTGTTTCTCGTCATTTTTTTTTCACCTCGTTGATTCGCGAAAGCTACGAATTCAATATATCAAATGTATAGTATGTATAAATCACAATTTCACAAATCGCAAAGTATAAAGTTCAAGATACCTTGAGAATTCTCAAAATTCGACGTAGACGAATCTTCGGTCGTTCAAAATCAAAGTCTCTATTCGAGTATGCTTCATCGATTCCATTGGAATCGCAAGAGTAACCAATCCTTTTTTACGCCCTCGTGTTCAAAGGCTACAGAAGGAAGGGGAAATGTTGAAGCGGTTGGGAGAAAATCCGCGAGGCAGAAGGGCCGAATTCATTATTAAAAAGCCGAAGCGAAGGCTGTGCCGCCCCTTTCATCTTCCCTTCGGAAGCCAGTGCATCAATATTCAAGCAGCGATGCGCCTCTTCGTATCGCGACAATGTCAGGTAGTTTACTTTATATTTCACAACACCCCGCCATCAATCCAGCCCCCCTCCCTTCTGCATGGTTATAAGATCCTTATCGCGTCTATTCAAAGGCCGAGCAGCGCGAACCTGCGAAAATAGAGATTCGGTTCACCTTCCCTTCCGCCTTTTCTCCCTCTTTTTCGTTTTTTCTTCTCTCATTGCCCGCTCTCGAGCAGATTCTGACGGGGATCGTTTGAAAGGGGACGCCCTTCCGGTCCCCGCTGATCTGCGGTCTTCGCACGATCTCGCGTCTTGAATAGAAAGATCGAACTACTCTAATCAGAAGATTACGAATAGCCGAGCAGATTTAAATTTCTGCGAGCATAAATGAAAAAATGCAACTTAAATACCAAAGATATCTTTCGACAATTAAATATTACAACGAATAGCGTACTTCGCATATTTCATATATGTATGTTTGTATTTTATATACTTTTATACGCTTATATATACAGTTTACTAATAAGACTCGAATAAATTTTCCGACCTTAACACGTTTTGTAAAATCGTTCAATTTTCATTGGACTGTAATGCAGGATATACGGTGGCTCGTTCTTCCTTCCTGTCATCATATTACTACTTTTTCAATTCAGCAATTACTCGCACCGAGAGCTGTGGGTGTATTAATTATTCGACCGATTAAACTTTGATTCGCGACAGCGAACGATGGTGAAACTCAAAGCGAGAATATTTTATAGGTACTTGCCGGATACAGAGTGCAAAGCCGAGAGTATAAGAGAAGCACTCGGATGATTGAACGTCAAAACGTCGTACCGACGGTGACGACGACGACGTGTAATCCGCTTTGCAATCTAACCTAATTGAATGTTCGTAAAGCGGAATACTTAAAAGGGAGCTGGAGGACGAATAATCGGGATTATTCGTGAAAGGCAGCATGCTGATTTACGTCGTATTTACGCGGCCTTTCTTTCTTTTCGTTAAATTATGCTCAACAGGCGAAACTACGATTTCTTTATAAGATCTCTGTGAAAATTTTAAGATACGGTTTCCATAAGTTAGACGAAAGAATCGATCCGCAAATCCTCGAAGGAGCACTTTGGTAAATTTGCCAGAGACTCTCAGAACCATTGGGAGGAGTCGCATTGCCTCGTGAATCGAGCGGAGAAACGATCGTTTCGGGGCCTATTTGAAAGCCGAAACGAGGCAATGTAATGTTAAAGGAATTAAGCATTGAGAAGGTGGAATATTCTCGAGTATACTTGAAGCAGAACCGAAAATTTTGAAAATTTCAGTACACTCTCAACTTTATGTTGTAACACTGTTGAAATTAACTGAAGTGTGCAGACAATAACGAATATATAATTAAAAGCAATAATTCGTACCATTTCAAGAGAGTTAGGAGATGATATATTTGAATGATTTATTAAAAGATGCAATAACTTGTATTAACGTCGGAAGTTCTTCTACCCTGTAATATTCCTCATTATCTTCTTCGCCTGCGGTCGACAATTGTCAAAACTAAAATTATTGAAGTATAATTTATCCGTAATTTCGTAATTAAAATACTGTTGGTTTAAAATAAGTAAGTGTTCGAATACTTTTGAACAGAATCGTATTTGTTGTTGGTTCAAGCAAACAAAAGCGTCTGGAAGAATTCGATTTTTACAAAGCTTGCGTTTTGCAAAGCAACGAGTCACGATCTTCGTATCAAAAGCTCATCCCGTCGATCGAAGAAAAAGAAATTTACGATGGCAATTAGCGTGGCAACGTCCCGCAAGCGTTTAGTTGAATTTTAGTAGCCATTATCGTAGTTCCCGCGACGTGAGCCTCGTCCTTTCCCTCGACGAATTTTTACTGCGAGCCGCAGCCCGCGTATTACTTTCCTTCCCCACCTTGGGCTTTTACGAGGACTTGTATGGACTAGGTGAACACGAGGGCAGGGAAAAAGGCAGAACCCCAACGAAGAAAACCACGGAGAGCAATTAGTCGTAAATGTTCCTTTGCTGCGCGCCATTGCCGCGACTGAACCGTTGATTGCTCTGGCGTTCGGTGATCAAACATGAAACTGAAAAATGCCTACGTTTCCTGCAAATGAAAATTCCTGCTTTTATACTCTGTGGGGCGAAGACGAATTCTTTAGGCGTTGCACCGATTTGTCCGATAACTCGCTGAAACAATTTTATCGCGAATAGAATTAAATCTCGGCGTATCTTTATTATTTTACCCGTGCTTCGAAGAACCAGCGATTACAATCAAACTAAGACGGTTACCCCTTGACTCTCCCTAAACGAAACCAAGGAACACCGATCACCCCATTATTAGAATCTTAGAACGTGGTAACTCGCACGAAACTGGCACCCTCCTGCACGCGAATGCTCGTTGGTCCTGGGTATCGCGTCGTTTAACGATATTCCGAGAACGAGGCATGGAACGCAACCCTTTTCCGGTGGCAGTGGCGCGCGGTTAGTCGCGACAGGCTGCCTCGAACAATAAACTCGTTTATTATTGGCTGAACAGCGTAGCCAAAGCTGTGGAACGCGATATTACGGCATTATGGCGGTACGATTGACTAAATCGTCGCTGGGTCCTCGTAACTCGGGATTAGGGCGAACGGCCGGGCTTAAATCGGTTATTACGTCGCGTTGCCTAACCGTAAATCGTGTCTAACGTTATTCCACAAGCACGAAAACTAGAGAAGAAAGAAGGATGAAGGGGACCGGATACCGTTTTCTGGTCTCTTCTTTTCTCTCGTCGTGGACGTCTTCCTCTCGATGTAGATCGTTGCCGGAGCCACCCCAAACTCTCAGCCTTTTTCTCCCTCCGCGAGAGTAAGCAAACAATAATAACATCGTCGCCGAACGTGGCCGGGGAAAAAGCGAAAGAAAATACACCCCTCCGGGGACAATTTATTAATATCACTGGAAGTGATTAGAGCTGAGTACACTGGGCTGCGCCACGATAAGGGTGCCGTTCTCTCTCGTTTGTTCTGGATATACTTATTGAAGACCTGACACAGACGTTTTTATTACACTCGTTTCCCGAGATCTAGATAAATGCTATATACCGGTAAAAAATCTTCGTGTAATATACATAAATTGATATTTTTTAACGGTATTTTTTAACGTTCACGTTACATAATTCACTTTCATTATTCCTCAAGAACTTGAGTTTTATAAAAAGAAGTTCTTTAACGCTGGAATTAGTGGCGATTAAAATATGGAACTTGCACCAGAACACCATAATGAACAAATATGTAAGAAATACATGTCGCGATCGCTGAAAAAGAAATACCACGTTTAGCTGGCAACAAATTTTTCTATAAATAACGCAGAACCGCGACTCCTCCGACCGTGTATTCCTACATGAAGTAGATTCAGAAGTTCGTAGTCCGGCCACCGACCACTGCCATAACGCTGAAAATTGTCCCGGGCGGTCCGCGGCTAAATATAAGCGACGGCGCGCCGGGGAACGGTTATTGCACGCGGCCAAGTAAATATTATTAAAATATTCATGACAAGTGCAAGATGAAAACCGCGGGACTGGATTCTAAACAGAGGCGGGATACTCAGACGAAAGCGAGCACCGTCCGGTCTGGCCGGCTGAAATTCTACTTCTGGCCATTTCCCCTTTTGTTTCCCCACGTCCCTTCGCTTATTCCGTCTTTTTTCTGCTTCCGTTTTCCTTCCAGCATGCCGATGTTCCTTGTATCACGCAACCAACTTCTTTATATCCTGTGCAGCGTATCCTATACGCAGCGCTTTATACAGCTGGTGCAACTACGTTTTATCTGCACCACTTTTACGGCCGGCTTTACGATACTTCTTTGTTTCGCTGAGCGCCCCCCCCCCCCAGAGCTATGTAATAAAAAAAGAAAGAGACGAAGAAGCAAACGAAGTAAGACAATAAGCATCGAGGTGGAAAAAGCGTGGCAGATAAAAATTGGGCACTTCGACCAAGAATCACGATGTATCTCGTGCCGCCTCTGCACGATTTCCGCCCGATGCGTTAGGTGATGATCGATGTGTTAATGGGTTAACGACCACGGGAACACCGTCTGGAGAGAAATTATTTTCCCATTTCGCGGCCTCTGCTCCCTTGCTTTTTGTCCGTGTCCCGTGAACTCGGGTTTCGACAGCTCCAGACGCGTGATGGAGAATTAATGGCTAACTTTTGAACTATCAACGGTATACTTGAACATACTGTTGCGCGATGCATGTGTTTTATAATTGTTTATTTACAACTATTCTTTATACAGTTCGTAGTATAAGGGTGTAAAATTTGTACGTTCCAGAAACGTCCGACTGTTTTCTCACAGTCGAACGACATCCGGGATATCCACGTATACCGATCGCATTCGTAATTTTCTACCGCGGGATTCGTTTCTATTGTCATTCCACATTGTAGTTACTTACAACACTGATCTTGCATAGAATTAGCTGACTTTCTTCTGAACACCTACTCTTCGTTCGATAAACGGGGAGGAATAGTAGAGAAATAGAAGAAAAGGATGAAGCGTCGTTTCATTTTGTTACGCCAGGAGATTAATGATACGGCAAGATAATTCGTTCGACTAAGCTGGCGTAAAAAAAAAGAAACGAAGAAAACGACCGATATCAATTTCTCTGCTTTCAACCCCACTTTCTTCTTTCTGTCGGCCTCTGTCGAAGCAACGAGGGCGGAGCAGACGGCATCGTTGAATATGGGCGAAAAAAGAGAGTAAACTTAATTCACGAGACAAATGGCGTGCCCCGGATTTGCCAGGGAAATTGTCTCGGGATCCCTGGAGATGCGCGGGAATAAGCGGACGGTCTTGGATCGAAAGCCGATTGTTGGCGAAGCGCGCGGCGCGGCTTCCTGGCAGGTGCAACAGGGAACGCTTTTTCCCCCTAAGGTGGATTCGGTCGATGAACGTTCAACGAACGCTATAATTAAGCACTAACGAAGATCGAAACGAACGAGCTGCGTTCACGGAAAACCGTTCCAGAGAGGAGAACAGCCGGTACGAGCTTATTTATGCAAATTGGATCCACGGGAAATTTTGCAAAGGCCACCCCCATAGCCATCCCTGCCTTGATATACAACGGTCCAATGGAAGTGGGATGATATTGAGTTTCACCAGGATTTATTAATCGTCGATGGAGAGAAGACTTACTCTCGTATGGAAGACGATGGAGGAATGCGTTATTTAAGGGTTTGGAGTTTTTCGAGCGTTTACGGAAGAAAAAATATACTACGCTATAGAAAAATTATATTCGTTAAGAAAATATTGAATGCGTGAAGCGAAAAGTTAAGTCCAAAATCTAAATCTAAATCTGATCTGTGGAATCATTTACGGTATTCGTGGAAGCAAATACGATCAAATACATTCAGCCGATCGATGATGTCATCCGAATCGGTTCATCTAGATGTTGAATTGGTATGATAATATGATATTGTATTTTCGAGCTATCGCGGGGAGACGCGGTCGTTAGAATACGCGCCAACGGGAGTCGTAAATTCCCGTTACGATTAGAATGATCGACACCACGAATAGTTCGATCCCCGTATTTCGATTAAGATAATAGGGGTGATTCAGGTATGATAACACTGTGGCTCACAGAGTTAAAATTTATATTTCCAACACTTAGTATACACGATTGAATAGATATAATCACTTAATAACTTAGCACGGTATGAGACTTAATGTTAGAAGTTAGGCGTTAGATCTTTGACTGTGGTAGGAAAATGTGAGAGATATAGGAACGGTGAGAGTTGTAGGGAATGCAGGAACTCTAGTCACCGTGAGAGACGATGGAAAACTCTGAAGCTTATTCTAATGTGAATAAGGAGGAAAGCTTGGTATGGGTGTGCCCTTTGAACGAAGAACGCGGATTCGTTGCTTACATTTTTAGTTAGTAGAGTGAGGGCAATAATCCGCGATGTCGATTGGTTGGGACCAATGTTAGGAAGGAAGAGAGGAGGAAGAAACCTCCTACCAACTTGGGTCCTAGGCGACATTGTTTACAGGGAAACTCAGATTTTTCGTTAGGTATATCTCCGCTTTCTTCGTAATTCTTAAGAGCACATAATTCTAAAAACCGGCCGAAAATACTTCTGGAATTAGAAAGTCTCTTCTGGCAAACAGATGTGCTTAGACCATGTGTGTGAACAATGCAGCTAGAATTGCAACTTTATAGTGGGTCCTTGGGACTATGGAGTGTTAGAAGGACGGCAGGTAGACCGGTGGTTGGCAAGCCGCGCGGGATGGCGTGCAGATGTGTTGCGCGACAGAACATCCTCCCCCCGTTGAGAGGGCACCGATCAAAATTCTGTAGAGGTAGAGTTAATTAAATCTCCTATCCGCCTTCTTGTTGATTGTTGCTGCCGTGTGGACTGTGGCCGTCCAGAAGATGTCGTGATCGCCAGGAGGAATTTGATGATACGACCGAAAGGCCGGTGCGCTGAGGGTATTCGTCTGTCCTGGAGTCTGGTTCGACGTCGCGCGGAGGGCGCGATGAAATTCACGATCCAGGACGCGTCGTGAAACAGCTTGGCCCATGAAGTATTGTGGAACACCTCGGCCCACGAGGTGTCATTGAATGAAACTCCGATGATGCATGGTACAGGTTCAAACACGTCGCAGAGTTTTGTGTTTGATTGGGGAACTGAGCTCCCCCCGATGATTTGGCCCAATTGAGTTGTCTTGTCCCAGGTATCGTAGCTTGTTTCATGGTAAGACCTCGAGCAGGTTTCGCCTTTCTTATATGGTATTTCTGCAACATCAGACCCGTGAAAGTATTGCATATCATTTGGACATCCTCGTTCTTGTTTCGGCTGTGGAAACGTGAAGGAGGTCATGGTTGATTGAGGGATGAGGCTCCCCCCGTTGACCCCTTCGGATTGCGTCTTCTCGCTGATGGCTGGTAGTTGTACCGGCGTAGTCCAACAATCCGCAAAAGACAAAATCAGCGATTTGTCCGACGTAGTGATCTGTGGGCTTAGTGGACAAGTGTTGAAATCAGCTGGCGCGTTCTGAAAACTACCGACAATTAAATGATTAGTCATAGTAGTAATAGCGTGGAGATTATCTCGATCTGGGTCACTCGCAGGCGTGGCTCCTCGCCGCCATGGCGATGGAGAGTTCTTCACGTTAGGGCCCGGAGAAAGATTCTCTGCTATGACGTCCATGTCAGGTGTAATATGTAAAGTGGTGTTCCCCGTCGGCGGAGTTTGATTCTTGTTGTCCTGGACGGGATTCACTTCCTTCCGGTCCAGTGGATCGTGAGAGGTTGGTTGAATGAAGACATTTCGTGGCGATTTGATAGCAGCGACGGATTCACTGGTTCTCGGTCTCGATGACGGGGCTTGCCGTGCGACACGTTGGTTACGTCTTAGCCGCTCGTATATATCTTCATATTGCTCTCTGATTTCGAGATCGCGCGATTGTCCATCCGAGTCTAATAATTCTATCTCGAGTTGGACAGCTTCGACTTGATGCGTCGACTCGTGTTGGACTTTTTGCACTTCGGTCAAATGTTCATTGCGGTCCACTGTGGATGAGAACGTGTCATAGGAATAGGTCCAGTTCTCGAAGGCACCGTCGAACTGAGGCAAGCTGACCTCTGGTAAAGTGATTGGTGTCGGCTCAGGGTTCACGCATGAGTCGCGTGTTTTTGTTGTCGAGGGGGTTGTTGCTGGTATTTGGTCAAAGAGATCTATGAGTCGTGTGTTAATCTCCAGATGCTCTTGCAACAAAGAGGCTCTACAAGCAATTTCCCCCTGATCTAACACTTCTAGCTCGCCTTGAACCGCGCTTAATTTCCTCCAATACTCGTCGAACGAATTGCGGCAAGATACTAAGTAGCCCTTGTTTACTTGCCCAGACTCTTCGTATTCATCGAGTTGGCGCTTCGTGATTGTAAAGCGGTTGGCGAGGCCGTTTCGTCTCCGCCGCAATGTGCTGATCGAGTCAGGTTGAGCCATGTTTGATTTTAATGGTAGGAACGATCTTACCTTGATCAAATGGGCGTTGGTCTGACAGTCGATTTTTACTCGCTACAGTGTGGCGTGGTCTCGTGTAGATGCTGAACGAAGGAGGTGTTCCTCTCCGGTGGCGGCTCCTTTGGTCAGTTGACTAGGTGTTGGAATGTGGATTTCACGTGACACTGTATAGTCACTGGTCAGTGCACTTCTTTGATGGCACGTGATCCGGCTCGAAGGACCATGTATTTTCGAGCTATCGCGGGGAGACGCGGTCGTTAGAATACGCGCCAACGGGAGTCGTAAATTCCCGTTACGATTAGAATGATCGACACCACGAATAGTTCGATCCCCGTATTTCGATTAAGATAATAGGGGTGATTCAGGTATGATAACACTGTGGCTCACAGAGTTAAAATTTATATTTCCAACACTTAGTATACACGATTGAATAGATATAATCACTTAATAACTTAGCACGGTATGAGACTTAATGTTAGAAGTTAGGCGTTAGATCTTTGACTGTGGTAGGAAAATGTGAGAGATATAGGAACGGTGAGAGTTGTAGGGAATGCAGGAACTCTAGTCACCGTGAGAGACGATGGAAAACTCTGAAGCTTATTCTAATGTGAATAAGGAGGAAAGCTTGGTATGGGTGTGCCCTTTGAACGAAGAACGCGGATTCGTTGCTTACATTTTTAGTTAGTAGAGTGAGGGCAATAATCCGCGATGTCGATTGGTTGGGACCAATGTTAGGAAGGAAGAGAGGAGGAAGAAACCTCCTACCAACTTGGGTCCTAGGCGACATTGTTTACAGGGAAACTCAGATTTTTCGTTAGGTATATCTCCGCTTTCTTCGTAATTCTTAAGAGCACATAATTCTAAAAACCGGCCGAAAATACTTCTGGAATTAGAAAGTCTCTTCTGGCAAACAGATGTGCTTAGACCATGTGTGTGAACAATGCAGCTAGAATTGCAACTTTATAGTGGGTCCTTGGGACTATGGAGTGTTAGAAGGACGGCAGGTAGACCGGTGGTTGGCAAGCCGCGCGGGATGGCGTGCAGATGTGTTGCGCGACAGAACAGATATTATGTATGATAATTCTTCACGCGAAAATGAGATGATATTGAATTTCTCAAGAATCATCGAAAGAGTGAAAATTCATTCTACTGTGCATTGTGAGGAGGAAATGGAGATAAGGACTATGAGTTCTTTGAAAATGTTGTTCAGGGAAAAAAGAAGTTCCATTGAAACTATTTTTACGTGCTCGAGCATCTGCAGAATCGAAAAGATCCAAGAAAAACTGGAGAAGTAATCAATTTGGACGAGGCGAGCCGTTCAGAGCCAAGATAGAGTCTACTTTGCGCGAGGAAGAAGTTCGAAAAGAGAGCGATCCACCCGGAATCGTAACAATATGTGTCTCGCGATTTCGACCGATTCGAGAAAGAAGGACGAAAAAAACCAAGGCAATTCTACCCGTCGTAATGGTATGTATTATTCACATCGATAGACCAAATCGAACTTCCTGCAGGTTCGCGATGCTGCCATTCCTTTCCACCCTAGTAGCTCGATCCATCCCCCTTCCTCCCCCATAAAGAAGTCGAGTGCTCTCTGCTGGCAATGGCGAAACTTTGATCGTATCGTTCTCTATATTCTCGCGTATCTCGCAACGCGATACTCTGCGTGGGAAGGTACTAGTTACACAGCATCCCCTGGTGACTCCTCGTGTTCATCCATCACAAGGAACGTTCCATAATTTATAATTATGTCCGACCCATTCCCACTGCTCGTTCATATACGGGAAAATCAAAATATTACCACACGAGCATTTGCGATCGATACGACATTTTGAGGTGGAAAAACCGCGACGAATCGTAGAAAGTAACTCGCTATCGCTATACATCTCTGCTTAAACTATCTGGGAGCAGTTATTACACGTATACTTCAACGTTAAAAAATGATCGATCACAGTTAAAAGATACGAAGACAGGTGGCTTAACTTGACACTTCGTATGACACGGAAATTGACGAATATGCGACGAAATTAGTTATTTTTATGAAATAATGCGTGTAATTTAAAGTTCATATTAAGTATAAATCTGTATTATATATTAAATATAAATGTTTAGTTCAATACTTTTGAAAAAAAAATATAGCTTATTTGCCAACGTTGGCGACAGCAAACAAGGAAACACCGCTAGAGAATTCGAGAAAAGAGAGCAGACTGTTACTGCACGGTGTACAAAGTGTACAAAGTGTACAAAACAGATCGCGCAAGGGGGTTATCCCGAGAGGTGAAGAGAAACTTGTAGAGAAAGAGAGGAGGTACACATAGGCGAGACTTTGTTCGCGACGGTGACAAACGTCTGGCAAACAGAGCAGCGCGGAGGCGTACGAGGTCGCTGGCACTTGGCTGCGCCGGGTTAAACAGCGGCTACGGTGTCGGGGTGAAAGAGAAACTCCGCGAGGTAGGTGAGCGGGGGAGAAATGGCGAGGTAAGAAACGAGAGCGAAAGGAAGGTCGAGACTAAAGAGAAATCGACGGGAGGAAAGCCTGGAAGAGAGAGAGAGCGATCGGTTGAAGGGTTGAGGCACGAGGTTAGAGACCTAAACGAAGGAAAGCAGGCAAAACTGCGAAGAAAAATGATCCTCGAGCAATAGTCCAATGGACTGTTACAGACGGGCTGAGAAAGAAGAAACGCGAGATATTTCGATGGCAAGATGATCGTAAGTAACGATACAAGCGCGAACGTTGATTACGCGGATGAAAATATTCCCGTACATTTTCATACGAGCTGACAATGTATCGCGTAACCCAAACTCGATTCATTGGAAACCTGAAAAGAATAATCCTCTCGAAGGTTGAACGAGAACAAACATCCTCGTCGGGGTATTCCTAAACCCCTAAACCAACCTGCCGTCTACCGAAAACACCTAGCCGAAAATTACCCACCTCGGTGTGCATCGTCTAATACTACATTCCAGCGTGCTATTATTCCACGGAGCCAGCACAAACACAGACGCATTAATTTTTTTCCAGCTGGCCGGCGGGACGTGGGGAAACAAAAGGCCATGGAACCGCGCCCGAAAGGTAGACGGAACGCGCTCCGGTACGGGAGCGAGCGAGAGACGCTTGGGAGCAGGGAGTGAGTGGGTGGCTGGAGGTGAGGGTTGGGCGCCGTCCGACGGCCACGGCCACGACCGCGGGGGCTACGGCCGGCCCGGGCGAGACATTGAACTCGTTGCAAGGGAGGACGGGCAACGAGCATCGATTCGTCTGCTCCAGAAACGAACGCTCTCTCTGCCCACCCCGCCACACGCTCTGCCACCCCCTGTGCTACCCCCTGCACCACCGCCGCGTGGCGCCCCCACGAGTCTACCTAGCCGCGCGCTTTCACCGTTACCGGGCGAACCGAGGGAAACCGAGAGCTCAGAGAGAAAGAGAAAGGATGAGAAAGAGCTGGCTGAGGGGGGTGGCTGGGTGGCTGGCTCGACGGGGCTGCAGCCTCGTGACACGACCGGGCAACGTGACACGCTCGTTTATTCGATCAGCCCCTCTCGCGTGCACACCCGGTTCCCGAGGGCGATAATTCGCGCGGCTACGCGATAACGATCGATATCGCGACACGAGGTGTGTCTTTCTGCTGTTTCCCCGTGCTTCTTCGCGGAGCTACTATCTTCTGTACAGAGCTGCAGTGCGAGACTTTGTATGTCAGTAACTCTTGCACAGTTTTGGCGAAGTTGCCGGCAGAGTTGGTCGAAAGTTGCTAATGAAAGAGGATCGCGTACGTAGATGCGCGCGTAGTTAAATTTCGCCGTGGTGTTTATACATGTTTTGCGCGGTGGTTTTAGCGAAATTCGTGGGAAACACGCAAACCGTTCTACTTTTGGAACTTCGGGTAAAGGTAGTTTCGCCATTTCCAGTTGCCTTTTCTCCCTTCCTTGTTCGACTTAAGTAATTTTAACTACGTATTCCCGGAACTTTTTCATATCTCGATATGGCGTTTCAGTTCCATCGGAGGGATAGGAGAAAGGAGCGGTGGTGGCCAGGCAAAGAGGAAAACATGGGAGATAATCTGGATCGAATTTCCTGTAGAGAGTCTCGGGGATACAGCCGGGTAATAGATATTCGACGTTTCGACCGGGATAAACGAGACTCCGTCTCCGTTTGCAAGGGACGGGCGGGGGAGGCGTAACAAGTGGGCCAGCTTTATCCAGTCCATCTTATCGAATGGTCGATTTAGTTATGGTTATGTTAAGGGGATGTATCTGCATAAACGCCGCGGCGTCGGCCCCGTATCCCCGCGTAAACAATAAATAAACTCCACCCTCGTAAGCAACCCCCTGCTGAACTTGCCAGGCGGCATCGTCGACGTCTCCGCGGCGCGGCGTCGCCGTTCTTTAGAAAGTTCTCGGCCACGTTTTCTCGTTACCGCGTGGCCCCGTATCTCTCGTGTCCCTTTTGCGGCAACTACAGCGGCTACATAAACGTTATGGTCTTAAGGGACTGGCACAACCCCTCCTCGAAGCCGCGCAGAATTCCCGAAACGTGCCGTCTTTCACGCGATAAGGGCTGCTATGCGATAAGATTTTTTTTATGGCCACGCTTTTGTCGGTCCGATCGTATATATTCACGGCTCCGGAACAAATCAGCCCTCGATCGTGGCGCCGTGTAACCACATGCGGGCCGAAAGGTGGGGATTTAATTGCGTTACCATCGAACGTTTCTTTTTCACGACCCTCCGTAATGAATCCTTTAATGGGAATACCCGAATTCAGTCGATACCAGGAAAGAAACTACCGTTGATCTTCTTCGTTCCATTCACGTAACCTCCCACCCGTATAACAATTTCGTCAATCCGAAGGGAGGGACGAACAAGAAATTTCCCTTCTACGCCACGTTCCACCCGAGCCGAACTAAACGATTACAAGAAGGGGTCCTCTCAGCGTCATCAAAACTTAAAAGCGATAACGAGCGAGTCAGAAGGGGGCGAAAAGGAGCACGTAACAGGGGTTGGGCCGATTCAATTTCCCCGAGTCGATTTCTATTGAAACAAGCAGCCTGCGAGAAGCCTACGACACGTTTTATCGCAGAGAGATGACCGTAGTCCAGTGATCTCGCGCTTTCGATCCTATTAAATATAAATTTACCGGACGTCGCGAAGTGGCAGCCTGTTTTCCAGCCCTGAGAAGGGATAAAGATATTGCGGTTGTGTCCCTCCATCTGCGTCACGTACCTCTAGGGGGTCAACGCGGTGATATAAAGAGACGCTCGGAGGATCACCGAATCGAACAGGGTATCCTCCGCGTCCGTTACAACGTCTTCTTGGTCTCTCTGCCGGGGTTCACCCATGGGAGATGACCGAGAGACTCTGCCACGCACCATCGAACCAACGTTACGTCGACATATCCAGTCATGCGGGAATTATGGGCCGATGGTCATTTGTACCGTGCTGGAGGTGGAACGAACGAAGAGGGAACGCCGGTATAACCGTGCTACCATTCCAACTTGATCGTTTGCGAGTAATTTATTGGTCGCTTCTTTATGGACCGCAGTGATCGGCTGCTACCCTGACCGAACAACTTCTCTCCTAGCGGATCATATTGTTTCCGTAATGGGATGCTTGGACTTTTCCACGAACGATAACCAGAAATGATCAAGAATTTGATCAAATAATTTTAAACGATTCAAATGGAAAGAGTGATTTCCTATACGTGTCGGTCGTCTTACATTCGATCAATCCTCTTTAACGTTTTGTTTCAGTTATCACGTTATCGAGCTTCCTATACCGACTCGAATTCTTTCAATAATTCTACCGATATTTTCATTAATTCTTTGTCTTATGATTTATTTTGTGGCTATGTCTGTTAAATTTAGCTCTTTGCTTCTAGAGCATCGATCAAAATCACCGAAGTATTGCATATAATTTAATATAATTGTACGTATTGATTTTCAATTTCAAGAATCGAAACGTACTTTAAAACTAAATATTAATTTTTGGAAACTTTTGCACATCGTTGTAATTACTTATCGATTTTTAACAATTAGTTCGCCCAAAAAGCGATTGATAATGAAGCCAACTAGAAGCATATCGTTTCCGAAATGAAAAATTCAAACATTAGAAGCAGTGAAAATGTTACTCAAAATCTGCATAATCTTTCTTTCGATAAGGCGTAAAACTACCGTTACGCTATTCCAGTGACTTGATAAGCCGTCGGGGCTGATTGCAAGTTCCCACGTCGGGCTCGCTTCGGCCGCTTAATAATCGCAGCAACAATGGTTTCAGATTAAAATTCAAGGGAATCCGTATATTACATACATAACCCAACTATCGGCTAATAAAACGCGTCGAACGGACGTGTTCATTCGCGGAGTGTTAATAATCGCCTTAACCGCGTCGATCCACGCGTTCCGTTCACGGATTTACGACGATTTTGGTGTCGTCCGAGCGCATCGATTGCAGGCTGATCATAAACGACCACCCAGAGGGGTGAGGCAACGGGAACAGACCGGTTTATTAATGCAAACTCTTGTTACCCTCGTGTAAAGTCATAAAGTGTACGGCTTCTGCAGCTACGCAGACTACGACGCCCTGTTGTAACGATCAATACCTTCTCGGCTTTACAATCGCGCGAATCCTGCTCTGTTCAACAGCCTCTACTCTTTCCTTGCCCATCGTGTCATTGTGTACGATATTTCCTTAATTCTCTTATTTACGAGCAACCTCAAGATCGAGACACTCGACCATTTCCAATAATCGACCCAACCACGTCCCAAAGATTCTTTACGGCTGTTTGGACTCGTTCTTCCTCGTTTCCTTTCTCTGCACAACCCTACTGTGTTCTTTCGCTCGAACAGGGTCGTATCTTCCTATCGTTCGAGAATTTCCTAAATTGGACAAAATACCTAATTTCAATCAACCCTGTTGTATTCTTTGCTATCTTGAGCCGAACATTTTTAGTGGTAGAAAATTTCTAAAATTCCAGAAGAATTATGAAATACACTAAAAAATTATAGAATAATTCGTTATAATATTTTGGCGTTGAGACGAGTTTCCATTTAGATTTCGTTTCTTTCGGTACGTTCATAAAAATATGAATTTGCATGATGTCCGGAGCGTAACAACGAAAATGGAATCTCTAACGAATGCATCAAGCTACCAGTTTTGTTTTCACTTTCCCTCTCCTCTTCCCTCTCCTCTTCGCTCGTTTGCGAATGGCAATCAAAAGGCGAATATTTTTACGACCGTTTAATCTCGTCGACCAAGTCTATTGCTTGCAACGAGCAACGAGTACGAGGAAAATAAATCGCGAGGCAAGAGCCCGAGAGAACGACGTTAAGGTAATGGGTTAAACAGATTTAAAAAGGCTGAATGGGGACCCGTTTCGGATCCCCGCGGGAACCTCCGCGACAGTTGATAAGAAGGAGCATAATAGACGTCGAAACGAACCTTCGCCGGATTTTCCACGGAGCGTTCTCGTTCTCCTCGACCACCCTCGGTGGGCCAGAACTACGGGGAAGCTCTTGGACCCTAAATCCTGGCGGAACTCCCGCCGAGATCTCAACGACGTTCGTACTCCGACCTTCCATCCGGCTCTTCCGGTGGCTGGCTTCGCCGGATGTTTCGTCGAACGGTTATCGATCATTCTGGAAACAGGAATGGGGCCATGCACTCGAGCTTGCGAATTTTGTCTTATCGTCGAAGCTATACTTCTATTTCCCTCTGATTTTTTGTCATCATGCTATCGATCATCCCTTCGTATCGCGATTTTATCCAATGAAAGGCAGCAAACTGTTCGCGGAGGAAGAAGAAGGAACAGTGAACTTGACACTAAAGTAGTCTTCTTTAATTTGAATTCCTGCGTTGAAGGAAAAAAATGAAGACGAGCTGGCAAGTAGCAATCAACCGGCTGGAATTTCGCCGAAGGAGCCCAGCCGACGATTTTCCAGTTTCTAGGGGTCGGTTTTACGTCCTCGCTGGTGGGGTAAGGATAGAGGAGGGGAGGGTCGCGTTACACAAAGTGTATAAAATTCCACGGAGAACGAAGCCGGGACCGAGGAAACGTTAAAACGGCGAGGAGCGGCTCGCTTCATTCTCTTTTTTTCTTCATCTTCTTGGTTGATCGTAAAGAAACGAAGTGGCAAGCGTCTGGTCGTGTAGGAGGATTTCCTTCGCGCAAGTAGAATCTCTCTCCTCGATAAAACGTGTAACATTAATGGGGCTGTAAAAATAAATCCAACGCTATCGTCGGCTCGACCATGCCAGTTGCTCCGGACTCTAAGCTAACAGTCTTGCACCACCGCCCCAAAATATCCGAATACTCGTTTACTTTTTCCAAAATATCCTATTTAAATTATGGATCGAGTGGAGAAAATTCACCTAAAATAATAGAGAAACGTCTGACATTGATACAAACAGTAATACTTAAATAGTCGATGTATGTAGCAGCATATATAGTAAATAATCAAGTATGTTTCTTGTATTTCGTAATGAATTTGAATTTGGTTTTCTGATTCTATGAAAAGGTAGTAAGTTGCTCTTAAGTACAGATTCGTCGTTAATTTTTCTCGCATTTTGGTGAAATCCACACGCTATTATTGTTAAATGGATCGAAGTGTCCAAGTACTTATGGACGGTAGCGTGCTTCGTCAACCAATAATAGCGATTTGGCGATCTCCCTCCGATCGCCGAAATTGCGAACCCTCGCCGGGGTGAGAAACATTTAAAACTCATGCAGAGACCGTCGTTAAACTGGATAATTCAATTTCCCGTCGGCCTAGAAAGTCCGCGGCGCGCCGAGTATCGGGAATAAAATCAACCTTGAAAGCTTTTCCCGATGAAGCGAAGGAATCGGGAACAGCCTCTGATAGCCGAACGACTACTTTCGTTTCTCAATTACCGCTGATTGGATTTGTCTTTTCATTCGTTCGCGAAAAATCCACGCCATCCCCACGTCCACGTATTTATTTATCGGCTCAATCGAGGAACGCTCTACCCTGAAGAGAGAAACGAATACTTCAGCAGGAGAATCGGCGAAAGCTTAATTGGAGAGGCAGCGCAGAGACCAATGGGCGTCATTAATGAAAGGTTTGAATCGTCTGAGAAGAACTGGAAACCAAGATTTAAGATTAACGTCGCTTCCAGATAATAGTTACCTACGAATTAAAATCTACGATTCAGTGGCAACTCGCGAAAAGGCAACTTCGTGAAAATGGCAATTTCAAGCGAATGCGAGAAACGTACGCTATCGTGCGTAAGTATTTGAATGATTAATTTTCTTATTACATCTTCAACGATCGAACAGAATTTAAAACGTCTCATTCGAGAAGTGTTCTGTACAGGTTAGAATCAGGTGGGTAGTAAAGTTGGCAGGAGGCGTTGGAACAGCTGCAAACCGAGATAATTATTTGCGAAAAATTAAAGCCGAAAGCGTTCGAAGGAACGTAAGGAGGAATTCTAAAGAGCTTCGCTCCTCGGAATGATAATTCAAACGAGGTGGCAGGAAAGGAACAGTAGGACGAGAGGGAACAAAAGGAAATAAAGGAAACGAAGAGTGCAACGCGACGCGCGTAAACGCCGTCTTTAAACAAAAGGGCCCTTCTCTCCCTTTGCCTTTTTGAGCCCGTTCCTTCGGGAACGTGGCGTCCTCGAGCAAGGTCATAGGATTATATTAGCTTCATCTTCGTTACCGACGGATTCGCGTCGAGTCGGTGTCGGACGAACGAAATCTTAATTAAGCGTCGGAGAATTTTGTGCAGGCGTGCGGTTCTGACGAGCAACTTTATTCAAATAAATTTCGCGGTTGTCCTACCGAAATGGGGAAAGTTGGCTAAAAAATAACTAAGGGATAAAATGAGTAGAGACTGGAAGTTTTAAGAGTTTTAGGAAACGTACAAGTTTCCATAATAACGATGATAGATTCGTCAGGTTGAGTTTTTAACACGTCGAGTCACGAATCGTGTCAGAGGACTCGGTGGTGACGCAGATTATCCTTTCGATCCAGTCTGTTAGTCTATTAACCCACTGACTCCTGGTTCCATGGAATCCATTAATTTTCCAACCCCGGTCAAGGTTCTCCGTCTTAATACGGTTCGACGTTCTAATAACCTCGTCGCTTCGTAATTCTGCGATTCGCCATCTGTGAATCTTCGGATATGATGCGAAGAGCTGTTGAGAAAAATTTAAATTGCTGGAACGATGAATCACAGCCGTGAACGCGAAAATAATACTCGCAAGGAAAAAGGAGTGCGTGCAAAGTTGCAACGATGGGTAACGTATCATCAGACTGATGTGTCGGAGATTACGGATCATTCGAGTGGCATATATCATCGTTGTCTCTCATAGAAATCTTGGCGTATAAGGAGCTGCAGTTTCACGTACGCGCAATTTCCTCGTCGATGAAATCATCCTCGTGCAACAAGATGCAAGGAAATATCGCATCGAAATTTTTAATCTACATTATATCGTTAATTGATTTCAGCCTACTCTGAGAAAAAGCGAAAAAAAAGAGGATGAGAATTTATCAAGGAACTTTTGTCAAAAATGTTTTGGATATTTTCTTTTGTCTTCTTTTTTCGTATCAACAAGGCAGCACAGAGGGACGGATGATACGTTCTTTGCACGTGCGTTACTCGAATCCTCATACCTTGAGCGATAAAAATTGAAACTGCAAATGTGCAAAGTGCTAAATCCAATTCGGATTTGGCACGCGGCGTGAATCTGAATTCCGGCTGATGGAAAGTTATTTCGTTCCCGAGACTCTGGAGTTATTTAATAGCATACAAACGTACGCGTTCACGTTGTATCGACGATATAACAAAATCATAAAACGTATTCTTTGATTAAACGTAACTACCCTCTATAATAATTCAAGAGTTAGTTTTAATTAAAAGTCTATCTTCGGGAACTGACATTTATTTCACCCCTAAATATTTTATAACGTTTAGAAGTTAATTTTAAAGATGCTATACATATGCATTTACATATTATATGCGATCTGCATATTTTTATGCATTTAAATATTCTATAAATATATACAAATTTACGGTCTACTCGTAACTATAGCACGAACTCTTTTGCATAGGAAATTTGTACAAGCTTCGCCGATTTCGAATGGGATAAATTAAATCTTTTAACGAACGAACGCAATGTCGAGTTCCTTGAAACGTTTTCCACTCATAGATTCTTTCGAACACTGTTTCCAAGAACGAAGAAGAAAGGAAGATTTCCAGGTAACAAAGGAATCGGTGATTTCACGAGATCGCTCGACTCGATGCAAATCTAATTCGATTCCACTCCGATCCTTTTTTCCTGTGGAAACGCAACGGAAGCAATTTTGGCGTAATTTCCGCGGTTGAATAATTCATGGCCACGGGAAACTAGTAGACTCGGACATTTTCATGTAAATTGTTCAACGACCTCGAGAATCAGTCGGCCCTTTTATATATTTTTTAACGAGAGCGTCGAAAACTCTCTTGGAGGTTTCACTGTGTCTATCTCTCTTTTTCTTTCCACGTTCGATCCTGCTGATTCGAATAATTAAATTCGCTCACGCGAACCGCAGTGAACCGTCGTGCAAATTTGACGAAACTATTTTCGTTGGACCGTCAACGGTTAACACGTTTAGTCGTCGTGATGCAGCGAGTTTGCATAACGTTGGTGTCTTTGAACAATAGATGCAACGTGTTCGTTCAGTGATGCGGATGAAAAATGGATCAATAATTCAGAATTATAGCTTTTTACGTAATGTTAGAATACTTGAAATATCGACGAATTTTGTCATTTGGGACATTCAAAATGTTAAATGTGCCTCGAAAATATGTCAAATATCGAAAGTGAAATACTTTCATCTTACTTACATTTAGAGTGTACTTTTAAACATACTTTCGTTCGAGGTTCGATTCTTTACCTTAAAAATACAAATTTCCATAAATATACACGACCTATTTACATATCAACGACTACGAAAATAGCATAGCATCTGAAATTCCCATCGGAAAGCAGCAGCTTCGACTCACGAACAACATAGTAACTAATTCGAAGATACCTTGGAAACGCTCGAAGGCAAATTACAAGGAGAAACAGTGACTGTTTCTCGAATAATCTCGACCGTCTGAATCGTTATGACAGTCGAAAGATCCTCGCAAGTAGATTGGTGTTCCGACTGAACCTGCTCGCGGATGAGTCAAGGTATGCTCGGCTAATCATGGATTCCGTTGTTTCGGCGACATGAGGTAATTAGCAGGCGCAATTAATTGTAGAGCGGTTAGGGATTGGCCGTAGAGCTATCCGAAGGGGGCGAGAATGCGGTTGCGCGCCGCGTCTACAGTTGCACTGCTATCCGTGTTTAACCACCCCTTGGGCGCTCTGATTGTCTGAACCGACCCTCGATTCAGCTGTTCGCTTCTTACCTGTCCGCCTTGCTCGCCCTGTCGCTTAATTACCACGCCAGAGATGGATCGTTCTACCCTTTCGCCGGTGATGCTTCCAACGGAGTGCCATTTCACTTCTGGAAGAGAAGACGTTAGGGCAAAGGTGTGAATATACAACAACTGACGAAAATAGACTCGTAGAAACTTTGGATGAATATGTTATAGGCCTAAATACGCAACACACGCAAAATCAGGAAAATCATGCTTTGATAGTTTCATTTTTGAGCAATTTGACTAATTCTCGATTAAACAGGAGATTATTCAATGCGTGAAAATAAGTCGAAAATGCAGGATAAAATTTTGTCAGTTTCGAAAAATAACATACGGTGTGAGTGTTATGTACGTACTTTATACAAAACATTTTGAAATTTAATTGCACTGTAACAGCGCTATAACGAAACACGACTATCGTGATCATGTTACGAACGGGCTTGGTCTTTAATGGATTAAACAAAATCTAATCGATCCGTCAATCTCCCACCTAATTACTTACGAGTCGCGTACTCAACATCTATTTTACCGACACAGCTTGCCGATTCCACTATGATGAAGTCATAATTGTAATCTCGAGGTACAATAAAGGGTTGGCGAACGAAACGAAGCCAGCACACTTGTTCCACGGAAGGGAGGAAAAATTGAGAGATAGAGAGAGAAAGTTGGCGGAAAACAGGCGCTTTGTTCCTGGCTAATAATTCGTCTGCTCCTTGCTGGAAGTTCGCCTCGTCTGGGCAAATATGGCTGAATTATCGTAGAGCAAACACGGGTAAGAGAACTGCCAGGTTAAACCTGCCTTATGATCCGGCTCGGCTCGACGACATTCTTCGAGCAAACAGCGGCAAAAAAGAGCGAAAATCCGGCAGACTGTTAGACCGCCGCGAACTCTCGTATAATCAGCCGAAATCCTGAAATCGATGAACTCAACGGATAGTAGAAGAGCGTGCCAAATCGAGCGCCGCCATTTATACGATAACTTTCATCCCTCAGACAGAGTTAAAGGGTACTTGTCGATATTTTTAAATAAAACATTCCCCTTCCTTATCACTGGTTCGCTTTTTCCTTCATTTCTGTTTGACTCCCTCTCTCTCTCTCTCTCTCTCCTTTTTTTCTTTTCGTTGACTTTGACTGAAAGCAAGGACTCATTTTTGTCTGGCAAGAAGGATACTCCAACTTTCACGAGTTCCTTCGAAGCAATTTTCTTTTTAATCTGACGACGGTGATCGATGGCGCGGCGATTAAATGGTTTTTGCGCGTTTACCTCACCCAGACGTCGCTGATAACGCGCTGCCTTGATCTTCGCTAACTGCCTTATTCTCCCGTCCCTTCGATTCATTCGCTTACTCGTTCGTGCGGCTCGTTGAATTTTCGTTGCTGTTTCGGAGAACAGAAATGGAGATGTTGTTGAATTTTTATGAATTAAATTGCAATTGATTTTAACGAAAACTTTAAAATTATCGATACCGTATAGTATATCCGTTATACGTACAATATAAAAACAACACGAGTAAGACAGCAAGTAGAATTATTCAGGACGATGGTCTTTAAAAATCGCAACAGATCACGGAGCTTGAACAATACTAGAATCGATAGAATTGAGCGAATTTTTTTCCGGGGGATGCAATCAATTACGAACGCGCCGGATGCATGAGATCAATCGTCATTTGTAAAATATTTTCGACCGGGCACGCGCGTCGAACGCCACGTAAATTTCATTCCGACCAAGCGAGCCGTAAATCGCGATTCCTTTTGTATAACGTCGAATCGACGCGCGACGGATCGTATGATTTATAAATTGATTTACGTGCACTCTATGCATCTCGTAAATTCGGTCGAAAACGACGGACGCGTTAAGAAAATCATCCTTCGTGAATTTTACGATATTAATATTAAACATCCTATTCATCGATCACCTGTTTTCACTAAAACGAGCATCCAATTTACTAAAAAAAAAAAAAAAAGCAGAAAAGAGTAGCCAAGATGCAAGTAACAGATAGCCTCGAAGTATCGACCCCTTCAAAAATTTCACCAACTCGCCTTTCCACTCCATACCTGTCGTATCCTCTGCTTCCGTTCCGATAAAACCACACCAATCACGCGTCCGTCAGAAAGCAAACTTTCCAACCTCTTCTAGTTTCTACTCGTCGAAACGCAAAAACGAAAGGGTAAAAGAGGAAAGAAAGTAACGGGAAGGGCGATGCTTGGACATTTTGGTAACGCGAACATACCTTTCCTGCTATCGATGCGTCTCATTCTGCGGTGCAAACAGCATCGTCCGTGTCTATTTTTTGTCGACGAGCCAGACTGGATGTCGGGCACCCGTTCTTTCGAATCCATCGCGTGTACGGCCCTGGGCTTCTCTTCTGTATCGATCACGGGGTCGGTCCTTTGCTGTATGCTAACTATACAGAATGCGTCTAGACTATTTTTTATGCTTATCCCAGTTTATAGGAAATAAGGGGAAATAAAGGATAGCCACCAACGCATCGATGTCCTCGACCCAGACCGCCGCATTTTAGTCAACCGGGTTTGCTTCTCCTTTCGATTCTTCTCCTTTTTCGTTACCATGAGCCAACTAATACCGTCTGTCTCCGTCTTGCTTCCTCTGCTTATCAATGAATTAATCCCAAGCTGCTGTTTACTATTTTCCTGTAAATTCAAGGATACCGATGGGCAAAAGACTTCATTTTTTGGGGAGTACTTCGGCTTTCTCATTATATCTGTAGCGTCGCTTGGCTTATAAATGATTAACTTGTCCTATAATTTTGTTTGCTGATCTTAGCCTGATCTTAGCCATTTTATGTCGAAATATAAGGTGTTTCTTGCGATCGATAATAGATCTTTTTCCTTAATTGCTGCTTCTGGTAGTCAACTAATAGCAGTATATCATAAAGGTACATACAGCGCTATGAAATTTTTAAATAATCCAATACGATATCCCCTCGATAAGATTGTAGTCATTCAAGAAAGATAATCTACACGTAACACGTGTGACTCGATGTTCTAAAGCAAGACGTCGAGTAGTACGAAATTTCATGCTGAAAAAGAATCGAGGAATCGACTGGAAGGTCACCGCGTTAAACGGGAATTAACTTTCGCTAGGAAAGGGCCGACAGCTTGACGAATGAAAGTAATTCTGGTCGCTGTGTACGTAACCCTGGCCATTCCACAACAGATAACAAACCCTTCCCCCGTACTCCGTCGTCCCTGCGTTTCATTTCTGCCCTGCCGAGGTTCGAATGAATTCGAACGTATTCAAAGCGCAGAGGGTTGCCCGTGATCGATATGTAAAATTCACTCTTGCGACCCGGACGTCGATAAATCCCGACAGCGTCCAACCGTTTGGGGGTGAAAGCGGGTCGTGGCTATACCGCGGTCAAGATTTATGCTAGATCTCACCTCCTCCGAGCTGATTTACGCGAGATTTTCGACACGATCTTGGGACCGCGACGCGCTGAGGCGCGTGTGAGACAAGAGGGTGACTTTTCTCGTCTATCCACCAAGCACCGCCATTATTTCTGCCAGATCGAAGTGTTTTCTCGAGCCTTCAAACGCTACCACCAATGTATTTTCTCTGTGTGAAGACACGCTGTCGTGAATCGTTTTTAGAAGATTGTGTATAGAGAAGGATTTATGAGATTGTTCTCGATGCCGTCATAGTTTTGAGTTATTTAAAATTCAACATCGATGCCGATATATGATGTGTTATAATAAATATACAACATGTAGAGAATCGTAACGAGAATTAACTAAAAATCAATTAGAACTCTCCATAGAAGTCAACGTTAATCGTGCCAAAGGTACAACAAAATTTGGATTTCACCATCCTGTCGAGTTTGGTAATTCTAGTGCTAGTCTTTTCACTTCTAAACTGCTCAAAGACGCTTCAAAAATGTTCCCAGTGTTTAAGTAGTGAAAACGATAGAAATGATAATATGGAAGCGAGAACGTGGAAGATCAATTGAGATCAGACAAAGGTGATTCAAAGTCGTAGGAAGCTCTTCAAAAAACATTAAAAGATCCTCAGTATCGTCGTCTTAAGATTGCTTTTAAGATATACGTCGCTACTTTGTCGTTCTTGGCCAAAGTGCGAAAGTATTCTTACGTATGTACGGTCCGAAGTGCAGCAAAGTTGGAAAATGGCTGGGACATTTCAGGTACAATTTTAATTAAGTTTTTAATTAAAAGCAACTTGGTGTCTTTTAAAGGCCATTTTCCGTATCCACGGTGCATTGCTTCTTTCTCCTCGAGAATCGAGACGAAATCTTTTCCTTCCTCTTTCCTCCAGCTTTTTTCCTCTTGGCCAAAAAAAACACACCCCTTCCCGCCAGTGTCACCCTACTAGTTCGCGATTCGCTCGTAAAACCGACTGTCTCGATGGTCGACGAAAGCTCAGAAACCGTTCTTCTGGACCTTTGTTCGCCTTTTCGACCCAGTGCCAGCGGCATCCACGCAAGAACCCCGGGGCTCTTCTAATTATTTACCCCGGTCGCTCCTGAATCACGCCGACTGTCGGCCGCACGCAACTGATAAATTCTCCTGTCACGATACACTTAGCTTTGTCTCGACCTCGTGTTTTCCACGGATCAGTCAGCTTTCTCCCTTTATCGTTGCAACTCTAGAAACGCCATCCTTTTAAACCTTGTGTTAAGGACACGTTGTATAGTCCACGATGACGTTATGATAGCGCGATGCTATGTATATACAGTGACAACAACAAGTATTTGTACATACCTTTATTTTCCAATGAAACGTATTTTATTAGATTGTACGTTTCATTTCCATAGCATAAAATTTTTGTAAATTTTGAACCGATATAATCGTGATAGTCGAGTGTCATTCTTGCGATAAGTATCATGTAATTTTTACATATAAATGTATCTACAGAATGTTACATACAGCATACACGATATGTTTCCAAGGATGTTCACGATTGTTCGTGATCCTGTGTAATATCTATTTCACGAGTTATCACGAGTTATTAACGTTGTTCCGTGGAAAGATTCTACTTAGCCAGGCAGTTTTACCTGTCGCTAGCGATTGACACAATCATCGGCTCGCTGGATGCCTGTGTTTATTCCCAGCGGCGATCCAGCAGGGTTTAATTGCTGTTTAAGCTTGAAGCAGGATAGAAGTTGAACGGTCGCCGAGATTTCTGGGCGGAGCTCGTTCAATTAAACTTGGAGCATCCTCTCTCGCGCGCCATAGCTGTTCGTAATTATAATTAAAGGGAAGAAAATATCTCATTGACCTCATGTCACCAGCACCCACGAAAGAACCGTTCGCCCCCTCGAGGGACTTCCTTAATTACTTGGCCTGTCAACCCCGAAATCGCGCAAACTGTCGGCCGCACGCGACTAATAAATTTCGTTTCCGCGAAACGTTTAGTCTTCTAATTCCCCGTTGATATCGCGATAACAAAACTGCTTTTCTACTCGTGCACGATTATTCTCATATTTTTAACGGTGGAAAAACCATCCTTCTACGAGGTAACAATTCCTTTAAATTTGTACATTATGCTAATTATGCTAAAGTTTTATTTCTTTGAAACATCATTGACATAACAATTGAACAGCGTAACTCTACAGACAGTAACATCCATCGGATGACATCATTGCCACCTTCAGGTATATTTCCAACATAATCGACAAATACTTCGATCGCGCTATCCCCATATATTTCCAAAAACCTTTTCCAATTCCCTCCGCTCTATGAGTGTTGTCTGAAACTTCTTCGGAGAGCATCCGAGGGCGGAAGTCGAAAAGAAAGTGCGTGTCAGTCTAACGAGAAACCGTTGTCACGAGACCGTATATCTTCGCGGAGGTGGAGAGGCGAACAGAAGTTGAAAGATACGCCGGAGAGCATCCAGTTGCCTGGCAGCGGCCCGTGAAAGTGGGTGACGCCACTTTCACCGGCTAGATATCCACGGATATCCGCGTGGGAAAGGGCCGGCACCCTCTCGTGATTTCCGGCCGACCTCTTTCGCGGAAAGTCGTAATGCGACGTTGACTACACGACAAGCCGATTGGACAGACCCTCCACCTTCGCCGAATTTATTGCCACGAGAAAACTCTTAGCGCTGTGCCCGGCTTAAACATCACCGATACACCGGCGATATATCTCCAGACGTGGATCACCGCGGGGTTATTATATTTTTCGGGGTAACGGTGATTTTATTGGGATACCTAACCGTGAGGTCTTCCTCTTGGTTATTTATTAGGCAACCTTCCTTCGTTTTATCAGGAACCCTTGGTTTTCGCAGAAATAAAGGAAAAAGGGGAGAATAAAACGTAACACGCGGTATTAATATCGTGGAATCAGTCACGAGATTGATTATTGGCTGGATTTCTTGGACGTCCAGGAACGTCGACGCGGCGATGAAATTCCTGGTCGTTGTATCTTCTCTGTTGCGTCAGTAGATATTCCATGGAGATTCTTCGGAGACGACGAACGGTCTGTTCATCCTTTCGATTCTTACAAATTGTTATTTGTATTCTTGTATCGATCGTAGGGATAAATAGGCTATGTTACGAGTTTCTGTCTGGCGGAAGTCCTTCGAATTGCAGTGTGTACACACAATAACAATGTTTGCTGAAATGTTTCCACTTGCTGAATATAAAATAAAATAAGAATTTTTGTTGCAACGTAGCTGCATAAGCTACCCACCCATCGATATAAGCCACCCACTCTATTCGAGAATTCTTAAAAATTCCGACGTGGCACACACGTTTCTACCTTCCTTCTTCCTCTCAGTCTCTCTATAGATTTAATATCAAAGAGATCCTTTAACAATCACCCCTCGCTGAAAACTTGCCAAGTAGAACGCCCCATCGTCGGGACACTTTCTTCCAATTAACAAAAAAGTTTCAGGCTCGTCCGTAACTCGATGGACCGGTGAAAAAGAGGGTAGTACACGGTGGTGCCAGGGAATGGACACATTTTTATCAGTTCCGGGCCATTTCACCGATTCGCCCTTGATTTTTCCTTAATCGTGTATCGATCCAGATGCTCGATGCTGTTAACCGAAATTACGAAGGGAAACAAAGATCGTATTTTTCTCCGCGAAATCCACGATACACGAAACAATTCGCCACAAATATCGTGTTTTACGAGAAGAAGAATCGTCGATTGCTAACGCATATTCTTTAATACAGTTGAAATTAATGACTTTTGTATGCTCATTATTGCATTTAAATAATATTCATAGATGAGTAGCATTCGGATTAAAAATCTTGAAGAAAAACAAGGATTGAGAATAAAAAATAACATAAAAATTACGATCTCTTCGCAGACAGCCGTTTTTAAACACTGTGCGTCACAGCGCTGGGCATCGCCCGTTATTCCGGTCCAAGGGCGGACTAAGACGGAGGTACCCAGTGGTTCTCGAGTTACGTCTTTGAATTTACGAAGCTATAATTCAAACTGGCACCCCAATGACTCTCCAACCGGGTCGAGACGAGCGTATCTCGATTCTGTCTCGCTTCGAGGGATTCGCTCGATGTTCTCGAAGGAGATCGGTCGGAACAAAGAGGCGGTTGCGCGCATTTACCCTCGTTTCTGGCAACGAACGACACGCAGGAATTGATCCCGCGGCCACGACGTGCGCGTACGCCTCGCTGATCCCCGGAGATTGAATTCCTCTCTCCCTCATCTTTCTCGTTCTTTCTCTCGGTTTTTTAATTTTCACCGTCGGAAACGTCAGCCCCGAGAATTACCCCCGAGGTTAGATTTTCGACAGGAAGAATAAGATCGTGTTACCACCATTCCTTTCTTCGTTGGTTCCTTCCCTGCCTTGTTCGCCGGGGCAGAGAAAGTCGCAGCTGGCGAATTTAAGCTTCGATATTATCTTGAGGGTCTAAACAAACGTAGCTTGGATCGCGTGAAGCGGTCGGAAGCGACTGTTTGGTTTCCTAACCTAGAGCAAGCAACAGAGATACTCGAGGCTATAAATTAGATCCTTCTCGGTACCGTTTTGGTAAGGTGAAACTCACGGTTTTGCAATCACGATTCACACAATAGACGTTTGCTATATCCGAATTTTTAATATAAAATTTTCATTTTCAAGGCATTCTTGTAATAAGGAATGGACCAGATATGGGATGAACGTGTATCGCATAACGCTTACTTAACTATTTTAAACACGTAACTACATTCTCGGTCGACGATAGATAGTGGACTTTATAGAATCCTCGAGGCAGACGAATACCTAAAAAAAGAAAAACACATCGATTTGAAAGACCTTAGAGACTATGATACAAATTCACATTATACCGAAAAACTTTCGCAGTATAATTTCAACGATGGTTATTTCGCTTTGAGAACGTAAGACGTAAGTGAAATGAACGACACGGTTTGTTAAAGTAGTGACAGATCGATGAAGAGAATGGAGACTCGCGTTCGCCGAAAATTGGCACCGTTCGTTCGTTTCGGCCGAGACAATGGAGGACTCGTAAAAACGTCGTGGGCAAACCACCGAGGGCGCGAGAGCAAAGACAATCTCCTGCTCTTTTACGGCGCCATAAATTAATGCGGAGAGGCGAAAGGGGGCCACCGAATGTTCTCTGCTCGTAACCCGAGGCGACCTCCTAGGCAGCGGGAAGTTGTACAGAACCAGGAACAAAGGAACTCTGATCACGGGGCCGGAATGTGCTGATTTCGATAAGTCGACTGAGCGCGGCTAACGTCGGCTACGACGATTAAACGTTCGTATAAATTTACCATTATTCGGTGATGTACGACCTGCCTCGACGGAAGTATCACTTTCTTATACTTAGTCTTTTTTTCTCCACCATGAACGGGGATAAAATCAGGAGAAAGAAAGATTACTCGGATAAATAATCCTCTCGGAAGCCGAAATTCGTGTTTTATGAATTTTTCAACTTTATGGCCAAGGCTCACAATTAACGGATTTATGGTTCCTATGCTTTTGTGACGTTTCTAAGGATGAAAAAGCCACGGGATGCATACAACACGCATACACTTTGCGATATTTAGTATACAACGAACAAAATGATATAAGCGGGTAGACTATCGAGTTTCGAGTTACGTATCATTCGTTCTCTAGAGCTTTCTGCATGATTCTTCCTTTCTAGAGAACCACTATGTCTCAAAATCCTCGTACGAGTTCTATGCAAAAGAGACGCAAAAGTCTCTGTTTCTCTGAATGCACTTTGAACGTTCTAAATCCTCTCGTCTCCAAACACGAATCTTCGTATAGCCGAGGTCGGTGCATCCGAAAATTCTAGGAAAAAATACTCGAAAAAATCAACTCGTCCGGGAAACGGTAAGATTCAAAGAAAACCGGAATAAAAGCTGAATCCTCGAGAGTAAAGGCCAGAAACGACTCACCTTTCCGAATTCCTTTGTACACAAGCTGGGTGAAAGAGCGCGGTGGACCGGTGGCTGAGGAGAAAACGGATCTCGAGGCTGCCCCAAAAAGGAATTGAATCGACGCGGGCGCCGTGCCCCGCATAAACACCCGCGGTGGAAAGAAAGAAACGCGCGCGATGGCTACAGGGTGCGCCGATCCAAAGACGAACAGACGACAGATAAAACGGTATTGACCCAGTGAGCAAGGGGATTGGACGTAAGAAAGCAAAGGGAAGAAGAGGGTAAAGGGAACATGCACGCGGCGTTTCGTTTACTTTGACTCTGTCGCGGTATCGAAGGACAGAGTCCCTTCGAAGTTTCCTCTTCCGCGGTGAATTTGCTTCTGTGCCGCGTCTCTTATTCGGTTGTATCGCTCAACTCAAAGGGATGTCGATAACAGGGACTCCCATTCCCATTCTTCCACATCGCTGCCAGCCTCGGTGAAACTGTTTCTGCGATAAGTAGGACCTCTGGGATGGTACCACGTAGTAGGAAACGAGTTTAGAGAAAGTTCGCTTCTCCCTTTTTTGGCGTTTTCAATTTGAACAAGAAGACGAATGTTGCCAAACTTCTAATCTTTCGTAGTAGCGCTTGATACATAAGGTGCGATTAAGAATAAATAGGACTACTCTTATGTACATACATATAAATACACCCGATATGGATCTCATAAATTTGCGTAGTCTCGAGAATAAATTGGAATATTGTTTGCGTTTCGACAAATATTTGCAGCCATACTTTATGAATATAACGTTTCAACTCGCAAATCGTTCGCTGCTCCCCTAGTTTCGGGTTAGGTTTAGCGTGCTCGACATCAAACGAAGACCTTTGGTAGACCCTCGAAGGTCGAGGGTCCATGGAACCTGCTCGCTCCTTCGCAACACACTCATCTTGTATGTCCGTCACGCGCGCGTTACGAGGCTTCCGTCTTGTTTACGCTGTCATTCGGCCAACGACGACCGATTTGAATTCGCACGGCAAATCGTGCAGCTTCTCCACGAGAAGTTGTTTCCTCCTTCCCTCTTCGAGAATAGTCGGGACGAAATTGCCTGGGGAGAAGAAAACGGGACGCCTTTAATTCCGGTTGTTTCATTCGACTTGCGAAACGAACCTCTCCAAATTAATTCGATCCCGAACGAAACCTATTGGATTCCGTTTCATTCGAAATTCTGGCCAGCTGGTGCCGCTAGGATAATAGCGCATGATCGGCAAATGGATGACAACGTGTACATTTGTATTAAATCGATAGTAGTTATTCGAGATGGAAAAGAATTGTTTTTTAAACGGACGAAATATAATTCGTCGAGGGAACGTAGCTCCCCTCGCAAATCGTCGTAGCTGGCAATGGTCCAACCACTCCTTAGTATGCCCAAATTCACCAAAGATCTCCATTCTTCCGTGTTCGAGTTCCGACTGCCTGTCACTCTGGCCGGCTAACTCGGAAAATCAACTTCCGCCCTTTGAAACGAGGCCGCTTCTGAATTCAATTTTACGAGCCAGAGGGTGGACGTCGCGTCGTCGTGGGAACGACGAGAACAGTCTAAAACTTTATCGTATTATAATCGTTTCCTCTTTTCCTATTTTAAACGTAGACCCGAGTCCCTCTGCACACACGCGGTGCTTTGGCTGGAGAATTTGTATCGAGCAATTGGGACGGTCCGAAATTAAATTTCTTACGGTACCTTTGAGAGGTGGAATTTTATTCGGCAGGAAAGTACATTTTTCAACGCTGTTTTGAATACTTGGTAACTTATTCATAAAAAGAGAAATAAGAAAAAATAAACTTGCAAGCATCTTTTTCAAAATATTCTTCGCGAAATTTCATCACTGTTACATCGGATTCTGCTACTGGATGAACAAAATTCGGACAGCAACCTCGAGACAAACTTCAAATGGCTTCTAAAAATCTTAGAATCGTGCATTATAGTACTGCAATTTAATTTACAATATAATAAGCAACTTGTAAAAATTGAACGCCAAAGATTAAATGCAAGAAACGTTTTTAACTCGACGTTTTGTTGATATGGGTTGAAATCGAATAGGATGGAATCGCGAGCCAGATTAAACAACGAAACGACGAGCAGGTTCGTAAACGGCGTTTATATAAGCGGCTCACTTTTGTTTCGCAAATGACTCGCTCCCCCGATCTCGTAACTGCCCCCATATCCGGCCTCTAACGTCGACCTTCCTCCCCCTGGAATTGATTTCATTTTACGAGGCTGCCCACCCCACGCTACGGGGTGGCCTTTACCTCGCAATGAGTTCACGAGTGCCGCAGACTTCACTCGACTTCACTTGGGGATAGATACGTTCCCGGTCATAAAGTTGTTGCCGAGGATCGCACGAACGCTGCCAAATTTACTGTTAACACTCCTAACTTTGTAAAAGTTGACGAGCCAGAGGGGATGATTTATCTACGACTTTTGCACGAACGAGTTGTAGCTACTTTCCTTTTGTTCCATTTTACAAAGCATGGTATGCTCCTGTTCATATAAATATCGGTGTACTGTGGAAATACACTTACGCAAAATCGAATAAGTCTAAGTTGGGCGAGATATTATATATTTTTAGATTGTGTGAGCCCAAGGATCACAATTATCAGAAATCGTTAAATACTTGTAGATAGATATTTATAAAATAAGGAATATTTTCTAGAATCTTTTATCGACGAGATTAACAATCTCCAAAGGCTATTTTATGGTGATATAGAAACGTGTATATTCATTTTTTTATAAAGGGACTCTGAGATACTTCGATGAATTTAAGTCTCAATTTATAGCTTACCATATGAAGGCTCGATGTAATTGTAGATTAACGATACGCTGCGTCTTATGAAGTGTCACTGATAGTACTAATTTCATCGTACAAGATACGTGGACGTATTCTAAGAATACATTTACATATTTTTTAGAGTTTTATGAGATTCCCTTTGTTATTTTCAAATGCTTATTGATGGAAACAGCGAAACAGGATTTTCAATGTTACCCTCGTCGTGCCGAGAGAGGTATTGTTTCGATATATCGGGTTTCGAGTTCATTATATCCCTTTCCGACGCGAGACTCCGTTCGTATCCGATCGTTAACGATGCGCGTCGTTACCGGCACGCAGCCACGCAGCCACGCAGCTTCTTCTTGGTTCGATGGCACTCGAACTCTCTGCTTAGGACTCGCTAACGAACAGCAACTTTTCTCGTTTAACGATGACGAGAGAAGGAGAGAGAGAAAGAGAAGGAGAAAGAGATTACTGTAATCTCATCCTCAAACGGATTCAGCCCTTGGCTCGCGGATAATTAAGCTTTCGGCTTCGCTCGATGCGTCTTTAATTGTAACGCCGCAGCGTCATGAATATGCAAGCTATCCTTTTTAAATACTGTCTCCCTATCTCATGCTCCAACTTGGCCAACGGAAACGCCATCGTCACAGGAAGTCGTTGCGCGAACCGGCCGGGGATCCCTCGGAAGATAACGCATTCCGTTATCCATTCGTCTCCGTAATCTTTTTTTATGGTTTTTTAAAGGAACGCCAGGTATTTCGGAGCGTCTGAAACTTTCGTACTTTGTACGGAGGAAAAAGAATTATTAACCCTCGACTGCTACTGACCGAGGTATCTCGATGAAATGCTTAAAGCCGAAGGTGTAGGGTGTTGTTAGTAAGTTTGAAGCAATAGGAGATTATTGATACTCGACGGAGAAGTTCGGACGAAGATACTTGTAACGTCCAGAATAATTGAGAATTTTAGAGGATCAGTTAAAAGAATTTTTATCGTAACATCTCCGGAACGGTATGTAGTGGTTTCGCTACCGACACCGAAATAACCCTAATGCGATATAATTCAATGTTAACGGTTGCAATATGTCGATTTGTCGCTAAATAACTTTCCGACAGAAACAAGCACTTTCTTTCTGTAGAGTCGCGCACTATAGTGCATTACTATACAGTAACCTATGTGTTCGTATATACGTTTCTCTGAGAAAGTCTGGCTAATCCTCAGAAAAGAGAGAACCGGAAAGGAAGTCGAAATTCGACAGCTCTCTCTCTCTCTCTCACTCTCTCGTTGCCTTCCGCGCTCAAGTTGAAGATGTTTCCGGGTGGCACTTGGAGGGGTCTTCATTTTGCTATTCGCTCGAATACCGTCTAATGAATCCAGTCAGAGACGATGAACGGCCTCTTCTAAAGCAGCCGCCGGCATTGTGCGTTGGGACAATTTCATTACGGGCCTGGTAGCCAGCTTTTTCCGTGACGCTGTCGCTGTTGATTAATTCAGACCCATAGCCAAAACGCTGTAAACGCAGTCGAGTTCCTTCTTCGACGAACGGTCGAGGAATTCGTCCACGACCGACCCTGGTGACCCAGGGGCTAGATGACGAACTGGAATACCATCCGCCGTTTCCTCTTTCGGAATAGATCGTGACGTCGTCGCTAAGGATTTCGCGGAATGCGCGCGTATTGGATTTAGAGAGCAAGATGGAAGTTTCTTCGCGAGGGTGGCGATCGCAGGAAAACATTCCATCGGGGTAAGATGAATCGGGAGCGTTCTTAAAGAAACTCGGAATTAATAAGTAGACTGCGAATTTTTTGCGTTTATAGGAAATTTGAAACTGTAAACTTACACGGAATGCACGTAATACGAAAAGTTATGTAAAATATGGAAAGTATAGTGCTTTTTGTAATACTCGGTAAGTAAAACAATTTTCCACCGAGATTCTATTTTTTCAATTTCATTCTCACAAATACGAATATGCATAAAAATCCGGCTTCTACGGATAAGTTAACGGGTGTATAGTATTCTTATGGACAGTGATTTCTTTTTAAAGTTTGAACATTGACACGCGTTTATTCATAATTTATCGGGAAGATTTAAAAAATAATGAAACACGTACAAATTTCTCCCCTCGTTCCTAAATTTTTGTTTAATTTTAGAAATTTGGGGTTGAACCCTGTTAATAATCGTTACTCCACAAGGGTTGGTTGGGGTGGATTAAGGAGATTGGTCCGACAGTACGTTCGTTAGAAATTTTCTTAAGTCTTTCTATTTACTTTTCAACCCTCGACAAGACGAATCTCACACGTTACCGCGCGAAGAGGCCGATTAATTAATCCAAGAGGATCTTGTGCCCTACGGAGAGGTAGTTGACAAATACGAGGGCGAGACAGTTACGCCCTAGTATGATTTGTCTCGTACTTTCCACAATTTTGCCGAATTAATGGCCACACCTGTAGAAGCGACTCCTTGGCTGGCACTTCTCTCGGAGGATCGCCTCGAGAGGGGTCAAAAGGAGCCCCGTGCCTCTTCCAAAATAAATCACCGCCGGTCCTCACCCTCTGTTTCTTCCCCTCTTCTTCTTCTTCCTTACGGTTTTCTTTTCGTCTGCGTTCCCTTTTATCCCCGGCGAAATGCGGCACGAGTAAATATTCAGTGCGTCTGCGTGTAACATTTATGATAAAGCTCGGCCGACGTTTTATTTATTATTCATGGATGGGAGGGTAAAGAGAGAGAGAGAAAGAGAGAGAGTCGGCCAGTTTTTCGGGGGCCACTCACGCGGCGGTCGAGTTAAAAAAGTTTCCCTTTAATTAATACCGTTGTCGGTTTCGAGTTCATTTGGGACTTTTCACGCGAGAGAAGGGTCGATCGATAGCGAAATTTCCTTCCTACCAGCTTGCTAATTTTTCAAGCAATCTCGCTTTCAATTAGATCGATCGGATCGATTAGAATCACTACCGGGATATCGATCATTGAATGAACAGGTTGGTTCGAGAAGGATCATCGATTGACTAGTCCGTAATTGAATTCTTTGATGGAAGTATGCGCCATTGATTCTCTTTTAAATGAATTAAGTTCGAGGAGATCTCCTTTTTAATTTTCGTTTTTTAACTGTGATGGAGATCATTTTTAGACAATGTTGAAACGTTAAATACGAAATGGAATTAAATATCCGCGTTGGTAGAAGCATCACTCAGCGCAAAAGTCGAGGCTAACAAAGACCGAGATGCGTCGGACGGTGTCGTAAACATGCAATAACGCTTACCTCGGTCCTCGAGGACTTTCATAAAAACTAATTCTTTCGTTTAATTTCGCCGCTTTATATCACGACGTCGCCGCCTTTTATTACGACGCATATCAGCTTCCGACTTTCCTTTCTTTCTGTCTGCCTCGGAAATATTATATATCATAGAATCGGCTGCAACAAGAAATCAACAAGAAATTAACTTGCTAGATAAAATCGCATATTCGCTGATTAAACATCTCAAATATTTAGAATTACTCTATTCGTCTTTTAATCCTTTCAGCGTTAAACAGTTTGTTTCTTCAATTTTGTAGAAAATGAGAAAATACGTATCATCGTACCGAATACTGAAACCGTTCCCCTGTAAATGACAGGAAATGTGACTTATATTCTTCCCCCTATGCTCTTGCGAATGGAATCCTGTTTCCACTTTCTTGTAATAGTCCTCTTACGAAATAGAAACTCATTTCTCAAAGAATTTCACAATTTCTCGCTTTCCCATCTGTTTTCTTAGCCCCGACACCGGTGTTTGTCACCTGGTTTATCGCTCGTGTCCCTCCTCAGCAGACGCTCGCCATATGAGTTACTTCGGACCGTAGAAAAACTTAATAAAAATAACGGTATTACGGCGGAGAAGAGCGAGGAGGTTTAGGTCTGGTCGCGCTCAGTCTCGGCAATTACCTTCATCCCCGGTGGCAGTCTGGTAAATATAATGGCCGGTCAGGCCGCGAAGAGACAGCCACGGCCCATGGCCAGATATATCGTGGTAGATATTGTGCCAGCACGCTTCCGAAGCCTCGTCAGATCCGTGTCCCGTGCTTGTTACGGGATATATTCTCGAACGAGACAATTCTTATAAGCGATGTCTCGCTGACAGAGGGGACCGATCGTTCGACCATGGAATTATGCGGCAAATTTACTTCGCTTCTTGCCACCCTTCGGAGAATTCCAGGAATATCGGCACCGTTAATTAAAGGATTACGTCATGAGTCTCGTTACACCAACGAATATTCCAAATACTTTGCCGGGTAGTTCGCTTTTTTTTCTTTTTTTTTTAGGACTTCACGAAACCCCACATTCTGCCAGAACTGCATTCCATGAAAATACGGTGGGTCGATCACGATGGTTACGCATCGGTAGTCTCTTATTAAATAATAAATAATGGCTAAATCAATTTCGTTTTTATTTTATCTTTAACTGGCCTTGAATTGCAGTAGATGAACGGTGCCGGTATCCTGCTCGATCTTTAAATAGACTTGAAAAGCTATAACCACTTTAAGTACCTTTAGGTGATGTTATATGGTCCTATCCCAATATTTCAGAATGTTTTCTACGTGTTTCTTTTTGGGTGATTTCCATTGGGAGAAATACTTGCGAGGGCTGACCTCCGGGAAAGCTTTCTTGTTCTCTTAAAACGAGAACCCGCAAGAATTTTCAATGTGACCTAGTTTACTTTTTAAAATGCTATCATTCCGTACAATTTCCTTACAATCGTAGGAACTGAACTTGTCGCGACCGAAACTAAGTTATTCTAACTAATCTTTTTTACTTTGTAGTCACGGATGTTTGTAGTAATTAAATCGGTTAACAGGTCGATTATTTTCTGAATCGTTAGCTCTGAATCCTTCGTCGTTTTATTACACCGTCAAGGAGTTAGATGTTATCAGCGTAGAAGATTTAAGAATATCGGCAGTAACGTTGTCTCGAACTGGAAATAACGAGAGGAAAAAAGGGAAAGTAGAGTACGATCTTCCCATCGATATCGTGGCTCCGTGGAAAGATAATCGAATCGGTTCCCTGGAGGGCCAGTTAAACCGACTGTCGGACCATGCATCCCCATCGCGGACGAGACCGGAAGCGAGGATAATCACCGGTGTTCGCGACCAGTAATTTTCGGCGGAGGAATTTACGGTAGCGATAAATCGAGCAATTATCACGATAAAACGCCGCGGGGAACGAACTGGCGCGAACTACCACGGGAAAAAAGAGCACGAGACCGAATATACGGCCAACGAAAGGGAACTACGAAATTAGAGGGTACAACGGACTGAACAAAATGGTATTATCACGCGAGATAAAAGGAAAAATGGACCATATTGTCGCTAATTATCAGGAAGTCGGTCAACGGTCGGGCATGGCTATTTAGATAGACATCTGCACTGTGTGTATCTAGCGTGGTTAGTTGGAAAAACGACAAATATCCTTTTTTGTTGAAACTCGGACCAGTTACAGTGTGGGCCTCGGGTAAAGTACTTACAAGTGACCGTATTTTAGAATCACGACTGCGAGGATCGCTGACAAATATTTGCTGTCCTTTCGGGTCAGAACAAAGGTGACGTTGTCGCGTGTAATTCTCGGATTTATGGGGGATGGCCAAAGAGAAGGAAAGGGTGTGACACGATAAGCGCCTGGAGGTTCTTTCGAACGGAGCAAAAGTAGTTTTGAAAGTATCTGGAAAAATGCGAGTCCGCTGAGTCGGTTAAATTGTAAGAACATAAATTTTTATGTGACACGTTGCGTGATCCAATTTTAAAAAGAAGTAAAGCAACAGGAATTACAAAGGAAGTAGAAGGAAGGGTGAGGAAACGAGAAAGGATATATAATATTAAGTCCAGTCGGAATATTGTACTTCTTATAATTTGCGGATGAATGAACAAAATGGAATTTTTAATTTACAATCGCTACTACTCTTTCAGAAAATGCTCGTACAACGATGAAACATATCTCATCGGATATTGGTAACAGCGATATGCTGCGTCCTATTACGAATAAAAATCATATCCGTGGAGCGAATTCATTCGCTGCCGCGATTCATCGAACGTCGATTAATATCCGGCGCGATTTTCATTAGCAAGCAAGAATTTTTCGAATCGACCGCGGTATTGTGATTTGATTGATCCGGAAGTTGGTTTCGTTTTATCGAAAAAACGTGGATTAATTTCAACCAAATGCCGGACGACTAAATATACGAAGCTCGCGTTGTTTTTCCACTCGTATTGCGCAGTTCCAATTTTGGGTGGACAGGAATTTCTCAAGCGTTCTCCCTTTCCCAAGCCGAGGTCTAAAATCACTCGCGGTTGCCTCCACCAGATAAAGAATTGTATTTTTAACTGTTACTCGCTGCTGCACCTTTAGATCTTTCTGTACAAAATTTTGTTCGTCGGGAGGAAACATTTTAGAGAAATACGAAACGATTTAAATTTTCTTTTCCTTCTAACGGATAGACAGATGTTTAATGGAAATAGTGTCGATTAATAACTAATATTGGCGTCCTGACCGTCATTGATCGAATCAAGGAATTAAAATTTGCTCCAAATTTCCCCTTGAAAACTTGATTCTTCTAAAAGTTTTACTTTTGGCAAATATTTTCGACGATTCCAATGGAAACTGCCTTAACTTTTGCAATTTTATTTTGCCAAAGTCGATAAGTAATAAGAGGAAGAGGAGAAAGGAAGCAGATAATGCTGAATCCATGATTTATTTGGAGCATGCGAGAGAAGAGCGCTCGACGAATCAGCGCCATGGTCACGGCCACAAATCAGTCGAGAAACAACGAAACTTTCAACCAGAAATTGCTCGCTAAGAGCCATCGTAAATTCATTTCGAGCGCGCCGCGTAATTTTGCCTCTTGGCTCCACCCTCGGCCGTACTCCAAAATATTTTTCCAGCTCTCTGCACCCTAAAGTCGGCAATTTAAACCTCTAGCACACGGCTGGTTAGGCCAACGCTAATTGTCAGGCTCGATGATCCGCGATCCTGCCCGTTGCCGATAATCGAATTTCGCGATTATGCCTCCGATGCGTGTCCCTCTACATTGTCGTTCGAATCGTACGACGATTCGTTTTCCACTGAATTATGCCTCCGTGTTCGCTATCAAATGGAAACGAAATGCTGCCGCATCAGCATTGTCGTTATTCCAATGAGACGAACATGAAACAGTTTCACCCTTCCGTGGCCAGACAAAATATTCACGGTTGATGTTTCGATGCGTTAAATGTCCGACGATAATTTGATTTTCGTACGTTCCCTAAATTTTCGATTTTCCCTTGTAGCATAACAAATACGGTTTTAAACGATTTCAGCGAAAGGACTGCTTCGAATTATGCGTACGTACAATAACGTGTCAGATCGGATTCTTAATAAAACTTTTAACACTTATGTCTTTCTCGCAAATAATATTCACGAAATTGTGATTTAAATTTCAATACATTTTAAATACTGTAAAGTGAAGTTATAATTGTTACAATGGATATTTTTAGTCGATTATCATCGATAACTTTTTTATCCATTTTAGAAGCTTATTCCTAAATTTAATGTTATCTTTGCACATTTTTACTAGGAATCGTAAAAGAACAGTTCCTAAAGAAATTTAGAAATGAAATTGTACACACAAAGGCTAATCTGCGAAATTCTAGTTGGAAATCATATTACAGGACGGTGGGAGCAGCTGTTATGGAGAGCTCAAGTTACTTTGAAATGAGCATCAAAGAAACGACTAACGAAGGGAAGTTTCTTCGGAAGACACAGAAAACTTTGTCTCTCGGTGAAAATAGGCTATCTAGAACTCGGCTGGTGAGAGGAGAAGAATCAAAGATCGGGCTACAAAGGACGATTCTCCAGAAGGGCGTGGAATAAAACTATGCGTTTGAGTGTAACACAAGCATCTAAAACTGGACTGAAGAGGGAGCAAGTTTAGCGGCAAAGAGTAGCTAGAAGAAGGAAAAAGTTTCTTTGCTTTGATTTCGATCGAAAAGCTTGAAACTCGTGGTGAGTTTGCGCGGGGCAACAATTAAACCTGTGCAGAAAGTTGGCGTAACTTTACGAGCAACTATTTGTCCGGTGTCACCAATGATCAGTTTGCAAATTTCCAACTTTTCGTAGAATTCGAGGAAGTCTCGCCTCGACTGTAAATAACGCGACGACGACGCAGCGAAATTTATCTGCGGGTTTCTCCAAGTCGACGATATCCTTTTCACAAAGAAGACCACTATTTTTCAAAGTTCAGCGACACGATGGAAGCTCATGCCAACGTCGAACACTTTGGATATGTTGCTCGATGCCAGTGGCGCATTCGTGTCGGCGCCACTTCGTCTTCGCGTGAATCATTTTCACTTTTCGGTTTCCGTTTCTTCCAATTCTCCTCTTCCCTTGCGCTGCTCTGAAATGGAAAATATCGAATATTTCAAGTTAAATAGATACCACGATTAAGAGGTTTGTAAGTAAATGTTGTTCAGTAGCTAATACTGGGACCATTCAACACATTATAATGGCAAATTATATCAATTATATTAAGATAATCAGGTGTAAAATTCTAACTAATTTATTACTTCATTATTCGAATCAATTATTTTTCCACGAGATCGTCGTTTGGCCATCGTTTGGTCGAGTATATATAAACGAAACTGAAGGTAAATATCTTCATGCCTAGAAATATTTATTTCTCTATAGTACTTTTCTATAGTCTTATCAAGAATGACCTGAAAATTCGGATGTCTCAATACTTATGAAAAAAATAACTTGTACAAATATGTAACATCTCGCGGAATATCTCTGTATAACCAACGATTCAATCTATTTCCACTCGCAATTGCGCCTTTTCGTTTCAATTCGATTTTCAACGAATTCTCCCCAATTCCAGAATTTTACTTCTCTCCATGGACAACGACGTGATTTCACTGCAAAATCCCTCTCGTGACGGTTCCTGTAAGTGAAGCACGAGGGACGAATTGGTCGAGTGACCCTTCGCGTTGTGCACGCTGCGCTCGCAGATCTGCGTTTCCTCGGAATCGGAAGGCCAAGGGGACGCACGAAGATGTCGGGGACTTGGTCTCATCGATCTACGACGACCCTCGACGAAAGGGAGGCAAATTGGGTTATCCTGGCAGAAACGTCGTGCTGGCAACTGCGTTTCAAGCGACACACGCGTCTGTCGGATAGTCCCTTCACGTTGTCACCAGGACAAAACTAGCGTCTGTCGGATAGTCCCTTCATGTTGTCATCGGAACAAAACTAACCTCTGGTCAATTATGTAACACGTTGGCGGAAGGGAACTGGGCAGGCTTCTCGACAAAGTTGATTCACCAACGAGTTCCAATTTTATTTCGGCTAATGCAGAGTTGACCGTTAAATCAGAAATACGTATTCAATTCTCAAAATCCACTCACAAAATTATTAGATGAAAAATATCTATTCAAAAATGTTTTCAAGAATATTTCGAAATGATCAATTCGTATAGACATTTTAAACGCCATATTCAAAAGGAAATAAGACGTCGAATATATGAAAACGATATGGTGACAAGGACTTAAAGAATTAGCGACTATGTTGAGTTTTTCAATAAGAAATTCATGAAACATCGATATTAACGAGTGAAGTTACACAAAGCTTGGGATTAACTTTGACGGTATACATCAAAGCGAATGAAATAGATGAGGTGTGTGCCCCTTTCTATATATGTAACTACCAGACCACCTATCGGATGATTTATACCTTTCATTTCTGGACAGCAGCTGGAAATCTCCGCATCGTCGAACGTCCTCGGCGATCCTCGAGAAATCCCCACGAAGTTATGGGAGTGAGAGACGGTCGGCGACCTTTCCGCGTTCTCGGGGATGCAGAAGCAAAAAAGGCAGTCCAGTGGCCAAGGGCGAGCTGACAAATGGATAGGATTTAAGCGGCGCAACCACCAGGGAGAACGCGTTTTTCATCGGCCGAGGCAGAGGGTGGCATTCCTCTGCTTTAAGTAATTGCATCGCAGAGACACCGGTTGGAAAGGGGGGCAAGGAGAATCCGAAAGCATCGTAAGAGCAAACGCCCTCGACTCCGACATGGACTGTGGAAATCTTTATCGATGACTTCCATCGATGTATAAACTCGCCCCTGCTCGAGGTTCGATGTCGGCCAAGCATGCAGAGAGGGGATGAAACACGAGAGACATGCTGAAGGAAGTTGTGCTCGGTCAGGTCGCCAGAGTCGTAGAAAAAGACACGTAAGGCAAAATGTTTTTGGTGAACGAAGGGTGGTGACCTTTCTTACCCATAGGGTGCGGCGCACCCCTCTGCTGAGACCATTAGAAAGACACGAGGAAAATAATGATGGGACAGCCTGTTCGTTTTCCATAGGCTTTCTCGACATCGTCTTAGATTTCGCGTTTAACGAGGGCATTCCGCGAGATAGGCACACAAATTTTAATAATACTTGTTCCTGCTGAGTGAAAATTTCGTAAAGGAAATGTCAATGCGTTATACCTAATCTCTGTTGACGAGAGGTTCTGACTTACAACGCTGAGCGTGAAATAATCGAAATAACGTATCGTTAAACACTGAAGATAGTTGTATCTATATGCAACGCTTTCTATGCTTCTGCTAATCAACAACGAATAACACCAGTGCCCCTCTAACTGGAATTCCAGCTAATCGACGAAACTGCTTCGGAAATCGTCGGAAATAAGTGATTCTCCACCACAGAGCTGTAAGGTCCTGTTAGCGAAAGAGCAGACGTAGTCGGCCACGAATAATCCCTAATAATTCCGCGTGATTTACCTTCGATGGTATCCGTGGCAGGCTCGATTCACCGCGAAATTGTTATCTCACGGTGCATGCCTGTCCGCGTCACAGGGACGACTCGAGAAAAGGACAAAGAACATCCGGAAGACAAAACGTTTCGGCCACGGCCGTGACTGACCCTTCGCCATGCTGGATCCATTAGGGACCAACGAGACACGACACGGGGAAAATAACGACAGACCGATCTCATCGGTTTCCATAGCCGCAAAGCTCAGTGGGAAAGTTCTTAACGACCCTGCCGTTCGAATCACGAGGAGGAAAGGTCGGTGAATAAAGACAGACAGGGAGAGAGAGAGAGAGAGTGAGAGAGAGAGAGAGGGACAGAGGAAAAGAAACGGAGCGGCTTAAACGCAAAGTAATGCGAATTTCGTAAGGAGCATTAACTTCGGCAATAAACGCCGCGAAGAAATTAACGGCAAATCGCGGGAAACTTCTTGCGGAAGTACTACTAAACAAACGGGAATATCGGTGTTCGCGCGATATAGCCATTCGTTTCCAAGAAACGAAGCCCTGTGACCCTTGCTACCTTCAACGATTATTCTAGTGGCTTTATTCATGGTATGACTGTTTCGCGAAAAGAAGACACAAGGGACTATTCTACCGTTTTAACGACATAGTCTCAGTTGGTTTTATCTTTCCGCGGTTATTCCTTCCGTTACACTCGTAAAACACTACGTTGCATAGTGTATCGCTCGATTTACCATATTTAATACCACTGGAATAATTTAATTTCGATGTTCGGTAATTTTCGCAGATCAATCAACAATTCTATTTCGTCGTTTAAAAGACAGTTCAGAGAGCGTCGATACAATACGAAGAACCGGTTAAATCATCAAAAGGCCAGTATTTTCGTTACAAGCGCATAAAACCCCGTATTTCAAAGTCCAACTTTCGGTCTGGTAGACTTTTAACAACAGTTTCCGACGAACAGACTAAAGGACAATCCAGTGCTCGAAATCCCGCGATAATTATTTAAGCGCGGGTACTCGTCGTTTCGACGAGGTGCAAGCGGATCGTCGAAAAAGCTAGACCGAATTACGACGTCGGGGCTTGCAGGGGTTGGACCGCGGACATACGTCAAAAACGAGCAGCGTTGCCGACCGAACCACGAAAATTAGCAACTTTCATTACTGGTCGCATATAGCCACACGCGTTCTTTCACGCGAACGTGTTTCCAACCCGCGAACGAGCGGTCAGCTTGTCTCTGGCATACCGAAGAGATGAAAGAAACGTGTTTAAACCGCGTTTCACTGTCAGCCCCCCGATGTTCCCTCGTTTTTCCTTTCAGCAGTGCTCGCCGGCTGTCTAATTAATTAAATGTAAACCCAACTCGCCGTTTCTCCTCTTCCACCCAGCGGTAGTCTCGTCTGCTAGCCTCTTTAGCCTTGTCTTCTTCCTTCTGACCTCGCTCGCCTCTCCGCTTCGTCAAATGCCTTCATCTCGGATCCGAGACGAGCCAAGCTTCGGAAATTCCTCGAGTCACTTATTTGCGTTTACCCCCGGATCGTGTCTTCGCCAACGCAGACGGTTAATTGGCCTGCGTTGCATCCCTTATCCTTCTTCCTTTTCTACGGGTTACGCCACTAACAGCTATTCCGTTCGATCCTCCGCAGTTCTGCTCGCCAATTAGCTAACATTTTACTATGCCTGGCGCTCCTTCTAACATGCAGATATTCTTTTCAGCAAATCCATATTCGTCGTATTCACAGATCATAAGAGATAATCAGTTCAGTTTACGATCTCGGTATATCGTAATCACAACTGCGCTGTCTGCACTCTTAAATTTATATCTTCGTAGTGTAAGTACTGTGCGTTTGCTAAAGAAGAGACTAGCGCGACGGCATACGGGCAGAAGTGCCGCTGCTCTGTATTGTTCGCCGTCACACGTTGCTGTATTGTATATTCGACACATTTGGTCAATAAGCGTGCTTATTCCTACGATTGTATCAAGTCTACACGAAACAGCCAATCTGACTTGCATTTTTTCGCTAGTCTTCTTTTTATCTTCTGAGTGTTGAGAAGTATTTTGGGCGGATTCTTTTTTATTCTCTAAACTGCGTGTTTGGATGCTACCTTGGACTCTGACAGACGACTAACTCCTCGAGCCAACTTGTGATATTTTCTAAAAACTAAGGAAAGTTGATCGAATAATTTCTTCGATTTCTTTTTTAAGACGTTGTTTTAGATACGATGCCTATGTTTCCTAGTGAGAACAATTTGTCCCATGTAAGTTTTCCACTGCGTGGAAGGCTGGGAAGTCCTCGACATTTTCCAGACTCGGAAAATTGGATTTGTACCTCACTATTGTTCTCCTTTGGCCCAGACGGTTGGCGCCAATAGTACTTGACTCAAGAAACAAACGTTTTCGTCTACCAACGGAATTACAACCATACATCATTCAACAAGACGTAACAAACTCGCTAAAACTAAGCTCGTAACCAGCAACCTGAACCAGGTCTCGAACCGAAAAATTACATATTCAGACTGCACACCGCTTGACCGTTTTATCTCTGTCCGCAGCAGGCAATTACTTACTCTGGAGCGCCTGCAGACTTTGTCCCCGCCTCATAAAGCGAGAGCATCAGTGGCATCTCTTAATCCCATAAAGGGGTTGAATCGCGAGTTATAGTCGGGCAAGCCCAGGCCGCGCCTCGGGCTTGCGTTTTAAGCCAGCCAACGACAAAATGCGAAACCGTCCGCTCATTATCATAAACGTAGCTCGGCGACTGTTATTAGCCGGTTCTTCAGATTTTGCAACGAGGTCAGTGTGAAGGAAAAGACAGTACTATACGAACTCCTGTAACATCGCAGAATACAGATTCCGTCATAATATTGTGTTGTACGGGACTCAGAACGCTAAAAGCGTTTAAAATTTGGGCTAAGTTAGCTAATTCTGAAGTCTTCTATTTTAATTGATATATTTTTTATATTTACGCGATAGAAATTATTTATAAGATTTATCGTGCAAAGATTAAACGACGAAAGATGTAGAACGCTTCTCAAGAATAGCAATCGGTGTCGTAAACTCAATCAGTCGAAGCAAGATCGAACATCTAGTGTACTTTGAAACGTCAGCCATAAGATAGATAAGATGGAAGTGGTAATTCGATGCGCGTTCTTGCGTCACGTTGCTCGCAGGAAGTCGAAAACGGAGAACAGGGAAAGAGAACAGGCAGTCGTTTAGATCATCACGAAGGATCCGGACTTTCCGGATCTCTTTCAGGGTGAATTTGAAACGATGGATCAACAAGATTGGGGGTGGAATCTTCGTATATCTTTTTTTCATACGGTCTGGTGAATTGATGTCTCGTCTGTGGGTCAGTTTCAGGGAGCGACCCAACATTGGAAACGAATATTGTCGAAATTTACCTTTCCAGGTAGGTGGTTACTTTTCTAAGAAAAGTAGAGAAATATAATTTTTGGAATACGTTAAATATTTGAAAGTATCGTTAAATACAAAGTAATACAGAGACGCATCAGTGTTGAGGAACTTCCGTTCTGAAGCAATATCGTACGAATTTCCGGTCGCATCGGAGACCAACGACTTTTTTTCGAGGCAATCTCCGCCATTAAAGCGTAACTCGGTCATTAAACGAAGCTCGTTCAGCTGATCGCTACGCTACGAACTTGACGCATTCTCCCTCTCTCTTTCTTTGTTCCTGCTTTAAATGCGCCATGAAGGCATCCTCGGTCACGAAAGCGATCTTCCATGACGCTCCTCTTTCGATTCCTTCCTCCACCGATCGTTGACCTTAATTGACCTATTCCACGAAGAGGTCAACGCGACGCGAGCCCTCATCGAACTTGATTCTTTCACGAAATCTCTGGCTTCCAGGGCTACGCATAATTGAATGCTTAATACGAAGTTTTTAAGCTTCGAGTCTTTAATACTAGGGCATAATGCGAGGGATATCGAAGTTACTAATTAACTAGTTAAATTTTCACACTGTTTAACGAACTTTGTCCGTACAGTTCCTTTAATATGAATACCTCTTTATTTCTTAACATCCACTCTTTATTAATTGGCTCGCTCAGTCTTCGTCAATTTTCTCGTAAGGAACTCGACGTCGATATATCTTGTTATCACTATATCACTGTCATATATCACTGATATATATCACTGATATATCACTGATATATATCACTGTTTTGAAAACCGTGGAACGTAAGATTGAACGTAAGATACTTTAAAACGCGAGAAATCTAATAAGTCATCGCGATATTAATACGTGTGGTACAATAGAGTTCTATCGACATACACTTTGTTATAGCGAAAAGCAATTACCAAACGAACGCCGTTCTTCGTTAAATCATTTACGGAGACAAGCATGATGTACAGTTTTGTAATGGTTTCTCCGTTATCGAAATTCATTTCAATTTTTGCGGTCACGAAAGGCATCGTTTTTAGTTAAGAGATTGACTCCCAATATCATCTTCGATCTTTTGTTGAACAAGTTCGAGCCCATCGCGTGTCTCGTACTTGGTTCGTGTCCCGGCACGACCGCTAAGATTTCCCCTTGTATCGTAAAGGAAACGTCTACCGTCTGACTAAATACCTCTGAGGACGAAATTTTCCGTAATTAGAGAGAAAGCGGCCCCTTTGATCTCCCCTCCGTTACAGAGGAGTACCGCGAACGAGCAAAGAGATTGCCCTCGCAACGATCGATCGAAATAATTGCGCGGCCCGAAATTTCCATAACGCGATGGAACGGCTGTCTGTTGGTTTTCCTGTCGGCTCGTAATTTGCCACAATTTAAGCACCGACCCGACCCCACGTGTAACGAGTATCTCTCCGATAAATGCTTGATATTAACGATTAAGTTTCGTTGGATAGCTTCTTAGCATGTAAATTCGATTATTTTGTTGAATTATCGAGTATGAGGGGAAATTCGTCTTTGCTTCCTTGAGATATCGAAGTTACTCTTTGAACGCAAAGTTAGTAATTTTTACCATTGACTGAGCTTTCAGTTGTTTGCTTACCTATTTATTTACGGGATAGAATCACTGTCATATAAAAGATAGCGTGCGAGTGAAAGAGATATGTCGTCCTGCATGAATAACTTAAGAACGCATTATTCTGGATTTTTCCCTATTTTACTGAGAAGAAGAGAGAGAGAGTGAGAGAGAAGCTGTACGATATTCGAAGCTAATAATCCGCGAAAATTTCATTAAATTCAACTTGAACCGCACACTGCGAGAATATTGAGAAATATAAATAGCAATATTCCTCCAGGAAAATATCAGTCGAAACCCCATCCACCTGTTCAAAGTCTGAAAACTCCCGGCAAATTTCCACTTCTGGTAGAGTTTGACTTCTCCGAGACGACATGGCTGGCCGACGAATAGATTTCTGAAAGTTCCAGTTTGCACCTCTCTGTTTCTTCGTTTCCGGGAGCTGTAATTAGGGAAATGAAAGGGGCTTGGAGTTCGATTCCTCCCTTGAAACCACTTCGTCTTCAACAATGGCCGAAGTAACGGCGAAAAAAAGTAAACTTTTAATTTATTTAAAATCCCCGTGATGTTGGGGGCGAAGCGGGGAAGATTACGTCCTATAATGAATTCTTATTCGATCCCGAAATTAAAGAGGCCGCGAGTAGGGTGCTGAAAATCCAGGGTAGGTAACATCATGAAAAACTCGTGGGTAAACTCAAAGGAAAGAAGATGAAGGAGGCACACAGGATATCTTGTATCAGAAGTTACGTTTATCACGCGAAATGCGCAGTTTTCGAGGCTGTACGTTCACCCTTGTACACCTTCCTTCGCCACCCTCCTCTCTGTTTCTTTCACACGCCTCTTTACGATTGTTCCCGTCGTCGTGTCGATCGATCCGCCATGCCCTTACCGCAACATTTCCGAACAATCTTTCCATTTTTCGGGTTTCAACGTGGATTAACTTTTGGAAACGGAAGCCTCCTTCCGGAAATTGCGATCACGCAACAAGAGCCGAAACAATGCAGTCCAATCCAATTATACGTGGAAGAATCGAACGCTCTTTTAAAGACTAGAATGATTGACGATGCTTTCACCGTATTTGCATCGAAGCTTATGCATTCTGGTTAAAATGCATTTTATTTTAATTGTTATAGACAAAAACAAAGATTTAATAATCCACTGTATATCCGTCACCAGAAATTACGCCGAACGAGAGATACAATTAAAATCAGATATTAAATCTTATCGAATCTTATAGAAGGTAAAAGATATTTTTTAATTCAATGGAATCGACTGTTTCATTGAAGATCATAAAACGATCAATGATTCCATCCGATAAACTATCGGTATAAATTGTCGTGTCGCGTCGTAATTTATTTTGCCCCAAGAAAATAACCATGATTATACAGAAACCATGCAACCAATCGAACGAAAACATAGCCTATTCCGCGGTTCATTCCATCGAGATCCTATTACATCGACATTTCTATCCGGTAATTGGCTCGATTCGTACATCCATCAACTTTCTGTGCCGCGTCGTCGAGCATGGACAAATATTTTCTTCTAATATCTCGAGACGAACGTTCCTTTGAGGAGCATGAAATTCAGTAGAAACGGCCGGGAATCATCAGACGCGGCGAGATATCGTTCAACGCTGCCATCGGCAATACCACTGATACCTTTCGTTATCGTTCTCCCTGAAGCTCCGTATTAAATAGCCAGGAGCTTTTTACGTGTCTACCACGTCGAAGCTTTTCGTTCCACATCAAAGCAACTGGATACACCAACCAGATGTGTATTTATCTGCTGATCCCTTCGTTTTCGTTTTCCAAGCTAACCTTTGCCCGTTAACGCGAGCCAACCACCAAAAAGTCATACATCGTGACTCGCCTGGCTCGTCTAAGTGATCAAACCGTGGAAGGTTCCTACTTTACCAGAGTTGGAAACGTGACATTTCGATCGATACGGGTTTCCATAAATGGAAACGAGAGATTCGATCATTGAGAAATGAAATTGCCACTTATCTGTTAATCGTTTATTACTTCGTCTGCAAATAGTGATCTCACTCCCAGCAATCTGCGAATCTTTACGCGTAGTATATGGCGAATGTAAAAATGCAAATATTCCTTAAACGTATATAACACACAGAAATATGTAAAATACTCAAATTAAAATACTCGATATAATATTTACTGGATGAAACAAATTTTCATGTAGGTTCTGTTTTTTTGATCAAATTGATATAAACGTGAAATTGTATAAACATTCGCAGTCTCGTTATGAGATGATACACAAAAATTGATCTCGTCGAAACTATAGTAGTGACCACTTAGCTTGGGCTTCGTCGTATTCCTACCAGTCGTTAAATTATAGGATTTAATCAAACTTTTGATGGTATGTTCAGCAAGCTGCTTCTGTATTTTGGGCTTGGTGTTACTCAGTTTAATGTACCTTCTCTGGTAACTTAAGCGATGAAATATTGAACTTGCTGCAGTTAAGAGGACACTACTGTAGTATTTCAAAATGAATAAAGCAACCATCTTTTTCATATTAAATGTGAAACAGTACTGACAGTAGAACCGATGGTAGCAACGTTGTGGTCACTACCTGTTCCGAGCCAGAATTATTTCTTTTACGCGAATATTGCGAAGTCGGGTTTGTGTCTAAATGCGACGCGATCCAAAGTCTGTAGAAGTAGACGTCCGTGTAGACACCAGGAGTACGTGGCCGTGCACAACCATCTCCACCAGAAACCACACCCGTTAGAAATCCACCGCAGATCATACCGCCTCCAGAATCGCCCTATGAAAAATTTAAGAAAATCAAAAGAACTACTTTCGACTCTTTTTAACGTTGTACGATTAACTCTTTCGCTCTGAAGTCTGTACGAGATACGAACACGTCGAAAATCATGAATTGTTAAGATTCATGATTGTGACGACAATACACGAGTCATTATGTATTTCCCATCTTAAAATCTATCATATAGGAACTACACGATAAGCAATAGTTAAATAATTATATCCAAACCTCACGTGAAACGATCTTTCCTTAAATGTGCAATAAAATATAGTTATATAAAACAATATAGTTATTGTAACACATCGCCATTTTCATCACAGTGAAAGAGTTAATTTATCTCTGGGTACATAATCGAGAATAACGAACCCAACTTTACTATAGTCAGCGTTGTTCGAATTCTTTTTCGTTAAGAGTTGCTTAACGTTTTAATAGAATGTGTGCGTTACCTGGCAAGCATCCCTTTGGCCCTCTATGTATCCAGCACAAAGCATCCCAGCTGGGAAATCAGTTATGTTCTCCAAAAGTTTCTTGCATGTGGAATGGCTCAACAGCGGCAAATCTATGTACATGAGGTTCTCGCTGGTAATTGGATAATCCTAAACGAAAGAATCTCCGATATAAATTTAGATCTGCCTAAATAGATATATATATATATATATGATAGCAGAAGCAAACCGACAGACTTACTTCCGCTGGGTAACCCCATCCTGCTACCTGACAAATCGTTTCTGGAACAGGGGTATGAGTCGCGAGAGGAGCAATATTAACTTCCGGCGTTAATGCAAATGGCACTTTGAGCTGGAAACGTAAATATTCGATTGAGAAAATTCGTAAAAATTGACGATACTTGCTAAAGCTTCGAAAAATAATATCGTACAGCGAGAAGAGCTACGTCATTCTCCAAGGTATCCATATTAAACTTGGGATGAACATAAATCTTGTCTACGCCCCTTCTTTGACCAGTCTGGCTTTGTTGACTGAGTTTAATGTCTCCGGCAACTACTATGATTGTCCAAGGCTGTATCTGCGAGTCAGATCTATGAAAGTGACACTATGTTGAAAATGATTACTCGGAAATAGACTATGCGTGTTTATGTGTTACGAGAAATTTAAATATACATGCAAGTATATACAGAATATAACGCAATGTTCAAAACCGTATAAATTATTCAAATTAAGGTCGTAGTAATATTTGATAAGCGAAACTGTCCCAGTTGCGTCTCCTCTGTCACGCTTATAGATAGATGAAATTGCATAGTTCTCTGTAATTTACTCATAACTGACATTTACGCGCTTATGGCGAGTTTAAATAAGTAGAAACGCGCGAAATGCACATTTTGAATCACTCACTCCTCAAACATGCAATGCGCTGCTGTGAGCACATATTGTTCGTCTATCAGTGATCCTCCGCAGAAGTGTGAATTGCTGTAACTTTCTCTTAAAGATACCTGCGAAAAACATTTTCTAGAAAATAATTAACTTACTCTTCAAATCACATCATTGCAACTGATATATAGAGTAACTAAGCATTCGAGACTCGAAAATATCTTATAAAAATACAACGCATACCTGATAAGGAAATTGCCTTAGTGCAGCTTTTGTCCCATTAACTATACGTCCGTGCAAGTTATAATGCGTCCATTCTGCCTGCGAATTAGGATTTACGGTAGTCTCGGTTGTTTCAGTAGTAGTCGACTGTGGAAGCAGGCCTCCTATAAAATTTTTTTAAATAAGTTCACGCGTCACGCTTATGCTCTCCATTTTTTCAGAACTTAATACAAAAGAATTATATTAACACGATGAGTTGCGCCATAATTGATAGATAAACGTTGAAGAAATAGGAAATTCCTAGTCAATCGCTTATCTTTGTACTGTGCAATAATATACGCTACAAATTTTGTTATTATACTTATAACAAAGTATTTAATAAATATTTTAAGCGTGTATGTAGTGTTTTCTGGAACTCCGTGAATTAAAGCAACTACATCGACGTAAAATAAATGAACGTAGGAAGAGCAGAAAATTTCATTGAACTATATGTATATTATTGTACAATCGTAAACCAATGTACACTGTTATACTAGATACAATGATTCTTATCAAAAGGTATTCATTTATTGTTCACTTACCATCGACGAAGCTATTCACGATGAACGCTACTGCCAAAACGAGAGCTATTATCCGCATTTTCATTGCGCTGTTAATTATTTCTTTATTTATCCACTTCTATTGTATTATATTTTATTTCTATGTCACTGTTGAATTCTGTTTCTCCTTCGCCACTCACCGCCACCGACTGATCACGATACGATGAAAATGGATAAAGAATCTCGTTATCGCGGTAGAATGGATTTATCTTCAAACGATATCTATCGGTTATCACATACGTCAATTAGAATTGGAGTAATTGGTAATGTTCATCTTTAAAAAAGATAATATTAAGTCTCACGTTTCTGAAGAATATTTGTTCTAGAAAATTTTCAGCAAAATTTTTATTTAACCATTACGTTCTCTATTATGAAAATAATGATCATATCTGATACGAGCCATTCGCTATTAATCATGTAAATTCCCTTAACGTTCTTAATGATCGAAGTGGTGGATATATCTGACTGTTTGATCCACTTTGACGATGCTATCGACCTAGCTTCAGTGACTTGCGGACTCTCGCGTACATCGATTTACCAGAACACCGAGATAACGAGCAGTATCGACGGTAGCTTGATCTAAGTAAGGTTTGTTGCACACAATTACCAATTTAATTCGTTATCATCGTTGTTGGGAAATTGAGGTTTCAGTGAGGACCAGATATATCTTTCTGATAAACGAATAATAGCATCAGTTATTTCCATGCCTGTTATTATTAGCTTCTTATTGTTGCACATGAAACGGCAAATTTCATAAAAGCGTTGTTAAATAATACCAATTAGGTCACGTTGCTCGAACTTGATTTGTTATTCATTCAGGTAGCTATCTAGTGGCAAATGATATCTACAGAATCACACGTATATGAAATGTTAAGTACGATGATAATTATATTTATATAGCATTTACGTTTATAATTATATTTATCAATACAATGCAAATATCCCACATATATGAAAATTCGTAAAGGTACGAATACCTGAGTGAATGAATCGCACAGTGATCGATCTTCCTAATCAAAATTTCTAACATGTTCAAACTTGTGGTTTCGTGAACGTGTCGAGGAACGAACAGCGATTCTCTTAGGGATTCGAAGGTCTTCTCTGTTTGTACAAAGAAAAACAGTCTAACCGGATTATAATTTCCTCTGGCATCGGAAGGCTCCCTTTCGAGCCAGTTTCATCCAAGACCTTCATCCCTAGGGTTTGTCGGCGTGCGTTCGCGAATCGATAAACAAAACACGCGAAGCGTAAACAACCACCCGCGTAATATTTCCTCGGTACCCAGTTACGTTCCCTGACGCAAACATCAATCCCGACGAGTAAATTCTCTTCGACGGGTCCTCAAACATTCCGCGGCAGGCTCGTCGTGGAATCTGGCCTTCGTGCAATGAAACCTGCCAAGGAGACGGTACGAAGGGCGAGAAAAGAATGAAATTGATATCTTTCAGATTAGTTTGTTCGCGTTTACAGATAGCCGAAAGAAAATAAAATTATCGAGGAAAGAAGCATATTATGTAATCGTGCATTTGTTAAGAAACTTTGATAAATTTATTTTATATACCAGTGGCTCGCGAAAGTATATGAACGCTTATAGAAAGTTATATTAATCATATTGATAGATTTCGATATTCGGCAATGCCACTTTTAACCTTTTTTTATCTGTTTAAGATTATCTATATTGTATTCGTTTATACCATATACTGTATACGTATTGGAATTTCTATGTACATTTCCGGATGGCTTTCAGATTTTATCGATATAATCGCGATAAAAACTTGAAATGTTTTAACATATACATGCAAGTTTTCTATGGCAAGCGTTGAAATACCTTTTCTCAGCCAGTGTACGACAAGTTAGATCACTTTGTGCAAACTTCAAGATTGAGTTTTAAGATCTTGCAGCGTAATTAACTCGAATAACCTTATCTCACGCTGTCTCTTGAAACGTTATCGTGGCAAAAGTTTCAATGAAGTAAATCGCCAAACGATATGTATGTAATAATGCAATTCTAATGAAATCCTTGAACAGAATGGCGTGAAGTCAACTGGTTCGATCAGGTCGAACAGTTAATTAGCATCTGACGGAAGCTTTGGAAGGGTAGTCCGATCGAACGCGATCGGTACGCTAGACAACGAACGGCCCAGAGCTCTCGACTGGCCTGTTGGCCACGCGGAGATTGTATACAGGGGTTGTACGGGATTGTACACGGGGTTGCTTGAATACGGGGATGGGTAATGGTGGCTCCTATCAGCTCTGTACACTCTCTCTTGCGCGACGCCTCTCACTCGCGCCCTCGAAAAGCCCGTCACGAGCAACGATATTCCGGCGAGTTACGCCGATGGTACCTGAAACGCGCGCTCACCGACCGACCACTTTGCATATTGGATACTCGTTCTACTAGCTATTCAATGGCGTCTTCGGTGGACGTGTTGAAAAATCCTTGCGAATCTTTGCGTTAGAATTGATAGAAATTTTCTTCTCTTCGATTACGGCGAAGTGTGCTGGAATCAAAAGCGAAAATTAAATTTTTTACGAAAGAATGTAAGTGAGAAAAAGTTAATTTTCGTAAGTATCGCCGCTAGAAATATTCGGAAAAAATAGAAATGTGTATCCAAAGCTATATATAACGCATATACTAAGAGAAATCAATGTTCTGTTAAATGAAATTTTATCACGAAGATCTCGTTAGGTACTCGAGAATAATTGCAAAGATTACGATCAATAAATTCATAATGTGATAACGAATAGCGTAGATGGAGTATAAAATATCGAATGGAAAATTTCTATTCGAACAGCGAAATTTCAAGTCTGGTTTCTTTTCTTCGACTGGAACCGTTTACGGCCACCTTCCAAGTCTCTCTCTTTGTCTTCTTTCCTCCAGAGTTCCTCCTTCGACGTACCTCTTCGTCCTTCCCACAGGTCGGTTACGTGCTACCTCCGCTCGATTCCTTGTACCCGGGTCGAGGAATCATTCTCGATGGAACCGAGGATAATGTTTATGGGACGTAATGATAAGGAATGCTGTCTCGGGTCGATCTACCCTTGAACCAGCTCGCTGTATATGTTGAACGTTATTTGGTTACATTCGTTGTCAGACACGGAGCTATACGATTCGTGCGTAAATACATCACACAACATCCAGTCATCGATTACGCTTTCTCGTCACTTTGAGTTCGTGTCTGGATCTTCTTGTAATTCCGCATGGACGTTTTTTCTCTTCTTCGATACGTGGCTTATAGAAATAGAAATATAATGATCGCGTTCAAGACAGAACAACGACGTTAATAATATATCACTACATAATGTAACTATACACGTGGTAAAATCAAAGTCTTCGTAAGTCCTTTCACTGTTCACTTTAATCTGAAACTCTATAGAAAGGCAATTATCATTTAATAACGTCCTTTTACCTTCGTGGCAACTTCCATGTCGTTTCAATCAACCGAAACCAAAAAATCACCTGACTAAAAGGCTTCGAGTATGATTTTTATCGGTCTATGAAATACATTACGTCGCTGACTGGCTACGACCTTGACAAAGTGGCGAACTCACGACCCTATTCATCCGGTCCCTTGCGCCGCGGGCGCAACAGCGGCATGGAAAGAGGAAGAAGGCAACCTTGACTGGAGTGCAACCAGTTAAAGGGCCGTTCAAGGTCTACCAGACGGTTCCCAGTCCATCGTCTGGCCGACTGGCTGGCTGACTGGCTGGCTGGCTGGCTGGTTGGTTGGCTGGCTGGCTTGGTTGGTCGTTACGCTTCGCCAAGTGGACGACGGATGGAAACAGCCAGAACGGAACCTCTTCCGTTCCCCATGCAAACACCGTTTTACTTCGGGAACTGCAATAACGAGCAGTGTGTTTCTTTTCTCCCGTCGATTCCACTGATTGGTCGTTCCATCGAGGCCAGAGTTAATTATCGGAACCTTTCGGAAATCGATTTCCATTCACCGGTTACGTTTCATAGCGTTTTGTAGTTGAATAAATTTAAAAACGATTATTATTATCGTTATGTTAACTATTTATTATATTATACGAACATAATTCGGCGTACAGCAGCGAAATAGAGATGATCTTTAGTCAAGTAGCAGGCGACGAGCAGAATGAAAGTGCAGCAGAGGAAAGGAAATAGAAAATGAAAAGGCGTGGAGACAGAATCCGTGAGAAAATCGATAATCAAGGACGAGCCAAAGATTTAACGATCGACATTGTTTCATGTATCCGAAATTTCGAAGCAACGAAATTTTCTATACGCCTAAAATTAATATTAACGGATATGAAATTAATTTGATGTATATGAAATTTATTTTGCAGGAGAAATTAAGGTAGAAGATGGTCGGTGAAATGGTTGAATTTCAAAGTTAAAACTCCGATGATGGAGCAGGTTTCGCGAAGGTTGAATATTGTATGGGTTTCGTCACACTTTCATCTAGATGGGACGGGCTGTCGTCGCTCGACAAGCTTTCCCCCCGCAGCTTTTCCCTCTCGATGGAAGTGTTCGTGACGGCTGCCAGTATGTGGCAATCGAAGCTCTTTGCTCCGCGGTGAAATTGGGTTGCGCCTCTTTCCATTTGCCACCGCTGATGGCTGCCGTTAACACGCGATTCTTTATCCTCTTTGACTTATGACGTGCCTTAAAATCGAACGTTCTGCAACAATCGATTTGGAAAGTAAAGAAAACAAATATGTGGAAAGGATACGATAAATTAAATGAAACTCTTGGAAAGACGAAAAAGATGTACAACGTGCCAATTATAATATTTTAAAGATTTAAGAATCCCCGTTACAAAGCCTGTATTCTGCGAGAGAAAACGTTGGTAGCGTGCAAATTTAACGACGCATAATGTCGAAAATAAGAGGGAAAAGTGTCGTCCGCTTTCGAATTCCGCCTCTACTCGCTCGTAAATAACGCTTCGATTTTAACCAACAACCCCAGCTCGCTCGTAACATCCGACATTTACATAATTCTCAATATTACGGAGAAATACGTTAACGCTACGGTTGCTTATTCTGACGTAGTCGTCCATTTTCTCTAAATTTTTGTTCGTAGCACGTAGGATTAAATCGATATTACGAGTCTCGATGGATTTAATCTTTCCCCATGCTCGTACGTTTGACTAATGATTTTCCGATGAACGTCCAACGATCGAGGATGCTTCTTAGTCCTTGCTCAGATGAAATTTGCTCGAACCAGACGAAATTAAACGTTTACTTGCTACGTTATTAATCATCAAATACCGTGTTACGTTTGCCGATGCAGCACATCGATCAATAGCTTGTTACCTGGAATTCAAAAAGTCGCACGATGCAAATGACATCGAGATTGCATCTCTATTCCTTGCTGAATTAGTCACAGTTATCTGAAGGTCCATGCTTGCGACAGAGACAACTCTGATAATTTTCAGATGCCAGATCAATGTCTCGAAACTGTAATTTCAATTACGGATGCGAGTCCGAACTGTAATAATCATGAATCGAACAATACGAAGATATGCTGTGACTGTTATTACGAATAATTACCAAACAATTGGTAATATTTATTTACAATTCCATATATTGGAATCTTTTGCAAGGACAATCCTGAATGTACCATTTGCATAAACTTCCACCGTCCTGTTGTAATTCATCGAACAAACGAGCAAATCAAAGAAGACACGAATCGTTTGCTTCCCCATAGAGTCGCACAATTTTTTCACTGGTTTTGGGGAACCTCGTGTGCCAAGTCACAAGCAATCGTTGTCTGCTTGACGCGGTCCTAAGGGAATGAGATCGGGATACACCCTCCGCGTGTTCTCCTTGACGAACAGGAGGGCTGAGACGGAAATACTAGAAGACCCCGTTCGACTTCTCGTGCCATTAGGCGGTGCAGGAAGTTTTTTGAAGCCTCGCTCCACCTCCGGGACCATTTCCCTCCGAGACGTTGAATTTTCCCACCGAAGTGATTCGCTAGTAATATCTTACATCCTCCATTCCAATGAAATATTTAATCGTTAACCTCTTAACCCATTGACATACACAGTAAAATGAGCAAAATACACGAGCAACGTTTTGTTGCACTATCCATGATATCCAATAGCGAACGAAAATTGTGGTATTTAAGCTATTAAACTCTGAACTGGAACGATACATTTCGTCGAGGCGTTGTAAACCATTCGAAAACTATCGCTATTCCTTTTCTGAATTTTGGGACATTACAATAACCAACCTTTTTCCTCTCAACAAATTATCTTTGTACATCAATATTTGTGGGTAAGAATTTGCAAGTGAATTAATAAAAGCTATTATTTCGTGAGAACATTACGTCTGCTCGTTGTATCGCGGACATTGTTCCCGTGTAAGGCGACGACCCGTGATGCAACGGACGTTCACGGTGCTATAAATCGTGGATTGGAAAAGATGAATTTTGCGACCATGATGAAGCGTTATGGCGTCGGGATACGGTGAAAGCGTTACAGGTGCGTCGAGAAATCGAACATAGATGGTATCGGACGCATAGATTCGATCGGGACGAATAACAAAGAGGAGAAAGTTCGTTTCAGGGGTGAACGAACCGGGCGTCGTGATGTTTTTCGAACGTTTTCGGGGCCCTCGATTATGCACGCAACCATACAGTCGCGTGCAATAACGCGGCGTGCTTCCTACCGCCTCCTCGCCGATATTCCCCTTTCCACGCTTCTTTCATTCCACCCTGGTACATTCGTTCTTCTTTTTCGCTTCTTTTTTTTACTTTGCTTCCTTTTCGGGTTCGCGGCTGGTACGCTTCAGGGGAATCAGAGTGTGACGGACGCGCGGAACTTCATCCGGTGCCGGTTGAGGAACGAGCGTGGTACGAATTAATGGCGAACACCCATAAGAAAGCCATCGTTAACTATCGCTGTCTGTCACTCACTTCTTCGGACCCTCATCCAGAAAGAAGAAACTTTAAAAACGGAACTCGTGATCTATCGAACGAAATAAAAAAAGTTTATCGTCTCAGGATGTGTCTAAAGTTCCGAATATTGCAAAATCTGTCCGTTTCAAGAAAATAAGAACGATAATGAAAATGGGATCCCCTAATGGTAGAAATAAACAGGAAAGCTGCGCTAACTCACGAACTCATTGAACTTCTGTTCATAGTGATTTCTTGTTCCATTTCGTAATAACGATTGACAACTAATGACGATGATCAAGAATGGAGTAGAGCTCGTATACCGCACTTGTAAGTCGACAAAATTCGAAGGAGTAATCGTTTAAAAATGATCCACGCGGAATCAAAACTGTTTTTCGCCTAATCTTAACACTCTAAAAGCAACAAAAATTTACAACTCAAAGAGATAGCTCGAACAATTATCAAACATGGGCAAACGACTGAAAGAAGAGCAGAGTAAGCACGGACATCCAGTTGAGACGCATTCGAACGCAGACACGTGGATGACCGATGTTTTAAAAAGGAGAAAGACTTTTAAACCTGTCCACGATTGTTCTTTTCTCACCTTGATGGGCCAGCTGCATCCGGCAGAAGGTGTTCGCATACACGATATACGAGGACGAGCCACGACGAGTCGGTGCGGTCAGCTACAATGTGAACCGCGGCTTGGAATCGCAACGGTGTGCAGGTGCAGCCGCAATGCAGGCTGGTCGCGTTTACAGGCGGACCGTAGCACATGCCATTAACGTCCAGACCACATCCATGGTGATCCCTTTCCCCTTGGTAAACGACAATGCAGCCCGTTCGTCGGCCCCTGCACAATAACGCGAAATACCGGACGCTCACGGCTGTCTTCTATATAATGCAACCAGCCGGAGGACCGTTTATTAGGGGAGAGCATTGCGGCTGGCTTGCGTAATCGACCGGGATTATGAAATTACGACGATCTTTTAACAAGACTCAGGTTATACACCTACAGTGATTCACAGAAACACTTTGTACGCCCATCATAGGAAACTTTTACGAATACAGCTGAGTCACGAGAAAATGGACACCTAAATCTGAAAGCACCTCGCTGCAACAGAAACGAGCAACTTCCGCAATTATTTAGAATTAAATAGATCAAACTGTCTTTTCTTTATTATTATGATTCACGATAGTTAAGCTTCGACATTCTGTTGTCTTTTGATATATTTTTAAGCGCTTGTTCTAGTTAGCCGAGACGTCGATTTAATCCATTTTTATGCGCATAGTATTTGGAAAATATAATGTCAGAAAACAGCAGATGTATAATACATTATTCAACAATAAGTACCATTGAATTTCGACGGTTGCGTAGATCAATACAACGTTACTTATGAAACGATTTAATATTTCGAGCTTCCTCGTTTCAAGAAAATAAACGACACAGTATAAAACGTGTTTTAACCGCATCCTTTCGTTTCAATATTCTTAGACGATCGAATGGGAAAAAATCTGTAGGAATTGCATCGTCGACTTATCGGCCCATTTTCCGTAGAGAATTTATCGAGAAAATTGGTAGCAACGTGCAGGCAACCATATCGGAAGGATTCGTCTTAATTCGCGCGGAGAAGGCCGATCCTCGTTGAGCTTCGGGATCGGCTTTAGCCTCGGCAATGGGATTACCCCGTGTGGAAAAGCTCCGGCGAATTTATCGTCGAAGACTTCGTTAGCGGGTCGGTGCAAATGAAAACTTATGCCAACGTTGGGAATCCACAGCCGGTCGCTATTGCCAGGGTTACGATGATCGGACTCTGTACCGGTTTAAATTGCTTTTCGCGCTGATTTATCGACGCCGCCGATGCCATCCAGGATACCAGCAGCTCTAAATCAATTTCGCTGGTCCGTGGACCGTTATCAACCGGTGTCTTAGCCGTGTTCGAACGGTAATTGTATCGAATTCTACGCAGATTCCTCCTTCTTCGTGTAGTACCGTATCTTCGTAGAAAGATTTATGTAATTGTAAGACATCTATCCTGACACATGCGGTTAAGCCTAACGTATCCAATAATTTTACTTTCACATATCCTTTGATATACATGTAAAATCCTTGCCGATCTAACTGCCGAAAGTTATTAACGAAAAAATAAAAGCAAAAACGATGATCAAACGAATGGACGAAAGTCGAGAAGATAAGAAAAATCGGTATCGAATTACCACGGAATTTCCATCGTCTTATAGAAGTAGAATAAGTAGGGATTCCATGGATGCGGAATCCTAACAAGTGTCTCCCCCAAAATAATAATATATCCCTGGAGCACGAGGGGTAAATATAATTTCGCTCAGACTACTGCCTATCTTCTCCCCGGCAAAAGTTTTCTGATTTACCAGCTCTATTTCTTCTCGATGGTATTCATGTTCCGCGAATTACGCTCGTTTCAATGACATTCTGCCTTCCCAGTTATTTTATCATCAATTCTGGATAACTCGACGTTCTTTCGATAATCTGTCGATAGATCTCGTTGATAGATCTCGCCGATTAAAACAACTCTTATGTTATAAGAAGACGCTGCGCGCTATAGGAATTTAACCGTTTCCAGATAGAATTTTTCCTTCCTCAAGTATACGTTAAAACCTTTCCTGCGATTACAATTCGGGATAGTTATGCTTTAACATTCTGAAGATCCTTCTCGTACTTGTTTATACGTACGTATAACCGTAGCGATTAACACCATGTCTCATGAAACTCCGCAATGGAGTGCAATTTGTCTGTGAAGACATTTAGCAGGTTATTGTAGCCGTTGGGATTTGTAGCAAGGACTGGTCATTTTCATCGAGATGCTATTGCAAACATTGACAACACACGTACATGCAGGGTGTCATCGAAATCACTTCGAAATAACATTTTTTCGTTTAAGGCTTCGTTTTTCGAGAGAAACGAGCTTGAATATGCGTCAGGTGCACGTGTACTATTTGTAAGTTTCGAGGCGTCCCACTTGTCTTTCTGCTGTAGAATCACCACCCGACCGCTTGTGCCATCATTTCGGAGATAACCTGTATATTTGTACACATTTGTAGCGGTCGGTATGTACCAATCATATATGTTGAAACTAGGTCAAGTGCGTGTAACCTCTTTAATCTTTCAGCGATGTGGATCTGCTGTTAGCTGATTTCGATGCATTGCGACTCTATCACCGTATCTTTCATATAAATAATGATACACCCAGTTACGATTTTATTTGAGAAAAGGACAATTCAGACGGAGCAATTTGATATTAATCGTCCTCGACGAAGGTTTTGGCCAAGAGTGTACCGCCCTCGGCCTTGGTGGCCGCGTTAATTACTGGCCTCAGCCTCGCTATTGAGATTAATGACATCGGTTCGTATTTTATGCGAGGATGGGTTTATTGGTAGCGCGAGCTGCCCGTTAGGTGTGCTCGTGAGCGCGGTCGGTGTTAATTGGTACAGACGATCTGGGGAACGTTGCTGTGCGAGGCCATTCGGTTAACCAGGATCGAGAGCGGAGATTGAGCACCGTGTTCGGTGCAGCCGTTCTCTCTTCAACGTTCAGAGAAGGAAGATCGCTGCCCTCGAACCATCCTACTCAGACGATTGAACTATCCGTGCGGTCTTTACCCGTCGATAGGTGGTTCCTTCCTCCAATCTAAAGCTTATTAGCGTGTAATCGATATCTGAATGATACGTTTAGAAAAATGATATCATCATACTGATAATGGTACAAATATATGAATAATATTAATACGATAGTATCGTCTGGCTATGGTTCCAAGAATCAACGTGTATATACGCTATACATCATCCGGACGTAATGACAAACAAAATAAAAACGTAATGGCAAACAGGGAAAGAGAGTTTCAGAGTATAACGTCACTCCGTTATAAGCACTCTTCCAATCAGGATTACGTTACACGTTTTTATCGGTTTATATCGAATGACCTCGACGCGAAAATTGCACGCCTCGTATGTACTTGCCGTAACCAATTTCGTTTCGTGTTACTTACGTGTCCGATTTCCGCCATCAAGTGTTTTGGCAAAGCTTATCACGATAATCGATTAGACACGCAAATTATAACAGCTGTACTCGGAAACAGTGCTAGCGAAAACGTAACGTATAAATAAAATACTCGTCATCCATGAGCTGTTGCTAGAAGTATAGTTAGGCGAAAATACAGAGCAGTTTTAGTTGTCGTCGAAAGACTTTAAATTTGCCTTCGCAATAAAGAGAAGACGATAGCTGAGAAAGAGATTTCACGTACCTCTATGCTCCCTTCACAGCTTCGAAGCAAGCAAGAGCACCAGATTCTATACCGACGTATAACTTGAAATATTATATAGCGTTAGAAATGTACAATTAGTTAAAAAATGAACAAAGCACGCAACAAGACTGAAAATATCTGTTTTTTTTTTTGTAAATATTTGTAATTTATTTGTTGTCTATCGAGACATCCAATCCAAGTCATAAAGAAAGTAGTCGCATTACTTTTTGATAAGATCACGTATGTACGTCGAAGAGAGAGATTCGAGGAAATCGAATTGCTTCTACCAAAAGCTTCTCACCGGGAATAACGTCGAAAATAACGTATTCGTGCCTCTCGGGAATAGCCATCGCAAACAATGACTTTGTAACTCGTCGAGGATAGCGACGGACACGAGGCCCATCCCTGCTCACGGTTGCCAATACCTCCGGGGCGAAGTTAGCCGCGCGACCCTCGCCTCTGCCCGGATGGACAATGGATCCCCCTAGTCATTATGAAGTGAACTCACCTCCGTCCTCCACCGATGGTTAAATCTAATCCGACGCTCGTGCCAAAAGGGTCCACGGCCACGAAGGGTTAGACCAGGTTAGAACTATCGCCAAGGGACACCGAAGGTGGATCTCGATGCGTTCGCGTGAAATTTCCAACTGGTTGCTTTGGGAAACAGTGACCAGTGCTATTTGGAATTGGTTAATTTACACGTGGAAGTATTTGCCTCTGATGGAATGAAATTGTAATGGAACGAGGGGTTCAAACACATTACTTGATATTTAATTGAAAAATAGATACCGATTGGACAGGGTGTTAAGAAAACGTGGGCGACACATAGATGTATCGAACAACACGCGTAGAATATATTCTAGACACGAAGATAACAAAAAAAAGGGTTCACGTACGAAAATGTTTTTTGAGGATTATTTTACGAAATGGAATTCTCGCGGACTCGAAAGTTGTAGAAATAGAAGCCATCGTCAGGCTTTGATTAAAAATTCGCTACAAGCCCACTTGACGAAGTTGCTGGAACAAGGCAACGCGATTATCGAGGTCCAAAACAATGCAGAAACAAACCGAAAGACGCAATTAAAGCGTCCCATTTTCGCTTTGACGCAGCCTCTGTCGCCACTCGAGCCACGGTTGGCTCCTTTCGAACCTCTCTGCCTCTCTTCGTTGACAGCAGAATTAATTCCTCGGTAAATTGACTCCGTATGCCGAGAGGAAAGCCTCTCTTGCCAGCGTCGCGACATCGACTCGTCGCGAAACACCCGAGCCGACGAGACAATAGACCGAAACGACTACGGGAGCAGGGAAAAATATGTTTCGTCCCGTTGGATGGCGCGGTTTCAGGTAATTCGAACGATAACCGGCCAGTCCGTGGCCGAGCCTTGTCAAACAAGGGAACTCGAGACAATGAGAAAGTTTCACGAGCGACGTGAAACTTTTTCCTGTCAATGATAGACAGAGAGGGAGTAAGAGACGAAGTAGTAGCTGGCCTGCTATAGAGAGAGAAAAAAAAAGGAATTGACGGGGACAGAATCGAAACTTCAGCGTGAGTCGTCGGTCCATTGTCGGGGCGTACAATCGTCGGAACGAAAACGCGACGTCCACGAGACCGGGGAATAAGTGTACGTCGCGGGAATAATGAAGAAAAAAAGAGACTACGCCGCTCTCTTCCCGCGAACGACGATCCACAGGAGCGTGTATCCTTTCGTTCCTTTTCTTTCTTTTTTTTTTTCCCCTCCTACTATCTACTCTCGTCGGTCTGGGTCTGTCGACACCGGGGGGTGAAGTAATAAAGCAGGAAATTCCGCGCGACGCCACCGTCGAAAATTTGCATTTTCTGCTTCTGCAGTTTTTGTCGTGCCACTCCGATTTGTGAAAATCGCGGTTACCCTTGCGGTTCCGGGAATGGCAAATTTTTTACGATTTCACGGCGTCAGTGGCACGAAAACAGCTACGAAACACGCTGGAAAGTACCAGACCGGCGTCGACTCTGTCGTGATTACAAAATTCACCCTACACGAAGTCACGAATCTACGCTCGTATCTCCATGTGCATTTTTAAGAATGCTACTCAAAGTTGCGACGTCGTATCACGAGTTTGTGATATAGACCAACATATTTATTAGTATTGTTCGTCGCTTGATATTTGAGGCGGCATAGGGACAAAAGTATTCCACTCGTTCGCACACCATCCTCATAAAAAGAAATCAGTCGAAAATGTAGAATAAAGTTCTGCATAGGAGGGTCCGCTTCCGGGAAAACGATTTTGAAAATCTGCTCGACATACGTATACCAATTCTAAGTTTCGGCTCGGTGAACTTGTGTGTATAAAGTTTTATTAAACAAAAGGCACGTTTTAATGATGACAGGAACAGATAAAACCAATCAGAAGCTATGATTGTATTGGATTTATCGAAAATAATAACTCAGAATCTTCCAAGTATACGCGACGAACTGTTCTTTTCTGATAGATAAGAGTAATAGATAAAAATGAGTAATGGGAACTAATAGATAAGAATACTTAAGGTTTTGAAGAAATACTAATAAATAATATTATATATAATTGATAATATAAGGAATATTAATAAATAATAATGATAATAATAAATAAATGCACGATAAATGATTGTTAAAGTTATAAATCACATAACAACTGTATTTGCTACCTGTTCTTTTTCCAATTTTATAAATCCTTTGAAACAGCATCGAAATACGTAACATCAATACACTTAGAAATTCAAGAGATGTGACATTAATTTAAAAATATTTTAATAGATACTACTTTCACTGTCGATTTCTTTAATTTCGTACACACTGGATATCTATCCTGGTCTTCGTCCCTTCATTCCATAATTTCTAAGAAAAGACTTTTTAATCTTTATCACTTTTAACGTTTTCAACCAGTCTTTATCCAGCAAAAATGGATACATTTTCAAAACGCAAACAATATAGTTACCGTATCTCGTAATGCTTCGAACAGATACTTGTTCTATCTCGTAAAGAATTTATTTTGCTGGTACGATAAGTTTTGAAAAAAAAAAATGATATCAATACGATACCCATTGGTTAAGATAACACCATATCGACTGAAACACCGAAAATCCAATTGCAACATATCAAGATAGCAATTAGCATTGAAAATAGTGGCCAACATATGAATTACTTTTATTTAAGTCAGCTTTCAAGATCTTCTTTCTAACGATTAGGCTGCAGGGTTTAACGTATCTATAGGGGGAAGAATTGAAAAGAATTTTATAGAATTTGGAGGTTTTGGAAATAACATTGAAAAATGCAGAGAGCGCGCATAATTCGCAAAAATGTATGAAATATCCAGAGCGTAGTATTTTCTATGATATTTAACACGTAAAACAAACTTCTACCCAAGTTCCATTTCTTAAATTATACTCGTAAGTATATTTGCGTAAATACGTTTATTAAGATTTTTACTTATTTTCATAAATGTTCCATCAGTTTGACACCAATTTTCTGAAACACTTTATATAGCGATCTTGCTCTATAGCAATTGGGCCCTCAGAGGAAGCTTCATAGTCAATCAGAGGCGTCGACCTACCGGTCAAAGCGTATTGATCGCAATGTAGGCGGTCATACGGCGAATCTGCAAATAGATTTGAGAATGTACATCCGACCGATTATGCCAACAATAGGCTAAACGTCGAGAAGGCACTTCGATTCGCTTAATCTCGGCAAGCTCTACCTGAAATGCACGCTATTATCGTGACGCGCAAAAGGCAACCATCTACTAGTCGATCAAACACGCTCTCTATCATACGGATCGATATTGAAACCGGTGGATGCAGCACCCCCTGTCGGCCGAGGTTTGGCAAACATCGTTCACCTGGGAGGAATTCGCTTTCCATCGCGAGGAAAGTGGGAAAAGAGCCCATTACCCACGCTCCGTTGAAACTTGGCACGCAAAGTAGCGAGAGGAGTTGAACACGAAAAGGAAACGTTCGTCTTTAGGTCCCCCGAGTATCTGCTCCTCCAACCCCTTACCTCGTCGTGGGAATATTACCAGCTAGACTGGCTCGTTACTGAAACTTCGACGCCGATTACTTCGGGAGACTTGTATCGATGGTTAATCGAAGAGGGTGACCGAGGCTGGAGTGAAATGGTTCATTGGAAAAGACATTAGCTACTTTTTCTCGGAATAGAGCTCTGATTGCTAGCGATTTCAACGTCGTGAATATAAAAACACGAACTCGAGATAATTTATGGGATACTACGACGATTTCATCGGATGCTGGAGGAACGTTACAAAGTAACGACGCAGCGGTGCTTTGAAAGCTCGTTGCAACGTTAATTTTAGAAATACCGTTTTTACGAAAAGGATTGTTTCACGTACATCGTATACGTCGTATTGCACTCAGAAATTTTGCGTGAGATGAATTGCAAAATTATAGAGAAGGGAGGTAGAGCTTCGTTAAATGGCAAGAATATTAGGATTGAGTGGGATCCGTGGAGAGATAGTACCAGACGCGGCTCGTATTTGTTAATCTATCGCGGAAGAGCAAGGTCTTGACGAGCGGCAGGCAACAAAGGCGCGTCTGGAGCCGCCTGATTAATTTCGCAATGCGGAGAGGCCGACTGTTGGAATACTGGAAGATAAATTAGATCGTTCCAAGACAATCGCGCATCAAGCTGATTGCGGGACACGCAACGGCCTTGTTCAGAAGTCCGCCTAAATTTCTATCAATACACGCGAACGAACGACAGCCAACCGAGGGTGAATATGATACGGCTCCTATAAATCGTTGGATAACGTGCATGCATCTGGTCCGAAGAAAATGTTTCATAAATTAAGACGCGAACGATAAAGCTTACGGGATGAATCACTGTCTTCGTTGTGCAAAGATTACGATAAATTTAGTACAACAGAAAAGCACAAAAGTTTGATTCTTTTTGCAGGGGAAATAATATTAACTATTCAACAGTGACTCTTATCTATTACCTTCGTATCATGTTCAGACTGCAACTATTTTTTATTCAATAAAAACACCAGTTACTAGATCCAGTATGATTCATTGATCCAAATTATGAGAAGAGCTTCGCACTCGTGCAATATAGCGGCTAGAGTCTTAAAAATTAAGTAACAAGTGCGAATCTTTCTGTCGATATGTACTACTGAAACTATCGTTGGTTATTGGATTTCTCCATTCTTGAGCAATACATCTAGTCACCATGGCCAGCCATTAACCGTCACGATAAGAATCCATTTTGCAAGCCATCCAATTTTACACCCTCCAGCTGACTACCGGGACGAAGGAAAAACAAATTCGCCAGCATTCCCGTCACGTTCCAGAAGGACAAGTTCGTACGCGAAATTGCCGACGGATTCCCATTAACCATGGTCATCCCCCTGTTGTCTCCCGATCTAAAGGCCGATTCGTCCGGTCGACTCGCGAGCGTAATTCCGCACTGGACCACGAGCACAATGCAGGCTCCATGTCGCAGACGAAGTAACGGATCGCGCTTCGTCCGGTGAATACGGATGGGGCTCGGTAACCGAACGGTTCAGCCATTGTCCATGGTAAATTACCCCTGCGAACGCGAGAAACTCGTTTCAGCCTGATCAAGCTCTGTTCGCTTGTTTACTTACGATACCGTCACATTCTCCACGGGATTTGTAAATGGGGGCAATAAATGTGGTAATAATAATAACGAGGGCACGTGGGAGAAAAAGCGCAAGGTGGAAATCGTTCATTGCTACGTGGATGACGAAGTTCTTCTTTATCTTCCTGGTTTTGTAACAATTCAGAACTCAAAGATATAGAAACGAGGAGAATACGGATAACACGAAAGGATATGTAAAATATCCTAAAAGGAATTTTCACGAGAAAATGTATTATTCCATCGTATTAATAATTTTTAATTATTCAAGATATTAATATGACGTTTGTTTCAATAGTCTTTACCTTTGATTTTTATCAAACTTCATTAGCTTATAAGCTAACTATATTATATCGTTTACTCTTCGATCATAAAATGACATTAAATTCTGAAAAACATATAAATCGACGAGATCAGGGTACTGTTTGTTCTCTACCCGACCGATGACTCTCGATGCAAAGCTGAACTAAGACCGTTTCAGAGTCTCGGGTCCAGGATAATTGCACGCATGGGGGTTAAGTAATCGGCCAGGTCGGTCGGTTAAAGGGACCAGGGTTAATATTCATAGAAGATGGCGCTGATCTCTCTGAAGTTCGGATCGTAAAACTACTGTTAACGGGAATCCGGAACTTGTACTCCCAGAGGCGCCCATCCCCTTTATAGCGCTCACCTCCCTCATGGCGTCCTGCGATACGAGTCGACCGCGAGGACGGTGGAATATCTTGCGGCGGCGACGGATAAGCGGGGAACACAGAAATTGGATACAAGCAGCCGTAATACGTTCGGAATGTCGAGCGTGCAGACGGAAACACCTGAAAAATGTCCATGATTTTTGCGAGCTCCAAACAGGTACAGCTTGTTAGTTTCCAGGTGACTCATCCTTCAGGGAAATTAAACGTGAACCAAAAGCTACAACGTTTCTATCGTGAAAAAGAGGAATAGTTCGTAGGCATCTGCAAGCATTTCCCCAATTTCAACAAATTTCCCGACAACATTTTTACTTTGTCATCTATGTCGAAATAATTCGCAACCATATCTCTTTTCGTTCAAGCCAATACACGAAAATCATCTGCCGATAGGTCTGGAATATAAAATGAATATTCTCATTTTATCTTACACAATAAAATTTGCCAACGATCTGATATCCAAAGGATCTATGTTTACCATACTGTAGCACTATACACATACTCCTGCAACAAAATTAACACAATTTGTACTTTAGACCAGTTTCAATGTCAAACATAAGAGAAACGTCTCGATTTTTCTCCAAAAATCGTAGGTACTTAAGATTCGACTGAAAAATATATTCAAAGGAGAATAACTCCTACTTTGTAAACCAGATATCGTAAGAGTGGCACGTAGTTCATTTCATACTTGAAGTGGCTCACGCACCACGGCTGGCGAAACTTATGGCAACTACGACATCCTCGACGAAGCAAGAAATAAGCCGACGAAAAAGGTCGAAAGAGCGAAGAAGGGTGGAGTCAAAGCGGCTTTCTCCATCGGACTGTCTGCGAATTATTAAACATAACGGTGAAATATCGCAGCGGCCAATACCAGCCAGGAGAAGGGAACAACGTGAGCTGCTTTCGCAACGGCCTTTTCGCTTTGTATATTCGGTCGGAACGGAAAGGCGCGAAAGAAGAGCGGCGTAGTTGCATCGATGCATTGACCACCGCGCCGCGCCGCGCCGCGCCGCCGCGATTATTCGATCCTCGAAAGGGCGTTTGATCGATGCGACCGACGTTGCGTGCCTGAAACCGCCGAGCCCGCCTCCTTTCGAATACACCAGCAACGCTAATGCTTTTGTGAATTTGTTTGGAGGAAGGTTCGAGGTGACTTTTCGCTTGAAATTCTCCTTCCTCTTCTGCATCTTGGAAATTGAGTAGTTTTTCGCAACTATATCGTCCACCATTGAATCGGTGAGAAAGAGGAAGATGAAATTAGCTGGTGAAACTACCTGCATAAACGAACGCGATATAATTGCTTTCCATTAAATGTTTAAACTGCTACATAGGCAAAGAGTATTTACGTTCCTGTAATACATGGTTAAAAAATTGTAAATAGTACATTATAAAAATAATTGCACACAAAAATATTCAATTTTATAGAAATGTTTCTATAATATGAACGACTTCAAACTCCAAGGACCTTATTGTATACGCAGTATAAGTTAGATTCTTGACAGGAACAAGACAGAGATATTAACACCCGTCGACTTTTCTTTCTCGGCTGATTTCCAGCGAGAGTAGCTCGTTTAACACGGAAACTCCCCATGGAACGGAAGCGTCGTTTCCGCGGAAGGCAACTGCAGTTACGATTATGGGAGTTGCGTTCCCCCGTTGACGGTCCTACTTACGGCATATTAGCGACTCCTGAGACGGCCATTAGTCGAGCTCTTACAAGATAGACCGTAACATTAGTTGACGCGACAATTGCCGACCTCCGACTCGCCTCTTTCCTTCTCTCTTCTCGAGAAAAGGCTTCTCGCGCCACGATAATAGCTACGCTTACACATCACTCGTTTAGATAGCGTTCAATCCTCGAATGGATGAATTGCATTGCGTATCTCCAGGAGACGACGCCGTTTAATTGTTATTAATCAGCCCCCTCGTTCTTGGCTCTATTCTCGTGTTCTCTGACGATCAACTAATTGTGGAAATGTCGATCGAGAAACATGACTCTAATGGAGTTCATCGTGCTGTGTGATATTAATTGTTAACTGTTGCACTCTGATCATTACGGGATTTTATTTATAGACGAGCAAAGGCTGTCCGCGTAATACTACAATGCATGAACGACGTCGGATTAGTATCGATTTATTTACGTTATTAGATGTATATGCATTGACGGTAGTACTACACTGCATTAACTGTAAGTAGTATATTTACTGTTTCGTATCGTCTCGATAACATGAGTACATTGCAAAGCTTAACGAGGTGTCGTAGAAATACGATTTTTCTTCACTGACTCGATTTATTAACAAATAACCTATCGGCTTTGAGCGACAGGTCTGACTGGTCAAATTTTGCGAGTTTCCTAGACACAGGTGGTGACTAGGAGTTATTAGCTATTTAATTGCCATAGTTTCCTGGTTTCAACGTTTAACTGCGCTGCCTAGCGAACAGCCCTCAAATATTGTTATTTTATTATCCTACTGTTGAATTGGACATATCAATGTCGTTGATACGTTGTTGGACGAACAAGGACCTAAAACCTTGGTCGAAACAGCATTCCAAATACGATTCGATCAAACCGTCAACCCTCGTATTCTATTTTCTTTACGAAAAAGGATCTTTACTCCTGGACTACCTGAAAGGGGATTGCTATGTCTCGGTGGGACTGCACGCTCTACGTGGGTCATATCGAAAGCTCATAAAAATTAATGTTCCACGATAACGTGAACGCGTTTCGAGCTACACGCTAGCAATCCGATTACGGTCCACGATGTCCAGAGATCCAGAGCAACCCGAGGGTTTACGCGAGTATTATCCGTTTCGATATCCTCCGTGTGTTAGCCTCGTTACAGGGATTGGCCAAAATCCAGCGGCGCTAATGGCATTTAATTGACCCTCGTCCATCGGACGTACTATCCACGCGAAACTTGCTTCTTCTTGGTTTCGTCGTCGATATCTGTTCGCGATTGATGCTAACCTCTCCCACACAGTAGGTTTCTACCAAATATCGATTTTTATTTGATATAAAAATTAGAAAAGATACCTAGTTAATTGCCAAGTACGTGTTATTTGCTACAATTCGTTGATCTATTTCTGATGGTTTCAAGAATGATATAACAAGTATTTTCCTTGAAGATTTTGTATATTCCTACGTGTTATGCGTATTCCGTACATTCCTACACGTTTGATCAACTCCGCTTTTTGCAAATATCAGTTTCATTGGATATCGTAATTACGCAATTAACTTATTTCCAACAAATAAGTGTCTCGATTCGACGATCAAAATTTACTTATTCGAACAACAACATAAATAGTATTAAGTTCGAAGACAAATTAGAAAAGTTATACTTGCGACTCTACTTGTTAATTTGTAGAGTTAATCGATATGACTTCTGAACGATTCAATTACTAATCGATCACCGCTTCGGAGAATGAAATTCTTGTTATTCTTAGCCCTTCTTCCTGTTCTTAATCCTTTCCCCTATACTCCACTCTGAACGTTCGAAACGAAGATAGTGTAGATCTATCGAACCTAGATAGATAGAGTTAATTGATCAACGGTACTTTCGAGCGATCCCAAAATAAACGAGACCAAGGAAGGGGTCTAACGTCCGATCTTACAGATATTAGAGTGTTTATCCGGGCTTTACGAATCCACTCGACGCATTGTCTGTTTGTCCGAGAACACACCACGGCTCCCGTAGGACCAGCTAACAACATTAGCTCGGGATTTGTCTTTAGGGCTGGATCTGGCAATGTTGGCCGACCGGAAGGGGCGGGAATGAGTATACCCTATTAATATTGCGGCTGTATCACAGTTTCACCAGACTTCGCGTCGTTAAGGGAGATATACGCGGAGATAGGCAAACAGCCGGTCGCCAGGACAGATGAGGGAGAATGTTGCGCCGTATCCTTTGCGTTCTCCAACTTTATTACGCTCGACTCTAATGTAAAACGATAATTTCGTCTCGCGACAGAAACAGACCATTTGATCGCCACGGATATTCATCCGATGAATTTCCTTGTTTTACTTACGATTTGCACTTGGACGATCTTAGAAGCCCTAGAAAATATCATTAATTTCGATGTAAAATGAAAAAGTATGGAACTACTAGTTATTTTTGAATCGTAGTTTCCTATCATTGGAAAATCTCTAAAATCGGTGCAAAGTTTGAACATTAAAAATCTTTTTCTCGCCTTCCTCCGCTCTGATCGCAGCAGAGTTATCCAGAGTGAATACCCGGTACGGTATTTCTTTGCATCGCAATCGCGAGTCTCAACGGAACTACGGTGATACGTATTTAACATAAACGAACGTTGTCGCGTTTGATTCTATGTATATAAAAGAAAAAAAAATTTCTTGTGCAAGTTATTAATCGCAGTCGGTAGGACTCGAACCTACGCTCCCAGAGGGAATCTGATTTCTAGTCAGACGCCTTAACCACTCGGCCACGACTGCTCGGTTGCACACTCACCAACAAGATATAGATATTTATTCTGATTTTTGCGGACATTTTATTCCAAGCAACGATGACAGCGAACGTATTAATAAAAAAGACATCTGTCTGAAATGCAACTTTTTACAATTATAATATCGAAAATTATCGAATAGAATGTCATTGATTATCAAAGACGTGCAAAATTAGAATTCGAAGAGTCGAACGCAACTATCATTTATTCGCGAAATCTCTGGAAGAATCATTAACGCACAAATAAAACAAGCCGATCCGAGACGACGAGCTCGATCAGTTTACCTAGTCAACCAGAGGCTTGTATCTCTGGAGAACGAAACGTAATTGTATAAACAGTGACGTCAGTCTGCGCCGTAATAACGATGGAAACGGCAAGACCTTTCTCCCCCTGGGAACGACCCATATAAGGGTTGCTTCATTAAATACTCGGATCCCGACGAGGGCTCACCCTTCTCCACGAAATTGGTGCAGAGAAAAGCCAACGATTGTAATAATAATTACGTGATATTAATAATCGTCGAAGTTATGCGCGTAACGACGCTTCTGCGCGATTTTGACGTGCCTCCATCCCCGAGATAGTTCCCAATTATAGTCGTAAAGACTATATAAGGTTACCAGCCAACGACGAATTAAAATGTCCTCTTAGCGGGGAACTTTCAATGGTCAGAATCAGAGATGCGTGAAAGAATGCAGAAAGATCACAGAACTTTCTGATATTCGGATGAACGAACGAATCGTAAAAAGAATGACAACAGAGACGAATCGAAGAAGAAAAAAGACACAAAGGAGTATGATCACGATTGATCTTCCGCGTTTCCAGCAATCTTTAGGGGCCAAGCTTCATCGGCAGCAACTTTGGTCGGTTGGAATCGAAGCCAATCACAACTTTGACTTTGGTTCGATTCTCAAATTCACTCCCCCGTTGAAGATCTCACAGAAAGAGCGAATGAAAATCAAACGGCGGCGGATTAAAAGTCTTCAAAAGTCGATGGAGTCGAAGGTACGTTTCAGATCGGGTGTCTCTCGCGAGAGGGGAGCATTATTAATGACAAGAGGGTGGCAGCAGCACCGTTCTACGGCTGACACCGCAGTCAGTCGACCCGGGACGCCTAATGACGATTAATTCAATGTCTTGGTGGCACGGGACTGCCAGCAAACTGTCTCACAACGCGATAGCTCTCAGGACTTCCGTTCGGTACCATGTTCCGTCCTCTGGCCCTTTCTCTCGCTGCTTACTCTGAATCCGCTTCAGCTGTTTCAAGCGAGAGGCGTCGCCCATTAATCAACGCAAACGAACACGAATAATAATCGATCCTGAACCCTCGAACTGGCCACTGGCCTTCGGCTACGTCGCCCAGTTACGACCCTCTTCAGAGCTATTAGGACGCTCGCGAAAGCTTGAATAAATGTGAATAACTAAGCTTCAAAGATTATGAAAAATATCCATCGTCTCGTATAACGCGTGTAATATGCTCGTAAAGGGTATCTACGAGCGTTAACGCTCACCTCGATCCTTAATCTGGTTTTACAAATGTTGCAACAATCGAAAATCCGTGTCACCCGCGGCAATTAACGAGACTCGAGCGGCCTCCCCGTAATAGCGTGAAAATATGCATAGCCTATTAATCACAGCGAAGTTCGAACCGATATCCCCCGAATAATAACCGATTTCAGAATGGATTTTTGCCCTGAAGGCGAATCGCCACCCCGTGGTGCCTGCCTCTCGAAGGGCAGTAACGACACCCTTACAGCCACCGGCTGCATAATCACAGAATTTGAAATTCCACTCTTCCACCGTGCTGTCTCATGCAACTTTTATAAAACGAGAAACGATTGCGTGGCGGTCGTAAAAAATCCTTTGAATCTAACTCAGGCTTCCGGAACGGAATTCCAAATTTTTTGCTTTCTTTTCAGCAAACCAGAATCTTCTAGAAACAACTGATAGAAACCTTCGAGACGTGGATTCCATCGAGCCATCTCTTTGGCCAGTCACCGTGGTCGTTGCGTGTATTTCAAGCAGCCGTTATTCACCCGCTCGCCCTTTGGCGATGTTACATATTTTACTCTGCATTATTCATCATTTGACCCTGGAGCAACCCTATATTACACGTCAAGGAGAGCTTCTCCCTCCAACCACTCGCACTGCAACACGGCATTCCCTTTAAGAAGCGGACGAACACTGACCAATGAAATTAACGCGTTCAACTTAGTTAACTTTATCTGTGGAAAAGTAAAAATGCAGAAGGAACCAAAAATATTTTTCTAAAATAATGTCGCAGCGACAGCTCTGGGGAAGATAAGAAACGGCGGAGGGTTTGTAAAAGGAAAAAGGCATTGACAAACCGAAAATGGACCATCTACCTCTTTTTTATTTTTCTGCGATCGTTAACTAGGATCGTTAAACGGCAACCCTCGATAGGTTATACCTTTTTCGAAGTGGAAGGCTCGAGTTTTCGTTCGTCAAAGTCACGACAACGTTACGCGCGATAAACCATCCCGAGATTTCGCTGATCCCGCACGAAGAACAAAGAAACGATGGGAATATCAATGGGAGAGCGTGGATTTCAAGGGGTCCATTCCCGGAGACGAATCGCGGCCCATTCGACTCTTTCTGATCTTCTCAGAACAGTCTCTGCTTTATGGAACGCGATAAAACTTGCTCGAGAATCTTCTTCTTCTTCTTTGTATTTTAGTAATCTATCCTTAGCGCGAAACTGTTTAAAAGACAGAGATAAAAGTTTCCGTTGCATCTGCAAGTAAGCTGCAAGCTCGAAGAAACTTGAGTTATTCCACACTGTGTGATGCATCGTGTATCGATAAAATTTACGGATAGATAAAAGGTACATTTCAAGGAACTCGATTTGAGTGCATTCGTTAAAAGATACGATTTAATATACTCAAAATTAACAGTGCAGAGACAGTCTAACAGATGACGTGGCACGTGCATCATCGTGAAGAAGTTCGTGTTATTGTGCTAAAAAATTAGTGAATAAATACTTAAAAGATAATCAGTTTGAAAATAAAAGGATTAATATCGCATTTGTTGGGTATCGATGGTACACAGTGGATCAGTAACGTATCGTCGATACTTTTTGATATTAACGATATTATCGATTTTCCGCGGATTCTTCAAATTCCTCGATGAAAGTTAGCAACGACGAGCAAGTTTACGAACGAACGAACACGTTCGTTGTTTAACGATCAAAAACAATCGAGCGTCCGTGCAAGCGGAACGATATCGCGTGCGAGGGAGTCGACATAAAAATTTGTAGCCCATCCCTGCCGGAAGCAAAGAACCAGTGATGGGCTCCAGACGTTTCGAATCATGTTCAGGATCTACGGAAACTTCCCAATTCGCGTAACGCTCGAAATTATAGCTGTTGGAAAACTTTAAAGAGCTGAAATGGTCCGACACGACTCGAACAATCCTAAGTGTTCGAGTGGGTGATAAAAGTGGAACAATCAGTGTTCTGATACGTTTCTACGATTTTTTAACATCCTCTTTGCTTCGTAACTCATTTGTGACGACAAATCTGCGCTGAGATACCGAATGGATAATAGATCAGGGAATGTAACGAATTTAAACACACGATCGGTCGAGTACCTATAGTTCAAAGCACATACATTTTGGTAGGAATTCAACGCCGTTTATCTGTCATGATCGATGTATTCACTGCAACTAAGAAATACGAACATTATTAGCGAATTCTCAACATACTGTTAGGGAAAAATAAAAGAAAGGGAATGGTTATTTTAAACAACGAAGGAAACAGACCGTTTACTTGGAAGAATAAGGGGAGAATGGAAAGGAAGAAGGGGCGAGTGAAATATCTCTAAAGAGCTGTCGTAAAACTAGCCGCCATGAAACTCGTATCTTTGCACCCCCTTACAGGGGGTGGCTATGCAGGAAAAGGGCACAGTGTGTCGCGAAACGACGCGTCGTCAAACGAAATCGTCTATACACGACGTTCGTCATAAGTATTTACATGTTTCCGTTGGAATCGGGTCGTGGGCGGGGTATGTCGTAAAAATCCGCACTGAAACGAGGAGCGGGGCGAGATCGAGGAGAGAATAAAACGTTGCGAAATTTATAAGGGTGGATCATTCTCGCAGAAGGAACGACGCCTTCGGGAACACGGGGCAAACGCGGGAAATTTGTTAAGACCCTTTCAAACTGTGTTACGCGGATCGCTGCGACCAGGAAAATATGTTGCGGTTGTGTTTTTTTAATATTTCATCAGCGTTTCTTATGAAAAAAGAAGAGTTTCTCTTTTAAAGCGTCTGGGCGCGACTCCAGAAAATTCCACGAAATACGCTGTCGTTTATACGACTCCGCTTTCTAAATTCTTACGACGTAACAGTGTCTAGCGAAAGTATTTGAACATTTATAGAAACTTTACTTTGTTTGATCCTCTCGATATTAACGGTAGTCAACCATCGTCGAGCGTTTACACTGACGCTGACTTTAGTCAATAATATGAACATCGGTGAAACAATAATGTTTCAAAAGAATGGAACAAACATTGCGTTCGCATCACCTCAGTTACAGAGAGAAGAGAAAGAACAGGCGCTGCAGAGGATAGTAATAATTAAATAAGCAAGAATAATTATATTAGAGGAAGAAAAACAATGCGCGCAATATATTCGTATAAATTTTCTATGATAATTGTTCAAAGGGACAAGTTCAAATTACTTTCACCAGTCATACTGTACATGCATTTCGATATTCAGATATTCGGATTTCGTTTGTCAGACCAACACTTTGTGAGAAAACACACTGTAACCACGGCCTTACATGTGCTTCACTTGCGTGCGTCGAGCACGGTCAATTCGTGACAAAAAGAAGATATCGGTGGATCCTCGACGGTAATACGTGACATCTCGGTGTCCCTCCCAGGGAACGGGAACAAATAAAGTGGCTGTGTCAACGAGATGCTAGCAGACAGACAGCCGTAACGCTTTATCGGTTGGTCCGTCGATCATCCTCGCGTTTATTCTCCGGGCTGAATATGTTATCGGCATAATCCCTCTATAACGAGCCAGTTAGATCGGGAAGAAAGCGTACAAGTTGAATGGCAAAGAGGGCTGTGTGAATAGAGAGAGCGAGGAGGAAGAGGAGACGGGCGTGGAACGAGGCTAAAGGGATTCTAAATCGCATTTACATGTTTCGATAGGTGCCGTCCGATCGTAAAAGCAGCACTCGACTCGGGGTAAGGAAGAAAGATCAAATAGACGAACATTGAAAGAGGGGGACACGGTCAGCAACGGGAAGGCCAACGGGGCTCTGTTCTGTCTTTGATGCTGAAGACCGAGAAAGGGACAAGGGGCGCGTCTAACCAAACCAACGGCGACGTTCAATCGAATTTTCGGTTTGCTGCTACAAAAGAGACGTCCCAGGGGAACGGGCCGATCGCCGATGGACCAGCTTTTTTAATCAATTTCCAACACGTGGCATTGGCTTCCGGCAGGCTCGCCCTTTTTCGCCAAACCGTGTCGGTTCTTAATTCTTCCCTCTGTTCTTTCCCTTTTTGCTTCGCTGAGAAAGGGACAGTGTGTAATCTTGACGTATTCGGAGCGATATGGTTACTCGCTATCGGAGTTAATTTTCTTATACATGTAAGTAATACAGAGGTCCTCGTATATTTTATAAAAGAAGAGGATCTTTTTATTAAAACCACGCGTTGGTAAGTTTCACTGTAAATATAATTTTACTTTTGCGCTAACATAGATAAAGACGATCTTATTATCGCTTTATGTGCTAGAAATATATGTCTTCTTCTTTACATTCGTCGGTAGTATACATAATTGTACATCAAATGCTTCGGATTATATCTCTTATCCTTATTATTAATTCTATTACTATAATAGGTACATCAGGAAATTAAACTTCTATCGATATCCTTTCAACGAATTTTAATCTTTCGAATCACGCACTTTGAAGTTAAGTGCACGCGAGTTATCTGAAAGAACGGAAAGAACGAAAGCCGGATGAGGGATGAAATGGATGAGAGTAACCAGGGATACATCGTGGGATCGACCCCGAAAAAGAAGATAGAAGGCAAAATGGATTGCTTGGACAAACTACAATTACCAGTTACACAATGCGCTTCCACTCAGCGAAGGTTGTTCAAGGTGAGAGACGAGCTCTCGCCCGAAACGATGAAATTCGAACCGCTTTGAAGATGTTTCTGCACGCGTTAGGGTTGCCCCGAACGAAACGCTGCCGCCTCGTGCCAAATCTAATTTCGACCTCTACTCTCCAACCTCTCCCTTCTTCCTCCACCCTGCAGTCTAAAGCCACTTTCCAAGAGAAACTCTCCCTTTCGTTGTCGAAACTTCGCACTTCATCGACGGGTGGCTTGGATTTAAATCGCTTAGAAAGTCGTTCGACGACTAAACTAACTATTCAACCTTCGACGAATAATAGACAATTTCGTCAAAAGAAACATCGCCCTTCCTTCGGTGAATTCAAAACACCAAAAAGTATACAGTGGTTTAGAAAAACGTATGAGATCCTCTAAAAATGTTGTGCTATTTTGCGTTGTACCAAACGTTTTGAGACTTCACATACGGATACAGAAAACCCTCGATTTAAGGTGCAAGCGTAGGCCAAGCAATCCCTCCGACGATTCTATCCACCTTGTCGAGCCTTGACAAACACGATTCAACAAACATTCCTGTCCCCCCTTAGCGAAATGGAAGGGAGAAGAGGCCTCGTTGAATCATTGAATCGGGCCACGATTCCAGGAATCGTTCGCGGAGACTCACTTTTCCTTGATAAATAATACAGTCGCTCCCTTGGCTCATAAACCAGCGATGTCTTCGATGGTTCCCTTTTCAAACGAAAGTAACAAGGAGGACGAGTGCACTGAAAGAAACGCCGAGAGGAAAGGCTCGAGGCAAAATCGAACCAGGCATTGCATTGTCCGAGCTTCGAGTGGGAGCTCGCGTGTTCCAGCCTTGTGGCACTCGACTGACAACAACCCCCATGGCACGGGGGTTGCCTCGAGTGTTCGATGAAAAACGTCGAGCGAAAACTCGATACACACGGCTAACGAGAGGAGGAAGTAATGGGGCTAAAGGGGAGAGCCAGTGGCAACCAAGGGGAAAGTGCAAGTGGTATTAAAGTCGAAGAGAGTCGCGGGAAATTCTATTTTCCGGTGGAAGATCCTTCGAAAATTCAGCCCGTTTCTTAGATTTGTCTAACGATTTGACAACGACGTAAAAGACGATACACGATGATACGTTTAAAAAAATGGGAATGTTCAATGCGAAAGAAAAGATTAACAAAATTGAGACAACAAAAACATTCGTAACGCGTAACAACCTAATATTTGGATTTTCCTGAAATATAATATTTCCGTAAGAAACGAACAGAAGTCCGGGCACCGTGTTCCCAAGAACTGCGGAAGTTTTATCCCGAAACTTTTCACGAGTTAACGGATTTCACCCAGAAGGGAAATGCGAGTTTTCCAACGGACTGGTTCCTCCAGACGGGAGTTCTCCCACGTTGACAGTCTGTAAAACTGTAATTGATAGCCAGAAGTAACATCCAACTCGTCCAGTGAACCATCTTCTATAGCGAAACGGTTCAACTTCTCTCAACTTCAACTTCTATTCGACACTTTCCTCTGAAACGCGCGCGACGTTCAGCTACAAGTCCTCCTTTACATCATTCCACGTAAATTAGTTTCCAGCAGTAATTATTGGAATAGAAACGAAGTCGACAGGATCGATGAAATTGCCCTGGTCCTAGAAAAAGTCAAATAATAAGAGGGCGGCGTTTGAAGGTATTCGTCCCGGTGACTGCCGGAACGAATTCGAACAGAGACGATCGTAGCCCACGGGGAATCTAGCTGTGCCAGGGTCGATAACCAATTAGCGATCCTCGAGACAAGGGTCGGAATAGCGCGTAAACAGCGCGGACGAGGTAGCTAGGGCAACGAGTTTCCAGGCCAGCGTGACGACCATCTTAAATTTTCCAACCCCTCTGTGTCTTTCGCTACAGTTTAATCCGTCTAGTTCGCTTGGCAGATTAACGAGTGCATTTCCCGGGGAAACGAGGTCCGATCGGCACAAGGATCGATCGTGTTCGGCTTATTAGTCGTCGTGTGCGATTCTTCGGCGAGTTAATAAAAAGTTCCTTGAGTATCTCGTTGAAAGAAACGAACACAAAGGTGGCACTCGATGGAACCTCAAATCTCGTTGCGATATTAATTTGAAATGCAGAAGCAAAGCAGTTCTTTACGATTAATTGATCGCTAATAAATCTATATGTAATGTTTATGATTCGTTGAATTTTAAAAAAAGATACGTATGTATACAACGATTAAAATGATGTATAAAATCGTGTCATATATAGGAAATAAATACTTTGTCACCGCGTCATATGTGTAAAGAAATTCTTATTATCGACATCGATCAGATAGATAAAACGTTATTGATTTCAAGCGTTAGGTTAGGCGATAAACATTAAAAAAATTCCGATAACGGCTGTACACCTGTTGTACTTATTTATTATTTATCGTTGACTGATTCACAGTTAACGGTACCGCGCATGGATCGTACAATCGGCGATACAATGTCCCTCTCCAAATGATCGATCGACAGCACGACCTTGAAGGGAAATCGTAGCGGAATAAAGGGAGGAGACTCGTTAAAAAACTTGACTGTGTCTCGGGGATGGATCGAAGAAGCGCGGAATATTTCACGTGAACGCGGCGAAAAGGAGAGCTGACGCACGACGTACGTCACGCACACGCGAACCTCAGCTCAGCCTTGCATGGCCGATGGACCGAACGAGGGATGCATATCAAGCAGGCTTTTTGCCCGCTGGCAAATTTGTCAATGGACCCTGGGGCGCCGCCGAGGAGAATCCACCCTCCCTGGCATGTCTCTTCCCTTATATTCTCCGCGACCCGTCGATCATCCTTCGCGCCTAGACGCGCTTCACCGTTTCCAAGTGCCATGGCGCGAGCTGTCGACGTGAAAAAATCACCAGGGAGACATTTCGCTCGATCGACTTTGAGTAGGAAAATCTTAATAGAGGAAGCAGAATGGCCGTAGAGTAGAATGATTCGAAGTGAGAATCTATTCGGTTGCTTATTAACGAGAAAGATCCATCGACAGAAAAATGGAAGAAAGAAAATTATACATGCACGAGATACAAGGTAATGTACGAAATAGCACAATCCACAAATAGTGGAAGTATCAGCTCGCAAATGTTTAAGTAAGTGGAGCAACCGACGAGTGTTGATCGTTTTAAATGGAAATTGGCGTGGAACTATGTTGACTAGCGATAAAACGCCAAGTGATACTTTTGAAGAGAACGTCGTATCACGTAGACGTCGAGTAAATTTAAAAAATATATTTAACGGTAAACTATCTCACGATAATCAAGTACGTCCTTGATGAAATTCAATTTTGCGAAATTACGACCGTCGTCCGACTAAACTAGGCTCCATCGACGGAAGTTCGAGGACAGAAAAGTGACCACAGTGAATGTAGAACAGCACCCTAACCCAGATACATTTGCGACACCCTATTCGACTTAAATTTAGGGGACAGCCATCCGGATGGCTGCGGTCCAAGCAGAGTTTGACCTTGCGCTGCCATAAATATTCAAGAAGGCCAGGAAATCGGGTGAAATCGCTTGCCACCTGCGACCGATAACCTAAGGAGAGCATTCCTGACACATTTACCGCTGACTGTGGCACGAGTATTGGTAACGAGGGTAGTCAACAGAGGATCCAATAACGTCCTTGTGCTACCCTTAGAACGATCTTTTGGTGCCATTAAAAAAAAAAAAAAAAACCCTCGGACCGTTCGAACAACCATCCAGAGACGATAAATCCTAAAAGTGCTGAAGTTTCTGAATACCCGGTGAATCTCGAAGGTGGAACGATTTAAAAGTATTATCCATCGAGATTGTTCGGTGGTTTAGGGGTGTCTTCTTGGCTAAAAATCGCAGTTCCTAACAAAGTTTCCGGCCCGTTAACGACATGGAGGAAAACAGGGATGAAGGAAAAAGGGCAAAAACTGGGAACGATCTGAAACGACGAGACAGGACCAAGCCAGACCCAGACGAGACGAGACGAGAGACGGCGAGGTCCAGGAAATGGATGGATGGTCGTTCGCAATTTGGCCCCCCAATAACCGCGGCACAAAGTAGCCAATTTATAATCCCCTGCCCCTCTTCCCAACGCTGGATACTTTTATCAACGTACCTGCCCCCTCTGCCTTCTCGATGCAAGCCGTTCGTGTATCCTTTCCTCTGGCGCGTTTCGACCCAACGAGCAGACGGCAGTGCGCGCCGATAACGGCCACGACTCGCGAGCAATGGCCCGAGAAATTAAACTTGTCCATTAACTTTTGATCGAACCGCGATCAAGCTCTTCCACTACTTTCACCGATTTCTTCGATTTCTACTTCGGAAGTCGATGCGGGTTGCAATTTTTCTTTGGTATAATTATGAAAAACGTTGCGAAAAGATGGAAATATAGGTAAGGGAGAAAATTACAGGATCGTTAAATTTGTATGGAAAGTTTGTCAATGTTTGAATTGTTGTAAATTCTCGAAAAGTGGTTGTACAATGAAGTAGATTTGGACTTGCAATAATTGGAAAGTTGAAAAATATTGAAATATTGAATATTTCAATTTTCCAATCTTGATTAACGCGAACGAGTAAAATGTACGTGTTTTTCTTCTATCTTGCGGCCAAAATTCACCGATTTTCCATGAATGGCAATTTCGAAAATTACGGGAAACCCAGAAAGGTTTTCCATCTTCCTACGAAGAATGCTTCGAAATTAATTGGACCGCTGTAAGCACCACGAGGGTTCGTACATGGAGGAAGAAAGACTCGTTCGATCGACACGAGGCCTAAGAAAGCCCATGCATCAAGGATCGATCGAAGCAGTCATTCACGAGCGAACGTTTTACGAGCGTAATAGTCCACCCTTAATGGACGATGGATCAAAAAATTTATCGCGCGCGAAAGCTCGGTAACCGACTGGCAATTAGCGACCGGTCGTTCCGGTGAAATACAAGCGAGTCCTTTATGGGAATGTCCAGGGTAGTTACACCCGAGAATCTTCTCTCGCAACAAAGTAACACTATAGGTATTAATGTTACTTTGTAATTAAAGAGGAATATTTGGATATAAAATGGAATGAATCTATTAGATTCAAAGATACAGATATAATCGATCAAGTTAACTTAACAAGTTAATAATCGAGTAAAATAATATCTTAATCTGTTAATTAATATACTTCAACCACAAGGTCCTACTTCGCTTCACAGAAGTAAACCTGGATAAAAATAAGGCAATTTCAATGTTAGATCAATTTTTATTTTTGTATGAAAGAAAAGCGATTCGTTTTCCTTTAAATCATCATGCACATTGAAGAAATACCCAAAGATACCGATCGAAACTAGATTCAATTTCACTTTGACGTTTTTCAAGAGTTTGTCATCTCCTTTGGGAAAAAAGTCGACACCTAAAAAGGATCCAAAGTTTGCGTCCCTCCGCGACGCACAGAACTCTGATGCCCATCAAGGATTAGAACGAACTACGAAATTCCCAAGAGTGGGAAGGGGAGATGGGTTCTACGACGCATTCTACGAAGTTTCTACGTCAACCATCGACGGATGGATCTCCGATTACGACACGCGGCGTACTGTATAATTGAGCAGGTGTTGTGAACAGACCAGACGTGGGTAACGAGAAGCGCAGCCCTTGTGCTTGGCTCTCGGGAGATGATCGACAAGTAGTTTTTCCATGCTTTCCTGTAAAAAGAGACGCTTCTGTTGACTTAGGTCCGTTGCACACGAGCGTCATTTTTGCAGTCACGTCAATTTGACGCCGTGCTTTTCCCTTCAGTTATTTTTGCATGTTACAAAAACTACAAACGCCAATTTATAGTTCAGGATTTTGTACACAGTCTTTTTATTATTTACACGACTTTTTATTACCTACTATAAACTGAACGAGGAACGAAACATTGCTTTCATTCATAATGGTGTTAGGTGCTTTCTTAAAAGAACGTTCAGTACATTTAAAGAAGGATGAATTCGTAAATATCTATCGGTATAAGTCAATGAACTGTAGCAAAAGATAGGAATGATATAAAAATATAGGGATGATATAAAAATTTGCAACGGTATGATAAAATTAGTTGTATCATGGTTTGATATATTCACAGCTTACTTTTGTCTTGTCAGTAACGAGTACCTCCATAAAGATTATACTCCTATCAGAAATCTGCATGCCTGATAAAAAAATTACTTCGTTTTAATTGATTTTAGACAAAGCAATATATTTTATAAGCTTACGAAAAAGTTATTTATACCACAGACTTTGACAACTAATGATCGAATATTATTTTCGGAATGTTCCGTTCTTAAGTTTTTACGTTCTCTTCTAACACAGCACTGAATTACTTCAAGTTACGACATTTTTAACGTACTTGTACGATACCATAGCAGAACGCAACTTAATACGATTTCATAAGCAGCGATCCTTAAAATAGCTAAATCACCCTCTCGTAGCTTTCTATCCCGTTCAATTTTCTTTTATATATTGGTCCTTAATACTTCACGAACCATTATTTGATCGACTCTACTTGGGTTACCCAGTTTCCTTGCAATTTCCTTTCAGAACCAGTCGCCTCGAGATAAATGTATAATCTCTCCTAATCCAATTTACCCTATCTCCACATCCGTCCTCTCTTCCAGCTTGTCTCTCTATCTGCCAAGCGAAAACTCTCCGCCCTCTAGAGCAGTCTCTGCGACGTCATTCTGGACCGTTTAATTATTATCAACCCCCGTTGGCTGGCAGGCCGAGTGACGGATGGATTTTCGTTTATATGACGCGCGACGTGGCGTGTAATTAACTGGCGGCCAATTATAGACACCGGGCACCGCGGTTTTTAACGTGATCTCGTGATGGCCGTCGGTTGCTTGTCGCGATATTCCTCCATCCCTCTTCCTGTCTCGCTCCACTGCCGCTGCTGCTACTGCTGCTGCTGCTGCTGCTGCTGCTGCTGCTGCTGCTACTGCTCTTGCTAAGGTTAGACGAACCAGTTGAGAAGAGTACAAGGTGGATCGAATTCACACCCGTCGAAAATGTCGATAACATGTTGGCTTAAGATTCAAAGACAGAGAAATAGACTTTCAGGATCGAAATTAACGCGTAAGATGACACGTTAGGATTCGTGAAGAGAGAATTGGAAATATCGGAGATTGGAATTAAAGTGGATGTGATGGAACAGAAAAATAATGCAACACGAGAGATTTCAATGAATTTTTTTTCTTTTTTTTTCATTTCGCTTCATTTCACCATTATCTTTAGGATAATGGCATTAAAAAATGTTTATTAATATAATATGTATACTTTCCTTAAAATCATTCATACTCGTATTCTCTTAGCGTAATAATCATAATAATATATATAATCATTATAATAATATATATATCTATATTTATTTATATATATATATATTATGTATATGTATTTCGCATATAGAGAATAGTCAATTACATAGTAGGTTTGCATAGGTTTTTTTCCTGTTGTATTACCATTATCATTATCATTATTATTATTTTTTTTTGTTCATTTACTCTTTAATGTAAGGTATTTCATTACTAAACATATAAAAGCGGTATAAAGCTCGATCCACACACGCTAATTAATATTTCTTCTTTTCTCCGTCATTTTTTTCTCATCTTCTTCCTTTGTTTGTCTGTTCTCACCCAAATTCTGGTTAATAATTACAAATTGTCGCGTCTCACCACCAGTGTGTTTTTTTTTTTTTTTTTATTTTATTTTATGTGTGCTTCTGTCTTCTCCTTTTCTTTCTAAAACGCTTTGTTTCTTTTTCTAATAAATTGCCGTTTCGCGATAATTTCCTTTTATTCTGTTCTCTTCGCGTCTCGCATAACCCATAATCTCATCGCTTTAATATTTCTCGCTTCTCTCCTCTCGCGCATCCCTCATAATACTCTCTCACTCTCACGTTTCTTATTCCTTCGACATTTTGCTTTCCGTTTACTTATTTCCATTAAACCTAGGCGCGCGCGCGGCGTAATTCCGCGATGCGTTTTGTCTTAATGCTTACGAACGCACTCGTTTAGAGCGTACTTCGTCGACGTCCCTCTCGCTGGTTTCCACCCCTTCGTGACTCGTCGATCGAAAATACAATGTACGCATACGTTAGAAGGAGAGAAATAATAATAATAATATAAGGACAGACAGGAGAGGGGAGAAGAAAAGAATACGAAAAGGTTGGAAGGGAAAGAAGAAAGGAAAAGCAATATCCCAATGTTCGATCGAACCACGAAGGGGATGAAACGCGAGACGAACAACGCGTAAGCCCGAAAATAAAACTGCCAGGACCATATTGACCGTGTCCTCCGCTCTGTTTAAGAGCATCGATTAATTAACGCGAACTCGTATTTAGCGTGACGATGACGACGGTATTAAAAGTTAAGGGAGGTTCCTTTCCTCTCTCTCTCTCTCTCACTTTCTCTCTCTCTCTCTCTCTCTCTCTCTCACTTTCTCTCTCTCTCTCTCTCTCTCTGGTGACCTTGACCCTCGATCTATCCCTGAAAATTCGGGTCAATGGCCAGTCTAACCGTCGGCAACGTCCTCGAGTAAAATATTAAAAGACTAAAGGCGAGTCGTTTCTTCGAGAAACCTCTCTCCCCGCCGTTACTGCACGTTCCAACCATTCAACGCATCCAATAGGCCTTCGCTTATATTTTATTTTGTACGTCCCCGATACGCTTAAGTTCCTCACGACACTTTTTATTCTCGAATTTGTAATCTCCTCCGCACCCCGCTCCCTCCCTCACATTCTCACGTTACTTCTCTTCTTTTATTCTATTTTGTATATTTTTGTCATTTTAAACGATTCTCTCCCGGTTTACTCTTCCTCTCTTTCTCGAAGAAACGACCCTAACACGTGTTAAGCACTACCTCTCGATCGACACAGTTTATCGATAATATATCTTTTTCAACCGTAAATCATCCTTCGTTACTTTCCGCTTCTTCGTGCGTCTATCTTCCCCCTCGAAATCGCTGGCGGGCGCACCGGTTTGATTCGTTTCCTTTTTCTTTCATACAATCTTTTCTCTTTTCTTTTCATTCTCACTCGACGACCCACGATATTCAACCGCTGTAGATCAACCCGTTCGCCCTCTTCCTGTTGGAGAGAACGTATCCTCGACGGTTTTCAGTAATGTGAATCGTGTTCGACCGTGGCTGTTGCTTTCTTAATCCCTCGGTTTTACACGACCCTTTCCCGTTTCTTTAATCGCGAGCGAATTCTTCGCGAACGATTCCAACGCCCAGCGTCGAGAATGCACTATCGACGAAGCAATTCCTCTCGAGAACCCTTTTTTCGCGTCACGTCGAGAGCACGTTCGTCCCCTTTACAAGTTTCCAGCTACGATTCGATACTCGTCATCGATATTTCACGCCATATTCCGTTACACCAGCTGAGCTTTACACGCTTCATAGACGAAGATCTTAATCGTCCCTGATACGACGATTGGTCTCGCGATATTTGTTAATTACACAAGGTTAGTTGAACATAATTTCTCTGTAAATGTAAAATTTCTTTATTTAAAGTTTAATCTTTTGCATCCGAAATAACAAATTTTTTGGTTAACGTAACCGATGCATACAATTATTAAGCATGAATTTTGTATTCGAACATATTTCTGTATGTTCTATTCTTCGAAAGAAATCAAACGTTGTACAACCAAGCAAACAAATATGCAGTGCGGCTCGAAGGTTTTCTCGTAATTTTGCTTTTTCAAGTAGTCACTTGGACGATTCTTTCTGAGAAGATATCACACTTGAAAATATTATAAAGTATAAGTATATATTAATACACTGATATAAATGTACATACGTAGACGATAGAAACTACTGTTTCTTGAGCATAATTTCCCTTATGCAAAGTGTTTATTTCCACCCTCAAAGTAACATAGAAATCATTTTTTGTTCGAATCAAAATTTAAATCAAATAAGCTGCAAATTTCTTTACAAAATTTATAAAATTTACAAAAAAAGATGGAAATCCTTTTAAAATACAAGTAATGCAGAAATCGTTGTTTGTTGTTGTTTCGCGAGATGGAAAATCATCGTTTTTCTTCCAAAGATAGTAAAAGTTCGAAATATCTAGTAACCGGTCACCGATCGCCCGCCAGCTAAAGGTACAGCGTAGTATCTAATAACACCCGAGTTAGACTCTCGCCCTCAAGCCAACCAAACAAATATAGTTCGCATACAATTATTACAATACGAATTCTTAAATATCAACTCTTATACTCTAACGATAGAATGATAATAATAGGGTTGTGTCTCGGCTGAGAGAGACGGCCGAGGCTCTCGAAGCGCCCCGGAAACCGTCGCCGGTTATGCATGGTGTGTACGTTTTTCACTGTGTACGCTACATAATAGTTTTCTCTCTTTCTAACATATACCGCTTTGTTTTGCTCTCCTTTTATTTCACGCTTTTCTTTGCTATTTCTTTTTCTCGTCTTCACCGCAATCGACGGATGTTCATCGCTGTGAAAATGAAAGTACGTGTTTCACAGGCAGGATAACGATCACTGTTATCCGGATGTTGTGCGATAACCGTCGAATATTCGCGGTGAATGAGAACAGAGCATTCTCACAATTGTCGATAGTGAATTGATCGAAACATTGACAGACTATGACCATTTGCAACTACTATGAAGCTGTCGAGATCGGTAAAGATGATTTTACGACACCCTCCGGTGTGTTTTAATTGCTAATTATTTAGTGAAACATTTCGTTAATCGAGTCATTCAGAAGCTATACTGATCGACCAACATCATAAGAGTTCGTGGACTTTTACGTCGCAAATACTTTTTAAAAATTATTTTAGAATTTACTCTGTTGTATCAAGTAAAATAATGAAAGATAGTACAGTGTTGCTTTTTTTCTCTCTTTTTTTAAAGTAGCACTTGATAAAGTTGATGAATTTATTAAAGGTGTAGTCAATCAGTTTATCTTCTGAGAAATTCAATTCCGAATAAGTTGAAATTACGATGCGATTAATATCAGTATCAAAGAATGTTGTGGTAAAATCGTTTGTTATAAATTCCTCTGTATCGAGGTAAAAGGGGTAATTGGACTGTAATAAGGATAAATATTGCTGAATATAGATAAATAGGATTCGTTGCAAATTCCATTATTCGTGGAAGTTGTCTATCTTAAGTGTTTATCTAGAAAATATGTATCTGAATAGGATTCAAAGCGGAAGTTCCATTAGTGCTGCTACCTGAACTCTCAATGAGATCGATACCAGGAGCAAACAAAAGAAAAAACACGTTGAAAATTTTTCCAAGATCTCGAGCCTAAAGAAGTTTCTATCTGCTGGTTTTAGCGTTGTGTACCGGTGCTTTTCCGAAAAATTGCCAACGTGGATACCACGTGTAGTAAAGTTAATACCTGAATATTCCCTTTATCGAAAGCTCAGTCGACTTTTTAGACAGAATATATATCGAACTGGATTTACACGAAGTGATCGTCGATCAAGAACGTTGCGCGCAAAGTGTTCCAATCGAAGTTCCAATTTCTTTGTATAGAAAATTTCACAAATTTCCCTCTTCGGGATATTATGCTCGACAGACGACGCGACTCCTAATGCTAATTATATCTATTTCTGCCATATTTTCTACCACTACGCTTCTACTTCTACCGTTCCTATCTTCTACCATCGAAATTCTCCTTTGTTATTCTATTCTTTTCTTCTCCCTCCCTTTTTTTTGGTTGTTTTTTAGAGCACTTTTGAATAGATTTTTATCAAAAATATATTTCATATACGAGTGTATACGTAGTCTCTTTACCCGCGACGTCGACCGTCTGCCCGACTCTCGAGTAAATTCTTACGGATATTCGAACTATCAAGGAATTCTTGAACGTTCGGATATGGAGTGGTCGGGCCAACGTTGTTCGCCGCAATTCGTCAATTTCCTTCGTCGTAATTTTGTTTCTCTTTAATTAATAAATACATCGTCAGTCGAGCAAGCATATTTTCATCGTTATATAAAATTACGAAGTATTATTAGAATTCTGTAATTTTACTTCCACACGATTCTTGATCCAAACGACCTGCCCTTCGACATATTTTTCTACGATTATTTAGTTCATCTACTAAAGATCAGTCTGATAAATCGGAGATATAAAAAGCGCGTCGAAAAAACGCGGCGAAATGCGTCATAAAAATCGAAGGCTGGAACAATTATGTTTCTCGAGTCTTATTGGTCGGCAGTTGGGAGCGTGGACCACCGCAAGCTGTCCCTCGAGTCTTCGTGCCCGCTCACGAGGTTAGAGTTTATTTGCCACATTGTGATCAAAGCATCCTTCGTGTTTCTCATTTTATTCAACCAAGAGCCGCGATTTCGTCGAAATAAAATGCAGCAAGAGTACACATTCACATCGTCGACTATCTTGCTGCTTCAACGAAGACAATTATACGAAAAATTTTGCGTTTTCGGAGTTTGATCAGGCCAGACAGCTTATCGCTCTGCTTCCTCGATACAGCGAGAATTTTCTCGAAAGACAAACTACATGTCCACGTTTGTTTCTTTTGTTTCCATTCGTTTTATTGCTAAATTGGTAGAAAATACGACCGAGCAAGTCGCAGGGGTTACTCGTGATTCTGCAACTGTATATCGGTGTGAAAAGGGAATCGCAATTGGTTAAAAATTGTCGGTCAGTAAAGTAGGCGTTGACTGATGCGTATATAAACAACTGGTGCATGAATTTACGTGTATATGTGTTGTTTGCTTGTTGATTAATCGTATATTGTTAAAGTTCGTACGATTACGTGTGTAATTAAGAACTATTTACAGACTCTCGTGAGAATAATACGCCCCGAGCAGGCGAAAAGGAGACACACCTATAGAAAAACACTCACATATAGAGAACAGAGCGTTCTTCTCCGAATAGATAGAGCAAGATTAAAAATCGGAAACGTTCGTGTTTTTATATCTCTACGGAGCGGAGCTGCATGCAAATAGACACACCGAATTCTAGCTACGATTATCGAGTTCGTCATCCTCGAAGCTTGCTTTTCCTATACACACGACTATAGACTATCCTGTCGTTTCGATGCACACTGTCCTTCCTTCTATCCGCGGCGACATTACCATGTACCAATCTCACTTAAGACACTAGCCTGGTAGATCGTTTCGAGAGAATTTCGCGAAACCGGCTACCATCGTATCTCTTCCCCCGTGGTTGTGTTGCCTGTTTTTTCTTTTAGAAAGCTTTCTATCTTTCTTTTTTTCGTTTCCCAAACCGTGGGGGACGAAGACGTTCGAAACTTGCTTCGTACGTCGCAGGGATTGAGAATTACGTTGGCCCTGGAAACCTTCGAGTTGGGTTCAAGTTTTCGATATTTCCAGCCGCTTGACCTCTCTGCTCGCTTTTTCGAGAGCATCGTCGCTAGACTTTTTACTTCGCCTCGGGACATCGTCGTGGGATTCTTCTTCAAGTTTGAATTGTGTGAGGGAAATCCCAATTTCTCAGTATTCTAATGTCCTCGCGGTTTGATACATCGGTTTCGATAAAACGTTATAGGTCGAACAATTTCTGATATTTTGGATCATTTTGCAGTCTTTGGTTTCGAATAGATCGCCGTATGCAAGTTGGAAGAAATTCGGTTCCCATGGCGCGCGTAACGAGCAATCCCTGGGACGCCATACCTGAGAGAATTCGGGTTAAATCGAGATAAATCGGGCGAAGCCGCGCCTTAAGTGCTAATGGCAGTCTAGATCGTTAACGTACAGGTATGCGTATGCTCGTTAAGTGTATACAATAATATATGTTATACGTATCGTACCTCGTTTAATACGTAACACGTTTGAAATGAGACCTAACTCTAGATAAGTATACGGTACATACACCATATAATATAATAGATCATTTGTTAATTTTAGATCGTCGTAATATACTCATACCACCAGGGGAAAACATCGTTAAACGTTTACTCTCTTCCTCTTAACATTACTTTTTCCTTTTCTCGTTACGCATTCTCACGTTTCTTTCGCTCTCTCACACCGTATTATTTTTCACTCGAGCAAGCATACCGATTTCCTCCGCCCTTTCTTGTAAACTCACACACGCAAATTCTCATTTATACTAATCTACGATCAATCTGACGGTCACTCGTTTCTCTTCTGTCTCGCGTCATCTTCCTTGTTGCTGCTTCCTTGCGTCAATATTCCATTCGTCGCTCGAATATAATTATTTTTGTTAGAAAAATTTGTACTCTCATAGGGGAGGTATAGAGAAGACCTCGGACTTTGTCTCTCGCCATCGAATTCCGAGCAATTTTCACTGTGAATCCTCTCATCGATAAACGATTATCGATCGACGCGGTAGCTCTACCAGATTTTTCAACTCGTCGATATCCACTTCAAACCGCTCGAATATCGGTAAATTAGCTGCGAATTCATTGAGCGGGAGACAGCCAGGTCGACCAAACGAAACGCTCCTCCATTGCCACAGCCGACCACGAAGTACGAGGACCATCATTGCAAGAACGTGGCGTTCAATTAAAGCTCACAATCGCGGACCAGCATATTCTTTTATTCATTGTCCTGCCGTATAAACGGACGAATCCCTTTTTTCGCTTCTCCGTTTCCGTTCTTCGCGATAAAAAGGAAAACAGCTAGTCTTTGTTCCCTCTGCTCGCGAGTCCAGGCTCTTCCTTTTCTCTTTTATTTCTCTTTTTTCCTCCATTTGCACAGCACTCGAGACGTCTGCCAATTAAATTAAATAGTGTCGAGGAAGGATGGACGAATGCTCCTCGAAGCAACGATTCAAAATAACGTTATATGTCCCTTCTGTTTTCCGGCTCACAGCTTCCGTCCTTGCGACTCGTGTCTCTTTCTCCGGCGTTCTTCATTTGTAATGCAATGATCGTCACTCTTGAACCAGAGGGAGCGTTTTACACAAAGTGGCTCGAGTCGATGTTTCTCCTCGTGGTCGGCGACCAACCGGCATCGGATTTCGTTTCCCTTCACTCTTTCGCTCGCCATCGTCTCTATATCTTTTCTTTCTCCTCTCTTTCTCCCTCTTTATTCTTCCGTGTCGAAAAAAAGGTGTAGAACGCGGTGGAACGGAAAGGAAAGCTATAGCGTTGGTCTGTTGGCCAACGAGAATTCGTTCGGACAAGGGCTTCCGGAATACGATTTCGTCAACGGAGCTTTCTACATATACACAGGTACACGAAAGAATTCGAATACTAATTTTCCACGAAACATACGTTTGTAATAAATATCTCGTAATTTCTATATACATTGTTCAAATTGGTCTCGAACTTTGCCAATATCGTCGCAACAATAGCAATGAAATTTTAAAATGTTGTGTATAACACACGCAATATAGACGTAAAAGGTTTTGCGATGAATGATCAAAGACTTTCGTGAGCCAGTGTATACCATTTTTCCCCTTTGTATTTTATTCTTGGCGGGCTGCAAATTCACCGATGGGTTAAGATCCTTTCGTTTTTCACACTCATTCACCACTCATTCGAGATCGCTGATCACCACGGCGGCGCATTCAAGTCGTTCTCGTCTTTCACTGCTCCTTTCAAGAATAAAATCTTTCCGCTCGATTAAATCGCTTCGACTCGTTCTTTAATTCCAAGCAACGATCGATCGGACGATTTACAGGATCTTTCTTTCTCTTTTCATCGCTGATTGATTTATCGCGACGTGAACGCGCCGACGTTTTTCAGCTATTCGCAAGCTACACGAAGAAATGGGGAATAGCTTCGATCGAGTATTTAATTACTACGAGCAAAGGGTAACCTACGAGTTATGTATACACGAGTCTCGCCGCTTAGAAGCGCCTGGGCTTTTCTCTTCCTCCTCGAGAAAGGATTATCATCTTCGCGAAGGTTGCGCGTGCGATGCAAGGAGGTGGGATATCTCGTCTAACCTCTACGATCGAAACAGCAAATAGCGATTATAGTTACGTATGTCTTAATACAATTAACTGCATGTATATATTGCATTATATATCGAACGCGCGTTAGTTCGATGGATAATCGATCGAAACGTCGTTACGATTGCTTCTTCCTTCGTTGAAGATTTCCTTGGGAAAATCTCGCGTAAATTTCATCTTTCTTTCTTATATATCCGACCATTTATCGTATTTAAACCAACAATTCGATCAAATTTCTCGTTTATGAATACTAGAAACTGTTAACGTTCTTTATTCCATTCTTCTCCTTAACGAGAAAGTAAAAGAAAGAAACAAACCGCGATAGATTCTTTCGGCACTGCTTCATCGTTTATCACCGTCTTAAGCACATTATAAATAAAAAGCGATCTATTCCAAAGAGTCTGACGATTGAATTTAACAAAAAAATTAAAAATAACAAACGTTTAAAAGAAACGACGAATACCAGAAAGATCTTAATACGCGAGACATCCTAATCTCTCGAGGTAGAAGTTTCGTACGACGCATGACCGCACTCTTCCTTATACATTTCACGTACATCGATACAGAAATATTCCCGTCAACGAGACAGCGAGCTTACCCTGACAGACAAACGCACTGAGTCCGATAGAAGAATTTCGTACAAGCCTTAAACGTTAAGAATGGTGTATCGCTTTCGAATACCACGTAGCCAATCATGGATCTCCGAAGCGTCTTTTTCTCTCCAGTCATTTCACCTCGTTTAAAAATCGAAATCCTCACTCGATACTTGAATATGTCGATAGCATAAAAAAGTTTAGCGACGAAAGAAAGAGGACAGTAGAGGCAACAGGATTAAATTGAAACGACTCGTTAGAATATTTTCGTGAAAATTGCTCGAGAGAAACACACGCTTCGTGAAAAAATGTTTTCTTTTTTTAACCACTACGAATGATTGATTTCCGATGGAGCGGCAATTTTACGAATCTCGCATCTCTCTTTCTTTCCCTCCTCTTCTCAATTTCCTCAATTTCCCATGCCTCGACAAGTCTTCGTCCCATTTTATCCCTTTTCTCCTTCACTTTCTTTCCTCTTCGTTATCCTTGCTTTGAAGCACCCTCTGTCAGTTGTCCCGTTTGGTCCGCACTACCAGCATTGATTATTTTGTTGCTTTCGCAATGCACACGAATGCTTGTGTTTTACTATGATTCCTTATTACTCGTTTTTTTTTAACATTTTTTCCTCTTTCGCCATACTTCCTTTTTCCTGATTTTAGATCCGTTTTTCCATTCCTTTCTATATGCCCTCCGATCGGTCACTCCCCTCCTTCCGGCCTTCCCGTTACTTTACAATCGACATTAATTAACGAATTAATTAGTACAAGCTAAACACGCGTTAGAAGAATTATACAACTAGAAGAAAACGCGGGCTTCGCGATTGGTACTCGTTTTTCCACAGAATTCGTTCAACTTCATTCTTCTTTCTCCCTCACTCTCTCTTTCTCTCTCTTTTTCTTGCCACTAAATACGCATTGTGCTTGTTTTCGTATTATGCTTCGTTCAATTTCAGAATGAATTCGGTGAGTTATTCGACTCGAGGAGCATAAGCGTGTTAACTGTTTCTAATTTCTTGAAGAAATACGCGAATTCGATGGTCGTTTCTCCTCTTCGCCTCCCTTTTCCGTTTCAAAGGGAACCTCCTCCTCCTCACGCGGACGAATTGAAAAGTTCGATCGCACTTGTGAAAGGACTAAACAGAGGCGAACACCTCGATCAAAGTTTTTCTCAAAAGATCTCGAAAGCATCTTTCTCGTCTTCTTCTTCTTATTTCCTGTGGCGTGTCTTTTAACTTCTTTTTAAGAAGATGTTTATCTTTTTTCCTCCCTCCTTGTCAAGTTTCCAATCTTCCTTTCATTCGTATCTTTTTCTTTCTCCTCTTGTCAACAGCTACTAATTTATGTTACGCGACGCGGTTATACGCTTAAACTAAACTTAACACGAGCTATAAATCCTAGCGCGTTTTAAAGAACGTACGACCCTTTTTGCCCGATCTCGTTTCCTGATCGCCTCGGCGATCGCTTAAAAAAATAGGGTACAAAAATTATTCATCTAAATTTCGAAAGCCTTATCCGAATACTACGCGAAGTTTTTTCGTTTCATTTTTTTTTTCTTTTTTACTTTTCTCTCAGAATTTCCTTTTCTTAACCCCCCGCATAATAAACACAGCCGAATAAAAATGCCCCAACTTCGAATTACGATTCACTCTAACCAAAAATCGTTACGAGATCCTCGATCACACGTGATGTTATTTATCGATTATTCGATTCGACGATTCTTGTTTCGTTTCGAAATACGTATAAAAAAGACTATCCTAAACACGACACGTAGATTATGGTAATTATTACAATTTTTTCTCACCGATATAAAAAAAGGAGATTGCTTATCGTTTTCACGCGGAAGACTCTCCGCTCTCTCGCTTCTCTCTTTTTTTCTGTCCATCGTCGTATTCTTTTAAATGACTTTCCTCAATGACCGATAGAAAAACGCCGAGTATCCTATGAAACGAGCTCGCTCTTCGGATCCACGCGACTATCCGCGCGCATAAAAACGGAACGACTGAAAGGAAACAAAAAATACACGTCGCTGAATTGGTGTCGATATTCCACGGTGATATTTCCGCACTGTCGCCTCTCTTTCTCTCTCTTCTTCTTACAACCGAGTGCAAAATGTATGTCGCAGTCTTACACACGCAAGGTGTCGTGACGTATACGCTGGAAAAACCGTATTACAAATACACACGTGCAAGCTTACGCTTGGTGCTTCGTGTTACTCTGAAAATTGTCGCTCGTGTCAGCTTCACGCTTAAAATCTTCAATTGCCGATTTGAAGAAAAAGCGATGTTCTCTTCGATATTTATTCTCTCCGCCTCGACTCTGCTACTTTATTGCGATTCTACGGTTCTACGATTAAGAACAAATCACGAATTATCATCGAAAACATCGCTCATGATTGAGGACAGAATTTTCAGAGTATTTCTCTACGTTGGTGCGAAGAACTCTGCCGAGAGAACTATACTTAGAGACACGGCAGAAGAAAGTATTACTAACAAGGGAATTAGTGATACACACGATTACATACATGTATATACGTAAGACTATATGTATACACACACAGATTAAAACGCGATTAAATGTACGTAGGGGAAGGGAGTAGTAGGTGATTATAGCACATCCACACGCCATTCAGACACATTGGTTTACCCCTTGAGGAAATTGCCTGTAAACGGGTTTCGATACTTCGGGGCGGCCTACCAACTAACGATTAATTACGCGTCTCCACTGTGAAAGCTTAATTACGATCGTTGCATGCGCGTATCCATTATCTTGCTTCATCCAAATATCTCTTCATCTTTCTTGCTCGTGATTTTCCGCACCTTCGTCTCGTTCCTCGAGTGTCCATTGGTGAAAAGCAAACTATCAAAAAAAAAGCGAGAACATCCTTGCGTCGTTGTATCCGTGTAATAGAATACAAGAACCGTTGTAGACTCTTGGAGTCGTGGATTTCAAAGAAATCTCATTCTCGATGGAAGAGTTTGTATTCGAAGATTTTCTCCCTTTTTAAATACATCGAGCTTCCAGAAGACACTCGAGGGGGACATTAGCGCGGAACGGTGGCACGAGGGTAAAAATTGAACGCCAGTCACTAGTCCTGAATCGAGAGAATCTAGATGAAGACGCCATAACGCAGAGAATGGAAAACGAAAACGAAGCGAAAATTGAACCGTCGTTCGCGACGAGTAATAGAAGCCGTGTACGAGTTTATGTATCTGTACGTGTATATGTATTTTCTGTGTTCTTTCGTTCTCTCTTCTCTATGGAATTTTTCGTTGCTTTCATTCCCACCATAACGAGACTCATTCACTCTCTTGCTCTCTCCTTGCGATCTATTGGATCACGGCTCGTAAAAACCGGGCCATCCGCGCGCGGTAGCTGAAACGAAACGAAAACACGGGTGAAAGGGAATAAATGGAAACTGGGAGGACCAACGACGATTCGAACGAACAGAACGAAGGTGAAACGCGAAGAGCCGTGAACCAATTGTCTATCCAGCTACACGTCGATTAACTCATCGATCCTCCATCCGCTATATCGATTTGCATATCCACCTTTCTCTCTCTCTCTCTCTTTCTGTCTCTCTTTTTTCTGTTTTGCGTTTTCATTCGTTTGCTCCATCTCGTTCTTAGAAGAAACCGCGAAATGTCGAAACCTCTGTCCTCTGAATTTTTAAGCTTTTTAATTATTTCCTTTATTTTTATTTTATTTCGTTCTCTTCATGTAAAAGGTATATTGTACAATATGTCGATACCTTTGATCATTTTTTCAAAGTTATAGTTTATATGATCTCTTTTTCTTTTCTTTTAATTTTAAAACAAGAGGAAGCAAACGAGAAGCAGGTGTTATAGGTTAAATAACAACATTATGTTCCTATGTACATTTGTACCTTAGCCAACCTATCTCCAATCGACTCGATAATGGCCGGGCTCCCAGGATTAGTGAACTTTCAGGTCTTTCCGAGCTCCTTCCGAGATTCGTCTACAGAGGGGAAACACCAGCTTCTTGAGAAATTACCTTCACGATATATATATATATATTCGTTACAGGGCCAAAGAAGACAATGCTCGATATACGTATTTCCTTTTTGTGGTTGAGCAAATTTGGACTGTAGGTTCAAGAAGTTGTTCGCAAATGCTTCGAAAATTGATATTTCCAACAGCAACCCGTTCAACGTGATTTGGCACCCGATATACACGCTTCCACCACCGTATGACATATTCCGTCAGTTCACCGTGAAAAATCGTAGATCCCGCTCGATTCGCTGGGAGCCCGGTTCTTTCTTAGAGTGTGAAAGACAGCCGGTGTGTGTATTATTTGCGTGGTCGGCGATCGTCGGCCTTGCCTCCCGATCAACCTCTCGATATAAAAATCTTTCTCTAAAAAACGCGCCAAAGAATTCTTTTCGCTGGGACACGTCCGTCACTGGACGAAAGAGGGGGTGTGTGGGTTGTTTCAAGTAGGTACGTCGTGTAATCTCTCGAGAAGTAAAAAAATCTTCCTCTTTTCATCTTTCGATTTCTCCTCTCTGTCTTCCCACATTCTTTTTTTTTTTTAATCCTCTCTTCTTTCTACTTTTCCTAATAATAAACTTTCTTTCTTTCTCGCTTTTTTTCTCTTTTTTTAATTTTCTTTTTTTTTTTTGTAAGGATCAACGGTAGGATTATTATAATCGCGTCGAGAGACAAGGCGCGAAGAACAGGGTCAACATAAACGCCGTCCGCGAGAAAAAACAAAATCGCTCTCCAGTAGCGCACTCGATAAAATTTCTTCGTCGTCCGTAACACGTTTCAGTATTATAACAACACCATATTTTTGGGCAATGTACATTTTAAATTACACGCATCAATTACAGGAGATCTCCATGGCATAATCAATCTTTTTTTATCTTCATTTTCCCTAATACGCGCGCTCTCTTTCTCTCTCTCTCTTTCTCTCGCTCTCTCTCTCTCTCTCTTTCTTTCTTTCACTCTCGCTCATCGTTCTCTTTTCATCATCGTGTTGGGCGTGGAAAAAACAGTGGCCTCTGAATCAGCGTTTGCAAAAAGGGAGGGAGTGAGATTTATAATCTGTCAAACTTAATCGGGGCTCGACACACGCGAAACCGAAAGGATTTTTTCCACAGGGGGAGGATTATGTATAACCAATCGCGTCTTCCTTGCTTGTCTTTCTCGTCTCGATTCGTTTTCCCCGGATCATGGAACGACGCCCTTCCGGTTCCACGTTCGCGTTAATATTATCTTTTTTTCCTCTCCATCTTTCTCACTTTGTACGTCTTTCGATAAGGTCGCGTTCTGTCGATAGACAAGTGGCGCGATTCGGTTAAATGCTTCTTTTTTTTCTCCTCTTTTCAGTTTTCTTTTATTCTCTTCATCTCTCTATTTAATGTTCAATCCTCTCTCACACTGCATTCTCGTCGTGCATCGAATCGCTCTAACGTCTTTCGCTCTCATTCGTTCTGCTCCCATTCATACCCTCGTTCTTTCCACGTCTTTGCGCCTGAAAATAACCGGGCTGGAAAACGAGAAAAACGCTCGACCCCGCGGGCACGTCGATCAAACTTTGACCAACATCTTTTACAACCCGATGGACGATACACAACGCGCATTCTAATAATTTAATTAATAACTTGAGGTAATTAAGGTATCCGTAGTTTTTTTATGAATCTCGCCGCCTTACTTCGATCAATTTCGAAGAAAAACCCTCAGAGACGTACCCGCGACTCTCGCGACTAAAACTAGACGTCAGACGAATGTTCATAGTCGATGGAACCTAATTTAGAAACGCGTGTTAAATGGTACCTAAACGTCGAACAATCACGATCGAGCCGTGGCGCGTTCGGCTCAATGGACAACAGGATCGCCAAACGAAAATCTCCAGAAAAAATAAGATAGAAAGGAGAATCGTGTTATTCTCTGCACAATGGACTCATCGATCTGTCGTTCGCGAACGGAGCGGCAAAGTAAAGAAAAATCAATCACCGTACAGATTCGAGATGCTGAACGAGCTTGAAATTCGCGCGACAGCTGCCGCGTCGTTTGTTCGTCTCTGTGATTGGAAACTAATTAAAAATATCTCTAAGAAACCTACGATGCGATAGCGATAAATTGTACTCGACTACAAGCGATCATTAACGCCGGGGAAACGGACGTCGTACGATGAGTCGAGGAATAAATCAAAGGAGTAGTATATCTTGTTGTAGACCTACATATTATTCTATGCAGAAGCGAAAATTAAATGAAATCTGCTCGGAAAAAAACTAAAGCAATACGGCTACGATCTTTAAACGATTGGAAAAAAGTATTCACAGATGTGTCGATGGATGGTCGTTCACTGTTTTATTCCAATCGTTCGGTACAATAAATCGAGCGTTCTATTTAACCGCGACTCGACGCTGGAGGGCGTCGATTTCTTGTATCGATCACAAAAAAATATCACCATTTCGCGTGCACCCCTTTCTACCCCTTGTGTCTTCCGTACGACTTCGCAAAATACGCCTTCCTAACTTAAAAGCAACTCGTATCCATCGATGTTAAAAAATAAAATTTTTAAATTAAAAGGACTTTCGCGCGGACCACTAACAGTTGCAACGAAACGTCAATTAATTGGTTGCCCGTTTAAACGGAGAACGGGAGTGTGAAACGTAGAGATTTCAAGGAATCGAAAATATCTCGACGGATTAAAAAAAAAAAGGTGATCGCACGGAAGGACTCTCGACGTCGCGTCGGCAGAAAGGGGAATGAAATTAAAAATGGACTAACGAGCGAGCCGGTGTGTGCTCGATGAAACGTTAACGAGGAGGCGCTGTAAGAAAAGCTCGAACGCGTTTCTGATCACGATCCACGCGGCTCGGCGATTTATAATTGCGACTACTGAAAGAACATCACCTGTGTACATTTGTATAAATGTGTATGTACGTGTATTTATGCGTTGGTATATCTGCTGTCCTTGTATATATATTAGGTGTGTCGTGTTGATTCGCGCGGCGCGCATATTCGTTCCAGTATACCTATGTATGCACGTGTGTGCGTGTATGTGTGAGTGAGTGCGTGTATGTCACAGACGTAAAAAAAATCGACTACAGTGAAAGATCGTGCGACGATTTTCTCCTATGAAAAACGCACGTTGTTCCCCTATGTGATTCTCTTTAATTTCGATTAAATATCGCGACGTTTCATCTTTCTCAGAACTTTCAATTGTTTTCGTTTCTCTCATCTACTTCTTAGTTTATTATTTCATGTTTTAGAATTTGTATATTATTTCTTTTTCTTTTTTTATTAATTCTCCTTCAGCCGAACCATGGACGATTACAGAGGTACTCTTATTGTCTCTCGTACTTCGTATTTTTCCTGTCGTCTCGTTTGAAAGTACACCGAGAAGATTAAAAAACAGAGAAAGGAAGAGAAAAACGAAGGATCATCGTACGTATTTGGTAAATCGCCACACGATCGTTTCACGCGTCCACCTCTCGTTTCCATATGAAACGTTGTACGTAGTTTAATCACTAAATAGATATACATGACGTGTTTATTTTTCTTTATATTCCTAAGGAGAGCCGTACGAGCGCCTCGTACGAGCGATTCCCGCACGCAGACCTCGTACCGCGTTTATTCTGCTTCTTTATACATTTAATATGCGTGAATTCTGTTACCGTAGTGTAATGTCGTTTATGTATATATAATATATCATCGTTTATGTATACCTATAGTTGTCTAGCACAGCTGTAAAGAGAACCTTACACACTAAGAGACAAAAAACCGATTCTTAAACGTAGAATTCATATATAATATTTCATATTTATTTTCATATATAATATATATATATATACTTCATCTTCTTATTAGATTATTTTAAATCGCGTGAATGTCCGCGTGAAAAAGAACGTCTCGAAGAACAACCGATATATAAATTGCAGGATAAAATTCTTTTTTCTTCTCGTTTCTTTCTCACCATCATTCTTTCTTCCATTCCTCTGTCGAGCATCCACAAATACGACACAGTAGCCTATCACTAGAACGATTCTCGATCGCTCGACAATACGATTTCTCTTCGCCTTCCGTTTCTTTCGCGTTTCTCTTCTTTTCCTTCTCGCGGAAAATTCGTTCTTCTTCGGTTTCTCTGTTCGATAAAAGACGATACAACGATCTTCTTAATTCCGCTGTTTGAAACGATCGAGAAGAAGAATTCGCGGCATCGAGCGTCGAGCGATAACCGAGTTAGAGCCGAGTCTCTAAAATATTCAACGAAATTCAAGGATATCTCTTTGGGCGTCGACCGGCTGGCCGGCCGACGGGCGAAACGAAGAAAGTTCTCTTAACTAGAATCTGAAAACCGTCGTTTTCCAATAAACTTACATATTTATCGATGATTTCAAAACCTCTCCTCCTTCGTTACATCACCTCTTACCCTTCATAATGACTATATGCTAAACTCTATTCATAGTTCAACCATTCATAACCTCTCTCCTTTAATTCCCATCCTCGAGACCTTCACAAAAAGAATTTCTTTTCTCGCGTTTGCTTCATTGTTAGCCCCCCCCTCCCCCCTTTGTTGTGTATAATTCCCCAACCACATACAACCCTTAATCCCATCCCCTCAACGTGCCATATAGATGTGCTATTCGATTAATTATCATTAGAAGAATCCACGGACACGATTACGACAATCGACAAGACTCAGAGAAACCCGTGAACACGAGCGAAAAACGTTTCTTCTTTCTCCACACTTTGAAACACCTTTGTGGATGATCTTTCGTTTCGAATAGTCTCGACCGTGTTCATGGACACGTTTCTCTGTTTCACTTGTCGTACTCTTTCTTTAAAAACACCGACATAGAAAATTGTTCGCTCGATGGACGTCGCTGTACGAACGGATCGCGGGGGAAGATTCGAATCGTTGCGGCAAAGAACGCTTCATCAGCAGGCAACCGGATTTTCTTTCCTCGATCTTCCAACGATTATTGCATCGGCTAGCCGCGAGAGAAAGAAACAAGTTCCTGGCACGACCAAAGAATTCTCTGCTCCCGGGGTCGCGTGGATCGAGGTAGATTCGTCAACGGGAGAAAAATTGCGTGTAGTTTCGTGTAGTCGAGGAGAAGGCGATCGTCGCGAACGTGCGTCGTTTCCTCCCTACCTGAAACCGCCCTCCGTTCGTCGACGAGCGTCATCGAGCATCGTGCGAAAGTAGAAAATCGTTACAGCGACTTTTACTCGGGGAATAAAAAAGGTTTAGCCTAGCTTTAATGTTTAGCCTTAAGCAACTACAGAGCGAGTGCGTCATTATGCGTCGACGCACCATAGAGAAACTAATTGCGCTCTTACTACCGTCCGTTCCTTTTCTCCATTTATCGTTCTTCCTCCTGCTGCAAGTTGTAGAATATTTTCTCCAAATTGCTTGCTACGATTCCTCGATGCAGTTTCTTCCCTTAAACATTCTAGATATAGGTACATCGACGCGTCGAAACTGACGAAATCTTTTTTACAAATCGAATCAGGTGCCTTGAATGTCGCGGTCCTTTCCCCGATCGATCGATGCCGATTTTCTTTCAGAGATCGCGTGTAATTGAACGAGATAGATCACGAATCGAATCACATTATTTCGAACGTGAGTTCGTAGCGTTTGTTTCTTCCAATAATTCGTACGAATCGTATAAAAGCGGTAGAATACGTTTCTTTTAAATTAGTTCCACGTGATAACATATCGAAGCCAATTAGTTGTGTCGACTACTACTTTATCATTAGATAGCGAGTTACTCAGTTTGTTGAATATCGAGGTTAGTTTACTTTAATTATGTTCTTCGCCTATGGATCTGCGTATCTAAAGTTGAGAATCATAATGCTGTATCACTGCATTTGCTAGTTTTCATAAAACAACGTTCTGCGTTTATCGTTGTAAAAAGTTCATTATATGTTTCTCGAGTCATGAAACTACATCGTCATAAGGATGTAAAATATCGATTGAATTAATTACGAAACTAAAGGAATGACACATTTAAAAATAGTAACACAAATAATTTTCGACAAACTTACACATTTCACCATTTTGTTTTCAATACCCATACATAGGTACTGAGTGTATTATCTCGTCAAATAATTGAATTACTATAGAACTTTTTATTCGTTTCGTAAGTATAAAAAGAAACAAAAGCATAAGGTGGAATCTTGACCTACGTTACTATGATTCTCGGTTCGACATTTTTAAAAATTCATCATGAACCAAGAGAAAAGAGAATTCGGTCGATTCTGCGATCTCGATGAAATCTCGAAGACGACGATCGATCGAATGGACTGCGTTGCGATAGGCTTCTCGCGAAGAGGAATTCCACCACTGTTTCCTTCGTTCCTCCGTCGATCGAGTCGCGATAGGAACTAAAAGTGAGCCGATGAATCTCCCGATATACGTATCGCAGGGCACCTATGGTGTTCAACGACGCGAACCACGTAGCGAAAATTGAAAACGGTAGGGAGTACAAAAAGTAGGCGCGCTCGCGCGCTTCGTGGCGCGAAGAGAAGTTTCATATTTCTTTCGTTTCGCGCCTTCCACGCTCGAAAGACGCGCGCGGGAAACACGTAGGAACAGAAAGTTCCTAGAACGTGTGCGCGTAGAATAGTCGCACACGCGAGCATGACGCGAGCTTCTCGCGTTTGAACCGAAACGAGGAACGAATCGCACACACGTGTAGCATTTTGTTATTTAGTTATACGTCTAGAATCACTGGGTATGAACAAAGAAGTAATAAAAACGAATATATCAACCACCACAGCTCCGAGATTATTTCTAATTGCTAAAATCGAGCACGAAATTTCTATATGTGTTTGGGCTATGCTTCGATGTAGCTTTTACATGCGCATATCGGTGCTTATAAGTCACGGAATATTTGATATATTCGTAGAATGCGTGATGAAATCACAGAATAAACGCAAATGAACGAAGAACTTTCGGGCAAAAGATTTACGAAAAAATATTTTATTTTTACAAACGAATGTATAAAGAAGATACTTGAACTTGCTATCTAAAATTTGTTCTTATTCGTCTAGGATTTATTAAGAAAGCATCGATTGATTCGAAATCATTCGGAGTATTTTCTAATCAAATTACTGAATTATGAAATTTTAATTCGTTTCGAATAATACAAAAAAGAAATTCTTCTTTAGGAACCGTTATAATTACCGATCCAAACGTGACTAACATTTAAAAAATTGGAACTAAAGTTTCCAAAACTTAATTCGCCACGATTACCTGCGGCTTGTTTCTAAAAAAAAATCCTCCATTACAAGATGAAGTTGATACGTTGTCGATGTGTGTAGTCCGTGTGTTTTACACGGAAAGCTATAAATTATATTATTTTTTCTATTTAGATTTTACACCAAATTTACTTTATCAGAATTGCTTAAAATTAGCAAATATCCTGCGACTTATAAACGAAAGTTGTTGAAAGGGGTACAACACCCTTGATAACCAGATGAAAAGCGAGGAAGCTAAGAAAATCGGGTTTCGAACAACCGAAAAACATCTATGGGAAAGATTCACAGACTCGCAGTTACTTGTTTTCCTATTTCCCTTCCATTCTCTCACAATCTTTCTTCCCGCTATTTGGCACTCTGAGAAAAACGTAACGAGAGACGATCCTCTAACAACTCCATCTTCTCCTCTCTTCGTTCCCATCTGTGTATGTTTGTCTGTGTCTCTCGACTGCTTAGAAGCAAAGAGGCTTGCTTGCGACACGACAAAAGCGAACGATAAAAAGGAAACGAAGAAAACTGAACGAGAAACGCGGTTTCGTCGCGTGGCAAAATCGGACGACGGTGATGATAACGCACTCTTCGGCTCGTCGTATTCGGCTACCCAAAAAAGAAGTGTTCTACGCGGACATAACGTACTTCTTTTCATCCCCGAATACACGTGTGCATTCAGAGAACTAGCGCGTCCTCTTGTACAAATATTCTTATTCCATTCTCCTCTTTTTTTTCCTTTTTTCTTTTTTACTTTTTCCCTTTTTAATCCCTCTATGTCTCTCGTTCTTTCTCGCCCCTTCCACTCGTACACAGAAAACGTTTTCAGCAATTTGTGCACCCCTTTCTCTCCCTTCTAGTTCGTTCTCTCTGATCCCACGTCTTACTCTCACTCGCTGATATTCTCATAGATTAAATCGTCGTATAGTGTGTGCTCGGTTAAATGAAGCCCGCCACCATAACAGCCTCGAACATTTCTCGAACGAACGAAGAAAAGTGAAAGAAAAGCACGTAAAAGACGAAACAACCTTCTCCTTCTTTTTCTCCTTCTTCGTATATATTCTCGCGCTATCAGACGAAGAGAAAAGAATCTCGTGGCGAGATCGAGCAACGAAGACGAGAAAATGGTTCGTGAAAGGCGTCAGGCAACGGGGTTCACGGGGTCCTCGCTAAAAACCTGTACGGGACAATATAGAAATCTCCTAAATATACTTCCCGGCGTACGAATGGATTAAGTATACTTTTAAATTGAAATAACGTAAAGAAGGTACACGATCGACTATACTACCTTGGGAAAACGGTGGGCGGTCTTCTGTTTGTGGGACGGCCGCTATTGATGGACAGCAACGACCAGCATCGCCAGAAAAACGAAGATTTTATTTCTTCTTTTTTTTTCTTCGCTCCCTTCTTTCACGCTGTCATCCATTCTCGTATTCTCTCTCTCTTTCTCTCTCTCTTACAGACGCTTCGTCCTTTCTCGCTTACGTTCTGTACCATTCTTTCACAGGCTTTCACGAACGAACCTGCATATGGTTCGTTCTTCTCTTTTTTTCTCTCTCCCTCTCGTTCTCTCCCACTTAATTACGTATTTACACTGGCTACTTTGGGCGCCCATGGCTTTCGACCACCCTTCGGGAGTATTTCCAACGTTGTGAAATTGAAACGAAAGAAGGAGGGAAAAGTATTAGGGGATCGAGGAGAGTAAACGAGGCTCTGTTTTCATCTGTGGTAAACCAGTCGTACGTTTCGAGTTATCGAAAAAGGGAGCGAAATATATAAGGATGAAGTTAAAGGATCGAAATTTAGGGAGAGAGAATGGTCTCGAGGGCGGAAGATCGCTGGGCGCCCGGCCGTTCAACGTGAAAACCCATCGAATGAGTCGTAGATCCTTAAACAAAATCAACATGGCCGCCATAAACGTATAAACTAATAAAATGTAAAAAAAACAACGTTCTCGATTATCTAAGTAACAAACGATAGTTCATTATCTCTCCCCCTTTTCGTTTCGAAGTGACCATTTTCTTCTTTTTTCTTTTTTTCTTATTTTTTTTCTTTTTTATGTTTGTTTCTTATACATACCTACGTAATATACAGGAAAGATAGATCATTTTTTTTTTCTTTTTCTTTTTAGCGTTCTGCGTATCTCGATCTATACTTATCTGCAATTCGTAATTTTTATTTCTTCGTTTTCTTCTTCTATCCCTTCAGCTAACGCAATTCAACTATGGGATACGAGGGACGATTCTTATAAAAAAATCGCTGCTGGATTCGAAACGCGGTAACTGACGACAATCGACGACGTATCGATCTCGTTCGACCATTTTAAACCTAATTGTTCGACTTTCCTAAAGCTAACAAGATTTCCTCGAACGGCTAATTTCCTTTATACATACGCCTATTCTATTCGCTATGATATTTGACTCGCATTTAAATTCGACTAATCGTATCTCTGCCAATAGAACACGAAGAATCATGTAAAGACACGTAAAGACGAACGAAAGAAAAGGAAAATGAAGGAAATTCACGCGCGTTTTACTAAACGTGGATTCCTACGCAAACTTTTGCTAACTTAAAGATCAATTCCACCAGAAACGTACTCCAGTTCTGGGATTTGTTAATTAATCTTACCAATAATACTGACGATAATCCCCTTGGCTCGAATTTTCGCCAAGAGTTGAAACTCCGCCGAATCGATCGATACGCCGTCGAGATGCGTTGGTACCCATGTCGATCGATGGGATGAACTAGTCGTTGTGGCCCAAGTACACGGATTCCCTCGTCCCTCGCATTGAATTAACATAGATAAACCCTACTATATCGACATTGAGAAAGAAAAGAACCTTAAACGTTATCACTGCTACGGGAACTCGTCGGTAATGACCTTACACGTCCGCTTTACACTCTCGATCTCAGGTTAATCGACATTTCGGCAAGATCTTGACACGTTCGTACGTAACATAAGAGAAAATCATTTTCTTGACTCGCTCGATTGATAACTGGAAACACATCGGCAATGTTCCCGAAAATCGGAACGCTCGAATGAAAAACTAAAAATTGATCGTTTCTTGTAAAAACAGAAAAGAAAACTCGTTCTTGCCGAGAAAAATGAATAAAAGAGCGTAGAAAAAGCGAAGTGCCGAGCCTGAGATTTTTCACGCTCCTGTTGCTTTCTTCTCGCATTTTTCGTCTTCTTCTCCTTCTTCTTCTTCTTTTCTTCTTCGTCGTCGTTATCTTCTTCAGGTGGATGATAATCGTTTACAGAAAAGAATTAAAACGATCTGATAAGCGTGGGGTGGGGGGATGATCTAGAGTAAAGTCGCCCGGAGCAGGGAGATCAATGGATCGAAGAAGAGGGGACACGGGTCAGTCGCGATGCTTCGACGCCGGTTAGCTAAGTTCCCTAATGGTTACGGCCACTGGCTATAAAGCTGAAACTGCTCGCGGGTGAAGCAGATTGAGAGCGGTTTTACGAAGTGGGCGTCCACGGCTCGGCAATGCGGACACGCGAATACGCGGCTGTAGTCCGAGTAGAAATTGAGCCGCTGGTGCGGATAGATCAGTGGCTTCTGGCAGCTGTTGCACTGTAACAGACATTAGTATTTTTCCAACGTTTACTTGAGTAGATATATCCAAGTACCTACGTTAAAAGATCGTGAGTACTTTTGTGCGCCGAAGTGTTTATCGGTTGAGCACCTGTTCACTGGCAGATTGAGTACCGGTGAGAGAAACTCGAGAGTCAGATAACATATTTAGAGATACGATATTTAACAGGATGGTGACCCGAGTACTTGTTCGTTGGAGAATTGAATATCGGCGATCGTAAGAAGATGGATTTCAGCTTTTCACGACAGCTACAGATAAAATAATTAATATTTTCACTTCTTCAATAGCAGCGTCCACCGTAGCCGACATACGCGAAATACGTAAGTCGTCTTCTGCTTATCTTTTCCAGAACGTCGTTGATTTTAAAAACACATCGTTGCGAATAACAAAGACGCCGAACGAAAAACTTACCTTGAGTCGCTCGGTGCAACAAGGCATGGCAGCGAAAATATCGTAGCTGTACATTGTACCAAGGACTAAGCTAGATCCGTCCCACGGCTGAGTACAGCAACGACAACGTACGGGTTGGCCACCGCTGCCTTCCAGGCAGCTCATACACACAGCGGACAAAAATTGCGTGCGACCTTCGACCTTAACCTGAAACAGCAATCACATCATGGTCACAGGTTCACATTCCAGCTAACTGTAGAATATGAAAAATATGCAAAAATATGAAAGAATTGTTTCTCGTTTCAATTCGATGTTAAACACTTTACTAAAACGTTCGGAGTACTTTGATTTATCGAGATAAGAGCAAGATTAAGAACATAAGAATTGGAAGATCGTAGACACAGTGAATTCGACGCGACTGGAGATTTAAAATCGTCCGAGAACTACAGGAACGGTGATTGAAACTTCGAATTACCTCCGCGCAGGCGGACGAGTGTTGTCTGGGTGACAAGAAGAAAGTACCATCCACCAAGGGATACCTGTCGAAGACGAGCATGGGTGCTCGACAAAGGACGCAGGAAACTCTGGACCATTGTAGCGCGGCCAGCGTCGACAGGATGAAGCATCTGGTATCATCGTTGCCATGATTGCCCTCGTCTTCCATCTGTAACAAGAGAAAAATAAATCGTGAGAGAGTTTCGACAACATACTCGAAAGAAGCATCGTAAAGGAGAGCACAGTCGATTAAATCCGTTCATCGTAAAGGAAGAAAAAGGGGATGAAGGCATAAAACGCGAAGGTTCTCTCGATAAACTAAATAAAAAGCATTTTCGTGCGCAATCTCGTTCACAGTTCGCTCGACAGCGACATATCGTACGGGATCGATAATTTAAACGCGGAATTACCCATTTCGCGGGTCGTGCGAACGTTGCGATAACGTTGGAATAGCGAAACAAAGAACAAATATTCGTTTGGATTCGAGTTAAAGCGGAATTACGATCGAGAAGACTGCAAAGGTGATTGGGGGAGAGAGAGAAAGAGAGAGAGAAACAGAGAAAGGGAGAGGATCGGATATGGGCGAAAATATGGTAAGGGGCGTTTTAAACGGAAGAGAGGTGTTCGATAAGAAAAGGATGAGTTAAGAACGAGCAAAATGTCACGTCCTCAATGACGAAAGGAGGAGGAGGAGAAAGAGAAAAAAAGAACCGTGGTCTACGCAGACAGGAAATGAGAAGAAAGGGATTGGTAAGGTGTTGTAGCGCATCGGCGACTGAATAAACGAGAAGAGCTTAGTGGGCAGAGAAGTTAAGATCCAGATAGAGAGAGGATTTTCTGCCTGTGACAGGATAACGCTTTCGACGAGTATTCATACATTTTCGACGCTTTAAAACCGTATGATAAATATAGCTCACGTTTCGAAAAATATCTTGTTTAACATGCTTTGGATATATCGGGGGTTTGATCTAAAATTTATAAATTTTCAAATAGTCCTCGTTTAAAATGACGCTGTTTTTAACTTTCTTCTTGTAACTATCACGTAACCTAAATAATTTATAAGTTACATTTTCACAGGTAAACGATTATTACGTTGCTGAAGCAATTTAATGTTAATACAAATTATACAATTACAATGCGAATATGTGACGAAGAAAAGTTCTCGTTTAATTAAATTCCTCAGACACTCGCATATTCGAAAACTATTAAAGGGGTTAATATTTCAAGGTACAAGGATGAAACGATTCGAAATTATCGGGGAGATAAGCTCGCGCCAGTGTTCTATTCCTAGATTATTCCCAAATTGAGATCGAACTAGATAGCTCGAAGAATCCCGTCTACGAAGTTCGCTATTAGATCCTTTAGATCCTCTGCTCGATACCCGTAGAAGCTAACCCGACGAAGGATGGTTAGGATCACCACGTCCTTCGTCCGATCCCTTATTATACTCCCGTGATCCTTATCTCCGAAAACTTGATTCCCACGAGCCCCCATTATAGCTCCTTAGAAATTCCTGCAAAGTAGAGCTTAGCTTCGCGCCGCCGCCCTCACGATCAGCCCCCGATTAAAAATCTATTTGCACGCTCGCGAACCTCGCGTGTTCTATGCGTCTTTTATCGTCTTTCGAGCCAACTGAATTGCTTCGAAGGATAAAGGCTTTTAACTTTGCTCCATCGATTCAACACGGTTTACCGATACGATCGAAGCAAGACAAAGTGTTATCGACTATTTGCTTTGACACTTAATGATGCATTCGTAATATCCCTTAGTCCTTAACTGCTACCGTGGTATTATAGAATACTCGAGTCACAATTTTACTCCGACATGGCATTATTTTAATATCATTATATTAATTATATATATATAATTACACTATTGTAATTAGACATCGGGGCCTTTCTTTTGGAACTTTTGGGAAGATCCCCAATACTTTAGTTTAAACTATTTGTTATAGCTGTACTTAAATGATAAGATTTAGAAATAGTTGTTATGATTCAATCCTAATATGTTTGACCGAGATTTGTGACAATGGGCTTGGGTTCAAAGTGACACAACTGGTCACCGAACGTAGCCACGGTCACGGGATAAACGTTTTTACCTAACAGAGAAGTGCCAATATTGTGGGACACACGTTGTATTAACAATCAAACCTCGGGCAGGAGCAATGTCAGTTCTACGCGGGTCTGCCTAGCAACGGCAGCTGAAATTTTGTTGATATCCCCGGCCAATATGCAACGAACAAACGCGATCGTAAAGAGAGGAAAATTCCCATCAGTCTTTTATTCTTGCGATCACCTTGGAGAGTTTGCATTATACCGAGCGTCACAGCAAACGTTACTTTGTGCTTCAAAATATATTCTACGTTTAACAAAGAGTTACTCCGTTGACCGTGGATTCATTATTGAACCTAAGAACATTATCACTAACGTCTCGAGTGTTTAATCACCACGGTTATTTGTCAAACTGTAAAAAAGTCAACATTTATACTAGTAAATATAATCTCTATTGTACAACAACGATGGTTAGTCCGAATGAAGATTCGTTACACGCCCATGAACCTAATGCTAAACCCGACATATATATATATACATACTTACTATCATAATCTATAAGTTAAGGTCAAGATCCTTTTTGAGGCGTTTTAGAATTCCTTCGGAAAATTAATATATTTCATGTCCTTCCAAATATATGTTGAAGAAGTTGTCGACAGTAGTATGTTCAACGAACTAATATATTATTTCGAGCAGACTGTTGAAGAAAGATCGTTCAGGAAAGTGGAATATCCATTCTAGAACAAGGAGAGCGAGCAGAAATAATCTAACGAATCGCGAAGAAGCAGCTGAAAAAGAGACACGATCGTTCACGAACTTTGTGCTGCTCGACAACGAGAAGAAAGATCCTCCTTTTCTATCTTGACCATCCGGGCTGAATAGAACGAGTCACACTAACGCCGCACATTCATCCATCCATCCATCCACCCATCCATCCATCCATTCAGCTGACTATGGAGAACCATGGAAAAAGAGAGCGAGTCGAATAAATAAATTGGCTTGGTCTGGTAACTTTTCCAGTCGGTGCAACTGGAAACCGATCGCGCGTGGGTCGATCTGTGAGAGAAGTGCTTCAACTTTTTACGAGTTCGATTAGAGGCTTGAGAACCGAGAGAGAGAGAGAGAGAGAGTGAGAGAGAGAAAGAGAGAGAGAATGGTAAAAGAGGTATTGTGCCTTCGTCGGCGCGATTCTTTTTTACTACCCTCCAACGGGAAACGTTCGGTTGTTTGCCGAGAGACAATTTCCTGAGATACGTAATTAATGTCCCTGAACCGGATTTTAATCGAGCCACCTCAGCATTCTATGATTGCAAAGAAAAAGGGATGGTTCCTCGCAAAGGACTGAAATTGCAGTAAAGGTAAAAGCCTCCGACGTGTTTAGCCGTAATCTCTGTCGAGTTCTTCACAGTAACACACAAGAGAAAATGGGGATATGCCTCGTGAAAGTATCCCAACTAGGTAAACATCTTTTACGATTATATGATGCGTGTTTTCATCTTCTGTACACTCGTCGACATGATCGCTACGCTGTCTGATTCGAAGTCAAATATTCAGAGTATTCGGTAAAACGACGAGAACGTAAAATATATCAACGTCACAACAGCCTTACAAGACTACAACACTTCCGTAATTAATAAATTAACGTTGTTATTAAGTTTCGACTTTACCATAATACTGAAAAATACTACGAATGTTGAATGACCCTATCTAATTCGACAATCAGCAAGTGTAGGAGAAAGAAAGAGCAACTGCTTTGGGAGTATCGTTAAATAAACGCCCGACACGAGTGGAAAAAGCTGACGATTGGAAGCGATTTCTCACCCCCAAATTGGAGGTCGGCGACTATTCCGGAAGAGCAAAGTCGAAGGTCGCCGCCCCTGTGGATAATTTTGTCGCCGCAGCTAAAAGGCTAAGGGTGAAAAGAAAGTGAAAAAAAAGCAGAGGAAGAGCGAGAAGAGAGGCGTGGAGGAGGCATAAATCGCGGCGTATCGTCTGTGGGGTGGACCGTCACCGGGGGAGGATTACGATGTCGGCGTAGCAGATTATCGGAATTCAATAATACCGGTCGGTACAAATAAATATAAAAATCAGCCGAAGGCACACGCGCGAGCGCGCGACCCAAAATAATAAAGTCGAGGAGAAACGAGCGGCTAGAAAGAAAGTCGACGAACTCGTAAACGACCCAGAAGGCTTCCGAGCTTTTCTGTAAATTTTACAACGCAATAAAGAGAGAACAGCGTTCGATAAATATGGTATTCCCTTCGTGGTCTTCTAATCTTCTTCCTCTGAAGACATTCCACGATGGTAGATGTATTCCAGATCGTAAGAGAATTCGATCCGGGAAAAGGAACGGTCGAAGCTTTCGATGTTCGCGACACACCGTGTCGATCTTTCACGACAATTCGTACGCGTTTGGATAAAATTCTTTTTTCGTTCAACTTCATTTTCATACCCATCGAATTTCTGGTCCATTTTTTCACAATACGGACAAACTTCGTGCCTGATTAAACAAGTACCTGCATACGATATACAGTCATATCGTAGTTGAGTATATTTGCTAATACAGCGAATACGTATCTCTCTTTTCACTTCCGTAATAAACCAACCATACGGAAACCCTTGTCTCTCGCTGTACATTATAAGAAAGATCAGATATCCCGTGTGTCACACAACGAAGTTGAGCCCTTTTTTCATTTCGCCATAGAAGATGGTGACGGAGGACGTTATTGAAAATACCGAAAGCGGGTTTTTTACGCCCGTGGATCGACCGAGGCAATTTCGAAACGTAGAAGAAACGAAGCGGAAAGGGACGAGCATAAAAGGGAAAGGGAGGGAGGAGATCCGGAGAGAAACGATGGAAAGTAAAACGTACTACCCAGGGATTTGTCAAGACTCTTCTGCAAGGACGTTCTTATTTAGACCTTAACGGCGCAGTCGAGCGGCCATAGGTCCCGCGACGATAAAGCTCGGTTATATAGACGAGCATAAAATTCGTTACGATCGGCCTCGGTTTGCTTCCGCTTTTGTCCCTCCAGCGAGAATGCAACTATAACCGTCGAGGGGCGCGTGGTAGAAGAAGAAAATCGACCATCTTAATCTTTCGTTTCCTGTCTGACTTTTTCGAGCATCACGACGTGTACTTGGTATTGTAAATTGTTTGAGTTTAACCTCTCGCTACAAAACTAGAACATTCTATGGACGGGAATGTAGAATGGGCGAAGCATACAAGTTCACTGGAGCAAAACTGCTAGGCAGAAACCTTACGTTTATCGGTTCACTGGTACAAGCTATCCAGCTCTATGGGATTTTCGAGGATTCCTCGACCCTAATCCTCTTTCATAATGGTTCGTGGATTTATTTTGCCGATCGTAATACGTTTGTTTCGCCGAAGAAGCAATTCGTTGCGTTTTCTTTACGCGAAACTTTCAAATGGATATCGCGTTATGGATCGTTGCGCATGAACAGCATACGTCAAATACGTTTATCACAATTTATTAATAACCTATCGAAGTATCGCGAAAGTCGGACTGCTGCAAGATCTCGGTGTTTCTCAATTTCCCCCTCCAAGCAATCGTCGTAGAAGTAGAATAGTAGAAGTTTCTTTACAGATCTTCAGAGCGACCCGCTGGTCCACTAACAGCCATCAAACTTTCACGCGTCACCAGTCGATAATTCTTCCCTGTAACGACACAAAGACAACCCCGAGTAACTCGCAAATGTTTCGTGCAGCTACAAAACACTACATAGTACGGTACAAAGAAAGATTATTAAGAAAGCTCGCCCTCTCTTGCAGCATTTCGTCGACGAAAGTCTTGCTCTGTCTCGAGAACTTCATCCCGCCGGCAACACTCCGCTCGCATCCTCGTAAATACAGAAACGAACGAGTGGGTGGATCGTTGCGCCAACAGTGAAGCGTGTGCCAAGGGTCCGCGAGAGTCTCCGAACGACTAGCTTCGTTCGAGGGATTTACGAGCGCCGCGACGAAGGATGCAAACACCCAGCATCGCTGGCGCGTGTCTCCTCGGCTGGAAGAAGGAGCAGGAAGATCCGAACCGAAGACGCGATAAGCAACTTCCCTTATTTTTACTGATTTTCTATCCTCCTTCTGTGCTACGTTCTATCACTCTCCCCCCCCCCCTCGAAAACTTTCTCGTTTTTCCCTCGTCGAAAGGAGAATCCGTCTGCTTCTGTTGGCGGGCTGGGTATCAGTCTGACTGACCTACTGTCGAGCTCCGAAGGAAGAAAGAAAGCTCTTTTCACTCCCTGTCGTGTTCGTTCGCGCGCGAAAATAATCGATGCCGATTCTCTACGACTAGAAGCTAAAGACGTCCCTCTTTCCGACAGAGCTTAACGCACTCGTTCACGACTCAGTGGAGACCCGCCTTCACTTTCTAGACGACAGATTGTAGCTTTAGCTTTTCAATGGACGACCAGTTGTCGCGTATATTTGGTCACGAACGATTTGCGGGGCAAACTGGTCCACTGTGGATCGAAAATGTCAATTTTTGTATTTGACCGAATCCAACGTCGTCAAAGGAACTGTCGTTTTTAAGCTATTTGCAGAATGACAGATATAATTGTCCGCAATCGTTTCTATTTCATAGTTTATATAATAATAATTGTTTGGGTATCTCGAAAGTACGATTAAACAAATGCTAAACTAGCTTAAAAATTAAAGACTATCGACAGGCTTCGTAGGTGGATTGTTGTCTACGGACAATACCTATCGATTTAAACGCGTTTTATACGCACCCCGAAATTCAACTATATTTCATTCGAACAAAGGCAACCAAGTTCTTTCGATCTTTTAGGCCAAAGTATTAATTAATACCGTATTATGCCCGATATTTGCCCCCTCTCGAACGCAAACAATAAGACGTTCCTTCAAAAGGAAGGTAAGGGGAGGTCTTCTTTCTCTATGACGACGTTCCCCTGCTCGCCTGGGGAATCCAGACGACGTGCTTTCCTCCGTCGATGCAAGTGACCCACTGTCTGCTCAACGGCGACGAATCGAACAAAGAAACCCTCTTTACGGTGCTCTTCCTCGCGTGAAAATAATCGATGCCGCTCCTCTTCTATGGAACTTCTCTTCCTGCTTGCCAAGTTCCACCCTCCGTATTTCATTCCCTTGGCGTATTCGAATGCAGATGAACAGCAGGGTAGAAGGAAAGAATCGAAATTATACGATTTTCATTTTCCAGTAACGAACAAACTTTTCCTACGTCGATTTTTCCAAAAATTCACCTTATCCGTTCAAGCTGAGTATGCAAAATTTGTTTTCCATCGAGTGAATTTTCGAGGTGCTGCGAGGATTTCTTCTAAAACGAAGAAATAGATTCATCTAAAAGTTTGTCGATCAGAACCGATTTTGTCAACTTAAACGTCGCTATAGAGAGGGCAACTTTTCTTCGCTATTGGAAGTCATGAATAGCGCAACAAAATTCCCCTCCCCCCATATTTCTTTTCACCCTAATACACAGCATCGTTGGCAGTATAGGGAGAACAGAAAGAGGGAACGAACGGATATCGGACGAACAACGCCTGACGGGACTTCTCCGAAGTGAAATTGCGATCCCTAATATTACTGACAAGCGATAGAAAAGACAACGCGGTATCGTTGGCTGCTGGAATTTTATGGAGGGTTCCCCGGAAAAACTATTCTGCCCGAGCGATAACGCGAGATGCGCCCAATTCACGGAGAAGTTTTAAACGGGGCGAATGAGAGTTCTTTGTCATTCAATTGAACTCAATTTGAACGAGGTAGTTTGATCGAAGTGCACACTCACGTTCGCAAGTATCAGAACACATGCTGTTTTCGTACGAAGCTTGATGATTAATTCAAATTTTAGATTTTACACTTTGACGACGATTGGATGACGTGTTCGTGGGTTTTCGGATTTCGAATGTGTCGTTGTTGATTTAATTTTTTTATTAATCTCTCTACTAATTCACCAAGATTCTGCTTTTTTGTATAAATTTGTATAAAAGTGCGCAGTTTAGTTATAAGGAAGAGCAGATAGAAATTCGATTCGTTCCTATTTCTCTGGCATATAATTTGGCCGTATATTTCAGGGATACGTAGCGACTCGACGTATTTGGTCCTCGAAGAAGTTCGATAAATCAACAGGACAAAGAGACCAACCGCCGGAGAACGAGGAAATTAAAATCCACCCCCGAGTTCGCTAAAGAAGGCGACTTTTTCGAGGTTTATCGCGCGTCAAATGCATTCCACGCCGGGGGAACAAAAGAGAGAAAGGTGAATTAAAAGCGGGAAGAAAGAAACCAGGTAGTCATTCGCAGACTAGAGAGGGTGGCGTTCCGACGCTTTACAAGATTTTCTTCTGTAATCCCCCAGCTAAGCGGCTTACTCTCGATTCCCGCGTCGAAAGACTACACCTAATCGCGATTGGAAAAAGAAAAATTAAAATTTAGTCTTATAACTTTGTTGCGGCAGAATATCGAGGTGGACTTCGAAGGTTGTGTTCGATTTCGAAGAGCCGCCTTCTTTAATTTTGAAATACGCGTGGTACACGATATTTTTTTCTACGTAATATGATAACGACTTGCGTTATGACAAAGAAGAAATATAACGATAGTGTTTCAACCGTTCAAGAGACGCGATCGCGAGATAATGCGTCAAAGAGAGTCGTAAATTCTCGTTACGATTAAACAATCGACGTCACGAACTGATTGATCCCCTATTTCTATTATAAGAATAGAAGTGGTTGGAATGAGTGCATACGAGAAACTACACTTGATTTGTTAAGAAAAAGTTTAATAACAAGTAAAAAAGCAACAATTTCAGTCAACAATCAAACGATTAACAATTAAGACGAAAATATAACAATTAAGGTTTTGTGAACGGGTTTGCTTATTACGAGACCTATAGGTTTGCTTATTACGAGATTTTTCGTACTTCGCAGCTTGAGATAGACTGACTGATTCTTTTGTTCGAAACCACGGATTCTTTCCTTTGTTGCCCTTCGATATCCCTACTACACATGCGTTTATTAGATGTACCGCGGCGGTCGCCGCGTATGCGTTCTTCCGAGAATTCGGCGAAAGAAACGTAGAGATATCGATGGTATATTGGGCATGTCGGTATTGCGCTTTGACGGCATAGCTCTTTGTACCGCGAAGCCGTTGGAAAGTTCCGTGGTCGATGCCGCCACAAATTAAAGTTTCTTTGAACGCTTGACTAGAGAGATGATTAGTAAAACGTAACAGATAGAATAAAACAAGACGAACAAGTCTCTCAATCACAGTCAGAAGGATGTTACAATTATTTTCTATAATTAACAATTTTTCAAAATACGATATTACGTCTGGGAAAATCACGCATCGCCAGCCATCTTTTTTAAATTGTTTTCAAATATTCTCGAGTCATCTGAATCTGCTCGCAGATTTGGTTACGCGAGATGACTGTTTCCTATAAAATATGAACATAAAGAAGCGTTCGAAATTTGAAAGTCAAATCTGCGAGTTACTGTACATGAACTTTCTCATTATTTAAATTACAATTTTACAAAATGTATCCGTTATAATTTTAGAAAAACACTCAGTATAAAGCGAAAAGCGTCGCCGGAATTAATTACGAGCGTTTCTAGCGATGCGACACGTGAACGCCAGATAAAGGAATGCATTTTTCATGCACGCGAAAGGGTGGCCTCGCGTATCGCGGGACGATCGCGAAACACGCGACGAAGAGGAGGCGAAGGGAATTCCTGGCAACAGCCTCGTCGGCAACCCTCCGCGATTCGAGCCAGGATAACCGCGCGTGTGACTGTCGTCATTGAAACAGTCCCCTAGATATCTACGTGTCGAGGATCACTGGAGCCAAGAAAGGAAGTACCGCCCATCTGAAAGATTGCTTCCCTATTTTATGCATCTTATTGACTCACAGTGACTCACGAACGTACTCGAACATTTGTAGATACCTTTCATGATACCTTTTACGTGCGCGAATCGGGCGAAACAGCGACGGTGAGTGTAAGTCAGCCATGTGGAACGAACAAAAGCTACATGTAATAGTTTACTGAAGTATTTAAACGCTTACCATAGAAGACGTTTACGAATACAACGGCGTGTGATACAGATAAAACGTTTTCAAATTTTACTAGTATCGTAACGAGTCACGACCGCCATGATTTTATATCGGTAAAATCCAAAAACAGCGTAAAATGTAAAATACATGTAGACATTACGAGATATTTGATAAAAGAATTAGAACTTATACGAAAAATGCGAAAGTAGCGATATGACGTCGAAAGTTAAACGTTGCAATTTTACATCGAACGAACGTTTCAAGGGATGAAAATTGTATGGATTCGACGAGCAGACAACCAGACGAAGCAATCGATCAAAATTAGAGTTAAGCACGGCTCATTTTCGATTTTATTATCTCGATTGCCGGTTCACTGGTTCGTGTGAACGACAGAGAGGGTAGATTTCGTTCGACGACAAAAGAGAGACTCGCTTCGAAAAGCCAACGCTATTGCACGCTGTGCATTAATCGAAGAATTAGTTTGGCGTTTGAGCCAACCCAACGTATCGTGGCTCTTCGGTCAGGAAGAAAACCTGGAACACGCGGAACTCTGTTCGAAGACGTCGAGTTTCTTTCCTATGGATTCTCCGAACTTCCCTAAAAGGGAAAGAAGTTAAACGAGGAAAAGAGCAAGAGCGATCGAGGGGTAAAAATGAATGTTCTCTATCGGAACGCAGATGTTCGTGGCCGGGATATCGCGATCGATCCATCAAACGATGAAAATCATTTGTCCCAGCAGGGGAACGCGTCGCTATAAATTGCAACAAAAACGCGCGAGACGGCCACTTGGAGAGTCGCGTTTCGACCGATCGGCTCGACAACGTTGATTGATACATAACATCGGTTCGGTAAAAGCGTCGTAGAAATTAAAAACTGACTTCCAGCGCTTTTTTCCGACAGGGGTGTGACTTTCTACCCCATGCTGCGACTCTTGGAGCGTTCAAAGGACAATCATGAGGCGCATTTCGCTACCGTGCAAGATTCCCGATTTAGGTATAAGAAATACCCAGTATGTCAAGGTCAATAGAAGAATAATGAGATTTCACCAATGTAAGAGATCTTGCACGATAGAACTATAGGCTACTATTGCGAAGCGAGTAAAATTTTACAAGTTGCAAGATAGTTGGAGTTGGTATTAATAAATTTCCTTACGCAGTAACGAGAAGCGTGGTAATTGAGTAAAACAAATTTTATATGTTGATAAGGAGACAATACAAGTTCAAGTATTTCGATAACAAAAATAAATAATTTTTGAGGAACCAAAATATAGATCTAGAGAACAAAAAAGAAAGAAAAGATTGGTGCGTGTAAGTGTCCAAAAGAAATATCAGTAGCGAGAAACAAGAGATAAAGTAAGAATAAAGAATAATACAAAAAGTTCAGAAGACGGAACCACAGACAGGCCGTACTTTATTCTGTGGTTTCAGATCTTCTCAGGTTTCGACAGACACCTGGAACACGTAAACCCGGATGTTTGACCGATTTTACAACCACGTTTTATCGTGGATACTACTACATCGTGTACGAATAACAGAGCTGGGTGTAACTTTCGTGCACTCGGTGTTGCTCGAACAACCTGATCTGCCTTGTAAAAATATTCACTGCAGAATTACGCATAATTCTGCCCCCCTGACGTATGGCAGTTTCTGTTAAGGATACAAAGCGTTTCTAGCCCGTTCTCCGCCTTATCGCTATAAAATAAGACATTCAACGTGACAATGATCCACCCTTCCTAAGCGAGGGTTAAATTTCCCATAAACGCACAAACATCCATAGTCTTCCTCTAATCCCAAAGTACATGTAAACCACGTTCTACCAAGTGCCAGCGATTAATAACCTTCGGTATCCCGAAACATCGTTTAACAGTTTCGACTCAGTTGAACAAAAGCCACCGGCGTTACCTGTGCGCTTGCTCCGCTACCCTTACCGCTAACCCTCCAGAATTACGCAACGTTGCCTCGAAGGGAAAGCAGGATTTACGGGAAGAACACTTTGGACACCGAGTGTACACGCGTACGGCTGGCTTTCGCCATCGGAGTCCTTTCCCGTTGAGTACGCGGGAGGAAGAGCCAAGGGTTAGGGGCCTCCTCTTGTCCTTATAAATCAGCCACGCGTCGCCGAAGAGGTTAAGGATGGCCTCTCGCTCCGGGTGCGTTTGCAAAAGGTCGAATACACGGAATGCCGGATCGGTGGGATGCGTACCGCCTCCTACTTACACACGCACGCACAAGCGCACACACATGTACATAAGCTTATCCTTCGCGAAGGGTTGCTCGTGGAAAGTAGGCCCCCTCGTTAAATTTATCGCGCCACGTCGTCGACGAAGTTATGTGCAGCTTCTCGCGACGGGGAGTCCGCTTTCTTGCACAGAATACGCCGCCCTCGTGGCACTACCCCCGAGTGGATGAGCTGCTCTCTTCGGGATCTAGTAGACTATCGTCACGATTCCTTGTGGAATATTTGGGGTTTCATATACAGTTTGTCGAAACGATACAACGATCTCGTTATAGCCCTTCTTGCAGACAGGATATTCTTCGAGCATCGTTTCTTCAAGAGATAGATAGATAACGCACTATATACTAAAAATTTCAGAGGTCTTGGATCCAAAAGAAAGGACAGATCGATCGACAACAACCGTCTTCCACTGTGAAGAAAACTATGTGTGAAGAGAACCACGTGTTAGGACGTGACGCACTCGCTCTAATTGCTGGACCGCACACCTCGAGTACGAAGTTAATCATTGCCGACATGCATACGCCGAGCGACCAACAGAAATCAGAAGAGAAATTGCCTACTCTCTCTGCCGCTAATTTCTCCTGCTGTCGCTTGGAACGAAGTCCCGAGTCCTGCTGGGACTAATTTCTCGAAAAATATCGCTAACAAGATACGTAATTTTACGACTCCTCCAACGTGAAAAAAGCTTGCAAGATGAGTTATAACTTTATACTCGATACTTTCACGCAACGATGGAGCTGATCTCTTAATTATCACGCTACACGCTATCTTTGATTCCACGGTTGGACTTTTTGCTAATCTCGGCGACCGTCCCCTTTTAGCAAACAAATGGACACAAACCGACCCCTCGATTAGAGGCTGGAATTAGAAGGCGGTCAACGTTCGACGAGACAAATTACCATTCGGCAGGTTTGATTAACGCGGGGACGTTAATCGCGTGGACGTATCACACATCACGCGATAAAGAAGAAAATTATATCTAAGTAAAGCTGCGTTTTCACTGAACCAGCAACGAAAAACTTTTTATTGATGTTACGTGTTTCTCGAAGAATTTGCTGATACATTAACTATTTTGAGCAACGTAGCAATTACTATAGCATGAATCAGAAAGCGATAGAGGATTAATCCATTAGGGAACAAGTAATAATTTATCGCAGTGTTATAAATGCCTCAATTTTTCCGCATTTTGTGAAATTTACGCGCAAAACACAGTGACGAAAGATAATAAGAAAATATTTGGAGCACGCGAGCAACAAAAAGCTGCTCGTCATTGCTTCAGTGAGGACGCAGCTTAAAGAATCGCGTGCCTTTCGATAATGCAAGGAGGCGTGGAAACGCTATATTTATGCTCTAGTGTGTCCCACGCGCCGCGAGAGAGCCACGAGGCCGTCTAATTACCCGTTTAAGATAAGATTTTCATCGGACCTTTACCAGTTGTGATTAACGGCGCAATTAAACGACCAGCCATCGCCTCTAAAAGAATCGATCTCGCTATTCACTCGGACAAGTCTGAAATATTTCTTACCCCTGAGAAAATTCCACGTTTAAATCGAAGTAAAACCCCTCGGGAAAATTAATTTTCATGGGAGTCGCGATCTGAAAACTCGCTGGCGTTACAGGATCTCCGGTTTCATGACAAATTTTCTAATTTCGAGGCAATTAATTATCAGAGATCTGAGAAACGAGGTGGAAGCTAGGCGTGAACGAGGAGTAATCGCGGCCGATAGAAGGGGGGAAAAAGAGGAAATCAACCCCCGCGAGCGAACGTTCCGAACCCTCGGACGAACAGCGATAAATCCAAATTCAAGATTATTAATAATGCACGCCGACGAATTGTCGGTGGCCCGGTTTTCCGGCGTAAACCAGTTATTGCTCTCTGGTCGTTTATTTCCTACGGGAGAGTCAGAAGGGAGAGAAACAAATCCGCGGCGTACCAGGGGTTGTTACCTTCCTGTCTGTCAAAAATCGCGAACGAGCCCCGGCGGCTGAATAAATAAATTAACGCCGAGACGCTGCCTTCCTTACCTGTCAGGGATCCTTCCCTTTTACCCATGAAATTCCCATACTTTCATGTATAAAGTATCAAGCTTCGAAAGTAACAAACCTCCCTTTGCAAATTATCAAATATATCTGAAAATGCGGCAAAGTATGTACATACACGTTTTTGCACCATTGTAATATATACTATTTTATTCTCGTTTTTATAATATTCTTATTTCCAATTTATACGCCATAAACTTTCACCAATAGTAAAAACACCCCTGCTACAAGTATCACGTTACACGTCCAATATGTCCAACACGGGAGACGAAGTACGGTTGGGAATTGCAGGGGAGCCATAGGAAACTAGCGTCGTGTAACGGCGGGCGATTAAACCACGCACGTGGCCAACAACGCGAGCAACACTCGCACGAGTGCATAGTTAACCTAACCGCGTTCGTAATTTGACGCGAATCTCCCGAAAACCGCGAAAGCCATCCGGAGCGGATTAGGATCGGGAGCGGACCAAGCAGAAACGAATTTACGCTTCTTTAAGGAGGGAGAGAGAATGCATCGGCTAGCTACGCGATAGATCTGTTTAAGAAGGCGCATTACAGTCGCGAGTTCATCTTCTTAAAGCCAGGTCCGGAATTATTCTGTAGATGGAATGGATGATGGTCGGGGCAGGGGGTGGCTTTGCACGATCGCAGCCACCCTGAAAATCCGGTAATGACGCGAGAACGACCGGATTTGCGCGAAAACGCTGCCTTCGAAATGAGTTTAAGAGAGTCACTCCTGCGTAAGAGGCTTTGCCAGCACTTCCACCCGATATTTTATTAATTACGTTTCATCCAAGACCGCCTCCACTTCCGCTTCGAACGATATTTCTCGTAGGAAGGTTATACCGATATTCCTGTCGTTCAAAAAAACATACGACTATGATATAAGTGGTTACGAAACCATTTGCATATTTTCTTGTTCTCCGGCGAAACACTTTTTTCTTTATCAGAATCAAATTCCTGTAGCTTCTATAATTTTTTTCAGATGAACGAACCGTTAGACGATTCGAATTTTTAATTTCACTATACTAATTCCGTGACGAATACTTTTTCTCGAGAAACTGGTGAACCAGCTGAAAAAAAAAAAACGTAATTTTTGCATTTCTCGTGAAATATCGGTCTGTAGGCACCGATTAAACGGCAAGGCGAAACGGTTGCCCTTGATGGAGATGTAAATTCCATCGGGTCCAAAAGACGGTAGGGCGCAGCTGCCCGAGCCGAGGAAAGTTTTACCGAACAAGGGAACTTAATCTCGACTTGTCTTACCAGAAAACAAGAGAACCCGACAGCGGATATGTTTTAATACTTAATAAGACTCTCGGGTATCCGCGAGCGACTTTGTACCCGTTTCAAACCTCCGATGTATGCGAGGATGAAATTTTCTATAATTACCTTCCGATGCCCCTATCCTCTATTCCCTAGATACAATTTTTTCATCCCCAAATCGGAACAGGTACAAAAAAAAAAAGAAAAAAGAAAAAGAAGAGAACAAAATTTTTTCAGGAAGAGTACTTTTGTTATAGTAAAAATTCCCCTTCGGTTCAAAGTTCAAACATCCTTCTTGAGATGCACAATAATATAAAGCAGCACGTATGTTGAACACAATTATACGTATTATATCATATCAATTCTTTACAACAAAATCGTACTCGAACATGTCGAAAGGCTTCTTCCTTTTATACGGTACGGGTTTCAGAAAATTCGTTTCGAATACACTGTGCATTTTCAAACGAGGGTAAAACGTAATACGTACAAGTCTTTTGAAAAGAGAGGGTGAGCAGTCCCTTTTTATGATCTGGGAAGAGAATTCCAATGGAAGGTCCAACCCCTTTTACCCCTATTATATACAAGAGAATGTAGGGTAACGAGATTCGCGTTCAGGTGGTCCAGACACAATAATTTCCTCGAGAGATCGGTTTCTGATTGCTGGGCGTGTCTCACGAATCCGCGGAACGACCCTTCATCGTGTTCCACGATTTTGCATTTAGTCGATACTACGACCGAGAAATATCGTAATCGCAACCGGAGCTTCTCGTTTGTTCGTTTCTCACGTCGAATACGTTTCTTTCAGGCGAGAAAATGAGAAAGTAACACGCATCCACGCTCTGTACGTATATAGTTTGTAAAAGATTTCGGCATCAATGAACCATACCATCTTCTTGATAATTGAACTTTGAACTACATGATTAGAACTGATAATTTAATCGTCGTAATATAAGCAATAAAAGACCGATCACTTTAGACATGAGAAGGATAAGTTAACAACGAGGCAGGTTGCGACGAAAGTATTTGAGTTTCTCGCGTGTATGAAGCACAAAGAGCGAGATTTCTCATTCACGAGCTGTTAAATCAACAGAGTCGCGGAGATCAAAATCTACGTTGACATTTAAGCGCCGTCTCCATTGTCGCGAATCCTGAATTATGCTTCTCTGTCACAACGTCGATGCTGCGACCTGGTCGTACACCGATAATGCGCAATTATCTCCTCAGTGTAGTTCGAGCGGCGCGAATCGATTCTTCTACGATCGATTAGAAACGGTTCGATTCCCGTTACGCAACTTTCACCTCTCTTTCGCTCGAAGAAACCGATACTACGAACAAAATTCCGTCGCTGAATATCAGTACTATCGGAAACTTTATTTCTACGTTCTTCGAATCTTCTCTTCTCACACACTACCAACATTTCAACACAAACGTTCGATCATTTTTCTATTACTTATCGTTAGGCTACAGATATTTATGCAAAACTAATATTTTTACAAACACTATTAAGAAAATGGAACATATTGAACATAAGAATACTCTCTATTCTGAGTGTCATACAAATATATTAGCTTTTTATGTGTATTTCGTTGAAATTTTCCATAAATGCATAAAAATCTGCGGTCTACTTGTCATCCATGTAAATTCTCTTCTATATAATTCTAATATTAAAAGACGTATGGAACTCGAAATCTAGAAAGATCTTGCGCAATAAACTCTATAACGTAATTAGAAAATTCCAAAGATACCAGGTCGTATAGATCGAGTTTGAGAAACGAGATCTAGACGTTCAACCGATTCAATAGAAATCTTAACGAGGTAAAAATTCCCAAAGATATTTGCACCGATTATCAGCCTCGATAAGTGGCGGAGGGGGTGTGCAAAGCGCAAGAACGCGCGACGCGGTTATAAATATAGCCGGTAGTGACGGTGCGTGTACGCAAAACAGAGCGAAAGATATCTCCATCGGAGTCGCGGCGAGGCTAATGCACTCTAATCTAGCCTCTATAGATAGAGACTTCTCAATGCCATTCACTGCACGTACGCGTGCAACGGGCTGCACACAGAGCGCCAAGAAGCGATCCTCGCACGATCGTAGACATTCGTCGCGACGAACCAACAAGTTATTCGTTCGAGACGTGGTCGAGCATTTGCGAAAATCCTTTGTACTTCCTGTTCCGTAAAGTAAGAGAAACGAGCGAACGAGACAGAACGGAAGAGGAGATGGTACGATTTTATCATAGAACGTTAGCTCGTTAGTAGATGAGAATTCAAGGATTGTTACTTATTAATTTCGCGCTCGATACCGCATATACGCTCCATCATTTCATATGGAACATCTCGAGAACCAAACACTTATTTCCATGAATTTTTAAATCACTATCAGTGTGTCCTTCGATATTCGTTTAAATGTATCAGAGACGACGGTGGAAAGTATAAAAAGAAACAGAAAAGATTCGTCAGCTGTTTCAACCGTGTGGTATATCTGTATTTATCTAAGAGATATTTCTAAAGCTACGTTTATTTATTTGTTTTCACGTTTATTCATTTGATTTTTTAGTTTACATTTGTTTTATTACTCTATCAAGCTATATAAACAATTTTATTCCTTGAGTAAATTTCATTATCGTATAGCTGTTCGCTTTATCGGTATAAGACAAAGCCAAGCCTCCACGAGACGTGCGTTAAACATCCAGAGGATCTCAAACGATCCTTTATATCCTATTAATCAAAATAACTCTAAAGAAAAAAGATAAAAATTTGAATGACTCGTTATCCGAGATAACGTTGATCACAGTCAGACATGACACCAACCAGACACACTCGTTTCGTCGATGTTCTTTATCGTTAATAATTATCCGGCTATCGACGAAGCAAGAAACGTATCATTTTTTGAAAAGTAACACTGTCTTACGAAATCGAATGATTTTCAATGAACGCGAAACTAACCAAGAGTACCAACTAGGAGGAAGTGTGAGGCATGGCGCAGATGTCGTCTACGGATTACCATTAAGAAACATCCTCTTCGCGTTGTTCCCCGGCTTATTTATTCGCGCTTACGCCGTCCTTCTTACGGATAAGTAAGAATTAAATATTCATTCGAACAGACAAGCACGGCGAAGCGCAAGAGAGAAGGAGAGACGTACTAAACAGAAGAGATTAAGAGGGTGAACACGCGAGTGAAAGAGGTGGAAGGAGAAGAAGCATGTCGAAAAAGGGAAGAAAAATGAGATAAAACAGATGGAGATCAGAGAAGAAGGGAAGAAAGGGAAAGAAGAAAGTCCACGGGGAAAAACCGAATGAAAGACGACAGAAGGCAAAGGGAGAAAGGACAGAAAGATTTGTCGCACTCAACCGGATTAAACGAAAGGTACTCCACGAGGGAAAGGAGAAGGGATCCCTCTCGCTTTTTATACACCCTGCACCACCCCTTCTCTCCTTTTTAGACGCTGTTGCCGTCTGTTTTCCTCTCGCGTCATTCGGCAAATAAGACGCGAAGCAGTTTCTAGAAGCGGTGTGTCGTCGTGCATTATTCACGGCTAATCTGCACAAAGCCACGAGAACTTCTGACGTCTTTTTCTTTTCCACAAAAGTCCTGTCAACGTTAAGAAACACCCTCAAACGTAACAAATTTCCGAACCTTAACCTCCAGTTTCAGGTTTGGTAGGTGAAAACGGCTAGACGAAATCGTTCCAGGATTTTTATTCCTTCTTTTGCATTAGCAAACTTTTTGCTCTAAAAAGACCAATACAGACTAACTCGAGTAGTATCTAGCGCATGTTTCCTGCAAGAAATTTTTATACCGCGGTAAAAATAGCACAAAATTACTCTAGCTCCACGTCCTTTGAACATTTTTACGTCGATATTACGCTCTGAAAATAAAACTTGCGGAAAATATTTTTAATTTTTCATACTTTAATTTAAAAAATTTCACGTATAAAAGCAAGTAAAAAGAAGTAGCGGAGACATACATAGCAAATAACCAGCGAGCTATATGAACTAAACAAGCTGAATTCTTCAAGAGACTCGCGTAAACTGGTGTACGTACATACTAGGTATATAAAAAGTTGCTGTAAGTTTCAGGAAATACTGGCGAGCCCGTTACGAGTAACGTTCGCGAAAAAATCATATCAAGCGAGTATAAAATGTTTATAAACGTCTTCAAAGTACTAATTACGAGCAGTTGAGATAGACTGAGAATTATGCGTAACATTATCATCGATAGACGAAACTCGACACGAGCAGCAGTATGTCCACGCGAAAAACAAACGACCCCAATAATTCGGCGTTGCGTAATGGCACCATGCGCCATATCCTTTCATCGAGTAAAAGAAAAGGAAAAAATAAAAACGGCGTCAGACTAGGGCGATAAAGCGCACGGAACGAGCTGCAGAATCCTCCGCTTCCTCTCGTACCACCGTTCTTTCCACTTTTCTCCTCGCGAAATTGAGAAAAATAACGATCTTCGAAGGGACGAGAAAACGCTCGCGTTTCCTGCAACACGGTTCTGACAGCCGGTGCTCTCGCATTATTGCGCGCATAAAAGCCAATGTCGTACGTTTCCTTGCGAAATGGCGCTCCTTCGTCGTTTGTACCTTCTTTGTCATCCCTGTACTAGCTCCGGCACGCGATCACCACCATACCCCTTGCCTTGTTCGTGTTTTTGCAAATGCTCATATCTTCTTCTTCTTTGAGAGAAAGAGAGAGAGAGGGAGAGAGAGAAAGGAGAGTGAATTATGAAAATCTTTTATAGTAATTTTTTTGGAAGATTTTTCCCGAGTCGCATCTTGCCGCTTCTCGAGAAAATAGACAGAGAAAGAGGAAGGAGGAGGAAAAAGAAAGTGTAAAAAACATGAGGCGAGAAAACACGACTCGGGAAAATACTTGAGTTGAAATTCGAATGCCAACGACTAGACACGCTGTCTACGCCTGTCGTTCGCAGACATCATGGGATTACAACGGAGACAAGAAATCTCAATGAGAAATCGTATCTCCGTCAGTTTTATCGCCCTGTCTGCTTACAAAATTGTGTGAGAGCGGAAAGAAGTTTCGTGGATTGGTAAATCCTAGGAATTTTTAGGAACTTGTTGTAGGAAAGATAGGAATATTTCTAAATATTTTCGATACTAAATGGTACGAATTACACACTGTTAAATTTTTCGTTTGAAACGTAGCATCAAGTCGAAAACGATGAATAGTTAACACCGACCTACAGACACGTAAATCCTCTGTAATTTAAAAATAGGCTCCTCGACTGAATCTCCAAAACGCATTAAGCGCATCAAATAACCGTTTATCCTAAGAACAACTTTCCTCTGTCGAATTAACATTCTTTCTTGTACTTGTAATATAAATCTCGTCTCCAACAATTTAACGTCATCAATCAACCGCGAACCAATGCTTCTTCCCCCTTTCATGACTCATAGAGGAGTTCCCTTTTCTCTTGCTGGAAGGTTCTGTAACCACGGCGCGAGGCGACGCACATAAATATCGCGGTAGAAACACAGGAGGTTCCTTCGGGCATATTACCATAATGGTTGCTCGTTCCCCTAGCTCTAGTCGAAGGATAATAGATCCCGTGGCGTCCGGATCGAAGCGTTAGCGCGCGTCATGGTGCCGCGAACTCGAACGCGAATCCACAATTTTTCCAAGGCACGTATTGCTCCGAGATAGGAAAATGGAGCGCTAGGCGAAGGAATGCCGGTCCGATTGGTTATTTCTGATCGAACTACTACACTTGTGTAGAGAAGCAGGCGTGTTGGCGGAAAATGTCACCTATATGCATAAATAAGACCGTATGGCGACGTATGACGACGACCAATAGTTATACACACGTGTGCGTTTCTTCACGCTCGATACGCTTTTCCTCCGGAGCGATATTACGCGTTCTCCGTGATGTCTGCGGACGATGCATGGCTGACTGGATTTAGCTTCAACGATAACCCTGACCGGTCAAAATCTGAGTAACGACGAGCCGCTAGTAATAGCGGTAATTTTCTTGCCGCTTGTCGCTAAAACTCGCTGAGTTATCGCTTTCCCGGATCGTGTTTTCAATTCCTCCCCGCGTTGCTGGTATTAATCACGAAGAACGTGTGTCGAACGTATGATCTCTTCCACGCAACGGTTACGGTTCTTTTTTTACACAAATAACAGGATCCGAGTTAAATTACGCTCGAAGAGATTCGTTTCGACACGAGACGTTCGGATATTTATTTAAAAAAAAGTTAAAATTAAGCGCATTGGCATGGAAACTCCGCAAAGGCTTGGTCGTAATCTTATTTCAGGTGGATTTTTCACAGCGTCGTACGTGTGTGCACTTAAGAGCGCTATTTAGAACGAGCCACGGGGTAAAAGTCATACGGGTTCAACCTTGCCGGCCGCATTTCCTCCCTGGGGGAGAGCCTTCGGAGATCCTTGAGAATATTTTTACGGCGAGTCGTTCTAAAGATAGGCAGCTCCGCCTTGCCGCTCTTGTTCTTCGTGGGTTGCGGTTATACGGCGATCTCTCCCGGCGAGTCGACTCCGTCGTCTCGGTGCGAACAACACCCCTCATCTTCCAAATAAGTTACACAAAGCTCGATCTATGTCGACTCCATCATTCAGACATCCCTTGGAACCCGTGAAACGACACTTTTAAACAATTTTCCTTATGGTTCGGATCGCTGGAGCGTTCTATTTTTCTCTGTCTTCGCTTTCGATTATATTGGTGAATTTATTTTATTTTTTATTTTTGTTTTCGATTTTATTTTATTCAATTTTATTTTATTCGATTTTATGTTTTACGAAATGCTATGACCAGACTATGAATGTGCATGGATGTGACGAAACTAGAGAAATGAAATTAAGCAGAGATTCGTTGTATGCACCGAATATTACATCGAGTAGTCTACTTTGGATATTTTAAGACGTCCGATAATAAATTACCAAAACCACGGACGATAAACGATTCGTTTTTCAAGAGTCAATATTCGGTTCCTCGTTTCTAAATCATATATTTGCAGATGAATAGTGTAGAAGGTGGAATTGAACGGTTAAAATATAACCGAGAAAGAGCGCAACGTTCGACTACGACATGTAGTAGTAATGTACTTGAATACAAAAAATCATGTCACAGAAATTCACGAATTTAGACCACGTTCCAAGATCGTTTGCGGTTTACGATGCACCTCCACGGCTGATGATTGTTTATAACGCTCCTAAATCGAGGACCGCGAACTGCGTCCTCCCGATATACGACGTATAAATACGTATACGGCGTATAAATTCGCCGGACAGGAAGACAAGCGGCTGTTTTTTATCGTTATCAAAGTCGACGTTGCTCGACCGAGGTTTATTGGAAGCTATACGAACCATAGTTATCGCCGAAGGGAAATTTACGATCAAGACGGATTACTTTTCATACAGAAGCAATTGCACCGATTGTTAAGAGCAGTTACGTCGACTGGAAACTGAAGCTTAAGTACAATTTTACCGATAATAAGATAGCGAGATTTCGCAGAAAAAGAATATTAAATTTAAGTAAGTGAAATGTAAGATACATAATAATCCTCGGTCTACTTGTAATAAAGCGGGAATGTTTCGAAATAAACACACTGGCTCGAGCCTCGAGTCAATTTTCCAGAGGTGTGCATACACCGGAAGCAGAGGCGAGTAACGCGCGAACTCGGAATTCCTTTGAAATTGCTCGCAACACTCGGCTGCTACTGTAATATAGCGGAGCACGCGGGTCTGCAATCCACCTTTCGCTTCTCCCAATGCAGCCGGGAACTTTGGTATTAATTAAAACTTGACGGAAGCCGAGAGAGAAGTTTCGATTGTTTCACTGAAAATGGCGAGCAAGATCGTTCATCGAACCAGTGTCGAGTGTTTCCGCGCGAAAGTCCAACAGACAACCTCATCTTCTTTTCCTGTCTTTCAACAGCCCCGACGATCCTCGCGCCAGGCCTCCATCGCTATTTAAAGTTTCCCTCCATGGCGCCTGGCCACATTCCGCCTATCTGCTTTCCCTCGATCCGAAGAACACGAAGAGATACCACCACAATCAGAGAAGGAACGTGATTTCACCGGTTCCTCTCTGCTAATGAAACCTTCCTCGATAGGATCCTTTCGAGTTGAATGAATAGAAATCGCTGTCGATCAATTTGATAAATTTTCCTCGATGTGTAGGGACCAGCGGTATTACACTAAAAATGGACATTTTGACAAATTGAATCCTCGTTCAGGATTTATAAGGGAAAATCATTTCAAGGATAGGTATCGTTTATGAAATATCTTGTGTCGCTATTTTCATCGAAATATGAAAATTCTCAAATTCAACCCCGCATATAAAATAAAATAAGAAAATAGTAAAAACAATAATAACAATTCCTTTACTATTTTGAAGAACGAAAAAGTACAGTTCCAAAGGAACTTCTTCCTTTCTTTTTGGATAACGTCAAGAGTTTTTACGGATGTAGTTCATTTTCCTCACCCTTTCGTACGGGTTTCAGAAGTCACGACTCGTTTTCGTCAGAGGCTTGATACGAGTTCCTCGAAGTCATCACGAGAAATGTCGACCAGAGGCGGGTACAAAGGTGTCGACAAACGTCGCAGGGTTGCCGGTTATTTTTAAACCGACACGGAGGAAAGATCCGATGCAACGGCATGCTACGCCCCCGGTTCGCTTAAAGGAATCATCGTCCATTAAAAATTTCACGGAACCGTTACGCTCGCTTTTGATCCCTCTTCTAATGACCGACTGCTCCGCCGAATGCAATTGAAGTTGTTACGACGTCGGAACGAACAACCAGACTTTTGCCCTTTGAAATTCCGTCTTTGAAAATTTTTAATTTTCTGGACTCGTCAATTCTCGTATTTTTTGGTCTTTAATTCTGGACAAAGATTTGGATCAATTTCAATTTACGTAGATATTCGACTAGATTCGTATCTTTGGGATGTGAAATTGCATAGACGTTAATGAAATAAAACATAACCTAAGTAGAAAACAATCTTAGCTGTTAGATATTATAAGAAATATTATACTTTGAACGTCATACATATTTTCGCATATTACGCGCATTCTGTGCACTTTTGCAACTTCAGATTTCCCGTAAATGGATAAAAATCCGCGTTCTAGAGAAAATTACACCAAGGCAAGGAATAAAATCCTTCGTACACTGTTATTCCGAATTAGAAATATTTTCAATTTACCAGGATTTTCAGCGCCAAACGCAAAATTCGCTATCAAGCATAATTTTATTCATCGAAAGCCAAGTTGCAATGTTCGAGGTGCGTTGTCGTGTCGCGTAGGCGGCGTGATTCACTGTCCACGCGACACGTCCCGGCACGCATCGCGACTTTTCCTTTTTTAAACGCGAAGGAAATTCGCGACAGCCACCGGTTGTCAATTATCCTTCCGCGCGCATTTACCATGCAAACGAGAGGACGTGGCGACTGGATGAAAGCCGAACGAAGCGGATATAACGCGGCAGAACACCGCTCTCGACAACGAACCACAACGTACATCGTACCCAACGATGTACAACACAGAGACTATACCACGAAGACGAAGCTACTCTCGGTGTGCCGTAATAGCCAAACGGCAGAAAAACCCATTGTTCTCGCAATAATTGGCCCCCGGTGAATTATGACGCGGGAAAGTCGTAAAGTCTGTGGCGACCAGCCGCGCTCCTTTAACGATTGTCCGCCTTTATGTATCGCATCCCTCGAAATATCGCTGCTGGTTCGCCAACCCGCTTATACATTGCCCACCGCCCGGCGACAAGGTCCCTGTCGTAGCCACAGCTAATGCTATTTACAGTGAGTATACACCTTAGAAAAATAAAGTTCCTGTAATATTGACTTACCTACGGACTTGCAGTGGAATTCTATTTATTTGATTCCGAGTCGAAAAACGAGTCACTTATGTAATTGAAGTTCGTATTAATAGAAGCTCGTCAATTTTTCATCGCACCGATCGTTTTTCGTTCAGGCGATAAAAGCTCATGTTCAGACGAGCGAGTTCAAAGCAGCAGAAATTCAGTGATTCGGGCATCAACTAAAATTTCGTTCCGATGAATGAAATTTAGGTAAATGGAGTTCTACCGTGTCTATGCTTTTTTGTTATTAACTTGTACTCGCACGTACTTTATATCTTTTCAAGCGATTTTTAACTAAGGCGACATACGTACAATAATTTTTTAATAAAGTCGGCCAATTTTTTTAATGCAGGACAATCTTTTATAACATTACAGCCACACGTAATTTCAGCTTTATACGAGTAAAACGTTTAATATCTTGATTCCACTTTGAAAATTCCAAATTTATATTTACTCAAAGTCATATTTCTCTCCCTTGCGTGTCTTTTTTCCTCATCCATCAAAAAATGGACAGGGAACTTTTTCCTTCGTCGAAGTACTAGTCTTGCAGCACCCCAGGCGAACAGTTGGAGCGACATCGTTGAAAAAACTGGTCGTAGACCGAAGCCAATCTCTTCTGTCGCGTTCGATCGCACTTCCGCATAGAAACGTCACCTTTTCCACGCTCCTCAGACGCATTCGGTTTATCGGGCAGCTGCGCGAAGATTGCACCTCCACTTCCGCCCGCAGATGCCGGTCGCGAATAATCGTTTCGAGCGGTTTTACACGTGACCACTTCTTGTCTGTCTCAGGTTGTCGCGATTACGTCTTCATACGATGTCATAATTTTCCCGAAAAATACGTTGTTGCGTGGTTTCACGATTTACATGCCGCGAACCAACGGCTCGCGTTTATCCCTGTCACTCCTACGCATTTCTATCGCTAGCAACGGATTCGTGCCTTGTTACAGGATAAACCAGCTGAAATTTTTCCTTCAGAGATCTATTGTAAAAGAACAATTGTTGAATTCAATACGCTGTCGATCAATTCCACGTCAAAACTTACTTGCAGAAAATTAAAAACACGTATTCCAAAATACATATATAGCGATCGTTAGTACTTTTATACGACTATAAAAATCGAATAATAAGAAAATAAAATGTCGAGCCTGCTAAAAAGATCGCTCGGTTGAAAAATAAGGGTATGTACAAATATACTTTTTGCAGCCACTGTATCTTTGTATCCGAGAACTAAGACTCTCTTCCACGTATCTCCACATATCCGACAATCCTCGTTTCTCCTTTAAACCATTTTAAAGCACGTTACCGATGCTCTACAATCTCCTATATCACCGTGAGTGAACGATCGATCGCGACAAAACGAAGTCGAACACGACGCGACACGCGGCGCGGCGAGGCGGTGCTCGTAAAAAGTAGTCGTTGTTGGAAGTCGGCTACGGAGGTGGATAGAAATGCCGGGCGCTTTTCCGCGAGCCACGCCGGGCATTCCATTAGCCGAGAGATCGGGTCCGGATAATAAATTAAAACGGGCCTACGTGGTCGCAGAAAACCGGTACTCATCGCCAATGTCTCCCTTTCTCTCTTGTAACCGTGTCTCTTTTCCCGTAGGTGGTTCAATTAAACGAGCGAGCAGGCGTGCAAACGATCTGGAAATCAATGCCGATCGAGACTCTGCGCCACGATCGTTCTGCAACGTGTTCTCTGACGAAGAAACAAGCGTCCGGTGTCGTGTTCGCTTCCGTTGGAAAAAGGAAAAACACGCGGCGGTCCTTCGAGGTACATTCAGCTCCCTTTCAGCTTCTCTGAAACGTATATCGCTATCGTGATAGAAGATGATGCTTGTAAACGCGTCGAGAGCGTGATAAAGTCGAGATAAGCACCGTGTATCGCTTATATTTTATTTAGACAGTTGGCTGGAAGATGTCACGGCACAAAACGCGGCGGTAAACTACCCCAAGGAAAATATACAGAATGGAGGATTCATCGTTAAGTTTCGAGAGTAATGGGACAACCCGAGGTAAGATAAGTTTTGTCAAGATTGCTGAGTCGTTGCGAATATCTTTGATGTTACTAATATTGGAGCATTTTACATGCCCGTACGCAAATGTTGGATCAAAATATGGTGGTAATTGATCAAATAATAAAAAAAAGGTAATTATCGATATCTCATTCGCTTCGCCGATTTCGATGGTTTCTAAATATATCGTGGAAATATTCGTTTTAAACAACTTTCTTGTTATACATGTAACCGCCGATAAAAATAATTAATTGATTAAAAATCAATCTTAATTTATTAGAAGAAAATGTCGTAAAGCTGAAACTTTTCTGTAAGCGTTCTAATACTTATGAACGGACGCTCGTGGTTAAAAAAAGGTGGACTTGGATCGGTTTCAGTACTAGTGTGTATTGAAATTCATTGCGAATTCAATTTGGAATTCAATTTTCGTAGACGCGAACGTTTTCGTATGCGGCAGTCGTACTCTCCGTGTCGCGCGAAATTTTCTACATCCTCCATGGTACACGCGCGTCTTCCCAACGGAAAACCGATATCGATCACTGGATTGACAGCGTTTTCCGCTGGTAAGGGACGATTACGAAACAAAATCAACATTTTTTAGCACCTGTTTTTCAGATTAGACACAGGGCGATAGTTTCGTGAACGTTCTTTCTAAATTCTCACCTTTATATTTTCGTGACCTATCGAGTGCTATTTCATACAATTCAAACTTTAACTAAATTTCGAACAAAATTCTAAGCTATCGTAAGTTACGTGAATTGAATCGTATTAAAATTCTTAAAAGAAAAGTAGGGACGCGTCGTTAACGTAAGAAGGTTAGAAACAACGAGTCTGTACGAGCAACGGGTTCGAGACGTTGGACGGAAAAAAGGAAACGCGACCGGTCAGCTTTTTCGTCCGACATCGTCCCCTGGAGAGCTAGAAACCTGAAGAACCGGCGAAAAGCTGGGATCGGAAATCGAGATCGTCGCGACGCGAAGGGAGAGACTGCGTGGCTGCGTCTGACCAGACTAGTCTTCTCTCTCCTCTTCATTCCTCTTCGCTGCTCTTTGCCATCTCTTTTTTCTTGCGGAGATCCATCACGGAACCAGATCACGATCCAGTTCGCGCGACCATCTCTCGTTACCTGGTTCGAGATCGGGAAAAATCGGTTGGCCTCGTAGAGAGGTTATTAGCAGTAGGAGAACGTTTTCTTTGCTAATCAGTAAGATAATCTTACGTTGGAAGTATTCGTGCATTCTTGCTAGTACGTAATGTGGAATTTATATTTTTATTATTATTATTTTATAATAAAAGCTTGTACGAACGTTCAAATACTGTCACGAGTTTCTACATGGAAGATTCAAACGGCGATATACAAGGATTGGAAAGCTACAATTATTGAATTATCAATAAAGTACACGCACGAATGGAGATCTCGCGGTCGCGTGGGCATTGTGCAACTTCGCAATTTCCATTTCCTGTTTGATACGCGTCCCTGACGATAGTACAAATGCGTAACGTAGGTTCGATAGGAATGTACTCCACCCAATTAATAGAAACGCATAGATGTACCATAACCCCGTTCGCCTTACTGTATCTATTTCAAATCTGTGACTGTACAATGCATGGAATGAAATTAGCAACTCTCCTGGTCGTATCGATTAATTGGAATGCATAATTCTACCTTATACATAGGTTTACTTGGCGATATCATGTTTCATTCTTGTACTGGATAACGTGTATAAGAAAAGGTAACGTTCTTGCTCCTAATTATATACCAGTTGTCATATAAATCTTATAAATGTGTGCACTTTCCAAAAAATTACGATACTAGATAACGAGTTTGCGTGTATTGTCAGAAATATTTTTCTAATTTCTTTCCAAAGATATTCTTACGTGATCAATTCAAATAAATGCTGCTAGATACGTATGTAGGAACATTCTTGCGCCAACCATCGATGCAAAGCTATAGTATTTCAATTGGAAGCGATATATCGGTAGCTTGTAGAAAATTGGCAGATCGTTGTAACCATGTACGAGCCACAGCTACCGGCAAATAGAATATCGACTAATTTGGCAGTAGTTACGTAGATCTGCGATCTACGGCGCGTGCTGCAAGTGTTCCGGAGCTAGCGGAGAACTCTTGCTACAGATTTATCTGACAATCCTCTGCAAAGGCTCGGCGTAGCCCGTAAATTATACTGAGACTTAAACCATGCTCAGGCTGAGATTTAGATACTCCGCAGGATCGCGTGACGAAGAAATCTCGCGGCCAAGGATAATAAATACAATTGTGCACTAAGATTCGAATTCGAGATCCTTTTCGACTATCCAATTTGAATATCGTGAAAGTGTTGCAAGTTGTAGAGCAAATAGAGTATCTTTGTAGAATTTTTATTACGATATAAACAAACGATTTGTATATAAGAACGATGACGAGATACACTCTGTGTATGTGTGCATAACATGACAGAAATGATTTAACCTTTCCTGAACAAGAATCAATTTAACGCGAAGACACCATCATTAATGGTCATTTACATATCTGTCGATACAGGTACTGATCAAATTATCGAAGATATTGTGCAACTCTTATCGCAGCTGACCGAATACATTTTCAAAAGCGGTGTTAGGAGGCTCAATATATCGACAGTCTACGCTCGCTACGACTTTCCATGGGTAGATTGCCAACCAACTGCTACAAGCGATCGTAAAGCTGTAACGAGCGATCGTCGTTAACTTCGCGAATTAGCGCGCTGACGTTTATTAGCTGTATCCTCTGCAACATTTACAGCGACGACGCTCTTAAATGAAGCGATTTTCGCCATGCTCACTGTAATTCTACATCCCATTTTACATCCGACACTATGGGTTTCGGATGCTAACATAACACTTATTGTTAGATGATCTAGTCCTTTGTATCCTCGATTTCTCTTTCTCCAATTTCTAAGCTTTCCAATCTCCAACATCCTGAATTCGCAATTCTACTCTCAAAACCCTTGAGATCTCACGAAATCTTCGGGTCCGTCTAATGGTTCATCCCTCAAGTTCCTGACACATTCCGCTCCCTATGGAACCTTCCTTAATTCCGAAGAATTCGAAATAACCTCCCCCCTTCAACCTTGTTCAACCCTTGGCAAACATACAACCTAGCAAAATAATCATTTCACCGTTGAAACGTTAGTCACCGGTTATGAATGATCACTTACGAGGTAATATATTGAATATCACATTTGATCTCTTGATTCTGTTTCAATTACTTTAGATCCATTGCGAAGGCATTTGATAAATACAACTCCGATTATGCAACTTGTTTCGTAAAATAAAACGTTATAGACCTATAAATTTAAGTATACGGTTTTATACGAGTTTTCCATAGAGTTGTAGGAAAAGGACAGAGGGAGAAGCAATGTCAAAGGATATAGGAAAGACAGAGAGGGCATGAAGAGAAGCAGGCCAGCAAGAGCACAGAGAAAGAGGAGAGAAGGCGAGACGCGGTTTGAAGTGGCACTCCCTGTCTGTCGACCCACGCCAGCTATCTTGCGGCCTGTCACACGATATTATTATGTGCACATGCCCATGTATCACGGACTACCTGACAGATCGGACTCGTATCTATACGAGGCGGCTCTGCTCGGCTAGGTGTGGTTACTCGGTACTCGCGGCTGCTCGTCTGCGTCTGCCCGCCGCGTACGATAAAATAAGCGAGCTTGTACCGTCTCGTTGTATTGCCTCCCTCTTGCTCACCTGACCGATCCGCCCCCTCCTCCAGGTACAAGGTGTCATAAAAGAAGGCTTACTACTTTCTTTTCTAAATAATTTAAAAAAAAAAATTGAAAAACCAAATTATTCTACAGAACTACTATACAAAAAATATTTTGTAGTAACGGTAAGAAACAATTCTTTGTTAAAATCGCGAAAGAAAAAAAGAACTCTTATTTATTTTTACTAGAAGAGCGTTCTAAAAGTGGTACGAAACGAAGATAAGCTGCTAGTAAGCTCCTAATCCTCCTAATTCCCTGAATGACGACAAAGCAAAAAGATAACGTTCCTTTTATTACACATTGTATAAGCGACGCGGCTGCACACCGAAGTAACTTTTAAGGTCACAGACCTCCGCGAGAGCCGTGTTCCTCCCGTGCAAGCGAAACGAGGGCGAGACCTCGACAGAGTCCACCGAGTAAACCTTCCCTTGCGTCTCAGCCTCTCCACGTTTCGTCTCTCTTGCCTTTCTTCTTTCCAAAGCGATCGGTGTTCCCGATGCGTATCTCGAATTACAGTTGGTTACCGATCCTCTGCATCGAGCCGGTGCCCTTCTTTCCGCGGCGTGGCTGTGGATCCACGAAACCGCGAAGAGTTTTGGTGGTACGGTCAAGGAAATTCGGTGAAGTAAGTTTGGCAGATTTCGTGGAGAAAGTGGGTTAGGTTTGGAAAGGAAGAGCAGGTAAGACGGAGATTCGAGGGGTCTCGGAATAGAAGTAGGGCAACAGGGATAAAAAAGAAATGAGAGGATACACAGTCTCGATATTCTATGAGAGGTTAACGACCCGATGACGAGGGTCGTGGACTGATTAGTCACGTAGTCGGCGCCCACGTTGACTAGAAACGAGATACGCGACGCGTTGAAGACCTGCCAGAAGAGAGAAACATAGGCATTGGAATTACGTTCTCTATCGGGGATTTAGTATTTTCGATTACGGCTATGATGTAAGAAAAAATAATAAAGCAATTGAACGTTTCGGGTTGAATCGCGGTAGAACAATTTTTCTTATTCTAACGTTGCTTAGGAAGTCGTCGATTAATATGACACGATTAAGAAACGAAAAGAACCAGTCAGTAAGCCTTTTGAAAATAGCTGACCGAGATTTGTAGAAAGTCAAATGACTATTAAGAGGCAATATCTTCGATATCGTAACATCCAATGTTTCTGTAATTATAAACAGGATTGAAAAATACACGTTTTAAAATCTATGACGCGTATCACCATTTTGTGTACAGGATTCGCGTCGTAGAAAAATTCATTCCCTTTGATGGAAAAATAAAAGGACGACGAAGCGGGAACTTGAAAGGATGGACCCAAGTCTCCTTGGACTCCCTTCCTCGTGACTGATTGCAGGTGCGTGCAGCTACAAGCCCGGTTCGGCGAGTGTGACGTAACGATAATTGCATAAATCCTAGGCCGAAGTTGGGTCGCAGCTGCGCGAAATCGCCGGGCAATCATCGTAGCGAATCTCGCGACGCGACTCGTAAATCACCGGTCGATTAAGAGGAGATCGTCTTGCAACACCCACTGTTGGAACGCGATATGCGGAGGCGCGCCCCCGCCCTCAACTCCTCTGGGGACACAATGTCGTTCGCCCTTGCACGAAAATCTGTTTTTCTTGCTTTACCACTCCCTCATAATTCCTACCGACATTTTTGAGTCTATACTTACTTAAGTCGCTCCGGCTGCGACCGAGAATTTCCTATAGATTCGTGAAACGAATTAATGCGTTTAATAAAAGCATCCGCGTGGAATTAAAATACAGATTCTATAAAATCGTGCAATTTTACGAATATATAATATATATTCGACTTTTCGCATCTACGTTTAATATTTCCATGCAACCGATGTACGAAGAATATAATTAAAGGTAAAAGAAGTTTCGAGTATTCCCCTCTCCAGGGTGTCACGCCTTAATCACATCCACAAAGGCCATGAGAAACATTCGGAGTGGTAATATGGTACAAGGACGACAACCACCCCCTGAGACTTAACCGGACCGCATTCATTCGTCTGTTCTTTTTCTCCAGTGAACCTTTTCCCCCACCAAGCGAACTCCTCTACAGCTCTCGACGTTCATATTGCACAACCAGTAACCGGTCCTCGGTGCGGATTTCGATGCGAACGCGTCTCTCTCGAAACTTGCACGCGCGTCAGGAGATCACCGAAATATCCACTGTCTCGTTAAGTCTCTTGAAATATAATATTCGGTTAATATATGCGCGATTTCATATTTCTTGCTCCTACATATTTCTATTTCCATACCTGAACCGCATTAATTCACCGCTTCGTATTACTAACTCGAAAGCTACGACGAACTTTTCAATCTAGCGACTCATTTAGTGACACAAATGAAAGAAACTCTATCCTTATCCTTATCACCGTCGAATCTACTTATCCAAATCCGAGACATCCTCGTGGCGTTATTATCCCAAAATTTATCCAAATAATATTCGATCCAACAACGCGTACCATGTCCCCTAATCGGATAAGCAACGAGGAGAAGCGCACGTGGGTTCGTCGAAGCGTTTCTGACAGCACAAAGGGACTCTGGAAGCATCCGTGGATGATTTACTTGCAACGACGCGACACGCGTTGATACCCGTGAAGCAACTGCGCGCTAATAAAAGCTGGCATATCCCGATTCAGCGGCCCTGGACGACGGACCGAATGGAATATGGTTCTCGTTTCGCGGCGACAACCGAGGCGATGATCCACGAGGACCTACGATCTTCTCTCTCCTCGTTTGGCTGAGAACAGGGCGCGCGCATCAAATCGCGCATTCGCGTGTCGCCTCCAACAACACGGTCATATTTCCAAGGGTTTACTGCTAGGTATAAATTCCTGGCCCGAGGGCGAAATTACGATTATAGGCTAATCCGTAAAGGCACGGCCGCTTTCGCCGCGAGAATCTATTGGACGACAGGCGGTTCTTCCGCTCGATAAATTTAAGACGCTCGGAAGAGCTCGCGTTAAGCGCGTGATGGAATAAATTTTTGGTTGTTAGTAAGAATAATCGTGTGTTTTAGGAATTGTATAAATTTTCGGGTAACGGAGAAAGTATAGCTTGATCGAGGAAGTAATATGTCGTTGTAGTATATAACGAGATTCTTTTACCTATAGAGTTTATCGTGACGAGTTATCTGTTTTACGTACTCCTCGAGAATCACAGCTTACCTGAAACAAAAATAACGACAAACGTAAGAATACCTCCGATGTATTTTGACGTTTAATTTTAAATAATATACTTTCGATGTTACGTAAGAGGTAAAGTATGAAAGTAGAAAAATAAAAGTGTCAGCCGTAACGAACAAACGTAGGAAAAACGCGAACAATCGTTTTTACACAAATTCCAAGTAATATTCCAGCAATCTCTGAAACAATAAAATCAAATCCATTACCGCCTCGATCCGACCCAAGAACATGAAACTTGCCTTATCAAACCCACCCTCTAGCCTACAACGAAACGGTCGAATAGTCCAAAATAATACACTCTCGGCCTACCATTCGAAATTTCCTTTGTTCCCAATGGACTACCCCTTTCGAGGAATCGAAATAGCCAGGGCAACTGCTAAGACATTTGCGCGTTCGAGCGTAAGGGAAATATATCTTGGGTTAGCGGTGTTCCCGAGCCATGTTTGCCCACGCGCTTTCATCCCGAGAGAAACTGGTGGAGGGGTGGTGCGTAATGAAAATGGTCCCTCTGTCCGTGTCTCCCGTAATTCGACGCAACCCCTGACCGCAAGCGAGCGAGAGAGTTTCGCCTTATCTAAAAATGGCTCCGATGCCTGTTCGTTCGTCCACCCTCTCATTATAGCTCGGTAATAACCGTCGTACCTCATGCCACCCCCGGAGAGCACGATACATCCCACACGATCGTCATGTGCGCTTTATCAGATGGATATCCCTTTGTCCATGCCCGGGGAAACCGGTCCGTTTATTGCGCGATGCTGGATTATTGGCCTGTTTGCTCAGAGACACTGTGCCCCGTCTAGGTTTCTACCAGAGTCGCGAATAATTCTGAACATTTCGATGGTATTCTCCGTTGGTTATCTTCGGGAATTCCTGTCGGTCCACACGGGACCAAGATGATGGATATTCCCTTTATCTTTACGATAATAAGAGGAATTCCTTTGTGAAAGTGGGGTAAGACGCGGGGAGATTGTAAATTAGATTATTGTGGAGATTCTAAGGAGAGTATTATCTGCTTGCGCTTTTGTTTCCTCGATGCTTTATCGCTGGTCAAGAATGGCTGAATTCTCTTTATATAAATAATGTAATGGACGATAAGCGTTTCTTAATCCATTCTTTCCAATAAACGGAATTTTATTGTTTTAAATAGCAGAATAATTTTATACCCAAATACTTTTGTCCTAACGAGACATTTTTTTTTTTTAAAGTAATTTCGAAGACAACAGTTGCGGTGATAGCGATGATTTTAATTTCTCTTTATAGAAGAGATTTCTATAAATTTCTCTTCTCTTACAGAAGAACCGTATTCCACATGAAAAAACTCTAGAGATTTGAATTGGCTTTCAATCGATAATAATCGAAAAAGAGAAACCAAGTGCGAAATCTTAATGTATCTAAATTACATAACTCGTCTTCATCGTAGTGAATACTAAGTAAATGCAGCACGAACGAATTAACCCAGTGTGACGTAAGATATAACTACATTATATTCAGGAATAATGTGGATGGCGGGGCTGGAACCTTTCATTACGGCCTGGTAATAACCAGCGTCGCATCCATGCTTCGACCGGCAGGCCGCGAACACGCGTGTACGTGTCCAGAAGATCCTACCAGCAGATAGGATGCCTCCTCTCTTCGACGGGTCGTGCGGAGAAACGTGCGCGAACCAAGAAAAGGAAGGGTGAAAAGGAGGAAAGAAGCACACGAGGGACCAACAACGGCAGCATATACGTCCGTCGTTTCTCGTGTCGTTTATCACGAATCTCGTCCCATGGCCAGGACCACAGAAACAATGGTTGGATACACGCCTTCTTTGCCTCCTCCTGATACACGACGTCGTACACGATACCATCGTACAGGAATTGAAGAGTTCACGCGCGGCTGTGCAATGATCAGCAGCTCTTTTTTAGCCACCGTATGCAACTTGAATTGGACTATTTGATAGAAACCGAGTACAATCGAAGACTACGGGTGAAAAGAACTGTACGACGCTTTGAACACGCCGATACAATTTTCGAGGAAAAATCTTTTTAATCTTTAAACAAACTCCATAAAATTCGCCCTATCTAATAGTTACGCAATAATCAGTGATCGCATAATTTTTTATGCATGAAAGCTACAGATGCAAAAAGACACGGAAAGCGTGATATACGAAAATGCGTGAAATATCCCACGTAGAGTATTCGTTATATCTTTTCACAGCTAGGAAAGAACGAATCTCTGTTTAAGTTCTATTCCTTTAGTTACAATAAACGAAAGATGGCGTGAAACAATAAATTTCCATAAAAGTCTGCAGTGTAATGATCAAAGTTGCGTCGATTCAATACACGATCAGTTCCAATCGAAGCATTCGCGTCACGTAAAGAGAGAGCTGAATGTGTAAAGCCGGACTACGTAACAGGCAACGCAACCAAGTCCATAAAGCCTCGAGAAACAGCGCAATCCGGGCAAATCCTTGGTCCTTTATCACCAGCGGCGAGTGATCCACAGCCTGGAGCGTGGACTAAGACTCGCCTCGCGTCGGATTCATTGCTACTGGAATGAATAGACTCCATTTCCTGAATGTTCCTCACCCGAACGTAGCTTTGTCTCGTATCGCTAATCCTAGCCAGCTCCCTAATTTTCCTTTACGACCGTTAACCACCTCGTCTCCCGTCCTTGCATCGTTCTTATCCCGCCGCGTGAATCACGTGCCAGAGAAAGGTCGACACGTCGGAAGCGAACGCGTGGATGTCTCGTCTGCCTATTTGACGATGGAGCTTAATTCCGGACTCTTATCAGTCGCAACCTCCGACCTCGAGGGTGAAGAACACGCTATTCCCTGGACGAACACTACTTTACCCAGATGAGAGAGCATTCTGTTATCTCTGTACGCTGAACTACGGAGGAACGAAGGAGGCAACGTGATATTTCCGCGAGTATTAGCACCTACTTCAGAGTATCTGCGTAAAGCGTGATACGCCACTTCTGATGTAGCGAAATTCAATTCTTCCAGAAGTGTTAACGTGCGTTTAAAATAGTCGTTGCATATTCAAGACCGATGTATTTTGCGCGAATGTTGACGAAGGAGTACCCAGCTTCGATGACCTTAACCTTGGCGGATGTTGTCAAGGACACACTGCCGAGTAACCTTCGAAAGGTTGTAACAGCCGCTCGTTACTCTTTACAAAGTTATTAACAAAAGAAAGATTTGTAAAATGCAAGCTATGGTGAAAAAACACCGCACTCGTTGCTCGCTGGCTTCGCTCGCTCGTAAAAACTTGGTCCGACGCGATAATACCAATCCTACGCGTGAGCAAAACGCGCAAGCGAGAAATGTTTAGGCAAATGTTAAGGCAAAAAGCTTTTGCTGAAAATCGGACCTCCCTGGCTAGCGTTGTAGCGACGTGGAATCGGTATCGAGTTGAAATAAATTGTTGCGAACGAATGGAGCCAGCGAGCGACGTTGTTGTAAACGTTATTCGTTAAGATTATTCTCAGTAACTGATGTTTCTCCGGTTACAATTTGCATTTTAAGATCGACCTACTTTATACTTCAGATAGAACGCCTTTTTTTACTGTAATCAATTATCGGATAATAATTAACCAATGACGTAAGCACACGTTGTTGGTAGTAAAGATTCGCATTAATCGTGTACTTATGTAACGAAGTTAGGAAATTAATAAGATTCGGCTTGTAGGATGTAGCCAATCTAAATTTCTGCGTTAGATTCATTAGTCTTTCGCAAGATTCTCGCGAACCTTTTCGTAATCCGTTCCAGTAGTAGAACATCGTCGCAACAACTCGGACGAACGACGTCGAGAAGGTGCAAACGAAGCCAAAAGCTTCTGCTCCCCTCCGTCAGAAAGGGAAGGGTTCGAACGACGGATACGGAAGATGGAAGAGAATCAAGGAAGGAATTAGAGGGGGCACCGAGGAACCGTGTAATCCCGTCGCTACCAGTAATTAGCGATATTTGCATATCTCCGGCAGCGAAAGCCGTGGCGGCGATGGAAAAAGCGATTTACATGCGAATGGGCTCGCTTCGAGTCTCGCGAAACTGACGGTTCCCGTAAATAAAAACTGTTTATGGACGATGCAGATGCCTGAAGGGAGAAAAAGGAGGATGGATCGTGAGGAGGTTACAAAGCAGTAGCAGCTGATCGAAGAATAATTTTTGCATATTTTTAACGAGTTTAAGGTAGAAGGGAGGAAACACGCGTAATGCGTTCTCCATCTTTTATAAAGTTCAGAATCAGTAATATCGGATTATTTTGAAGTTTCTCCGACTTTTATATAACGTATGTAATTACAAATTAGTAATTTAAACGATAAGACTAACGCGTTCGATCGATCAAACGTTGAAGTTGCGTATTAAATTTGCATATTACGTTTATACGTATGTTCGATCTCAAAGCTATTACATTCTTACAATACGAGATTACGAGACTAATCATTGTTAACTAGACAGATAAGACAAGTTCTCGATTGACGAACGCTTCGGCGATAGACGTGTCCCGTTCTAGTATTTTGCATAATCGAGACATAATTCGCCGGGTTTATCGTTCATTCGTGTCCCTAATGTCTCGGAAAGTTTCGCGGCCCTGTTCCTGGAGGAAGGGAGTCGACAATGCTTCGTTAGTCGTTAATGGTCCCGTGAAAGAACTAGGATTAAGAGTTGTAAACCACCTTGCAAATTACTCGCCTCCCTACCTTTTCTCTCTCTCTCTCTCTCTCTCTCTCTCTCTTTCTCTTCGTTCAATTCCGAACAGAGCTCGTAATACCAGAACGGTATCTTGCGAAAAAGCAAAGATCCTATCGAGAGATTTTCTGACGAACAACTTTTTCGATCGACTCGTTCCACGAGTTTTTCACCCTCCTATTTACTTGCCACGAAATTTACACGATAATCGTATGGTACGGAATTGAGCGTGAAGGATAAATATTGGCAAATTATCGAAGTTCGATGGAACGTGTTTTATAGGGTGGAGAACGACGAGGCTCGGTTAATTTTGAGAGGGCAAGAGAAGGGATATTACAGAGTCTGTAAAGTTTCCTCGAGCGACAGGGGGGGTGGCGAGCGAGGCCACTAAAATTTTACTGCCAAACGCCCGTCCAATGAATTTGCATGGAAATTCGCAGTCGACTCGAGACGTACACGTCGTGAGAATTAACTCGGTTACGTCTAATGAGCAGCGAAGGCTGAAGCGAGCAGTTGCGCCTTCAAAAAGACGACTCGTAACATCGATCCGTGCTACTCTCCGTGGAAGCGTTATGGAAGATGTGATTCTCCGAATTCGCGTTTGCCAAATGTCTGATCGTTGCATCTTTGGTTTTGTTGTACTCCGTTACGTCACTCCGTTATGTCGGAATTGCTCGATAGCCTCGTTTTTCCATCCTTTCAACGATGTGTACGATAAATAAAACTTCACGATACGACAACCGAAACGAAGAACGAGAATGTGGCTTATTAAAGCGAAGAACTCCGGTGAGCATGTCACGTTGCACGTCGACGGATAGAACAAAAATACATCGGCAGCTGCATTTACATAACAAGCTCGCAACACCACCCTCGTACTTTTGCAAAGAATTCTGCGTATTCTCTGCGCGAATATTTCGAACAAAATGATTCTGTGTTTGAAAGGTTCTTGGTGAAAGAAAGGGAAAACAAGGTGAGCGGAGATTAAAAAGAAAAACGAATAAAAGGTGGAAAAGGAAAAAGAAAGCTTTCGTCTACGGCCGAGTAACATCGAGAGAGAAGCTCGTTTAAATTATGAAATTACCAAGTCCGTGTAAAAGCCTCGTCCTGTAAGCTTCTTATAGGAGTTAACTAACCTCGTAAAATTAGCAGGTAGGTGTAAACTTCCTTCTCCCCATGAAGAACGCCCGCCCTTCGCGTCCTAACCCTCTCCTTCCGTTTCCACCCCTTCTGTTACCTCCTCGACCCAGTATGTCTCTCTTGTTTCCCTTTCCATGTTTCGTCCTCTCGTCAGTTTCCGTCACCTCGTAAAACCCAGCCGAGACAATGCCGAAACCCGGCTTGGGCCCGATGGAGCCTCCCTCCAAGTACTCTCAACCCCTTTTGCAGGCAACATCCAACCGAGTGTCTGGTATAAAGCCTCGAACCGCGGTTTACCTTCGTTCCGAGACGTCATGGGCGTCCAGGAGGAACGAGCTTCCTGATGAAATTTCGTGAAACGCCGCCACCATAGTACGCTCCTCCCTTGTATACATGATCCGTCGCGTCGTTTAGATAAGTTACGTACAACCATGGATACTCGGAGTGATGCTTGGTAATCAAAGACGAGATCTAGGAGAGAAAGCTACTCGCACAGGAGAAATTCGACGTGTTGGTTTGCTTTGGAAATGATTTATAAATGGAGCTGGATATCCATCGGAGAATATTCCAAGTGGATCTTTCGTACAGGAAGCAGCTGCATCAGGCAAATGATGCAAATAGAAAAAATTGAGTATAATTTTTGGATCGCTGTTCGTTCTTTAAAAATATTTTAAAGTAGAAATTCGCTCGATTCTACGTCGCTCTTCGTCCACGTATACGAAACACGAAATATACGAAATTATGTTGAACAGAGTGCCACCCCTTGTTAGACTGTTAGACCGACGAACGAACAAGGTATGAAAAACACGATTATCGCGGTACACTGTCGCGATATCGATTTCCATTCAAAGAGAAGAGAGAAAGAGAGGAGAGTAGACACCCCTTGTGTCGGGAATTGGCTGCTCGAATACGTGACTCAATTTTACACGAGGACCGGGGCTGATTTTCACCCTCGGTTCGCGAAACATGCATATTTAGAACAAACAGAGCCTGGACAACGAGCAGGCCTAGTGCTCTCCCTTCTGGCGCCTCTCCTCTCCTTTCTTATTCGCGAGCCTCGCTTTGCATTTAAACACGTAGTTTGCTTAATTTATGCGAGCCAGCGACGGTGGATACAGAGGGTGAAAGGGTGGTCACGGTAGAAAGGGCCATTCAGCCAGGTCGAGGTATGAATAGCGCCAGCAACCGCCGAAACTTTGTACATTGAGAGGAAGAGAAACGTCTTGCGAGCCAGCTTTCTTCCCGAGAAACCGGAAATTCAACAAGGACGCAACGGTAATTAGGAATTCAACGTACCTCGCGGCCTTTGTCGATGGATTGGAAAACTTCTCTTTGTTGCTCGTTAACCGGTTACCCTATTCTACTCGAGACTTCGAGGTTCGCAAATTATTCTACTCCGTTACGATTGCCACCTGCCAGTTGTATTATACGATAAGGAGAATATACGGGGTAGTGCCGTTTAAAAAATTCTTCGTTTAGCGGTCGAAGCAAGAGAGAATTTCAACGCGAAATTGACTCGTCTGCGTGTCACGTTCGAACGAAACCGAGCTACGTGTTTACTCTTCCGAGTTCCCCTTTCAGAATGGCGGAAAGGGTGCACTCGAGTTGGTGGATCGGGGATAATGAAATTAATTGGGACGTAGGCCGAGACACTGGTGTGCTTCTTAAACGAGGGGCCCATCTGCATTTTAAATTTTGCGCGAAGGAAACGTTCGTGCCGCGTTACGAATATAAATATCGAAAAAGGGAGAAGAAAGGGTTGGAATGGGTGGTTGGAGAGGTTTCGCGTTCGAGGAACGAGTGAATAAAATTTCAGCATGCACGGCTTACGGACGATGGAGATTTGCTGGGAAATTAAGTGCGTAGGATATAAAATTAAGGGGAAGGCCAACCCCTATCGAAAACAAGCTTACCGAATAATAAAAAAGAAATGGATAAGAGAGAAATAACTCTCGACGAATCTCGGTCTTCGTAATTATTTTCGATCAATTAATCCGTTTCAGTTGGCACGCGTAACGAGATAGAGGCGCGGGCGCGCGAAAGCGGGGAACAGAACTCGAAACAATCGTATCTGGTTGGTTGAAAACGAGGCAGCCGCGAATTAATTGCGATATTAATATATTCAGCAGCAACAGCAGGACGCGACAACGTTCGCGCGTCGAAGGTTCGTTAGGCAGAGCCGTGGAAAAGCTAGAGGAGAGAGAAGAGGAAATTGCTGACCGCAAATGCGGTTATGTTGCGTTGAATTCTAAGCGCGACGTGGAATACGCGACAGTAGAATGGGAAAGAAGGTGGTCAGACGCGCTTGGTCGGAAGAATCGACAAAAATTTCGCCCGCCAAATCGAAAGAGGGAGAGAAACAGTGGGGGGAGGGAGAACCAAAGAGAGCGCACGATGCAACGCCACACCCCGCTATTGTTAACGAGAGCACAATGTCACGTATAATGCACAATGAGCTGTTCCGAGTCGACGCATTAATGCGACGTACAATGATGCGTGCGCGAACCCCGGAACATCCAGCAAAAGGTGGGTGGCGACCGCGAGAAAGCAGCCTGTTTCCTCTCTCTTCCAACCTTTTTTTTTTCAGATACTACAATTAGAACACGATTATCATATCAGGCAGGTATCGATTATTTTACGTTAAACGTTTCTGCTAGGTTGAACAAATATAATGGTTATTCTTAACACGTTTAGGAAAAAATGTATTCTTGCTTAAATGAGAGACAGCGATCGTTGAATCCGAAGAATTTCCGAAACATCAATTTTTACGTGATCTCGTCTTGTGCTATAGAGACAAAAATATATATGATACTTTTCGCGGTATAATTAGATGAATTTACAAAAAAACATTTTGAAATTGAATAGTAGAGATATACGGTTGATGTAAAGGAAGAATTTCTACTACAATAAAAAAGACAAATAAGTGAGAATGCATTTTGCGAGTGCTTTGAGTGTTCGTTAAAAAATACGTCGGAATTGTCAGATTGCCAATGTCAGAAAGAACGGAACGCTTCGTTGCTCGTTAGCCGAGACGAACGCGATAAAACGACGAAATGCAAGTTCGGAAATAATCGAACAATTTCATCGGGAAAACACGCGAACTGGCAGTTAGGATGAAAAAAGGGGTGAGAAAACGACGAGAGGAGAAAGAGACGAGACGAACGAGATTGACACGTTTATCCGTCGCGCGGACCCGTCACAGTGTCGACGTCTCGTTACAATTTTATCGAAACAAAGCTGTCGCCGGTTGATATTCAATTTCCTGACCGCGGAACCAAGTTCCCCACGTTGGTTCCGCCGCGGGAACAATTCCGACTGTGCTTGGACAGGCCAGACGGAGAAAGAGAGAAGAGAAAAAGAGAGAGGAAACGGAACCACTGCGTCGAATCGAAACGAGAACCGTTGGCCGTCGCCAACGTCAACGACTGAACGTGACAGTATCTCCAGACGTCGACGCCGGTCGCCGTTTCCTTGGCGAGTACACGCGCGAGACACTAAACTCGCGTATTGTAAACGCGCGACATTCTCGCCGAGACCCGATACGAGACGACGTCGCGTCGTCGTTGTCCCGCACAACTTTCTCTGACACGGCCGATAACGCGAAGCATGAGCAAAATGGGAGAAAGAATGAACTTGAGTTCCCTCTGGATCGAGGGTTCTTCCCTCGCTCATTTCGCTGGCTGATACTTAGGACGAGCTGGGATTGGAGGAAGATGAGCATTGTGGTAGTAAGATGATGATATAAAATAGAAGGAATGAGAACAGAATAGAGTAGAACCTTGATCATCCGAACTAATCGTGTCACACGTTGGTCGAATAATCGACGTCGATATCGTTCGTTATGCATTGAATGGAAACCGTCGATTCACGTACATATACGTAAGACATCCGCGAAATAAGAAACATCATACGAGTCAACGTACTCAGAAGCAAAAATGTGGCCGGACGTGTGTTTCCTGTCGGACTTGACAGCGAAATCTTTGCCGCGCCAGAGGGAACCGCAAAAGGAGGAATATCTCGCGTCACGGTCGTCGTTCCTTGCGAGCAGTGCGGTTTTGGGCCCAGACACCGTGACGCCGAAAACGCATTGCAACGCAATTCGTGGGTTCCCCCCGTCTTCTCGAGCTTCTTTTCGTTTCTATCAACATCGACGTGTCGCCTCGAGGGTTCGAACTTCGTTGCAGTTTCAGGACTGCGAACAAAAGGGCCCTCGATTTAATGACGAAGACGAGCGTGTGCGGATGTGCGTGTTACCAGCTTTCGTTCGTACAATAGTTTCTGTTCCCTGCCTTTTGTTTGGTCAACGAATGCTCCTCGCATCGCGAGCATCCGCCACGAAAGCAGAAGAATCGGTTACAGTCGTTGAAGACTTTGCTTTATATTCACAAACTTCAGACATCATCCTACGCGATAAGGCGAAGAAATATCTTCCTTTTACTGAAAACGATACAATTTAGATATGAAAGAATGACGACAGAATAACTAAACTTTAAAGTTAGGTTCGTGCAAGTTGCACGACGGCGAAAACACGTTAAAGAGCGAAGAAAGGAAAAATCTGAAATGGGTAGTTAGCAAGATTTATCGCGATATTCTTAAAGAGGACGCGTATCCTTCATCGAGCTACATAAAGCTACATTCGTAAACGGTAGCTTCCGGAAAGCTCTCCAGCCGTGGCTTAATTAAAGCAGTTTTCAAGCAACCGCTTCTAAAGAGTTTCCTCTCCATTCGTGACGAGAATCGTTTCTTTGATGCCCGATTGTTTTTAACGAGATCCAGTTTGAGCATTAAAATATACGAAACCAAATTTCGTCGAAAGTGACTCGCTAGAAAATATCTATTTCTTCTTACAATACCGCGATTCACGATTCGCAATTTGAATTTTAAATACACCCAAATCCCACTGCCAATGAGAAAAAATTATTCACCGTTAAAACATTATGATTGCCAATCTTAATTTTAGATACAACTTCCAGTAGAAAAATAGAAATGAAAAGTAAAAGAACAATGCAACACATGCTAGACTATCAGGTATTAAATGTCAACGTTTTATTCGGCCAATAAAATCCACCCTCTGCGGAAACCTCCGAAGCAAGACAGAAAAAAGACATAAAAAAGGGCTGGGCACGCCGAGAAAGAGAGGGGGGAGGGAGGAAGAGAGAGTGAGAATCTGTGGTCTGAGCGCGTCACGCGAAGAAAGGGAAAGGGAAAAAGGCAAAAGAGAATCCAGACGCGTAAAAAAATGACGATTGTTAATTAAATCCGCTAAGCCGGAGGGGGACGACCGAAACCACTCGCCATTATCCACTATTCTATTCTCGTATTTGTCTTGCGGCTCTTTCTCGCGAGATATTTATTCTCGCGACCACCATCACCGCATAACGTCGTTCCTTCCATCCTCCTCTACGATCCAATTAATCGACTATCTCCAGCCGCAACCCTTTAAATGAATTGATCTCCAATTTTTTTACTATCCAAATTCTCAGTCGTGAAAATAGGACTATTTGCGTCGGGGACTATCGGAAGATGTCAATTTCGAGGTACAATGGCTCACGAAATTATTGGAACCTCCTACGAAGTGTGCCGAGTTACAAACACAATGAAATAATAGATTTATGATAAAATAACTAGAAAATGGAACTTATAGGGAATAACAAGAATATATAATGAGGTGTATGTATGTGTTGTCCGTGATAATTGTAGCTGCTGGCTGTAGATGTCCGCTGCTGGGGTACTGCTGTATTTTCTTCTCATTTAGAAATCGTGGAAGAAAAATCGGAACTCCAGTTGCCGGGATTTGAATGCGGGTCCCGAACGTTCGTAACATAAGGTGCTAACCACTGCGCTGCCGTCGTCTGACACTAGTTAGTGTCGAGTGGTTGTATTTGCTGTCGAGTACCGCCACAATAACTTAACCTAACTAAATGTTTCTCGTTAGATTTCCGCCTGGTAAAACACCAGTACACTTCCCTCGTAAATTATTCGACGCCGATTTTAACGTCGTAACTACAATTCGGGATCCTGGAGCTAATATCGAAAATACGCCTATCTTTGACCCTCGTGTTGCAAACATTATAGCCACTTCATCCAGAACGCAGTTTGAAAGGCAGCTGCAGTGAATTCAAAGACCAGAGAATCGTAATCCTTCTTTACAAGTCCGCTCGTCCTTCCTCATATGGAATGTGCCTCGCTAATCTGGCAACCTCGGTTAGTCAAATATTATTGTAGCCGACTTGACAAAAATCCGGTATCAATTTCTACGGTACAAAACTGGTCAACCATTAGATGTTAAAGATCACTACCATAAACCAGTTACGACTAAATTTCACTTTCAACCACTCACAATCGGAAGATCTCTCGCAGATGTAATTTTTCTGTAGAGAATTTTAAATAGTCGTATTAGTCGCATTGAGCTCATGAATCTCGTCAACTTCCATATAGCACGTAAACGCTCTTAATTCCAGTTTTGAACACATCAATAACATAAGTAGAATTTGTGAAGTAGACAATAGTTTGGTAGTTTAAACTAATAAGTTTTTTCCAAGTTATGTATCCACATATGTTTTTGCACAATCTCAATATTAAAGCAACTTCTCCGTTTATGTTAGCAAATTAAATTGAATTAAATTAAAAATAATGAAAATCTTTTACCAAATATCAATAAGTATCCCAATAATTATGGTCGACCAAGTATGTATGATTTCCAATTCAAATACTTTCTTGAACCACTATAGATCACCGAATAACGGGTGCAAATCCTCGAAAAGCTACCTATCTGGAAATTTCCATGCCTGCAGAGCCAGTATTCAAAGGGTCAACGAAAGATCCGCGTTTGGAGGATTCAGCAAGCGTCCATCGCTGGCCTGGACTGGATTGCGATTAGCCGCGTATCTCGCGGCGAGAGCCGAGCAAAGCCGTCGAAAATGGGACGAAGAAGAGAGGGACGAGGATTCGAGGCATCCCCATAGTCCATCGGATTGAATTACCCTTATGTATCCCTCGTGCGTTGCTCGGTCCGTCCGAGTGGCTCAGAAATCGTGGAAGGACCAGAAGAAGAGCCACGTTAATTGGACGGATGATACCGTCAAATCCTGAGAACCTTGAAAACCGAGGGAAGCATCCGGCGTCGCTTTGTCAGAAATTAGAGGGAAAATGGCCCTGATGCCACGCGTTTCGAACTAAGGAAAAACCTCGAGAGTCCCCTAGGCGGAATGAAGATGTTAGAGTATAGGATGAAAGTCGTCGATGGACCCTCTGAAGAGATTCGAAGAAGAAAGAATCGCGCCGATGCTCGTTAATCCTGGGCGTGGTTGTTCGTGGATAGAATTTTCACGATATATCCGTGCTGTCTCTCCGCTAAGTTTACGTTTAAGAAAATTACTATTTTGATAAAAATTAATGTTCTGATTATGATGCGGCGGCTAAAAGCTATTACTCTTTAATTCAGTATACGCCGTTTCTGGCAAATTTCTTCTTTAATACGATAGCGCGATAATAATTGACTGAATAAAACGTAATACATTATATTCGTCACTCAAATTCAAACTTTGTATAAGCGATATTTTATATTCACTAACTCAATAGGACAGAAAACTCAAAGAAAATTTAGGGCGTTTCCTGAGGATCTTGGGATACGAGAAGACAGTCGACGCAGAGAACACAGGGTATGGGAAATGAGACCTTTTTAGTTCGTAACCAACCGATCGAGCATTTACTTTGACACTCGAAGCGATAACCCTCTGACACTTGCCAAACGGTCGAACAATAAACATTTTGTCGTAACGTTAATCGGACGATGAGGAGGGGGAGGGGGGAAGGCAATAAAGTTCCCCAACTGGTGTGCTCGTAAAACGTACAGCAATGACCTGGTCCACCTTCGTGGATCTCGATCTACGGCAGCTTCTTTGGTATTCCCTTTTCCTACACGCGAGTCACGGAACGCTTTTTTTTTTTTTTTTTTTTTTACTAGATAAGAGCATCTAGAGCACCTCGCGAGGAGAATTTAAGCAATTGTATAAATATAATCTATATCGACGATACACACCTCCGTTCAAACCTCGCGACAGCTATATTATGTTAGCTTCGAAATTGGAAAAAACATCGAAGGCGAAGCCTTGATGATAAGAAGAGCATATGGTAAGTCGCAAGTATAAAGCTCGGATGTTATCCATTTTTCCAAAGAAAATTTTCATTAAACAACGTGTGTTTCTTAAGTACGCAGCAACGTTTAACTAAGAGAGAAACGATTGCCACCTTAGGTACCGTATCAGGTTATCTACCTTGCGAGTATTTGTATTTAAGTCCTAGACGCGTATATCTCATACACGTATCTAATACACGTATGTGCACGTGTACCGAGCCTTAATTTCTCAAACAAAGAATTACGCGATAAAGCAACGCACGTTTCTCAACGAGCGCCAAAAGAAGAAGCTTCCTCGGTGATCCGGGCCCTCGTACGTGGACCACACGCGTCGTTCACGCTCGGGAGTGTTAAGACGCCGGTTTCCCGCGGAATTCGAGCGTTTCCTCGCCGCTGGAAGACGTTCGAGCGGAGAACAGCATCGCGACCGGTGAAACTAAGAGAGAAGAGAGAGTGTGTCTACCCTGACAGGGGTTCGGCGAGGAAAAGGGAGGAGCGGATCTGACTAAGTGCCAAGCGGGCAAAAATAGCCATGGTACCAAGCCACGATGCTAAATTCACTAGGCAATAACGGGCAACGAGGGGATCCAGCTCGTTGCTTGTCTCTCTGTTCGCCTCTCTCGACTACGACACAAACGTGAGAAGCTTGTCCCTCTCGCGCCATCTCCTCTCCTCTCCTCTCCTCTCTCCATCTCTCCCGCTGAATGGCCGTAATCAGCGACACGAGCGCTGGCTGCGCGAATTTTCGACCGACAGAAACGCGCCTTTAGCCGTGATGCGTCCTCCGCGAATGAAATTAGCTCCACTACGCGAGATTAACCGTTCCTTTCCACCAGACTCTCTCTCTCTCTCTCTCTCTTCGCTTCAGATGAAGATAATGCTTCGTAAGAGAAAGAAATTGAATTTTCCGATTAAATGAAAAGCAAATGAAAAGTACCTGTTAAGAGACAACGTTGGATTAATATAATATTTCATTTGCAATTTTCTTCAAACGAAGTTCCAGGCTCACGACCGATTTCTACAATTTTACGAAATTTGGAAGAATTAGAATATTTGTAAAATTATTACGAATTGTTACCTTGTCCGTAATAGGATAAGGGCTTTGGGGTTTGCTTCATTCTTGACGATGATCGATATTATATCGACGAGTGATACACAGACAGTAGTATCGAAAAAGAGAACACGCGATGTTTTGTCGTTTATTTAATCATTCCTGGCATTCCGGTGGATAGGAATTTTAATTGGTCGAGATTGCAGGTTACAACGCGTCAAATTCCACGCTTCATCGAACGAGATGCTCGCGTGATCTCAGGGTCTATTTCAGCTTCCCTTGTCGCGCGATACTTGGCTATTTTGTAACATCTTTTTTTCCAAAGAAATTGGAAATTAATATCACCCAAAAGGATTTGAACTCTTATTTCTGCAATTACTTCAGCAACAACAAGAAAAAGATGCCGCGACTTTATTTATTTTTTAAATACGTACCTCGAAACATTACATCTCCTTAGATTTTTACAATGATCTTTTATCTCTCATTGCATTACTTTCGTATTATCCTGTGCGTTCTCCAAACAGTGCCGCGCAAATAAATCGAAGAGCCGTACTCAAGAAGACCTTACGCTACGGCCTGAAGACCGCGACTGACGCGGTATTTTCTGGAAGGAAAGAT